>NC_141720.1:0-600000 GCF_971803275.1 Cyanistes caeruleus | reverse complement strand
AGGGACTCGTGAGCGGTCCCTGTGCCCCAGAGGTCAGCAGGGACTGGGGGGCTGCCAGGAGACCCCCTCAGTTCCCCCGACAGCCGGTAGCCACGGATCCCAGGGGACGCAGGGAGCTCCATGGCTATTCTGGCAGTGGGAAAAAGCAGCGCCGGGGGAATTCCTGTCTGTCCGAGCTGTCCCCAGGCCCGGGGGCCGCAGGGGCCGCCGGCAGGGCCCCGCTCCCCGGTGCTGCCCCAGGCGGGGCACGGGAGCCGCGGAGCCGCCGATGCTGAGTCACCGCGGGCCCCTCGGAGCGAGCGGCGGGGGAAGGAGCGGGGCCGCACGGGGGCTCGGGGGGCTCGGGGGGCTCGGGCTGCGGGGCACGAGGGGCTGTGGGGCGGGGAAGAGGGATGCGTGGGGCAAGGAGGAACGTGCGGGGCGGCCGAAGGGGTGCGGGGGGGGGGGGAGCGGGGCAAGGGGGGTGCGGGGCGGGGAGGGGGCGTGCGGGGCGGGGGTGCGGGGCGGGGAGGGGGTGTGCTGGGCGGCAGGCGCTGCGGCCGGCGGGCCCCGGCGCTGCTGAGCGAGAGAAATGTGAGGCGGCTGCACCACTGCGGCGGCACTGCGGGCGGCGGCGGGAGCGCGCAGCAGCGCCCGCGCCGCCGGGCCCCGGGAACGGCGGGCACGGAGCCTCCGCTGCCTGCCCGGAGCCGCCCGCCGCTGCCCGCACCTGCCCGGGGACACAGGGGGCCCCGGCAGCAGCCCCCCGCAGCCTGCGCTCCCGGCCGGGGGTGTTGCATCAGCCCCGCGCCCAGCCGGGCTCCGCGGCCGCGGGCGGCGGGGGGAGCCGGGGGAGGGCTCGAAGGAGCCCCCCGGAGCCGCGGCCGCGGTACCTGCCGGCTCCCCCGGCCGCCGCTCCCCGCCGAGCATCCGGAGCAGCCCGGCGCCGCCAGCCCCGGCCTCTGTGGCCGGTCCCCTCCCCGCGCGGCCGGAGCGGGCGCTGGGCCCGGGGGGAGCGGGGCCGGGGGCGGCCCGGCCGGCCGGGACCATCCCCGTGGAGCCGCGCCTCGGAGCCGCCAGCATCCCCGGGGAGCCGCGCCTGGCCGGGGCAGCGCCGCATCCCTCTGCCTTTCAGATAACCTCCGCCGCCCGGGCCCGAGGAAGCGCAGTGGGCACGGAGCGGGGGCCGGCGGCTGAAGCGGGACCCCCGCCCGGGGCCAGCGCAGGTAACGGGGCCCGGGCCGGGGGGGGACCCTGCGGGAGCGCACGTGTGTGTGTGCGGGGATCTCTGCGTGTGCACAGGCGTGTGCTCCGCCGGGCCGAGAGCGTGTGGGGCTGGGGATTGAGCTGCGAGGATGAGGAAGGACGGTCCTGGGGAGGACGGGGGCACCCCCGGAGCGATGGGGGTGCGGGGCACGGCGGGGCTGTGTCACCCCGGAGCGATGGGGGTGGCGGGGGCTGTGCCGCCCCAGGGGCGGTGGGGGTGCGGGGGGCTGCGCCAGGGCTGTGCGGGAAGGGGTGTGACAGAAGGAGCGTGGGAACGCGGTGACAGTGCGTGGCACTGCTGACCACCCGGATCGCTGCGGGTGAGGGTCCGTGTGAGAGCCGCAGGGAGAGCCCCCGGGGCCGCTGTGTGTGCGGGAGGGGGGGATGGATGCTGCTCGTGGGGCGCGGGGTGCGCGATGGGGGGTGCGCGGTGTGGGGTGCGTGATGGGGGGTGAGCGATGGGGGGTGAGCGATGGGGGGTGCGCGATGTGGGGTGCACGATGGGGGGTGCACGATGGGGGGTGCGCGATGGGGGGTGCCCGATGTGGGGTGCACGATGTGGGGTGCCCGATGTGGGGTGCCCGATGGGGGGTGCGCTATGCGGGGTGCCCGATGGGGGGTGCACGATGGGGGGTGCACGATGTGGGGTGCATGATGTGGGGTGCGCGGTGTGGGGTGCGCGATGGGGGGTGCGCGGTGTGGGGTGCGTGATGCGGGGTGCCCGATGGGGGTGCGCGATGGGGGCCCATGATGGGGAACGGGAGAGGCGAGGCCTCCCTCCGCAGGGCAGGAGCCCGGGACACCCCGGCTGGGGCTGGGCAGGGGTCCAGCCCACCCTCCCAGCCCCCGGGCACCCGGGGCTGAGCCCCCACGGCCTCTCCCCTTCCGCAAAGGCGGCTGCTGCTGTGCTGCAAGCAGATGGCCCCCTCGGGCCCCCTCCGGCAGGCCTGGCAGCTCCCGGCGGGAGCAGGCATCCCTCTAACAGGATTTGCAGCGTGATGGAGGAGAGCGCCTTCGCCCTTCTCGGAGGAGAGCCGGGCTGGCGCAGGGAGAGAGGGAGAAAATGGCCTCGGGCTGGCTGCCTGCCCCCCATCTCCTGCCCCCAAACGTCTCCTGTCCTCTCCATCAGCCCCGGGACAAGGGCAGGGGGCTGGGAAGGGGGGGAGAGGAAGGAGGAAGCCGGAGGGAGGGATAATAGCAGGGACAGATCAGGAGCAAGCGATGGAGGTAAAAATAGATCCACTGAGCAGAGGAGGGGCTAAACGTGAGAGAAAACCCTGAGCAGAGGCAGGTCGGTGGAGGAACCCCTTCGGGAGGGGCCCTGCAGCCCAGCGGGGCTCTGGGGGACCTGCCCTCCCACCCTCAGGGCAGAAAGGGGTCCCGGGACCCCAGGAGCAGATGCCTGGGGGACAATACCTGCCCACCGCCGCTCCTGCAGCCCAGGCACGCGGGCGGATGGACGGGACCTGCAGGGCTCCGTTGCCAAATTGCCGGGATGCAGGCGGGCACGCATCCCGAGGGAGCGCTGGCAGCCGCTAAATCCCTGAAGAGCCTTGGATCCAAACCCCTCTCGCTTTTCATTTCCAGCGAGCAAGAAGCTGAGCTGGGGACAGAGGTACCGGGGACCGAGGGGACGAGGCGTGCGGTGTCCTGGCCTCAGGCAAGGTGAGCTGCCCTCCAGCACGGGATGTGCCCTGAGCCCCTGCCCCGTGGGAGCTGCCGGTGACGGCAAGCGGGAGAGCCGGGAAGTCAGAGCAAAGGAATTTGCAAACACATTCTTCAGCGCCACGAGGATCCCATTGCATGTAAACAGGAATACGGGCCGGGCTGGGGCGAAGTGAGAGCTGCCTCCAGTTCTGCAGGAGCCTCCCTGGACTCGCCTGCCCTGGGCAGTGCCCGGTGGCACCAGCCCCACATTTCTGTTCCCGACTGCAGCCGAGCCGCTGTGGGAAGCGGCCGCGAAGGAGAAGAGCGGGGCTGCTGAGCGAGTGCCAATGTCACGCTAACATCCCGGCGAGGCTGCAGGGAGCCGGCGCTTTGATCACCCGCCCGAGAGCATCTGGAAGCAGGCAGGATGCCACTGTGAGCCCTGCCTTCTCCTGCCTGTCCCAGCCTCGCTCCTGGCACCCTCGGGGCTGGCTGCAGAAGAGGGGTGCGGGGCCCGCTGGCGCTGCCCCGTCTCCCCAGGATGCTCTCCCGCACCAGCCGCTGCTCCCCGTGCTCCTGCTCCGCGGCCAGACCCAGATTGAAAGCCCAGCAGGCTGCCGGCATGTTTTAGCCTCATGCAGGCGTCCCTCGGAGACCCCAGAGCAGTGGACAGTAATGTGAAAACGATCCTCATGTCGTGTCTGAAAGGGCAACAGGTCATCATTAAGATGGAGGCGATGAAGATCATCCACCCGGAGAAGTTCTCGGAGCTCCAGGCGTCTCAGCCGCGCTACGCGCCCGCCCCACGCCGCGAGCCGCCCCTCGTGGCCAAGCGAGCGTGGCCCTCCGAGTCCGAGATCATCGTCAACCAGGCGTGCGGGGACATCCCGGCCCTGGATGCCACCCCCGGGCCGCTGCCGCTGCCCCGGACGCCGCCCCTGCCGCGGCGAGAGCGCGGCTTCCAGGGCCAGCGCAAGGGCAGCTCCGAGGTTTGCTACCACCGGCAGCCGCCCTCGGACGAGGTGATCGTCAACCAGTACGTGCTGCACCCCTCGACCCCCTGCGAGCCCCTGGAGTGCCCCACCTGCGGCCACATGTACAACTTCACCAACAAGCGGCCCCGCATCCTCTCCTGCCTGCACTCGGTGTGCGAGGAGTGCCTGCAGATCCTCTACGAGTCCTGCCCCAAGTACAAGTTCATCTCCTGCCCCACCTGCAAGCGGGAGACCGTGCTCTTCACTGACTACGGGCTGGCGGCGCTGGCCGTGAACAGCAGCATCCTGAACCGGCTGCCGGCCGAGGCTCTGGCCGCCAACCCCGTGCAGTGGAGCAGCGACACCGAGCGCAGCTGCTACCAGAGCTTCCGCCAGTACTGCGGGGCCGCCTGCACCTGCCACATCCGCAACCCCCTGTCCTCCTGCACCATCATGTGAGCCTCGGCACGCGGGGGACACGCGGGACACGGGGGACACGGGGGACACGGGGGACACGCGGGACACGCGGGACACGGGGGACACGGGGGACACGGCAGGACACGGGGGACACGACAGGACACGGGGGACACGGGGGACACGGCAGGACACGGGGGACACGGCAGGACACGGCAGGACACGGGGGACACGGGGGACACGGGGGACACGCGGGACACGGCGGGCGGGACCGCGTTCCCCGGGCCCAGGGAATGCTCCCGTAGCCACCGCGCCCGAGGATGGGACTGCTGTCCTCGCCGGCGCTGCCGGGGGCAGCGGGGGTGCCGGGACCTGGCAGCAGCCCCCGCTCCCCTGGGCATGGGGCGGCTCCCCGTGCTCCTTCCCCGTGCTCCTTCCCCGTGCTCCTTCCCCGTGCTCCTTCCCCGTGCTCCTTCCCCGTGCTCCTTCCCCGTGCTCCTTCCCCGTGCTCCTTCCCTCCTCTGTCCCCGGCTCCCCCGGAGCGGACGCTGGGTCCCAGTGACAGCCTCCCCACCGCCCCACGGCCGGCAGCAGCAGCACAAGGAGCCCTGGAGATGCACGGTGCCACGCTGGGCCACCCTCCCAGCACAGGAAGCGAGGACAGGTCCCCAGCTGCCCCCTCCACCCCCCTTCTGTAAGTTATTTGCCAAAGCTTTCATCTCAGTGGCCACGCCGCCGTGTGGCCGAGCCTCAGTAGCCACAGCAAGCCGCCCCTCGCCAGCAGACGCGCGGCCCATGCCCTCCGCAGGCCCTTGAGGAAAGCTCCACTTTGTCCTCGTTTTGGAGGATTCTTGTTTTTCCCCATCCATCCCCAGCCGCCCCCCCCAGGCCACTTCGTGTTCACAAAGGCACCGAGCTGTGCCCGTTCTCTGCCCCTCCGCCCGGGACCCACAGCGATGCCCCATGGGATGGCTCAGGAGGCTGGCACGGGGTCCAGGACCCCAAACTGCTGACTTCAGCAGGGGGATCTGACCGGGCAGGGGGACCGAGGTCTGGCTCCTGCCCACGGTCCCTTCCCCAGAGCAGCACCTGTGCTCTGACCCCCGTGCAGAAGGGCTGCAGCCCCCTGTGCACAGTCTTGCTTTCTCCAGAGCACCTGGAGGGGTAAGTTTGCTGCGAAAAAAAGCAAAAAAACATAAAACAAAAAAACAAAATAAAGAAAAAGCCATAATTTTGGGTGCTCCCATGGGGCTGAGCACCACAATCCAGCGTGGCCATGGCACCAGGGGACACGCTGCCCAGTCCCAGGGCGCTGGGGCTGGGTGAGCCTGAGGGGTCCCAGAACCCTGCATCCTGGAGGAAACAGCAGCTCCTGGCACTGGCCAAGGCCAGCAGCCGTGCAGGGAGAGGGGCCAGTCCATGGGCAGCCCGTCCCGAGGGAGCGGGCAGTGCCGCTGGCGCAGCCCCAGGAGCGTTCTCCCCCCGCTGGAGAACGGCGCCGGTGCCGTCTCTGTGTTGCTCTGCCAATGCCTCCCGCTGCTGGTTGTGACCATGATCATGTTTTATACCCGGCCTTGTTCTGACCCCCATCAGTCTCCCCAATAAAGATTATATTGGAACGAAGAGCGAGCTGAGTCTGGGGGCGCATCACTGTGGCCAGGAGTGGGGCGACACGTCGGGATGTGGCCTGGTCCTGCTCCAGCTGGGGGGCAATACCCAGGTTACAGCTCTGCCCTGGGCTGCCACCTCCTCCTCCAGCCTGGCTTCCAGCTCTGCTGGAGTTGTGTCCCCTCCCTGCCCAGCCCCTGCACATGGCTGGGCACCTTGGGGGACCCTGCCCAGCTCGGGGTCCCCAGCCACACCAGGAGCCCTCAAACACCCACAGGATGTCCCCTCTGTCCCCAGGTGATGTGGGACACCGGGGGGAGGATGTGCCTGTTGGAGGGAGCCAGGCAGGGACACGGGCAGTGCTGGTCCCCTTGCCCTGCTCTGGAGAGGCAGCTGCACCCAGGGGCCCCTCTGTGCCCCATCCCCACCGCACGCAGCTGGCAGCACCAGCACATGGCACCCACTGCCTGCCCCGAAGGACCCCGGGGTCGCTGGGATGGGAGCTCCAGCTGGGAGAGGCGGGAATCTGCAGCAGAAGCAGCTGGGATGATGATCAGTGATGACAGTGCAGCTCCCCAGGGCGAGCTGTACACGCTGACTGATAGGGCACGGGCTGCTGTGGGCACGAGCAGCGCCAGCCCCCGAATTTCCCTTCTGCAGGAGCAGTAAGTGTTTCTGCCCTCTGCTCTGGGCCAAGGTGGAGCTTCCAAAGCAGCAGCACACCCAGGAGGGTGCAGGAGTGGCTGCAGACCCCTTTTCCTTGTGTGCTGGTTCCCATCCCAGGAGTGGGAATGCCTGGAAACAGAACCCCCTCCCAATCCATGGGTGCTGAATTTCAGCACCAATAACGCAGCTGGTGCCACCCCTGTCCCTGAGGACGCTGCATCCGTGTCCTGTCTCCCTGTCCTTACCAACACCCCCACCCTGCACCCACACTCCAGCATTCTTTGTGCAGCCTTGGCACAGAGTGGAGGTCTCCTGGTGGCTGAAGCAGCCCCACACTGAGCCAAAGGATGCAGCTGCTTGGGGGAGCTGGGACAGCCCCACATCCATCTCCATCCCCCCACAGGCTCGAGCCAAATCCAGGATAAGGAACTCCAATACCCCAAAAGCTCATCCTAAATCCAGGCTGAGCATCTCTGCCCCCAAAGACACCGAAGCTGTGGCCAGCCAGAGCAGAGGTGGCAGAAATTTTGCCCTCAGTAGGAATTTACCCTTTTTATTACATAAGGACAATGGGTACAACGTGTTCTCCCCTACCCTTGTGGCACCTCTTGGGCACAGAGTAAATTTAAAACTGCTAATTTGATTTTGAGCTGCAATTAAGGAAGAAATGGGGCCTTTCAGGAGCAAGTGCTGGGCTAGAGCCCATTTCTCCTGCCCTATTAACCTCAAATAAGCACTTGCTGGAAGAGGGGCCAGGTTTGCTGAAGAGGACAGGGACATGGGGTGGTGCCAGCCCTTGTGTCACAAACGCAGGTGAATTAAAAGTCTTTCACATCCCCTGAATGCTCCCAGGGCCACTCTGAGCTTTGTGCCTCCACGATAAGTTTTTTAAGATCTCTGAGTCCCAGGAGCTGCTTGGGCAGGACATTGCTGCAGGAGCAGCTTTGTCCACATGAGAGCAGAGATGCTCCCAGATGTTCCCAGGTGAGCTGGTTGTAAAATCTCCTCATGGTTGTAAAATCTCCTCATGGCTGTAGAATCTCCTCCCAGGCTGGGATGGAGCTCTGCTCCCCCAGTGTCCAGTTTGGCTGGCCGTAGGAGAGGGGATGTGGGGAGTTAAATCGCTCCTGGGACTGACTCTTTTCCCAAATGTCCATTTTAGCTGGGAAGCGCCAGGATTGGGTTGTTTTGGGCTCAGCCTTTGGCACAGGTTCAGGGCATGGTTCATTCTCCCCAGTTGGGGAGCACTGGGACAACGCTCCCAGGCTCAGGGTGGGATTGTTGGGGTGTCTGTGCACAGACAGGAGCCAGGCTGGATGATCCTGATGGGCTCTTTCCAACCCAGTGCACTCTGTGCTTCTGTGACAAGCAGCTCCTGCAGCCCGGCCCCAGCACCCCCATCCTGCCCCAGGGGTGCAGAGCAGGACCAGCTCCCCATGGATGTGAGCAGAGGGAGGAGCCGGGCTCGGAGCCAGGCTGTGCCCCTCCTTGGGGACACCCAGGACATCCTGGGGACACCCTGGGGACACCCAGCCTCGGCCCGGGGCTCTCACAGCCCCCGAGAGCCGCCCAGCAGAGGGGAAGCTGATGTAGAGCAGGGACATGAGGCTCCCACATGGTGACAGGGTCCCCCGGGGGTCTGAGCTCTCCCTCCCCACAGGCTCCACACAGCCAAAAACTCCTCAGCCAGGGCTGAACTGGTGCTTCTCCTGATGGAGCTGCTCCACTTGGTATAAATAAATATTCCTTGGTGCCACCAGGGCAGGGGGGGACCCACCTGCTTCTGCCTGCTGACCTGACCTGTTTTGGGGTGCCCTGCTCCCACCCTGTGCCTCAGCATTTTGCCAGAGCAGCCCACGGCAGTGCTGAGTGGCATCAGTGTCCTGGCACAGCCCAGAGCCCCCATCTCTGCCCTCCTGGAACAATGGTGTGGGATTTCTGGGGGGCTGGGTGGGCACAGCGGTGAAGGAAGGAAGGGGGGATGGCACCCAGTGGTCCCCCACAGCCACAGCCCTGGGGAGGTGCCCATGGGGCGTTTCTGGGGGAGAAGGGCAAAGGCAGGACCTGGGGAGGGTTGCACAAGCCCAGGCAGGCAGGACAGGGCACAGCAGTGTCACCAGCCCCTCAGCAGGGCTGGGCTGAGGGGGACACACAGGGGTGGCAGCACAGGGAGGGGGGAATTGGCATGGGGTCAGCACAGAGCCTTGGCAGGACACCCAGAGCGTGTCCCAGCAGTGACAGACTGCTGCACATTCCAGGCTGTGGAGGTGGCTGTCAGCACCCCCAAAATGGAATCCTGGGAGGACATCAAGGGTCTGACAACTCCCTGCCACCCACCAACAGCCCAAAGGTGGCTGAAAGCCTGGGAGGATCCCCACCCCTGTCCCCTCGGGTTTTCCAAGGAGGAACAAGGGTGCAGAGCAGCCACACAGTGACCCAGGCACACCCTGGAACCTCACACGAGGCCAGCAGTCAAAAGCAGAGCCCAGATCCTGCTCAGCCCTGGGAAATTCCTGCTCCATGGCAGGTCCCATGTGGGCACAGCCCCGGTGCCACCCACCACAGGCTCCTGCTCCCGTGTATGGCAGGGACAGAGCCGTGTTTGCTCTCTTATCTCCCCGAAGGGCATGGTCTGAGCACGGGCTGGCACGGCTCGCCAGGGCCTGGGAGCTGCCAGGTGGAGCTCACAGCCCTTGTAGGGTGCTGGGGATCACTGGCTGTGCCCATCCCCTCCTTGTGCCACTGCTGGACCCCCAGGGAACGCTCAGACCAGGCACTGAACTCAGCTGGACACGGCTGCGGTACAAACACAGGCTCTATTTGCAGTCCATGTGAGGGATCCCAATCCATCTGTCCTGGAGGTGGCACAGCCCCATGGCACAGCCCCATGGCACAGCACAGCCCCATGGCACAGCACAGCCCCATGGCACAGCACAGCCCCATGGCACAGCCCCATGGCACAGCCCCATGGCACAGCACAGCCCCATGGCACAGCACAGCTCCATGGCACAGCACAGCCCCATGGCACAGCACAGCTCCATGGCACAGCCCCATGGCACAGCACAGCCCCATGGCACAGCACAGCCCCATGGCACGGCACAGCCCCATGGCACAGCACAGCCCCATGGCACAGCCCCATGGCACAGCCCCATGGCACAGCACAGCCCCATGGCACAGCCCCATGGCACAGCACAGCCCCATGGCACAGCCCCATGGCACAGCCCCATGGCACAGCCCCATGGCACAGCCGGGCTCTGCCCTCTCTGGTCCCCAGCCCCCAGGCCAGGGATGTGCAGGAAGGCTCCAGCTCCATCTGTCCCTTGGCTGCGGCACTGATGTGGCACCTGGCGGTGCCCAGCTCCAGGGTCACCTCCCTCTGCTCCTGCTCGTGCTGTGCCTCCCCCGCCGGGGCTCGCTGGCAGAGCAGGGTCCCGGGCAGCAGGGTCACAGGCTCGGCCCCAGCTGGCACCGCAGCACGGGCAGGGCCGCGCTCGGCCCCGGGGCACGCAGACACCGCTATTTGTCCAGGATGAGGAACAGCATCACCATGAGGAGGATGGGGAGGAAGATGAGGAGCAGGCTGAGCATCTCTGCCGCCAGCAGCAGGGCCAGCAGCACGAGGTAGCAGCAGCGGCAGCGGCGCTCCAGGCGGGCCAGGGCGCGGATGAGGCAGGCCGGGTACCGCACGCACGGCAGGCACCCGAACATGCGGCTGCTGTGGAAGCGAACCTGGAAGCGATGCTCCAGGGCACCGGCCAGCCCCGGGCGCCGGGCGGGCAGGGCAGGGCGCCGGGAGGCGGCCAGGGCGCCGGGGGAGCCGGGCTGGGAGTGCAGCAGGAGCAGCTCCTCCTGCAGCTTGCAGATCTCCCACTCCAGCATGGGCGTCTTCTGGCGGCAGATGGGGCAGCGCACGCGGCCGAGCTCGGCCTCGCTGGCCGTGTCCATGATGGCCCGCAGGCAGCAGCGGCACAGCCCGTGGCTGCAGTTCAGCACGGCCGCCTTGTGCCGCCGCTCGTCGTAGGGCTCGGTGCAGATGGGACACTCGTCCTGGCTGCCCGCCGGCTCCGGGCCCGGCTCTGCCTCTGCCCCATCGCTCCGAGCCTCCCCCGCCCCGCGGAACGCGCTCGGGACGGGCCCGGGCGCTCTCTCGGTGGGCGATGCGCTCTCCCCGCGGGGCGGGCCGGGCCCGGGGCTGGCGGCAGCCGCAGGATCGTGCCCCAAGGGCAGGGAGGCACCGCGGCCAGGCGGCTCCTCATGCCCGGGCAGGAGCGGCTCCCTGGCATCCTCGGCCGCGGGCAGGTCCCAGCATCGCCCGGCAGCATCTCCACGGCTTCGGGCCGGCTCCCCGGGGCCCCCCGGCCCCACGGCCTCGCTCTCGTCCCTCTGCCCGGCACGGCCTTCCCCAGCGGGCACCTGCTCCAGCCCCGGGCCGGCTTCAGCCTCCTCGCCCGCCGCCGGCTCCATCAGGGCGGCCACAGAAGCCGCCCCGCTCGCCCCCGGGCTGGCTGCGGGACGCGGGTGCTGCTCCAGGGCAGGAGGCTCCTTCAGCAAGGCTGCCTGAAGGGGTCGAAGGCAGCACAGAGTCCCAAGATCCCCCCGGTGCGGTTTGGGGAGCCCTCCCGGAGCAGCGGCTCAGGAGCCTCTGCCGCCGGGTGCAGCCGCATCCTCACCGAGAGGCCGCCCCAAGAGGGGCAGCACCGTGAGCATCCAACAGCCCCTTCCTCCTCCTCCTCCTCCTCCTCTTCCTCCTCCCCAGCACCAGCGCAGTACTGACCCGCCACGCTCCGGAGCAGAGGGCAGCGGCTGCTGCCACCGTGCAGGAACAGCCTCCTGCGCCGAGCCCGGCTCTGCCCGGTCCGGTTTGGCAGCTTCGGGAAGAGCCTCAAAGGCACCGAGCCCGGGGCCAGCGGCCATGGCCGCTCCAATCAGCTCCCGCCGGAGCTGGGGAGGAGCTGGGCCCGCAGCCGCCTCTTCTCCTTGCCCAGCACAAGTGGAGTCATCCCTGTGGCCACTGCTGCTCACTGCTCACACTGCTCACACTGCTCACACTGCTCACACTGCTCACACTGCTCACACTGCTGCTCACACTGCTGCTCACACTGCTCACACTGCTGCTCACACTGCTGCTCACACTGCTGCTCACACTGCTGCTCACACTGCTGCTCACACTGCTGCTCACACTGCTCACACTGCTCACACTGCTGCTCACACTGCTCACACTGCTGCTCACACTGCTGCTCACACTGCTGCTCACACTGCTCACACTGCTGCTCACACTGCTCACACTGCTCACACTGCTCACACTGCTGCTCACACTGCTCACACTGCTCACACTGCTGCTCACACTGCTCACACTGCTGCTCACACTGCTGCTCACACTGCTGCTCACACTGCTGCTCACACTGCTCACACTGCTGCTCACACTGCTCACACTGCTGCTCACACTGCTCACACTGCTCACACTGCTCACACTGCTGCTCACACTGCTGCTCACACTGCTCACACTGCTGCTCACACTGCTGCTCACACTGCTGCTCACACTGCTCACACTGCTGCTCACACTGCTCACACTGCTCACACTGCTCACACTGCTCACACTGCTCACACTGCTCACACTGCTGCTCACACTGCTGCTCACACTGCTCACACTGCTGCTCACACTGCTCACACTGCTGCTCACACTGCTGCTCACACTGCTCACACTGCTGCTCACACTGCTCACACTGCTGCTCACACTGCTCACACTGCTCACACTGCTCACACTGCTGCTCACACTGCTGCTCACACTGCTCACACTGCTGCTCACACTGCTCACACTGCTCACACTGCTGCTCACACTGCTCACACTGCTCACACTGCTCACACTGCTCACACTGCTGCTCACACTGCTCACACTGCTCACACTGCTGCTCACACTGCTCACACTGCTGCTCACACTGCTCACACTGCTCACACTGCTCACACTGCTGCTCACACTGCTGCTCACACTGCTGCTCACACTGCTGCTCACACTGCTGCTCACACTGCTCACACTGCTCACACTGCTCACACTGCTGCTCACACTGCTCACACTGCTCACACTGCTGCTCACACTGCTGCTCACACTGCTGCTCACACTGCTCACACTGCTCACACTGCTGCTCACACTGCTGCTCACACTGCTCACACTGCTCACACTGCTCACACTGCTCACACTGCTGCTCACACTGCTCACACTGCTCACACTGCTCACACTGCTGCTCACACTGCTCACACTGCTCACACTGCTCACACTGCTGCTCACACTGCTCACACTGCTGCTCACACTGCTGCTCACACTGCTGCTCACACTGCTGCTCACACTGCTCACACTGCTCACACTGCTCACACTGCTGCTCACACTGCTCACACTGCTCACACTGCTGCTCACACTGCTGCTCACACTGCTCACACTGCTCACACTGCTCACACTGCTGCTCACACTGCTCACACTGCTCACACTGCTCACACTGCTGCTCACACTGCTCACACTGCTCACACTGCTCACACTGCTGCTCACACTGCTGCTCACACTGCTGCTCACACTGCTGCTCACACTGCTCACACTGCTCACACTGCTCACACTGCTGCTCACACTGCTCACACTGCTCACACTGCTGCTCACACTGCTGCTCACACTGCTCACACTGCTGCTCACACTGCTCACACTGCTCACACTGCTCACACTGCTGCTCACACTGCTGCTCACACTGCTGCTCACACTGCTCACACTGCTGCTCACACTGCTCACACTGCTCACACTGCTCACACTGCTCACACTGCTGCTCACACTGCTCACACTGCTCACACTGCTGCTCACACTGCTGCTCACACTGCTGCTCACACTGCTCACACTGCTCACACTGCTGCTCACACTGCTCACACTGCTGCTCACACTGCTCACACTGCTCACACTGCTGCTCACACTGCTGCTCACACTGCTGCTCACACTGCTCACACTGCTCACACTGCTGCTCACACTGCTCACACTGCTGCTCACACTGCTCACACTGCTCACACTGCTCACACTGCTGCTCACACTGCTGCTCACACTGCTCACACTGCTCACACTGCTGCTCACACTGCTCACACTGCTGCTCACACTGCTCACACTGCTCACACTGCTCACACTGCTGCTCACACTGCTCACACTGCTCACACTGCTGCTCACACTGCTCACACTGCTGCTCACACTGCTCACACTGCTGCTCACACTGCTGCTCACACTGCTCACACTGCTGCTCACACTGCTCACACTGCTGCTCACACTGCTGCTCACACTGCTCACACTGCTCACACTGCTCACACTGCTCACACTGCTCACACTGCTGCTCACACTGCTCACACTGCTCACACTGCTCACACTGCTGCTCACACTGCTGCTCACACTGCTCACACTGCTGCTCACACTGCTGCTCACACTGCTCACACTGCTCACACTGCTCACACTGCTGCTCACACTGCTGCTCACACTGCTCACACTGCTGCTCACACTGCTCACACTGCTCACACTGCTCACACTGCTGCTCACACTGCTGCTCACACTGCTGCTCACACTGCTCACACTGCTCACACTGCTCACACTGCTCACACTGCTGCTCACACTGCTCACACTGCTCACACTGCTGCTCACACTGCTCACACTGCTGCTCACACTGCTCACACTGCTGCTCACACTGCTCACACTGCTCACACTGCTCACACTGCTGCTCACACTGCTGCTCACACTGCTGCTCACACTGCTGCTCACACTGCTCACACTGCTCACACTGCTCACACTGCTCACACTGCTCACACTGCTGCTCACACTGCTCACACTGCTGCTCACACTGCTGCTCACACTGCTCACACTGCTGCTCACACTGCTCACACTGCTCACACTGCTGCTCACACTGCTGCTCACACTGCTCACACTGCTCACACTGCTCACACTGCTGCTCACACTGCTCACACTGCTGCTCACACTGCTCACACTGCTCACACTGCTCACACTGCTGCTCACACTGCTCACACTGCTCACACTGCTGCTCACACTGCTGCTCACACTGCTCACACTGCTCACACTGCTCACACTGCTGCTCACACTGCTCACACTGCTCACACTGCTGCTCACACTGCTCACACTGCTCACACTGCTCACACTGCTGCTCACACTGCTGCTCACACTGCTGCTCACACTGCTGCTCACACTGCTCACACTGCTGCTCACACTGCTCACACTGCTCACACTGCTGCTCACACTGCTCACACTGCTGCTCACACTGCTCACACTGCTCACACTGCTCACACTGCTCACACTGCTCACACTGCTGCTCACACTGCTGCTCACACTGCTCACACTGCTCACACTGCTCACACTGCTGCTCACACTGCTCACACTGCTCACACTGCTGCTCACACTGCTGGCCCGTGCTCCACCAGTGCAGCCCCCCAGACCCCAGCAGAGCCCCCAGCACGGACCCTGCACTACCCCAGGACAGTTCCCAGAACAGGAACGTAGAACCCGGCCCTGTGCTGCCTCAGCCCAACTCTATCCCCCAGGTTGCTCCCTGTGCTGGGCCACCTCTCTCTGCCATGTCCCACGGGCAGCTTACAGCGCCTGAAGTTCCTTTCCAGGTTTCCTTCCAGGTTTCCCACCTGGACCGTGCCCCAGATGAGGGGATGGTGGCAGCAGGATGATTGATGGCTGCCATGCAGCAGCTCTGCACTGGCCCCACTGGCCCTGGCACATGGGGACACAGCCCAGGCAGGGTCTGCAAGTGCAAGAGCTGCTCAGAGTTGGTTGGGGAGTCCCCAAATCCCCCTGCTCCCCCTCACTGCCCCGGGCACCGCTGGCCCCTGCAGGACCCCGTGACTCGGCCGTGGGAGGGTGGCTGGGTCACAGGTGTGACGTGGCACTGCTGTCTCTTCCTGTCCCAGCCTGCTCCCAGGGAATGTCCCTGCTGATTCATGCCCTGGCTCCTAATTGCTATTTACACAGTGGCACCGAGTTCGCTGAACTGGGGGAGGAAGGTGGTGGCACTGGTCCCACTGGGGCACGGGCAGGGCCAGGAGGGTGCAGAGCCTCAAGGCTGCAGGGAAAGGACTGGAAGCAGCTCCCAGGATGGGCTGGAGGAGAAATGCAGCTGAGGAGGCACTCAGGGAAAGGGATAACTCAGCAGGCTCACAATGATGAACTGGCAGCAGAGACAGAGGCACTGAGGCATCTCCTGTGCCTGTCCCTGCTGGCCTTGGCCACTGGAGACAGGGGGAACAGGTCTGTCCAGGCAGCCTCCTCCTGCCGCAAGCACTGCTGAGTAATGCCGGGGTGGAGAGACTCCCATGCAACACTTCCCTTCCTCTGGCCCTGCCAACACCAGCAGCCTCAGCTCCAGCAGAGCCCTAGGGTGCCACCCACCCCACACAGGGACCCCACGCACCCCCAAGAGACCTCTGGCCCCTGCTCTGGTGGGGTGTGGGCACAGGGAGCCAAACCCCCCAGGAGATGGGGTCCCCCTGGTGCTGTCAGGGAGGGGCTGGTTGGGTAAATCCACCCCCATCCTGGCTGGGGTAATCCCAGCCCAAGAAAGATGCCAGAGGCAGATCCCTTTGCTGGCTCCTTTATTCAGGCAGGCTGCGGGCAGGGCGAGGCAGGGAGCCAGGATCACGACCAGGTTTCAGACTGGAAGCGCTGGGACCGTTCCAGGGCTGTTAAATGCTCCTGTGCTTCCGAGGGGGACAGGCCACCCTCCAGCTGCAGCACCGACTGCAGGGCCTCAGCCACCGCCGCTGGCATCTCCTTGGCGTTCCTGGGGAGAGAGCAGGACACGATGGAGGCAGAGCAGCAGCCCCAGCGCTCCGGGATCAGCAATCACCAGTTCCCATGGCCAGGCCCACCACAGGGCAGTGGGAACCTGCCCCATCCTGCCAGAGGCTGCCTGGCACAGGGTAATGACAGGCCTGAGAGGCAGCTCCTACCCCTCCCTTGAGAGCAGGGCCGTTATCCACAGGGCTCCCCAGCACAGGCAGAAACACAGCCACGGGCCCCAGAGCCCATCACAGCATCACAGGTCAGGAGCCCAAACGCTGCCCCACGCAGCTCCATTTGCCAGCATCCTCATTAGAGAGCCACGGGCAACATGCACGGCTTGGAATTGATCAGCAGGAGGGCAGGAGCCTGTCCTTTCATCTCTGGAACCACTCAATGTCAAACATGTCTGATCCTCAGCTGGGCAGGAGCAGCCACTCCTGTCCTGCTGCTGCCTGCTCTCAAGAAATCCAGAATCATTGGTTTGATGGTGACATTTGGAACCAAAGCCGGTTCAAACCTCAAAATCAGAGAAATGCTGGAGAAAACATCGAGCCCCAGTGTAGAAAATACCCAAATAGAACTCAGCGCTTTCAAGCACAATTATTTCTTAGGGGAAATCAGAAATTCAGATTCTTTTTTCCTGGAGAGAGTTTCATCTGATGAACTGCCTGTGCGACAAAAAAAAAAATCTAATAAAAAATTTCCCAGCCTGCTCCAATTGGCAGGAGCATCTGGCAACGTCCTTGCTGTTTCCCAAGAACAAGGCAGAATTCTGACTTGTGTTTGAAGCTGATTAACATCCCAAAATACCCAGAAAGGAGGTCTTCTTTTTTTGGAAGACTCGAATTGTTTCTGAGTCAGGCACTGATATGCAAGTACAAGATAAGGAGCTGGGCTTTGTGATGGAAAACATGTCAAATAGCTATTTTTTTTCAAAAAAAGAGACATTTTCAACCTTTTTGCCCCTGAGTGACACAAGCTAGGAACAATCGTAGAGCAGATGCAGCCCTGGCTCCCCAGAGCCCGCCTGGAAGGGAAGGGAAGGCAGACACAAGTGTCCCATGGCTGCTGCTCAGGGTCACACAGCTCAGAACTCACTTCCCCCAACTTTCTCCCAGTCTGGCTGAAACTGTGAATTTGGGGGGAAAATAGGATCACCCACCTGCACTTCCCTGCCTGGCAGCCCAGTGACAGATCAGCCTGTGGGGCAGGGAGAGGCATGGTGATCCTGGGAGCCTTTCTGCAGGGTTTGGGATGGCCAGGAAAGGAGGAACAATGTCCTCTGCAATCAGCACAGTGTCACCTGTACAGGCAGGACCAGGCTCTCGGATCCCACCTGCCTGATGGGGGCTCAGGGACACCCCACACCAGGGACAAAGCCCCCAGCAAGAGGAGTCTCAGAGCAACCCTGATGTCCAAAATACCATCCTCACGGCCACACAAAATCTGCCATGGGGACAGCTGTGCAAGCCCTGCTCTGTCCAAGACACTGCTCCTCTTTGGGGATATCCATCAGCACCAAAAAGCAGGAAAGAGAATGAAAGGAGAGAACAAAGCCAAGAGCTCAACAGCCTCAGCACTTGGGCTGTGCATGGAGGCACAAGTGCTCCAAAGCCCAGACCCAAGGGCAGGAATGCCCAGTTTGGGTGAGGCTCCAGGAAATCCCATGCTGCAGCACTGCAGGATGGAGTGGGGTGGCCTCCACTGCCCGGGAAGTAAACACCCATCTCCTTCTCCCAGGAATGCAGCCAGGCCAGCCTCGCCCTGCCCGTGCCAGGGGAGTTCCTGCTCTCCTGAAGGACAGGTGGGAAGGAACCGCTGCAATCGCTGCTCGTGTCCACAGCCGGGCCCAGGCCCGCACTCCCCGGGGCACAGGGGACACACAAACACCATGGGCAGGCTCTGCCCAGCTCCAGGAGCCCAGAGCACTTCCCAAGCCTCACCCTGGGCAGTGGGGAGCAGCCTCTCGCTGCACTGCAGGCAGGCTGAGGGCTCTGCCCAGGAGATGGCACAGAGCTCACAGCACAGCTGCCCCCAAAGGCCAGACCTCACCCTGTGGCCAGCAGCTCCAGACGTGCAGCCAGCCTCAGCCAAGCACCTGGAGAGGGCCTCTGCTGTCCAAGGAGACTGGCTGTGGTGCAACAGGGCTCGTCCCTGCCCTGGGAGGCAGCTTGGGGAGCAAAGAGCCAGGCAGAATGTGCCAAGGCTCCCCAAGCTGCTCCTGAGCCCCAGCAGCACGGGGGCCAGGCCTCTCATGTGTGTGCACGTGCTGTGGGGCAGAGGCTGGGCAGGTGGCACTGGCTGGAGAAGCTTTGTCAGCTGTGCCCCTCCTAATGGCAACATGGGCTAGGTGACAAATGTCCCTCTTAGCCCAGGGCTCCTGGAGCAGGACATACAGAGAGGAGCAATGAGCTGCCCTGCTCCCCCGAGCCCTGCAGAGACCTGTCACTCACCCAGCCAGGTAGACATGAGCATTCCCACCGCTCAGCAGCTCCCACAGCAGCCTCCCATTCTCCCGGATGCGGTGCTGGACATAAACCTTCTCCTCCTGCAGGGAAACAAGGCACTGAGCCCAGCAGCTCTGGAGCAGCCCCAGCTCCTGCTCTCAGGACTGTTTGCAGGGGCTGTTTGCAGGAGCTCAGGGCAGCACAGCCCCCTGGGACTGGAGGCACTGGGAGAAGCAGCTGGATCAGTGAGCAGTGTGGAGAAGAGGAACCCCACAAGCGATGTCTGCACTGGGATGGGCTGGTGGGAGATGGGTGCAGCAGCAGGAGCTTCACTGGGGAACACTGGGCCCCAAGCAGCCTCCTAAATCCACTGGTGTCCACTGGTCAGGGTGTTGACCTGGGCAGGCCCTGTGAGGGTTTCCCCCCTGCCCTCTCCTCTCTTCTCCCAGCACAGGCAGAGAAGGCTCTGTGGCCCCTCTGTGCCAAGTTTGCTACACGACACAGACCCTTCCCTGTACCCTTGACTGCTGGAGACCTGAAACAGCTTGGAAGGGCAGAAAGCTTGGAGGGACAGCCTCAGTCCCAGTCCCTGCCCCTCCACTATGCTTAGGGACTGGACGAGGACTGGCTTTGGGCACAGTACAGCCCAGTCAAGGAGAGTTCCCAAAGGGTTAATCCACAAGACTTCAAGCATCCAAGTAACTGCCTACAGCCCTGGCTCCTGCCCAAGAGAACACCATTGCCAACGTGCCTGAACTCACTGCTGGCCCAGAGGGCTCCCGTGACAAAGGTGACACTGTGATGAAGGCCAGGCCCCGTGCTGGGCGTCCCCCACGCCTGATTCTGCTGAGCCATGGGCACAGCCTCCTCCCCACGCCCCCCTCCCCAAAGGCAGGACAGCTCTCGCTGTGGCTCAGCTCCTGCAGGCTGGAGATGTGTGTGGGAGCAGCCCTGAGCAGCTCCAGCCCACAGGAGCTGGTCACTGTGAGTCCCACAGCTCCACTGGCTGATGGCCCTGGAGTGCCAGCTCAGCCTGGGCACGGCTCCCACTGGGCAGTGCCCTCACCAGCACAGCCAGCCTCAGCTTCATTAACCATAACGAGCTTGGTGCTGCCAGAGGCCCTGCCAGCCAGGCTGGGCTCCGAGGGGATCATCTAAGGGCCTAGAAACCAGAGCACCCCAGTGACAGACGGGGGCCACGATGTCTCAGGGCACCCTGGTTTGGCTGGGACCAGCCTGCACTGAGGGCAGATGTGCTGGGACAGGGGACACTGCAAAGGGACTTCAGAGAGAAGAGCAAAACCTTGCTCTATGGAGCATCCCAGCCCTCACCTGGGTCTGACAACAAGGATGAGTTAAAGGCTCTGGTATCTCCTGAAGCCAAAGGCACAACAGCCCAATGTGGCTCGTCCCACCTGGCTGTGCTCCCAGTCAGCCTTGGGGGCAGAGGACTCAGGTGAAAAACTGCTCTGGCCTGTGGAGCAGGAGAGAGGGGACACTCCAGTGGAAGCCCTGTCCCTCCACAGTCAGCAAGAGCAGAAGGTGGCTCTGGCTGCTCTCCAGACTCAGAGAGCAGCAGGTGCCCCTTCACTGGTCGTTCAACAACGCTCTGCAGTGCTGCTCCTGTTCATCACAGGCTTGGAAAGCCTTCACAGAAACACCCAGCTCCTGTCTCACAAGTGAGCAGATAAAAGATGCTGAATTCATGTCAACACATCACACAGCCAGGAGAAAGGGCTGGGGCTGGTGCAGCTGAGCTACTGAGAGATCCCCGTTCCCTTTTTATCACATCTGTGTTCCAGAGCCAGGGTGAGCTTTCAGTGCCATCAAGGGACAGAGGAAGGCAGTGAAACATCCCCAGCTCAGAGAGCCTCTCTGACAGCACTGCAGCCCCAAGGGGGATCAGGGCTGCCCACCAGAGACACTGCCTGGGGAAGCAGGAAGCAAAGTGAGGGGCTGAGTTCTGGGTGTGCTCACACCCGTGGGGAGCTCTCCTCCAGGGACTCACAGAGAGCTGGCACAGAGGCCAAGCTCCTCAGCTCCAGCCAGGGCCCAGAGGGACACTGAGGGACACTGTGAGGGGGCTGGTACTTAACCAAGAAGTTATTGCCTGGTGACCCTCCGAGAGGCTTGGGAGCCTTTTATCACTCACGTGGTCCAGCCAAACAAAGCTGGTTAAAGCCTTATCTGCTCTGCTGCTCTCCAGCCTTGTCCCAGCAACCTTCCCAGCTGAACTTAGCCACACACTTCCCTGCAGGGCAGGAGAGGAACTCAGCCAGCACTGAGGTGTGTGGGGGAGTGAGGTGCCCACTCTGCCACCTCACCAGACCCCTCGCAGGCCACGCCAACAGGCACAGGGGACAGACACACTGCCAGAGTCCCATCAGCGCTGCTTGAGATGCTCTTGTACCCACCTTCCTCCTCTGGGCACTAACCTGGTCCCTGGAGAAGGCTGTGAAGAGTGTCAGGAAGCCCTTTGTCACCAGCTCTTCCCACTCTGTCTGGCAGTAGAAGTCCTTGGATTTGTGTCGGCAGCCGAAGAAGAGGCAGTTCCCTGCAGGAGCAGAGCACCAGGGCTGTGCTGGGAGCAGCCAGTGCTGAGCACTGCTGGTGCCACCTGGCTGACAGCCCTGGCCTGCAGAGCCACCAGCCATGTGAGCATGAAGTGACCTGTGGCAACCAGAGGCCGCTGTCTGCTGGAAAAGGAGGGGGGCAGAAAGTGTCCCCCAGGGCTGCCTGTTCCCTGAGCCAACACAATGAGGATGGGACAAGCTGTAGCACAGCTGAGCTCAGTAACCTGTGTTCACTCCCAGAGAGCCAAGGAAGAGCCTCTGCAGAGCCTGACCCAGCCCAGGGGGCTGCCCTGCAGCACAGCCTGTGAATAACCACACAGGCTGCACACAGCAGGCTCTGCGCCTCACCTGCCCCGGGGCTCAGCCTGCTTCTGCTCAAAGCAGAAAAGCCTGACCTGGTGGAACCCTCACACCCCCAGTCCATCTTCCATCTGCTGACACAGAGCTGTGTGTGCAAGGCCCATACCTCACCTGTGCGTCCCAGGGCCACCCGCTCCTGTATCGCAGCTCGGAAAGGTGCCACCCCTGTGCCAGGGCCAATCATGATCACAGGGATGGCAGGGTCATCTGGGAACTTCATTCCTCCTTTCTTCACCCAAAGGGGCACGTGGACATCACCTGCCAAACAGAGAGCCCCGAGCATCACCCCAGCAGCAGAGCCCTGTGCCTGCCTGCAGAGGCACCCAGCTCCTCCAGGGTGCTGTGTGACCTCTGAACGAAGGGATCAGCCTTCCCACAGCTGTGCCCACTCAGAGCTACCAGCTCCAGGACACCAGGAGCAGCCCACAGCAGGGCCAGGCAGCTGGGAGAAAGCCAGGAGTTCAGGGTAAGCTGGAGAGGCACATGGTGCTCTGATGAGGATGGGAGCAGTGAGGAAGGACAGCAGGACCATCCTGCCAGGCCAGTGTGCTCCCCATGGAGCTGGAGCTCCAGCCAGGCAGCTCCTGCACATCACCCACACAGCCCCATCACGGGCCCGAGGGATGAGCACTGGCTGCTGTGGGAAGCACTCAGGATTCCCCAGAGTCTCCAGAGTCCAAGCACTTACCCTTGTCTGGGCTGAGAGAAGCCAGCCAGGTGGAGCAGAGCCCACGGCGGGGTTTGCTGAGCCGTGTCTTGTACCGCACCACGGCCACCAGGATCTGCATCCGCTCGGGATGGGCCTGTGCCACACAGAGCCATGAGCACACCCCCAGCACAGCTCCTCCAGGGCCAAACTGTGCCCTGCAACACCTGTCCTAGCCTGGCACAGCCACTTACCCAGCACAGCTCCTCATGCACAGCCCAGCACCTCCTCCAGGGCCAAACTGTGCCCTGTAACACCCTCCTAGCCTGGCACAGCCACTTACAATGGAGCACACCCTTGCTCAAAACCTTCCCAAAGGGGAAGGGGGTTTTCCTGGAGAAGCACTGCTACAGGAATGCTCTGCACAGCTGGAATCAGTGATGGTGGCTGTCCAACCCCAGAGCCCTCGTGGAGGACAAATGCAGGCACGCACGGGCTGAGCCTGCAGGCAGCCGAGCCGGGCCCAGTGCCACCTCCCGGCAGGAGCAGCGAGCAGCTCCCCCTTGCCCAGCTCCTGGGACACTGCTGGCACATCCCACTGCTCCCAGGGACAGCGACACCAGACCTCTGAGCTGGACTGGAACAGTCCTGGCACTTGCAGGGCTGCAGGACAGCAATCTGAAGGCTGGCCTAGCCCTGAAGCTTGCATCCAGCACACCAGGCTGCTGCAGGCTCAGCACAGAGCAGGGATTTGCGTGGGCTGTGGAGGCTCCATCTACACCAACAGTCAGCCCAGGCCCTGCCAGACCCTCTGCTCAGAGACTGAAATGAGGCCAGAAGGGCTGAGCTCTTACCAGCAGGGAGGAGGCGATGGAGAAGGCGCGGGGTCTGATGCGAGGGATGAGGTCCAGCAGGTAATCAGCTGGGATGGCACACGTGGTGTGAGGGAAATCCCACAAGGCCTGCAAAGCCAAGAGGGTGAGGCCTGGTGACCCCTGAAGGCAGCCTGCCTGCCCTCAGGGTGCCAGGGGCTCTCCCCCACAGCTGTGCCACACACCCCCAGCTAAAGGCACCACACGGGCACCTCTGAGCACCAACCACCCTGTCCCATTGCCCTGTGCCCCCCAGAGCCACACAGCGCCCACACAAGAGCCCACCAGGATCTAGAGCTGGTCTGAACTGCCAGTGGAAATCCATGGACACTTCAGAAAGTGGAAACTTCTCAACCAAGAAATGATGGCTGATCGTGTCCTGGGTGCTGTCAGCCCCAGCACAGCCCTCAGGGGCAGGTCTGCCCTGCTCCAGCCTCACCTCCAGCGTGGTCCTGCGGGGCCGGTTGCAGTAGCTGTACAGCTCCTCCTGGCCCTGTGCTGAGCTGAACTCCTGCAGCTTCTCCCTCTCCAGCTCATTGGGGGAGAAGTAGGCCAGGAGCTCGAAGAAGGAGCGCCGTGGCACACAGGAGATGTCCAGGTAGTGTGTGACCAGGTACTGGATGGTGCAGGGCTGTGGCAGGAGGGGAGGGAGGGACGTGCCTGCAGAGCAAGGCAGTGGGGACAGCTCAGGACCAGCACCTGCTGTCCCCAGAGCAGGGCAACCCACGAGCTACTGGAGCCAATTCCACCCATCCCTGCTCCCACCATGTCCACTCCCTCCTGCTCTCCCCAGTTTGCTTTTCAAGCCCACGGGTTTGCAACAGAGACAGTCGGTGGTGCTCAGCCGTCCCCTGCTTTTGGCAGGTGCTTTGGGATAATGCCTTATCCACATGGCTCCCGCCCTGCACACATTGTGCTTGCACACAATGCAGCGGAAATAACCAGCAGTGACATGTGTCCATGTCTCCCACGTCTCTCCCAGGGGTGTGAGGAGCAGCCTGAATGTCTCTTGGGTTTGTCTGCCAGGCAAAAATTCCAGCACGGACAGACACAGGGAAGTTGGAGGCGGAATGGGCGCTCAGGGGCCAGGAGAAAAGCTCTCCCTGTTCCATGCAGGCACCAAGAGCTCTGGGGGACCTCCAAGGGCTTCCTCTGGTTGTTCGTGCTGGCTTGTGGCTGCAGGAGCCCCTCAGGAGGTCCCTGGGGCACAGGAAGCAGAGGATTCCCAGTTTGGGTCTGGGGCTGAGGAGGCTGCAGGGTCCTCCCCACTCTGTGCAGGGGCTGCCAAGGCACAAGGCCCAGGTGGAGCCTGGCACTGCTGGATTCCTCCAGTCCCAGCAGCCCTGCACAGGATCCACCCCCAGCACTGCAGGGAAGGACAGGCAGGTGTCCTGCAGCCATCCAACACTCCCAGCAGAGCTCCAGGCTGGGCCAGAGCCCAGGGGATGCCCTATCTCACAGGAAGGGGAAGGAGCAGCAGGCAGGACCTACCGGGCTCCGTGGGCTCCAGCACAAAGCGTCTGTGGGGCTCCAGGCGCAGGAGCTGGCAGAACTGCTGCACATCTTCGGGGCAGTTCTGGGGCTGGATCATCACCACGTCCCCTGCACTGAACCTGGGGATGCAGGGGGAGCTGCCAAGCACAGCCACGGGGCAGAGCCACAGGCACAGCATGGCCACCCTGACCAGCACCCACAGCAGGGGAGGCAAATGCCCAGCGCCACCAAAGGGAGCTGGGAGCCACACAGGCAGGGACCCCCACTCTGAGGATGGGGGCTTGCAGCAGGGACCGTGCCACACGACTGCAGCCCCAGGTAGCAGTGAGGAAAGGCAGCAGCAGAGGAGGGCAGGCTCCAGGACACCTGGTCCCACAGGACAGAGCTCGGGGGAGTCAGGAAAACGCTCACGTGATCCCTGAGCCCGCGATGTCGAACTCGATGAGCCGGACGTCCTGGAAATGGGACTGTGCCGTGACCCTGCGGTTGGCCAGCACGCGGGCAGCGAAGGGATGGAGCTCACACGGGGCAGCCCGGGGCGCTGCCGGCTGCAGCCGCTCGCTGCCGGGCCACGGGGACTCCTCGGGCACGTAGTGCAGGGTGTATCTGGGGGGCAGGCTGTGGAGGGGAGCAGTGCACCGGGGTCACCTGGAGGGTGTCACCAGCACTACCCCTGTCCCCTGGAGCTGGCCGGTGTAAGGGAATGCAATGGAGACTGCCGGGAGCACATCCCAAAGGCTCCAGAGCAGGCGAGGCTGGGCACACACGCTCTGCCAGGGCCAGAGCCACATCAGGACAGACAGATGGGCAGGAGCCAGCTGGGGCAGCTGTCCCACCCCGCAGGGGACAAGGGGACACCCATCCAGAGAGAGATAGGCCACCTGTGGCCAAAGCACAAGGGACACAGGGGACACCAAAAGCTGTGTGGGGAGTGTTCCTGCCCTGAGCAGAGCATGTCTGCACTCTGGAGAACAGCCAAGGAAGCGGAGCCTTTCACCCCAGCCAGCCCCAGCAGTCCCTGCTCAGCCTCTGCACTCACCGCACGTCGGGACTGATGATCTCAAGGCCAGGAGGGAGAGGATACAAGGCAAGGACCTTGTCCCATAAGGCCACGAGCCAGGGATCAACCACTGCATCTGGCCTGCAGGTGGGAAATTCAGGCTGCAGCAACATCATCCCTTCAGGATCAAGCCCTGCTACCCCTGCACATGCCCAACAGCCATCCCACAGTTCCCCCAGGCCATTCCCTTCCAACTTCAGGTCTGGGAAGAAACACATCCCAGCCACTTTAAGCTCTCACTCGCTCTCCAGGACCCAACCTCTGATACCTGAACAGGATCCCAGTCCCTGAGCAGCACCTGTGGGGTCACTGTGTACCTGAGCCATCCACAGCCCTTGCCCCGTGCCAGGTGAGCACAGCTGAGGCTGCTGCAATGCTTGCAGATACAGGGCTGTGTGGCACAGGCATGCCCTGCTCTGAACAGGGCTGGGGCTGAGCAGGGAGCCCCAGGGCCATGGCCACGTTCTGGGGGTCATGAGAAGCAGGTGGCCCAGGTCCTGGCACAGGAGGGTTATGAGCAGAGATCAGCACGTTCCCAGAGAGCTGCAGGAGCAGCCCCACAGTGGGAGCAGCACACAGCCCTGCCATCAGCCCCAGGACAGAGCTGTGGGGCACCCCGGGCCTCCCCTGCCACCCCTCCCACCCTGGCCCTTACCCCAGGTCATGCTGGTCATCTCCCAAGGCCACTGGCAGCAGCGGGTTGCCCCCAAGCTGGAGCAGCCGTTTGTGCAGCTTCTTTGCAACGAAATTAAACCTGAGCAGAGAATAACACAGGGCAGGGCTTTGCAGCAGCACAGCAAACACTGCCACAGCACCAAAACACACTGCCAGGGCTACCAGAGCAGCACACAGGCAGAGGCAGCACTGTGACCTGGCCCATGCCCTGCCCAGCCTGTCCCCAGCCTGTGCCAGTTCACAGAACCAGCTGGGTGCCACTTGCTGGCCCTCACACCCTGTGCCCAGCCCCGAGATGGGACAAGGGGAGGTCCAGCTTCCCTTCAGGACAGCTTGTGCCCTGAGCCATAGAACATTTCCTTCTCTCCAGCCCCTCACTGCCCCACAGAGCTCAGGCACTCCCAACTAGAGCTGCTGGAGGCACACAGGAACAATCTTCTGGGAGAGACCTGGGACCAACAGGGCTGGTTGCCACCTCTGTTTGATGTCTCCTGTTCCCTTGGCCCATGGCTGTGATTAAAGACTAACACATGATGTCTGACCCACTGCTGCAAAGCATCCTTGGTGAGGTTGAGAGCAAAGAAAAAGGCAGAAGCCTAATTCCTGGGGGTTAGGAGGGACACAGCAAGGCAAGGATTTTTAAGGCTGATGGGAGTTACATTTTGTCTGAGCTGCTGCTCCAGAATCAGACTCTGTCTCCCCCTACCCCCTGCGAGCAGCCACTCTGCTCTCTATTGCAGTCAGAGCTGTGAAGAGCAGCTGCCCAGGAGCTGCAGAGCTGCTTACTTGGGGTAGGAGGAGTCCCCGAGGCCCAGCACGGCGTAGTCCAGCTGGCACAGGGAGCCGGCAGGGAGGCTCTTCCGGAACAGGAACCGCCAGAACATCTACGAGGGACACAGGCAGCCAGTGCTGCTGCCATGGCACCTTCCTGCCTGCTTGTCCCTGCATCCCTGCTCATCCTGGATCCCAGCACAGTGCAGAGCACAGTTTTCTGCAGAAGTGCCCCCTGCAACAACCTCAGGAGCCCCCTGCTCATGTTCCCTGGGATGTGACTACTGCTGCTGCAAAGCTCCCCCAGAAAAAATAACCCCTGCTCGAGCTGCTTCAGGAGAGGAAGCTCTGCAGCAGGAACATAAAAGCAACAGGACAGGAGCATGTCCTACCTTCATGTTGTCAGGGGGGTCTCCCTGGCCGGTGGTTGCACACACAAACACCACCAAAGGCTCATGGATGAGGTTGGCCTGTGGGTACAAACGAGCACTGTCAGGTCAGCAGCCTCCAAACTGCTCTGGAGCCAGGCTAGGACTGCTGGGGGTGTTCAGCCTGGGGAAGAGAAGGCTCCAAGGAGACCTCAGAGCCCCTTCCAGTGCCTAAAGGGGCTCCAGGAGAGCTGGAGAGGGACTGGGGACAAGGGATGGAGGGACAGGACAAGGCAGAATGTCCATAAGCTGAAGGAGGGCAGGTTTAGGTCAAATATTGGGAAGAAATTCTTCCCTGTGAGGGTGATGAGGTCCTGGAGCAACGAGCACCAAGCCTGAGTTGAACAGTGTTTGGACAATGCTCTCGGGGACAGGGTGGGGTTGCTGGGGTGTCCTGGGCAGGGCAGGAGTTGACTCGATGATCCTGATGGGTTCCAACCCAGCTTGTTCCATGATTCCAGTGTCCTGTGGGAGGTGTCCCTGCCCCTGGGGATGGAGCAGGAGCAGCAGTGCCCAGAGCAGCCCCCGTGTCCCACTCACCACATCACAGCTGTCCAGGGCCTCCACTCGGCACCGCAAGTGCCGGCGCTTGGCTTCCCTCCCAACCCTCTCCGCCGTGTCCTGGGCTGTCCCAGTCTGGCTGCCGAAGAGCACCAGCAGTCTCCGTTCTGCCATCTGCAAAAAACAGCAGCAGGGAAATCAGCGGGGGCAGGGGAGGGGAGGCAGAGCTGGGGCTGCCCTGGGCCGAGCAGCTCCGAGCCCCAGGGGCTGACACAGCACACAGCCAGCGCAGGGATGGGCAACAGCTGGCACTCACCAGTGGGACTCACGGCTCCCAGAGCTCCCAGGCTCCCCTCCCTGCCCTGTGCAGCACCCAGGGGTGATGCTGTGTCCCAGCCAACAGGATAAACAGGGACACAGGGACACAGGGACTGTGCTTCTTGTCCCCACAAAATCCACATCAGCCCCGATGAACTGCCCTCATCAGCACGGGGTGAGCACAGGGATCAGCTGTTCCCCAGCTCTGGGTTCTACCCTCCTGTGTGTCCCAGGAATCCCCCCTGAGCTGAGGGGCTGGGGCAGAGCTGGAGGCTCAGGGACAGACAGACAAAGGTGTGAGCACACACGGCCAGGCTCTGACAGAGCAAGGGCCCAGCCTGGAGGGAATGCAGCCCTGGGAGCTGTCTGAGCTGCGAAAAGCTGCCATCACCATGTGCCCATAGAATAATAATAAACTAAATCATAATAATAAAAAATAAAATCGCAGAATCCCAGACTGGTTTGGGCTGCAAAACCCTGAAAGCCCATCCCACCCCAGCCATGGCAGGGACACCTCCCACTGTCCCAGCTGCTCCCAGCCCTGTCCAGCCTGGCCTTGGGCACTGCCAGGGATCCAGGGGCAGCCCCAGCTGCTCTGGGCACCCTGTGCCAGGCCTGCCCACCCTGCCAGGGAACAATTCCTGCCCAAAATCCCATCCAGCCCTTCCCTCTGGCACTGGGAGCCATTCCCTGTGTCCTGTCCCTCCATCCCTTGTCCCCAGTCCCTCTCCAGCTCTCCTGGAGCCCCTCTGGGCCCTGCCAGGGGCTCCCCGGGATTCTCTCCCCAGGTGAGCACCCCCAGTCCCGGGGCCCGGCCCGGCTCGGGACTCACCATGCACCGGCCCCATCCCGCCGCTGACGTCACCACTGCGCGACAGCTTCCACTGACGTCATCGTCCAGGCTGAGGCTCCGGGACTCTACAGGCACCGCTCCCCCGTCTGATGATGTCATCCGTTCGTCGCCTCTCCCCGTGACGCCATCGCCCCGCGCCGCCAGGCCGGGCCGGGCCTGGGGCCGGTGTCGGTGCTGGGGCCGGACCGGGCCGGGCCGAGCCGAACCGAGCCGGGCTGAGCCGAGCCGGACCGGGCTGAGCTGAACCGGGCCGAGCCGAGCCGACCCGGGCTGAGCCGAGCCGGACTGGGCTGAGCCGGACCGAGCTGGGCTGAGCCGGACCGAGCCGGGCTGAGCCGGACCGAGCCGGGCTGAGCCGGGCCGGGGACTTGTGCCGGTGCCGTTCCGGGTCAGGGGCCGGTGTCGGTACCGGGGCCGGGCCGGGGACTGGTGCCGGTGGCGGTGGCGGGTCAGGGGCCGGGTGACTCGTGCCGGTGCCGGTGGCGGGTCAGGGGCCGGGTGACTCGTGCCGGTGCCGGTGGCGGGTCAGGGGCCGGGTGACTCGTGCCGGTGCCGGTGGCGGGTCAGGGGCCGGGTGACTCGTGCCGGTACCGGTTCCGGAGCCCCGGACGATGCTGTTCTCCCTGCGCGAGCTCGTGCAGTGGCTCGGCTTCGCCACCTTCGAGATCTTCCTGCACGGGCTGGCCCTGCTCGCCTTCTCCGTGCTGCTCGTGCTCAAGCTGGACGGCGCCGCCGCCGCGCTCTCCTGGTGGATCGTGTTCGTGCCCTTCTTCGCCGCCGACGGGCTCAGCACCTACTTCACCACCATCGTGTCCGTGCGGCTGTTCCAGGACGGCGAGAAGCGGCTGGCGGTGCTGCGGCTCTTCTGGATCCTCACCATCCTCAGCCTCAAGTTCGTGTTCGAGATGCTGCTGTGCCAGAAGCTGGTGGAGCACACGCGGGAGCTCTGGTACGGGCTCATCATGTCCCCGGTGTTCATCCTGCTGCAGCTGCTCATGATCCGGGCCTGCCGCGTCAACTGAGCCGAGCCCGGGGGCCCCCGGTGCTCCCGGTGTTCCTGCTGTTCCCGGTGCTCCCGGTGTTCCTGCTGTTCCCGGTGTTCCCGGTGTTCCTGCTGTTCCCGGTGTTCCTGCTGTTCCCGGTGTTCCTGCTGTTCCCGGTGCTCCCGGTGTTCCCGGTGCTCCCGGTGCTGCCGGTGCTGTCCCCGTGCCCAGGGGCAGGTGACACGCTGGGACAGGGGCAGGGCCCCGGCTCGTGGCCGTGTTGCAGAGCATCCTGTTTCTCCAAAAGCTGCACATCCCTCCCTGTGCTCCCTCAGCTCCTGCTCTGTCCTGTCCTCCCAGCGTGGCTGGGCATCACAGTCATTTTATTTTCAAATAAAAATGCGTTCAAGGACTGGGTTTATTTATAACATTCTTTTTGCCTAGAAAGCAAAGGTTGTACCTAAAACCGCTGCCTGGAGGGTGGGTGGTTGCTGTAGATCTGGTACAGCCCAGACTCCTGCCCTGCCCTGCAGCTGGCTCATGGATTTCCAGCTGTCCCCTCTCCTCTTCATGCCTTCAGTGTGCTGGCAGGGTTTTGTAAGGTCATACTGAGATCACTCGTGTGCATTTTTGAACAGGAATATGATTTTTCTTTGTGTTTCACTCCATTTGCTAAATGTGGAAATGGGGTGTGGGGAGGGCAGGAGCGTGCACGGTGGATGCTGGCTCTGAACAGGGGGTGACACTGAGCCCCAGCCTTGGGGTGCAACACTGCCCTCAGAGCCCCAGAGAACAGGAGCAGTCCAGTGTTCCCTGTGGAAGAGCAGAGCAGTGTGTGAAGTGCCAGTGTCACGGGGATGCCCAGGGTGGGATTGTTGGGGTGCCTGTGCTCCCTCCCAGCTCAGGAGATTGTGATTCTCACACACCCAGAGACCTGGACCTGGCTCCCAGGTGCTCTTCAGCTCCTGTTTCACGTTGGGATGTGATCTCCCAGGGTTGGTGTCATCTGCCCCAGGTGCTCAGGTTATTCCACTCGGAGCCTCGCTGGCTCCCCTGAGCCAAGGACGCGTCACCTGGGAGGTGGCAGCCACCTGCCCCTTGTCACCTCCTGCTCAGTGTGAGCTCACCCCTCTTTCTGTGGCTGTGCCACACGCCCCCAGTGACCCCAGAGGCCACGCTGCTGTGGCACCTGCTGTCACAGGAGGTGTGTCACTGCCGTGGGGCTGGGAGCTGTGTGCTCAGTGTCTCTGACAGCAGCAGGACAGGCAGCAAAGCCTCTGAGTCAGGAGGGGACACTCCTGGGGACCCATGGTGCCTTTGGACACTCCCACACCACCAGTTAATTAATAAACTATGGCAGGGGCTCATCAGACCCAAAGAAGATCAAACAGATGATCCCATCCCTCAGCCTCGCTGCGGCGCTGCACGGGCACTGAGCCCTTTCCTGCTGCCCAGCCCTGGTGGGGCTGCCTGGGCCGTGAGTCCCAAACCAACAGCAGCTCCGTCACTGGGGTGTAGTGTCCAAGACAGGGGGACACCCCCCTGTGTGCCCCATCCATCCCCTGTGTGCCCCATCCATCCCCTGTGTGCCCCATCCATCCCCTGTGTGCCACAGCCACCTCACCTGCAAGTGACTTTGCCAGTGTTCTGCTGCTGCCTTGGGGACGTATCAGTGGCCAGCGTGTCCCAGCTCTGCTCTCCGAGGTAAGGCAGCTTTCCTGGGGTGTGTGGGAACACAGGGGTGGCACAGCACTGAGCAGTGGCACGGGCTGTGCTGCCCTGGTGGGGGTGCTGGGCTGGAGGGATGGTCTGGCAGCCAGGACCACCCCGTGTCCCCTGCCAGGACTCGTGCCTGGTGCAGAGGAGCCGCCTGCTGTGCCCAGGGCCACCAAGTCCTGGAACAAACCTTGTTGGGGCATTTGCCCTGGCACACCAGCCTGTGGCCACACAGAATTCCTTCTGGGAGCACCCCCATGGAAACACCCTGCTGGAGCCTCCCTCTGCAGACACAGCTTGAGGGGACCCTGACACCCATTCCCTGCCCGGTGCGAGCACTGAGGGCTCTGGTGAGGGATGGAGACTCCTCAGGTCCAGGCCAGCACTTTCCCATGCTGGAGTACACCCTGGCAAAGATGAAAATCTCACCTCTGGGTGTTTTTGGTGCTGTGCCTGGTGGGCTGGGTATTGCTGCCAGCAGGTCCTTTCCAAACCCAGCAGCAGGGGAGTGTTCTGCTGCTCTGGCCATGTGGATTCCCTGGGCCTCAGCTGCAGCTTCCCAAGGCTGGTGCTGCAGAGCCCAGCCCCAAGGCCCTCTGTACCCCCGGGCTGGTGGGAAGGAGCCTCTGCACAGCCCAGAGCAGCAGCCCTGTGACAGAGAGGCAGTTCCAGCCCCAGCTGCCGCCCTTCTCTGTGTCCCAGCTCCTGCAGGGATGGGAGCAGCCCTTGGAAAGCCACCTGGAACTGGGGAGGGGTACACTGCAGGACAGCAGCCAGTGCTGCTGTGTCCATACACGGAGCACAGCCTGCCTGGCACAGCCCAGATGGGCTCCATGCACCAGGACAGGGCTCCAGCGTGACCTGGGCCTCCAGAGGGGCAAGGGGGCTCCCAAAAAATATCTGGGAATGGATGGCCCAAGGGACCTCCATCCCTCCCTGCAACTTGCCATGGGGAGCACCTGGGGACAAGGAAGCTTCAGATGGCCCAAAGCCCACCAGTCCCACTGGAATGAGAGTGGAAGGAAGGGAGGGCTGGAGCTGGTCCCTGCTGCGACCCAGGGAATGTCTGGCAGAGGAACATGGGGCAGGAGCAAGAGGAGCAGCTCACCTGGAGCCATGGGACATACTCAGAGCCACAGCCTGCACCTCCCACCCCGGACTGGGGTGACATCACAGAGCAGAAACTGAGTTCAGGGAAATGAAACCTTTTTAAACCCTGAGTCAGGGTGTTTTCCTTTCTGAAGGCACCAGGAAGGTGTTGGCAGTGGAGGTGATGTCATTTCACAAACACCAGTGATGGCTGGGCTGGAGTCCCACCAGTCCCCACACCAGCCTGGCAACTCCCTGCTGGCTCCCAGAGTCATTGCAAGGGCCACAGGCAAACAAATACAGTCCAAAAGCAAATCAAACAGGGGTGTGTGTGTACTCGAGCCACACTTCCCCACAGCAGATTTGTCCATCAAAAGCCAGAATGAGACACTTGGTCCCTTTCTCAATTACGAGCAAATAGCACATTCCACTCTCACCAGAGCACAGCCCTGAAGCCAAACAGGGCTGGGGCTGGGCATGGCCCTTCCATGGGATGCTCAGATATCACATAACCCTGAGACCCCCAGTTTTAGCAGAGACTCCCCTTTGGGTGGGGCTGTCTGAAGAAAACGGAGGGCTGGATGTAGCACAGGGTGCTGCTGGGGCAATGAGGGCTCCCCTGCACAGCATTCCCCTCCCAGCATGTGACTCAGCTGAGGAAAGGCAGCTGGAGCCGTGTCCTTGTGCACAGATCCCTGTGATCCTTGTGATTCCCAGCCAGGGCAGCATCACCTTGCAGAGCTGCAGTGGGGTCAGCTTGGGCAGGGGGAACAGCCCCTCAACAAAACCTCTGGGACTATTTACTGCAAAAAGGGACAGGACAACTGGAGAGTTGCTCATGCTCTGTCTGGGTTTGCAGCTGGAGGTTTTGGTCAGCTCTGGGTGCTCACAGCCACTGGCAGTGCCACACGTCCTCGAGGGCTGGTTGTGCCTCTCTGTCCCCCATGGGACGAGGCCCCCCCATGCTCAGCAGCAGGGGATTGCCAGAGCAGGGACATCACTCACCCCTCCCACGGAACCCAGCTGAGCCCAGAGCTGGTGTGGAGCTGGGAGTGCAGGAGTGCTGGCTCCTCTGTGCCTCAGGAGCCCAAAGGACATTGCCATGGCAAGTGCCACGAGCCCACAGAGGCTGTACCGACACACCATCGTATCACAAATGAAAGGGTTTGTGTTTATTTTGTTCTTTCAGGTAAGATTCAACTGTGTTTTCCCCAAAACAGGGTGAGTCTTCTCTGAAATGCACTGTGGACATTTCCCTAAGTCTCAGAGAGGGGATTTGTTGAAATGAAGCACCATGAGAAGGTTAAAAATTCACTGCAGTACAGGACAAACAAAAGAACTTACGAAAGACAAGGGAATAACCAATCCTGCAGGAGCTGAGAGCCACGACCCAAAAAGTGAAGAGCAGGAGCACACTATAAATCCAATTAGAAAGACAAAGAACAACTTTGTGTGATTCCAGTGCTCATTAACGTAGTAAAACCCCTGCCCACATGCTGTGATCACCCTTCCCCACATTTGCCGGCATTGCCCGGTGAGACTCGGCTGGAACTGCCCCTGCCCGCAGATCCTTGTGACAGCCCCGGCAGGAACAGCGAGCAGCTCCCTGCTGCAGCCCTTCCAGGGAAGAGCCGAGTGCTGCCCCTCTCCTGCCCCTCTCCTCTCTCCCCAGGGTGTTCAGGGACCCCAGGAGCAGCACAAAGGGGCTCAAACACATCGAGGGGTTGCTCACAGCCCCGGGCTCTTGGCCTCTCAGCATCCCCTGGCAAAGGCTGCTGCTGAGCCCCCTGGCAGGGCAATCCTCCCCTCTGATGTGAGTTTCCATCTCGCTGGGGTAAAAAGCTGTTATCAGGCACCGCAAATGTCACTCATCTCCTACAGACCTTGTAGAGAGCTTGTAATGGGAATGTTGAGGCTGGGGAGAGCAAAGAGGAAACAGAAATGGGGGTGGGACAGCACAGAAAAGCAGAGTGTCAAGGGTTAAACGCTGTGAGAAGTCATTCATAGGATTCCATTCAAATGAGGAGGAACTAACTAGCTGAAAATAATGGCAATGCCAAACTGGCCATGAATATTCACCTGCAAGATAAACAAGAGTTTTGCCTAAGGCTGATGAGAGAAAATAATGGAGGAAAGCTTTTCCGGCAGTATCAGCTTCCAAAGGCCACAAAAGACAAGTCCAAGCTGTGTTTGGAGGAGGCAGAGGCAGCTCTGAGGAGTCCCCGGGGGCACAGGCTGGGTGAGCTGGGGCAGGGCTCCAGCAGTGAGCTGCTGCTCCTCTCAGCCTGTGGAACACATCCTCCCTGCCCTGCTGCAGTGCCTCACACCGGGGCTTCTGCAGCTTCCCCTGCTCTCTGCTCCGGGCACGGCTCCTCTCGCCCCTCCCAGCCCCGATCCCTCCCGGCAGGTGGGCACCTGGAACATCCCTGTGATCCCACCATGGCTCTGCCAGGCCCTGGGACAACCAGCCCCTCTCTCCTCCCACTCCCCGCGTTTTCCTAATGCTGCTTTTCCCAGGAAAAGATCAGATTATCCACCAGGATATCTGAGTGGCACAGCTTGAGACAGGGTCAGCTTTTGGAGCTTTTTGGACACAGGGGAGAGACAACGAATCCATGTGAGGTGTCCCTGGAGACTCTGGTGCTGGACCTCAGAGTGGAGCCAACACGGACACGAGGCCTTTTCCCTCTCAGAGGAGGAGTCTCAACTCATCCATCATTTGGCTGCCAGTGGGACTCCCCAGAAATGTAAGGGGGGCCCTGGGAGCTGCCTCAGCCATGTCCCAGCAGTGTTCCCGAGTCACCCCGTGTTGGAAAGGGAGGATGAGCTGTCTGCCAGGCAGGGGCCACGGGGTGCAGCTGGGGAGGAGAGGAACCTCACGCAGGAGAGGAGTGGGCTGTGCCATCCCCCCCTCACAGGGCTCCCCAGGGCCGAGCCCTCCCTCCTGGAGCATCTCCAACCAGCAGGGCAGGGAAAGGAGAACCAGAGAGCACACAGCTGTGAGGAGGCTGTTTTACCAGCTCCAGCTCACCAAGCCAGCACCCAGAGCCCCCCAGGACAAGTCTGTGGCCTCTGGGCACACAGGGGTGACTCCGGGAAGCAGCTCCTCGCAGAGGGGTGGCAGCAGGACCGGTGGAGGCAGCGCTGCTACAGCTGCTCATAGCCAGAGGAATTTCTCTGGCAGCACGTGGCTGTGAGCAGGCAGAAGGTGAGGATGAGCATGATGGCCAGCAGAACTGAGGCTGCTATCCAGCTGCTTCTCGGGAGCTCTGTGACTGCTGCAGGAGGCTCTGAGGGGATCATGTTGGTGAGGTTGAGCATGTAGCCCAGAGTCCAGCCCACGTCTGTGTCAGCAACCTGTGCAGGGAAGAGGGATGGGAAAGGCTGTGAAGTACCAGGCAAACTAGAGAAGAGCCTGCACCCCCAGGTCCTGCTCCACCATTTCTGTGCCCACCTTGGGCTGCAGAGGCCCCAGAAGTGACAAACTGGAGGAGAGCACAAAGGGCCAGATGTCCCAGCAGCTGCATGAGGGCAGCTCCAGAGCTGCCCTGGTACGGGCAGTGGGGCTGTCCCTGGTATCCCCCATCCCCAGCAGCACGGGGTGGCCACAAGGCACTTCATGGCACAAGAGTGGCAGCTGGACACGCTCCTACCTGCTGGGTGAAGTGGATGTTGGGCCATGTGGTGGTGTTGAATTTGTAGCCTTGCAGGAGAAGGGTGAGGGTGTAGGAGCTGGCTGTGCAGGCGTCACGGAGCTGGGTCCTGCTCGCCATGGGGAACAACTCCTGCACCTGCACAGGGGGACAACAGGGGGAGGCTGGACACAGAGCAGTGCTGGATGTGCCCACACTGGGGAACAGCCCCTCAGTGCAGCCAGGAGCAATGACCAGGACAGCAAGGGGACCCTGGTGTTCCAGGGCTGCTCTCCCATATCTCTCCAGGTACAGAGACCTTGGTGCTCCTGCTGGCTCTCTGCAGCTGAGCACAGCAGAGGATGGGCTATGGATGAGCCTTCAGGCTGCCCAATGCCCAGGTGAAATGCACTCCTGGATACAATCTCACCTGTTTCCAGCTGCTGCTGCAGATCTGCCTGATGGTGTCATTGACCAGGCTCAGGGACTGCCCTCCTGTCAGGTTCAGAAAGTGAAGGCTGTGATAAAACCCCGAGAAGGCCTGTGGGTGACGAGACCAAAGGTGACAGGTTAGTGAAGCACTCGGGCCACTGATGCCCCCCACCCCTGTGCAGGGGTCCCTGTAAGGCCCCTCTCAGCACTGCAAGGTGGGAAGGAGCTTGGGAATGCTGCCCACAGGGACAGGGAATGGTGCTGGGAGAGCAGAGGGCTGGGGCTGTCGGGCATGCAGGTCAGCACCCTCTGTGTCTCCACGTGTCAGGCACAACCCAGCTCCAGGGCTGGCACAGCCCAGACATCTCCTGGAGCAGTTTCCCAGGGGTTACACCCCAAACTCCCATTGTCCCCCCTGTGGCAGGGACAGAGGCTGCTTACAAAGAACTGTCCCCGCACGGGGGGCTGATACACCCCATTGAACCCGCACGGCCGCTCTGCCCCGCAGCTGAAGTTGAAGAGACTCTGGATGGCCGTGCCACACGCGCCTGGCTCCCCTGTCCCTGTCACCGTCAGGACCAGGCCAGGGCTGGCTGAGCTCGGTGCACGCACACAGGGGCTGTCGTACAGCTCTGCCACAGTGAGGTTCTCCCGGTACCCCCGCGGGTAGCAGGGGTGGGAGATCTGGGCACTCGAGCTGGCCTGGAGAGAGACAGAGCCATTAATGGGGCTGCCACGCCACCGAGAGCCTTCCCACAGCCCAGCCCAAAGAGCAGCACCTCCACCCCAGGAGGACTGCATGCATCCCAGCCTGGAGCTCCCCGAGCATCCCTGGCTCCCACAGCACCGGGCTCTGGCTCTGGCCCGGCCGCTTGTGCAGGGACTGTGCTGGGAAACCTCTCTCTGGGCACAAGTGGAGCAAGGGCAAGAGAACGGGGACACCAAAACCCAACAGATACGGCTGGGCTCGGGAAATTACAAGAAACGCCACTGCACGTCCAGATGTGGGGAGAAGGGAGCCCTGGCTGGCAACCACCAGCACCTTCCACACAAAGGAGGGAACTTTGGGCTTCCCTTGATAAAATCCAGGCCTCTGCCAATTCCCAACTCCTCGCCCACAGGCACGCCCAAAAGTGCTGCAGGAGACGGGCCGTGGGGCTGGGAGACGGCTGAGCAGCCCCCGTGGCACCTGGTGCAGAGCTGCCAGCAGCATCTTCAGGGCCTGGCTCTGCCCGTAGCACAGGTAGCTGTGGCTGTACAGGGAGTAGTTGGTGCCGTAGAGCCGGAAGAACACGGACGTGTTCCTGTCCTGCACAGGGACCCCGGGCTGGAAGGTGATCTGCGTCGAGGCACCGCCAAGGTCCAGAGCTCCCAGAACCTCGGTGTCCTGGGGATGTTCCCATTGCTCTGCAAACGAGAACTGGCCCCACACGCGGCCAGGCTTAGGCTGAGCTGCAGGAGCGCTCACCCACGCTCCCTCCCTCCCTCCCTCGCTCCCTTCCTTCAGGGACTTTGGGCCTCACAAGCCCCAGGGGCACCTTCCACGTGCTCCCTGTTTCACCCCTGCCTGCCCACATCCTCCTCCTCAAGCCACACACGCTGCCACGAGCACTGAGCTGCGGCCTCTTGGCCGCTGCACATCTGCTGGCACCCACATTTCCCTCTGGGCACGGAAAGAGGAACTCTGGCTCCCGGAGGCCCATCCCGCGTCCCCGGCATCCCAAAATCCACCCAATGTGTGTGTCAGCAACCAGAGCACAGGGCCAGGCCGAGCAGGACACAAAGCTGCTGTGAATCACATCAGGGGGGTTGAATCTGCAGCCCCCGAGCACAGGGGCCCTTGGCTCGGCTGAGCCGTGTCCCACAGCTCCGCTCTTCCCTCCTGTGCACACCAGCAAAGCTGCTGGAGCTCGCACAGGGACGCTGTCCCCACTCCCCCGTCCCCAGCTGCACCTTGAGCAGGGTCTCCAGCAGGTAGTTGACAGTGATCCAGCCAAAGGAGCCCTCCTCGCTGCCCGTCAGGATCCGAGCTCCGCGGAAATGCACGGGATACTCCCCGATGGCCTTGGACACCTCGGCCAAGACCTGCTGGGCCTTGGTGCTGTTCTCCTCCCTGCCGGCAAAGGCACCGCCAGCTCAGGAGCCGCAGGCCCCGGCTGGCAGCTCTGGGAGCCGGGCTGGCAGCGAGAGGAGCCGTGCCCTGCCAAGGAGCTGCTGTGAGACATCTCCCAAGGCCGGCAGCCGCCCCTGCCCGTGCCGCTACCTCAGCAGCCGCATGCCGGCCGTGGCCCCCAGGTACGTGGGGGTCTCCCGCTGCTGCTCGGCCGGGACGATCTCCATGGCCCTGTCCAGGCAAGGCTTCAGGCTGGCGCCAGCCCCTGCAGGCTCATCGGCGTAGCTGGAGATGCCGGGTCCTGCCACAGGGAAGCGGCGATGGACAGAGCCCAGCGGCACCCCGGAGGGACGGCACACACGGGGACGTGTCCACACGTCCACCCCATTCCCCAGCAGCTCCACTTGGCCCACTCAGACACACCCAGATGTTCCAGCCAGAGCACCAGCCCTGCTCGGGGCTGCACAGATGCCAAAATACCAACTGCTGCCCCGGCACCACCTGAGTGGGGACACCGGACTGCTCTGGGACTTGTGCAGAGCTTTTGGGGACCCCTGTGGGCACCCAGAGCTGCAGATCATGAAACAAGGTGTGAACAGATGTGGCAAGAAGAGCCAGGAAGCTGAGGCAGGGGAGAAGGAGCAAAGTGCACATCCAGCATCCCAAGCTGTGACAGGACAGAGCTGCAGGACCTGAGCTGAGTGGGGACCCGGTTCCTCCCCCCATTCTGCACCTCCCGGTGACTGTAGGGCTCCCTCAGGGACACACTGTCCCCTGAGCCTTCCTGTGCTTCCTCACAAGGCAATCTCCCTTCAGCCCAGAGCAGGCTGAGACACTCCGGTCAGCGATGGTGCTGGGAGAGCTCGGGCCAGTGACCCAGGAGGCTGGGAGAGAGGGAGGACAGATCCTGGCACACTCACCGGACACAGAGCAGGCCTCCACCTGGGAGACAATGCCGGTGCCGTTCTCCTTGTCTGCAGGCCACCGGTAGATGTAGAGGGACGTGTGTGTGGAGCCAGCGTCAAACACCAGACCGTACTGGGGAGGCACAGGGACACGGGCTCAGGGCTGGCTCAGGGCTGCACCAAGTGCCATGGGGCTATCTGAGAGCTTCTGCTCCTGCTCCCCCTGTGTGCCTGTGAGCAGCAGAGGTCTGCACATCCACCCTCCCCTCAGCAGCCCTGCTCCACCTCTACCAGCCCCGCTTTCGCCACTCCAGCGAGTCCCAGCCCAGGAAGGACGCGCAGGTCAGTGGGGTGAGCTGCAGAGCAGTGAGGCATCCAGGCATGGCCCAAAGGGCTCAAGCAGCTCCCAGACCTTTGGCAAATCTCACAAAACCTGACATTTTTTAGCAGAGCAGCAGCAAAAAGCAGTAGGGGAGAGAGGTGTAAACCCAACAGGTGAGTTGGACGTCTGAAAACAGGACAGAGAGTGCCTGTGGTGGCAGATGGAGCAGCCGTGGGGAGAAGGCTGCACTTATCTCTGCCATCCTCAGCAAGCTGCCAGGACCGTGGTTTGGGGGAGGCTGATCTGCCCAGTGCCACCTCCATGAGGTTAAGTCCTGAAAAGCTGGGCTGGTTATGGGGACACTTGCAAGCTGAGAGGAAGGCAGGGCTAATGGAAGAACTGGAGGCAGGAAGGGGCTGGTGGCATCCCCGGGCTGCCCCCCAGGTCTCACCGGACACCTACTTTGATCCTAGCAGGAAGGACAGCATCCTTTGCCGGGATCAGGACCAGGACAAGGACGGTCACCGTCAGCAGTCCCAGCACGGCCGCCGAAGCCCAGCTCACCGCCCCGAGCAGGCGCGGCGACATCCGTGGGCTCTGGGGAGGTCTGTGGGAAGGGGTGGCTTTGGGAGGGCGCACCGGGGAGGGATTTGGGAGGGTCTCCGGGAGGTTTGCGGGCAGGCGGGGTCTCTGGGAGGAGGGTCTGCAGAGAGGGGCGGCTTTGGGGAGGGGATGTGTGGGGAGGGAGGGTCTTTAGGATGAGGACATCGCGGGGTGGGTCTCTGGGAGGACCTACGGGACGGGGACTCTTTGGGAGGGTGTGCGGGAAGGGATGGTTTGGGAGGGTGTGCGAGGAGGAAGGGCCTTTGGCAGAGCAGCCCCTCGGGGGTCCCCCCAGCCCCTGAGTGACCCCCTGGGACACGAGGTGGGCGGCTGGGGAGAACACGAGCTTGCGTGGCCCCGAGCCGCCGGGAAGGGGCAGGGGAGCTCCGGCCGTTCCGTACCTGTGCCCGGAGCCGTGTCCGTGCCCCGGTGGGGCGGGGATGGGGGCACAGCCCGTGTCCCCCCGGGCCCGTTCCCCCGGGCCCAGCAGAGCGAACAGAAAGCGAAGCTGAGCCGCTCTCGGATGTCCGGGTCCGGCCCCGGCCGGGGCGGGCTCTGAGCGCTGCTGCGGGCGGAGAGAGCTCGGGGCTGGGGACAGCGGGGCCCGGCCTGCCTGGAGCTCTGCCTGTAACCAAACTGTGCCTGTACCGAACTGTGCCTGTACCGAACTGTGCCTGTACCGAACTGTGCTCTGCCTGTACCGAACTGTGCCTGTACCGAACTGTGCTCTGCCTGTAACCAAACTGTGCTCTGCCTGTAACCAAACTGTGCTCTGCCTGTACCGAACTGTGCCTGTACTGAACTGTGCCTGTAACCAAACTGTGCCTGTACCGAACTGTGCCTGTAACCAAACTGTGCTCTGCCTGGAGCTCTGCCTGTAACCAAACTGTGCCTGTAACCAAACTGTGCTCTGCCTGTAACCAAACTGTGCTCTGCCTGTAACCAAACTGTGCCTGTACCGAACTGTGCTCTGCCTGTGCTCTGCCTGTAACCAAACTGTGCTCTGCCTGTAACCAAACTCTGCCTGTAACCAAACTGTGCTCTGCCTGTAACCAAACTGTGCTCTGCCTGTACCGAACTGTGCTCTGCCTGTAACCAAACTGTGCTCTGCCTGTACCGAACTGTGCTCTGCCTGTACCGAACTGTGCCTGTAACCAAACTGTGCTCTGCCTGTAACCAAACTGTGCCTGTACCGAACTGTGCTCTGCCTGTACCGAACTGTGCTCTGCCTGTACCGAACTGTGCCTGTACTGAACTGTGCTCTGCCTGTAACCAAACTGTGCCTGTACCGAACTGTGCTCTGCCTGTACCGAACTGTGCTCTGCCTGTACCGAACTGTGCCTGTAACCAAACTGTGCTCTGCCTGTACCGAACTGTGCTCTGCCTGTACCGAACTGTGCTCTGCCTGTGCTCTGCCTGTGCTCTGCCTGTACCTCCTGTGCTCTGCCTGTACCTCCTGTGCTCTGCCTGTACCGAACTGTGCTCTGCCTGTGCTCTGCCTGTACCTCCTGTGCTCTGCCTGTACCTCCTGTGCTCTGCCTGTACCGAACTGTGCTCTGCCTGTGCTCTGCCTGTACCGAACTGTGCCTGTACCGAACTGTGCTCTGCCTGTACCAAACTGTGCTCTGCCTGTGCTCTGCCTGTAACCGAACTGTGCTCTGCCTGTACCGAACTGTGCCTGTACCGAACTGTGCTCTGCCTGTACTGAACTGTGCCTGTAACCAAACTGTGCTCTGCCTGTGCTCTGCCTGTGCTCTGCCTGTACCGAACTGTGCCTGTAACCAAACTGTGCTCTGCCTGTACCGAACTGTGCTCTGCCTGTACCAAACTGTGCTCTGCCTGTGCTCTGCCTGTACCGAACTGTGCTCTGCCTGTGCTCTGCCTGTGCCGAACTGTACCGAACTGTGCCTGTACCGAACTGTGCTCTGCCTGTACTGAACTGTGCCTGTACCGAACTGTGCTCTGCCTGTACCAAACTGTGCTCTGCCTGTAACCAAACTGTGCTCTGCCTGTACCTCCTCTGCTCTGCCTGTACCTCCTCCGCTCTGCCTGTACCGAACTGTGCTCTGCCTGTACCTCTGCTGATATGCAGACAGAAAAACTGTAGCTCACAGAGTAGTTATAAGAGCAGGTATGAATTTATTCAGCGCTGAGGTGCATGGGGATATCTCCTCCAAATATCTCCTCCTTCAGCTGAACTTTTTACCTTGTCTCTTTGCACATGCTCCCTTCAGTTCTTTTGACCCCCCTCTTTCCATTTCTTCCGGTTTAGGGGTCCAAAAGAATCCAAGGAACCCCCTCATCCTATGGTGCATTTATCCTTGCATCCTGTTTACCTATTCCAGCTCCTTATCTCATGCCGCAGTCTTTATTCTCTTCCTCCTATTATGGGAGCAGTCAGCATTTCACACGGGTTTTGTAGCCCCTTCTTTTACTCAAGGCAATTCTTATAAATGATACCTAATTCTTAATTTCTCTGTTTCATTGCCTGCTCCCTGCCTGCCCTGTCCCAAAGCCACGGGACTCTGGCCGTGGCAGATGCTCTCCATGGGGACAGACAGGACCCTGGCAATGGGGGTGGCTCCCTAACCGTGGGGACCTGCTGTGGGGACAGCTCCTCACCTTCCAGATCCTTCCCGTTTCTGTCCCGAGCCCCGCTGCCAGGCTGGCTGTGCCTGCAGCAGGACCCTGGGGGTCCTGCAGAGCCGGGTGACAGCAGGGTGACAGCAGGGTGACAGCAGGGTGACAGGGCAGGCTCGGCCCCTCACGGTGTTCGTGCCTCAGGTCTGGCAGGGCTGTCTGGGGCTGCCGGGGCTCAGCTGCTGCCTTGTCCCGGCTCGCAGGCTCCGGGGCAGGGGCTGCCCGGGCTCTGGCCCTCGGGCAGGGCAGCTCCCGGGCCGGGCTGTGCCGCTCCTCCAGCAGCGAAGTGGTTAATCCCGGGTGCTCTCTCCAGCCCGGCTTTCCAGCCCCAGCCCTGCTGCCTCCCGGACAAGCGCTCCCCTGGGCAGGTTGCTGGGCAGGGGCCAAGGGGAGGTGCGGCCAGGAGGGACAGCCTTTGTCCCAGGAGCGGGCTCCGGGCTCCAGGTGCGCGCTGCGACCGGGCACGGGGGACCGGGCACGGGGGAACCGGGCACGGCGGCACCGGGCACGGCGGGACCGGGCACGGGGGACCGGGCACGGGGGAACCGGGCACGGCGGGACCCGGCACGGCGGCACCGGAGCGGACGGGGTGAGCCGGGAACGGGGGAACCGGGCACGGCGGGGCCGGAGCCGACGGGGTGAGCCGGGAACGGGGGAACCGGGCACGGCGGGGCCGGAGCCGACGGGGTGAGCCGGGAACGGGGAGCCGGGAACGGGGGAGCCGGGAACGGGACCCCTCGGTGGAGCCGGGACCCCTCGGTGGAGCCGGGCTGGCTGCGGGCTCCGGGCAGCAGCGGGGGCGGTGCTGGGGGAAACACGCTCCGTGGGCTGGAGGGGCAGGACGATGCCCGGGTGGGTGCAGGGGGCAGAGGGGCACGGAGGGGACAGGGACCGGGCGTGGAGGGCACTGCCAAGCCCCAGCGCTGGTGGGAGGTGGGATGCAGGGAACTGATCCGCCTGGCAAGGATGCTCCTGGCATCCACAGTCACCCTCTCAGAACCTTCAGAGCTGTCAGGAAAATTAATCCACAAACACCAGAGGTTTATGTCCAAAAAGGAGACAGAGGAGTCCCTTTACTTTATTCGAATAAAGGGAGAGGCCATGGGGCATTCCCCTGGGGTGTCTCAAACTTTTGGAGGGCGCAGCCTCCTTTTTATCCTAATTCCCGGCCGTGTGTCCCTCTCTTTCCCCATAGGCTGAGGTACTTGAGAGGTACAGAGTTCCCCGAACAAATGCCTGATACCTGGGATACCCCCCAATGCATAATCCCTTCTTAATTCTTAACTCTGTGGAATTCGTGGTGCTTCCTCAGTGCCTCTTTCATCCTTCAGTGGAATCCATCCCATTGTTTCTGTTATCTCTCAGTGTTAGTTTCACTTTATCAGCAGCCCCACAGCTTGTTTGTAAAGTCAAACTTGTCATCCCTCTCAGAGCCCTTTTGGTTTCTAATCCCAAACGTGCCCAGTGGGAAGTCAGCCCCCCATTGTCCTGCAACAGGAAGTTTGGATCCAGCAGTGGCTCTGAGCCTTTTGCCCCCCTTTTTGAATCCCTGCTCCCTGTGCACGGGATGCTGCGAGTGAGGGATGTCACACAGGTGTTTGTCCCGCCCTTTGTCATGGCCAGCCCTACAAACAAGTGCAGCCCTGGTGCAGCTGCTGGGCACAGCTGGAAACTTCCCACAGCTGGAAATGGGCAGGGACTGTGCAGTGCCTCCTCTGCAGCTCTGGAGGCATCAGCACCACCCTCCTGCTCTGCTGCTCCCTGTCCTGCACGGGTGCTAGCAGGTACTGGAGCTGGCCGGGGTGCCACAGCAAGCCTGGGCAGATCAATCAGCTTCTCACACTGTTTCCCACCCACTGAGTCCCTTCCTGTGCCCTCTTCTCCTGCCTGGAAAAGCTGGCTCTCTGCTGCCTTTGGATGTTTCCCCCTGTCCTGCCAAAACTGGAAGTAGTCCCTACCAGAGCAGGAGGAGCCCGTTTCCCACCCTCTCCTGCATGCAGGATGGTGCAATTGATCACCATGAAGTGTCCTTCCATTTCACAGGGCATGGGACAGAATTTTCCAGGATGTAGGCTGGGCTGAGGACTTTTGCCATTGCTTTGTTTGTTACCTGGAGCAGATGAATCACATCCCAAAGGCACAGTTATATCAGGGCAAACCCCAGCAGGGCTGGCAGAACTGCAGATAGAGCTGGGGACATGGCTGAGCAGTTATCGTGGTGGTGCTGTGTTAACGATTGGAGTCTGAGATTGCTTGGAATTGATGACGACTTTAATGTCTCAAAGAGGTCCTTAATGATTCCCTGTTTCTACAGCAAGGAATTATCAGCTGATTCCATACGATCTCTTCTGGCAATAGCCACTGTAGAAAGAGGGCTCCTGGCTATGGGACAAGGTCTGACAAGGGGTTTCAGTGGCCACATGTCCCATGACGTGGGCCCAAAGAACAGCTGCTGTTCTTTGTTGTGCATCCCATGCCGTGCAGGAGATTGGTGACCCTTGTTCACTGCCAGAGGTGCTGACTCCAAAGCAGGAATCAGCATCTCCTTTGACCTTTGCCAAAGGTCTTTCCTCTGCACCAACCTGGGAAAAAGGCAAGGGAATTTCTCAGGGATTTTATGCACCCACAGGAGAATTGTGTAGCCGAGTGACAGCTCCAGGTTCCACCCAAAGCACTGCTGGGGTTGAACCACAGCTCTGGTGCCCAAGGCGCTCAGGCCATCTGCAGTTTTCAGCTGGACTGTGAAGCGAGGTCAGCCTGGCTCCCAGCAGGTATCCTGCCTGTGTGGCTCATGGCACTGGGCAGGGCAGGAGGAGGAGGAGGAGGAGGAGGAGGAGGAGGAGGAGGAAGAGCTGTGCATTTCAAAAGGCACATCTGGACCAGCCATGGGGTGCTGAGCACATGGATGTCTCAGCTGCCCTGTGCTGAGGCTGTCATGGAGAACCAGACTCTTTGCTTTGCTTTAGTTTCTTGGGGTGTTTGGGGGCTGTTTCTGCTGGGAGCTGAGCTCTGGACAGACAGGTGGGAAGTGCTCCAGTCCCCAAGGGCAATCGCTGTGGCCATTCCAGCCTGGCTATGGGCTGTGTGCCCAGATCAGCAGGCGCTTCCTGCCTCTGCCCTCCTGCCTGCCCTTGGGGCTGCAGGAGAGGTGTGGGGATCACAGCAGCCATGGAATCTGTCCCTGCACATCTCTTACATGCTGTGGTATCAGCAAGAACTGCTCAGGCAGGAGACCCACAGCTGGAGATGCTGTTTCCCTGCCTGGATCAGAGAGGACCCTCTCAGGGACAGTCTGGGTGTGCTGGGTGACAGATGTGACCTGGTCCCAGGTGTTGGGGAGGGGTTTTGAGGTGGCAGCATGTGGGTGCTGGAGGGATGTGGCTCTCAGGGGATGGTCACACTGGTTCCCTGCCAGGCCACAGTCCTGCTCCCAGCTTGGAGCTCCAGTTAGCCATGGCCAGGCTTCCCCCAGTGGTGCTGCTGGGAAGGAAGATGCTGACTTGCCAGTCAGGGAACAGCTTGAGCAGGGCAATGGGCTGGGGTCCAGGCACGCAGGGACATGAGGGGCTGCAGGTGAGAAGGCAGGGCTGGAGAAGCTGTGCTGAAAATCCTTCAAGGAGGGAGTGCTCGGAATGGAAGGGCAGCCCTGATGCTGCCAGCAGCCACTGGAACGGCTCCAGAGGAGCCCATGGATATTATCCTGTTCCATGCCAAGAGCAGCCATGCACCAGAGAATGGCTTCATCCTCAGGAAGGGGAACGTCCCATATCCATCCACGAGGAGTGAGCTGGGGGCTGGGGCTGTCCTTGCAGGTTGGAGCAGGAATGGGCTCCAAAGCCAAGGCCATTGCCAGTCTCCTGGGAGCCACCTGTGTCTGCAGTGTCATCGCCCTCATTCTGAGCGTCGTGAATGTCAAGGATGTGCTTCTTCCCCCCAGCACCAAGGTAGGCTCCTCAGGAGGAGCACAGCTCTCACTTGGCTGCTGCCTTCCTGCTGGGTGTTGGATTTTGCCCGGGTTTCAGGCAGGCTGTGCTGTTTGTCACCAACATGGGCACAAAGCCCTGCACAGACTGGGGTGGGTCTGGCTGAATTTGGTCACTGTGCCTGGCCTCACAGCACACGCAGCTCTCCTTCATTCCAAAGCACTGCCAGCTCCGGGGGCTTGGGACGGATCCTTGTCCCCAACACAGCTGGAGACTGCAATGCCACCTGCATTTGTCCTGGTCTTGTTTGGCCACTCAAGGCTCCCCTGCTCACCAGGAGCTCTGCTGGCTGTCCTGGAGCTTCTCTCTGTGTGCAGCAGGTGATGCTGCAGCCCTGAGCCCGTGTCCCTGTGCCTCCCCAGTACGGTCTGGTGTTTGACGCTGGCTCCACACACACGTCCCTCTACATCTACCGGTGGCCTGCAGACAAGGAGAACGGCACCGGCATTGTCTCCCAGGTGGAGGCCTGCTCTGTGTCCGGTGAGTGTGCCAGGATCTGTCCTCCCCCTCCATGCCCAGCTCACCTGGGGGTGGCCAGCCTTGCTGCTGCCTTGCGTGGCTGTTCCACACACCAAAGCTGATTCATGCCAGCTGTGAGAAATGCTAATTTATATTTTGGGCAGTTCTAAATATCTACAGGAGTGTTTATTCCTATTCCAAAACTGCTGTCAGGCTTTGGCACAAGGACAAGTCTCTCTGGAAGAAATGCTCAGGCTAGAGGGCAGATCTAGGATCACATAAATGGTACATGGAACTGGGCTGGGGCTAGCAAAGGCCACCAGGCCAGGGCAGAGGTACCTGGGCAGGGGGCAAGGGAGCTCAGAGTTCACCTTGCCCTGTTGTCCCGCTGGGCAGTGCTGGCTTGGCTGTTACTGGTTAACAGCAAAGGTCTGGCCAAGGGCAAAGTGTAACACAAGGGGTGCCTGGGTTTAGCTCCCAGGAAGATAAGGAGTGAGATTTCCACCCCAGAGCCTGTCCCTACACCCTGCAGGACCATGCTGGGCTCTCAGATCCAGTGCCAGCCTCTAAAAATAGGGAGGCTGTGCAAGGGCACCTCTGTGTGCCTATCAGCTCCACGTGCCATTGCCGCAGGGTGCAGAGACACAGCCCCTTCCTCAGGGAAAGGGGAATGGCTGTGTTTGTCCCCAGCTCCTGCGGGACTGACTGGCCATGCCCAGCACTCGGGCTGGCCAGGAGCAGGGGTGAGCTCAGCATCCGCACACCTAACCCTAACCCTAACCCTAACCCTAACCCTAACCCTAACCCTAACCCTAACCCTAACCCTAACCCTAACCCTAACCCTAACCCTAACCCTAACCCTAACCCTAACCCTAACCCATGGCACAGCCGCTGTCCCCAGGCAGGACAGCTCCCAGCACGGCTCAGGGCTGACCTGGCAAGCTTGGGACTACCCGGGGCAAGCAACAAAAGATCCCTGAGGGATTTCTGGGTGGACACGTCCCCGTGTGTGCCGTCCCTCCGGGGTGCCGCTGGGCTCTGTCCATCGCCGCTTCCCTGTGGCAGGACCCGGCATCTCCAGCTACGCCGATGAGCCTGCAGGGGCTGGCGCCAGCCTGAAGCCTTGCCTGGACAGGGCCATGGAGATCGTCCCGGCCGAGCAGCAGCGGGAGACCCCCACGTACCTGGGGGCCACGGCCGGCATGCGGCTGCTGAGGTAGCGGCACGGGCAGGGGCGGCTGCCGGCCTTGGGAGATGTCTCACAGCAGCTCCTTGGCAGGGCACGGCTCCTCTCGCTGCCAGCCCGGCTCCCAGAGCTGCCAGCCGGGGCCTGCGGCTCCTGAGCTGGCGGTGCCTTTGCCGGCAGGGAGGAGAACAGCACCAAGGCCCAGCAGGTCTTGGCCGAGGTGTCCAAGGCCATCGGGGAGTATCCCGTGCATTTCCGCGGAGCTCGGATCCTGACGGGCAGCGAGGAGGGCTCCTTTGGCTGGATCACTGTCAACTACCTGCTGGAGACCCTGCTCAAGGTGCAGCTGGGGACGGGGGAGTGGGGACAGCGTCCCTGTGCGAGCTCCAGCAGCTTTGCTGGTGTGCACAGGAGGGAAGAGCGGAGCTGTGGGACACGGCTCAGCCGAGCCAAGGGCCCCTGTGCTCGGGGGCTGCAGATTCAACCCCCCTGATGTGATTCACAGCAGCTTTGTGTCCTGCTCGGCCTGGCCCTGTGCTCTGGTTGCTGACACACACATTGGGTGGATTTTGGGATGCCGGGGACGCGGGATGGGCCTCCGGGAGCCAGAGTTCCTCTTTCCGTGCCCAGAGGGAAATGTGGGTGCCAGCAGATGTGCAGCGGCCAAGAGGCCGCAGCTCAGTGCTCGTGGCAGCGTGTGTGGCTTGAGGAGGAGGATGTGGGCAGGCAGGGGTGAAACAGGGAGCACGTGGAAGGTGCCCCTGGGGCTTGTGAGGCCCAAAGTCCCTGAAGGAAGGGAGCGAGGGAGGGAGGGAGGGAGCGTGGGTGAGCGCTCCTGCAGCTCAGCCTAAGCCTGGCCGCGTGTGGGGCCAGTTCTCGTTTGCAGAGCAATGGGAACATCCCCAGGACACCGAGGTTCTGGGAGCTCTGGACCTTGGCGGTGCCTCGACGCAGATCACCTTCCAGCCCGGGGTCCCTGTGCAGGACAGGAACACGTCCGTGTTCTTCCGGCTCTACGGCACCAACTACTCCCTGTACAGCCACAGCTACCTGTGCTACGGGCAGAGCCAGGCCCTGAAGATGCTGCTGGCAGCTCTGCACCAGGTGCCACGGGGGCTGCTCAGCCGTCTCCCAGCCCCACGGCCCGTCTCCTGCAGCACTTTTGGGCGTGCCTGTGGGCGAGGAGTTGGGAATTGGCAGAGGCCTGGATTTTATCAAGGGAAGCCCAAAGTTCCCTCCTTTGTGTGGAAGGTGCTGGTGGTTGCCAGCCAGGGCTCCCTTCTCCCCACATCTGGACGTGCAGTGGCGTTTCTTGTAATTTCCCGAGCCCAGCCGTATCTGTTGGGTTTTGGTGTCCCCGTTCTCTTGCCCTTGCTCCACTTGTGCCCAGAGAGAGGTTTCCCAGCACAGTCCCTGCACAAGCGGCCGGGCCAGAGCCAGAGCCCGGTGCTGTGGGAGCCAGGGATGCTCGGGGAGCTCCAGGCTGGGATGCATGCAGTCCTCCTGGGGTGGAGGTGCTGCTCTTTGGGCTGGGCTGTGGGAAGGCTCTCGGTGGCGTGGCAGCCCCATTAATGGCTCTGTCTCTCTCCAGGCCAGCTCGAGTGCCCAGATCTCCCACCCCTGCTACCCGCGGGGGTACCGGGAGAACCTCACTGTGGCAGAGCTGTACGACAGCCCCTGTGTGCGTGCACCGAGCTCAGCCAGCCCTGGCCTGGTCCTGACGGTGACAGGGACAGGGGAGCCAGGCGCGTGTGGCACGGCCATCCAGAGTCTCTTCAACTTCAGCTGCGGGGCAGAGCGGCCGTGCGGGTTCAATGGGGTGTATCAGCCCCCCGTGCGGGGACAGTTCTTTGTAAGCAGCCTCTGTCCCTGCCCCAGGGGAGAAGGCAGAGACTGGGAGTCTCCTCTGCCACTGATTGTGGAAAGGGGTGGGACAGAGGGATCCTCAGAGCGGGTCCTATCTGCAAACCTTTCCTGTTATCGGAGGTGGCTTCTGCCTCCTGCTTGTCCTTGCCTTCCCTGCGGGAAACGGGCAGACCTTGTCCCAGGGGACCCGTCTGATCTAGCTCATAGTGCAATGCAGCCTCACGGCTGTCAGCCAGCTGTGACACTTTCTGCTTGGCCATCAAGGAGGTGCCAGATGCAGAACCCTGGGAAGTACTTGGGACTCTCTCCTCAGGCAAGAGGGGCCCTGGGTCTTTTCTCAGGTGATGAAGGAATTGTGGTTTTCACCATGTCCCCTTGTCCCCCAGGCTTTCGCTGGGTTCTACTACACCTTCCACTTCCTGAACCTGACCCGCCAGCAGCCTCTGAGTGAGGTCAACACCACAGTCCAGTCCTTCTGCAGGAGGAACTGGACAGAGGTAAGAGCCCTGTGATGGGCAGCCAGGAGCCTCATGTTTTTCCTGTCCCAAACCTCTGCCCTTGGAGCACAAGCCCTGCTGTTCCTGGGCCAGGGAGGGGTTCTGAGCATCTCTCTAGTTCCCTGTTACACTGTGTCCCCGGTGGCCCCACAGCTGGTGCAGAGCTTCCCGCAGGATTTGAAGCACCTGCACACCTACTGCTCCGTGGCCATTTACATCCTGACACTGCTGCTCGATGGCTACAAGTTCAATGAGCACACCTGGAGCAACATCCACTTCAGCAAGCAGGTAAACACCTATGGGCAGCAGGAGGGGATGGACGTGTTCAGGAGCAGCATGTCTGGAGTCATCCATGCAAGAAATGCGTTCCTGTTTCATGGCTGCTCCCCAGGGATCCCAGGAGAGTTTTGCTCTCTCTCAGTCACCTCCAAACCTATGGCCCAGCTCATTTCTCACTTTCCCTGCTGTGAATGTAACTGATTTTAAGGGGGTCAGGGAAAAGCAGAGCAGGATTTGGCCGCTTTGGTCTCTGATGCTGTTATCAGAGTGAGAGGTGATGGGGACCCCATGACCACTTTGAACCAGAGTATGGCCTGGCCAGAATATTTCCAGGATGAGAGGAGACAGCCTCAAGTCTAGGGGAAGCTCAGTTAGGTACTAGGGATGTTTTTTTCAGGGAAAGGGCCAGGCTTGGGAACAGGCTGCCCAGGGCAGTGGTGGAGTCACCATCCCAGAAAGTGTCCAAACAACATGTGGATGTGGCACTTGAGGACATGGCTTAGTGATAAACATGGTGGTGGTGCTGGGCTGCTGGCTGGACTCGATGGTCTGAAAGGTCTTTTCTGAGCTCACTGATTCTGCAGCGAAATTAGGATTATGGGGATGGAGGAAAGGCCAGATCTGAAATCATGTGCAGGTCACAGAGGCACGCCTGGATCACAGCAGCCATCCACGTTCAGCTGTCCCCTAGCCCTGGGGGACAGGGGCAGGAAAGCTTTTTGTGCAGCTGCTGCTGGCAAGATCAGGTTCAGCACAGCCTGTGAAACGGCAGCTCATGGGAGAGGTGCCCCTCAGCCCCTCACACCAAGCTGCTGGTGCCTGGGAGAGGGGCTTTGGATGATGCCCTGTGCTGTTCCCCTCAGGCAGCAAACACTGACATCGGCTGGACACTGGGCTTCATGCTGAACTTCACCAACATGATCCCTGCCGAGGCTCTGCAGCACGTCAAGGGCCACCAGCCCGGCCTGTGGGCAGGGGCTGTCTCCTTCCTCGTGCTGGCCATCCTGGCAGGCCTGGTGGCTGTTTTCCTACAATGCTTCTGGAAAACAAAGTAGCTCCCAGCCTCCTGACTACAGGCATCCTGCCCACTAAACCAGGGAATTGGTGCAGAAGAGGTGGAAAGTGAAGAATGAAGGCATTAGACCCATCTCCATTGCTCAGGACATCTGACTGGGTCATCTCTGTGAATGTGGAAGATGACAAAGGTGTATTGATCTCTCTCCAAGAGGAAGAAGACTCCTTTAATCTGACTGCCAAAAGCTGATTGAGACTTGCTGGCTGGATGAAGCCAGAAAAACTCAAACTAGAAATAAAATCATATAAAATTTGTTTTTTCAAATATGAATGTCACTGCTCAGCCTAGCAGTTTCCTTGGCATTCCCAGTCCTGCTGGGCTACTCTTCCAACAGCCCTGGGAGGAAACTGGCAATGGAGAGCTGTGGTGGGCACCTCAGTCTGAGCAGAGGGATGACATCATCTCTATCCTGCCCTGTGCAAGATATGTTTCTGTAATATGTGACAGAATCTCTTCTGAGACACTGTCAGCTGTCTTTAAAAATACTTACTGGCATATCTCAGCAGAAAAACACAAGTGGAAGTTGATTTAAGAGTTGCCAGCTCTGGCTCAGGGTTTATTTTATATTCAAGTAACATAGCCAAGTTTTGTCGAGGCACCAAATCCAGAACAGGTTCCAGCTCCAGGCACTTGAGTGTTTTATTTAGCTCAGCAGAGCACAGCCCAGCCCAGCTGCAGGAACTGGACAGGGCTTTCAGTCCTTGCAGCAGCAGCCCAGCACTGCACCTCCCAGCCAGCCTTTCCCCGGGGCCTCCAGGGCTCTCCCACAGCCCAGAGCTGCTCTGAGCAGTGGTGATTTCCACCACTGCCTCTTCTCTGTGCTCCAAGATCCCACCTTGGCCTTAGGGCTTAAGAAAAGTGCCAAGGTCAAGGAATGGTCAGGTCCAAAGGCTATTTGCTATGGGAGACAGTGGTCCTAACTCGTGGTATTATCCCATTAATCCCACTGCAGACTGGTTCCAAAAGCCTTTTGAAAGAGCAGCATCTCTGGTTTGTGGAGATTAGGTTATGTGACCCGAGAGCCTGGGGAACAGAGCTCTGTCCCCTGCTTCCAGCCACACCCTCGGCTTCCAGAGCGAGGCTCAGCCTTTCCAGCCTCAACATGAGCAACAAGGGACAGGGGATGAAGATTTCTACCCAGATGAGCCCCTTCCCACCCAGGGGAACCTCTTCCCACCCAGGGGAACCCCTTCCCCACCCAGCAGCCTGAGCTGCCACATGGACAATTCCCACAGCCAGACCCCAGAGCCCTCTCCCTGCTCTGCACAGACACACAGTGGAAGCACAAGGTATAAATTCCAGGTCAGGGAACAGGCTGTAGGAAATGCCATCACTGCTAGAACTGACCCCATGGATCTGAGTGGAAGATATCCCCTGTCCAGGTAGAGCAGAGCTCCTGGCTGTGCTGGCTGGGGCCCAAATGAGCTGGGACCAGTGCCTCCCACCCCTGGGGGTGCAGTCAGGCAGGAAAAGGCTCCTGTTTGCTATAGGATGGCAGCACCACAGCTGGTCTGGGTGGCAAAGCATTTGGGGAAGATGCCAGTCTTGCCATTGCAGCGTCCTTCCAGCCAGTCCTCGTTCACTGGAAAACATAAAGGAGCAGGAATGAGCCCTGGCCCATATGAGTGGGGTTAGTGAGAGCTTTCATGGCTGGAATTTAACTCTGGGCAAAACCCAGCACAAGCCTGTAACTCCTGAGAGTATGAACCTGAGACAGCACTGGAGAGGCCACATTTTCCCCAGTGTCTCCCCACAGCAAGCTCCAAAAGCCTGGCCCAGCAGCAGGACTGGAGAGCTACCTTCAGAGAGGATATCCAGCACGTCTCCCTTGCTGAACTCCAGGTCCCCTGGTCCCTGTGCCAGGTAAGAGTGCTGAGCCAGCATCTGGTAGAGAACAGGCCTGCCCGAGTGGGAGTCCGAGTCCTGCAGGAAAAAGCCAGCACGGAGCTTGCAAAGCAAAGCAGAGACTTGAACCCAGCCCAGCAGAGACGTTGTCCCAGCCCACAAACCTGGCAGCAGAGTGTCAGCCTGCCGTCTGTCAGCTGCTGCCACACCTTCCCCAGCTCCTCCTGTCCTGACACTGTCCCCAGCTCTGTGCCATCCAGGAGCCTGTAGCTGCAAGGGTTCATTAATGCAAATCATCTCCTTTAAAGCCAAACTCGGAGGCAAGCCCAGCCCCTGTGCCACCCCCAGCCTTCACAGTCCCCTTTGCAGTCACCTCTGAGCTCGTCCCCTTGCACAGGGACATGGGGCCACCCCATATGCCCAGTGGGCATGGCCGTGCCCCGAGGGGAATGGCTGGTGGCCCATGGCAGCCCAGGCTGGCATACCTGAGCGTGCCCTGCTGTGCCTGCTGTGCCAGCGTGTCCCTCAGCAGGGCCCGCAGGGCTGGCAGGGCTGGGGCCTGGCCTGCCCTCAGCACCACGGAGCACTCGCAGCGCAGCCGCAGCACCACCGGCCTGGCCGTGCCCGCTGCGGCCTCCCCGCTCCTCGGGGACATCTGTGGGGAGACAGGCTCGGTCAGAGTGGAGAACCAGAGTGTCCTGAGCTGGGAGGAACCCACAGGGTTTTCCTCTCTACAGAATGGGAAAATGGTCAGGGGAAGGAGGTTTTTTCCTCAGTGATTTGGGAGCAGCTCAGGAATTTTGGGCAAGAATCTTGCACTTTTCCCAGCTCTGGTCTCCAGAGGCTGTGTGGAACACCTCACCTTGGAGTCCACGTGGGCACCGGCATCACTGGCAGAGGCATTTTCTTCCCCAGGAGCATCTGCAGAACAGCACAAAGGCAAGGGAACAGCCCTGCAGTCACCACAGGCTGCAGTGGGGCCACCACCTCCTCACACCCCCTAAAGAGAGCAGGGTTTGGGCACAGCTCCACACACTGAGGTCCCTGCCCAGGGATTACCTGGCTTCTGCTTCACGTGAAGGCAGCTGGGAGGCACCTGGGCAGGAGGAAGGGGAATCCCAGTGCTGTTCTTCTGCAACAGAACAGCATCAGAAAGGAGAGGGCAGAAAACACAGGAGCCTGGACAAGGCTGGTGTGTGACAGGCTGCAGCCAGCCACAGATTCAGGGCTGTAACCCCAGGGAGAGCTGCTCATTGAATGGCTGGATGAGGTGCAGCACTCAGGCTTTTGAGGGCAGAGGTTTGCAGATGCTTCTCTGGCCCCCTGCTCCCTGCTGGGTTGGTGCTGGAACAGAAGGAGGCTGCCCACACTGTCCCCATGTGGGCTGCTTCATGGTGACACATCCATGGAGCAAACACCCAAGTGTGTACCAGGGATTCATTTGGAGGAGGAAAAATGACAATTAAAAAAATCATAGCAACATCAGAGCAACCATGTGCTTGAAAGCTCCCTGACAGGAAACAGGGGGCTGAGCTGCACCCTTCCTCACTGGGTTCAGATGGAAAATGATTGGGATAATGTGTGGCTATGCCTGTGGTGGAGATGGGAGATGAAGTTCTGAGGAGAAGAGAGTCAAAGGGATTTTTCCTACTCCTAATTCTTCTGTTGTTCCCATTCAAGAGCACTTGGTCTTCGGTCAATAGTCTCAGTGCTTCACACTCTAAGTTTCTCTTACAGAGTTGTGCTATCCTATGATACCCTCACAGACCAATGTGTGCCTTGGTCCCTCCCTCCCCCTGGTTGCAAGGTTGCCAGCTCACCCATTTCTCCATCCTCGAGGCAGGCTCCAGGAGAGAGCTCGGGATGTGCAGCTTCTGCAGAGGGACACGGAGCAGAGCAGGCTGAGAGAGGAGCCCTGTGAGCCCAGCCCAGCCCCTGTTCCATCACCCTATGGCCACATGAAGGTGCCCGGGGGCCAGGGCCACCCCAGCCACCCAGTGCTCTCACACTGCTGGACAATGGTGCTCCTGCAGCTTTTGCTGCTGGGAGCAGAGCTGCTGCTGGAGCTGCTGCAGGGGAACAGGCCAAACACCCACCGAGCCCCCTGCTGCCAAGACATGCTCTGGCAGAGAGCAGCAACGATGCCCAGGGACACCAGTCCAGCAGCATTTCTTGTCTTCTTGCTGCTCATTTAAATTGAGCATTGCCATTTTTTGTTTACAATGTTTTTTTTTCTATTTAGAGTCTATTTTTATTTTTTCTACATCGAATTTCACCTGGCACTTCACTAAGCAGTCAACCAGCACATCCAAACACTTGTGTAACTGTTCCTGTAACTCCAGATGCTTCTCCCCCTATTCCTCTAGCACTAAAGAATATGCTAAATGCTTATGTCACAGAGGAGCCGGGTGGGTGAGAGCCCAGCGCCAGGAGATCTGGGGGTGTGGGAAGGAGCTGCTGAGGACTGTGCTGGGGCTGTGTCCCTCACCTGCCCATCGTGGATGGCCGTGGCCCAGCCGTCTGCTGCCCTGCTCAGCACGAACACCAGGCTCCCTGCAGGCACCTGCAGCCCCGCCGGCTCCCGGGGGCAGTAGCGGGACAGCAGCCGCTGGTACCCGGACTCGGCATCCCTGCGGGGAGAGGAGAGAGCTGCACCCCTGGCCATGGGTGCCTCTGGCCACCACCACACTGCACCAGCCCCCGCTGGCACGGGCTGCAACCTGAGGGTGTTTGGAAATCGTGATTTCCACTGCTGCCCTTTGCTCCAGCTGGGAACAAAAGGGGCTTGGAAAACACTGATTTGCCAAATGCAGCTTCGTTTTCATTGTGCTGATAAACACTATCAAGATCAAAACAATTATTCAACACAGCCCTGAAGTACTGCTGGCACAATATCACCAAAACAAATTACTTTCTTGGGGTTTGAACATGATTTTGGCTCAGGACATTAGGGCTGGTAGTGAGTATTTGAAATTATCCTGGGAATTAAGATGGGAAAGCTGAGCATCCTCTGCCACAGACCTGGGCAGGTCCCACAGCCTGTGTCTGCTTCCATTCCCCAGGCATGCACAAACCATGCCTGTCTCCCAAGACTATTGAATCAAGTCCTGCAAGCTGCCCAGAGGCTCTTGCAGAGATGCCAGGGACCTGCAGTGTCCTCTGCAGCCACAGAAGCCTTCCTGTGTTTGTCACTCACTCCACCCCTGGTGAGAAGTGGGTGTGGATCCCTCGGTGTCTTCACACAAAGATGCTGGAGAACAAAAGACTTTCTGAACAGTAGTGAGGGAAGGGTAAGACCAGTGTGGGACTGAACACTCACCGCAGAGCATCGGCACTGGGTTCATAAAAGCCCTGTTTCTGTGGGAGAAACAACAGGACCTGTTTATGACAGTGCCTCCTACAGCAGCAGTGCCACCTTACCTCCTGACTGTGCTATTTTGCCTTTACTCTTGACCCCATTTGTCATTCCACACCACCCAGAAAAAGTCTGCTGCTCCACACCTTACTTCTCTTCCTTGCCCTCCCTCTTTATCTCATCAGGAAGTAACACAATCTCACTGCCCTCCCCTGGTTCCAAGCACAGTGTGAGGCAGCTGTGCTCACACTGACACATTTACTGAAGTGATGAGCAGAGACAGGCTGAGCACACCAAAGCACTGCTGTTTTGACATGGTGAAGAGACAAAAATGCATCTTTAGAGAGCTGGAGATTCCCTGAGTCCCTTACAGACAGTGCTGAGCCTGGCTCTGAACATCCTATGGATCCAGGCTGGCATTACACTGCTTTCTTCCCCTGATGGATTGGATCTGAGCCCCTTTCTGGAGCTCCATGACAACTCCATTCCTCCTTTCACAGCCCTGTCCTGCTCACCTGAGGCCTGAGAGGCTCGAAGCCAATGTACTCATCATTGGGAATGATGGATGAGATCACCTGTTGGAGAACAAAGCAATGAGTGAATCTAGGCTGGATGAAGAGACCCCCAAACTTCATCCAAGATTATCTGCTCAGATCCATTTCCCTCTGGCATCCCAAGGTCAGGAAAAATGTGGAGTTGTGCACACAGGGGGGGAGGCAGAGCTGGATTCCCAGGACACTTTCAATCATTGGTGTCCCAGTTTTCAAGTCTTTCCAAGGTTTCTTTGAAAGTATGTAAATTTATTACTTTCCCTTTATTTATTTTGGAGCTCTCTGTTCTGACTGCACTGGTCACAGAAGGGCTCAGAGAAATTCTCTGCTGCCTTGTATCAAGGGATGAGACAAAGCATTTGTCCCCCAGCTGCCCACCTGTCCCCCTGGGAATGTGGGAGTGAGTAGCAGCGTGCTGGGACAATGTGCCCCTCTTAACAACCTCACTGTCAGCAAAAGAGCAACCACGGGTTCCAGAGTACCTGCTCAGCCCTTTCAGACTTCAAAGTGACCAAGATTGGGGAAGACATTTTAGTGCCAAAGTGCATTTCTTGGTAGAAGGGGTGGCAATTGTAACAAATTTTGGCTTCTGTGTCCCGACTGCCTGGACTGGCTGCAAGCTCTGCCCATCCTGCTCTGGGTCCCCACGTGGAGGGGGGAGATGTGTGGGGATGCTCCCTGGAGATGGCAGAGGAGGGATTTTTTTCTGCTGCTGTTAATTGTGACATTGACATGCCTGTTACCTTGGGTTTACCCAGGAAATCTTTTGAATCCAGCTGCTCAACTTCTTTCTTTCGTGGTCTGAAAAGCTCCCCAAGAGGAACCAGCACGGGCTCTAAAAACAGGTGGTCCTGGGGTGGGGAAAGCAGGTAAAGGAAAAGCCATCAACCCACACTGAATGTAACATCAGAGCACTGAAAAGCAAATACAGTGCTCTGAGCACTGCAAAAGCATCTCCAGGAAAAATGGGGCAAAAGTTTTGGCTGTGAACTTGACAAAGGCCATTCAAGCCCCACAAAAGCATGAGCAAACTGAGAGCTCAGCAGCCCCTCCCCAGTGTGGAGGCAAGGACTGACACTGCTGGCATGGATTGGGAAGGGGAGCAGTGCAGGAAGGTTTAGTAAATAAATCTTCTAAACAGCTTTTCTGTTTGACCTCAGATGTTTTCTGTTCAGCCACAGAGTAGAATGCTAATAGCAGATATAAATAATACACTGGAAAAGCACAAATGTGATGGCAGAAGAGATCATCAGATCAAAAACAAAGTATGAATCTCTTACAAAGTATGAAGGTAGAAAACTGATGAATCTTTCAGGAAGAGTAAACCAGAGATCTGCAAATGTTTCCAGATCATAAAGGAGTCTAACAGGAAACTTTTACTTAGAAACAACCCTAGAAACACTTTCACACCCTACTTAAGCTCTAAAAGTGATTGACATTAATATCTGAGCTGCCACCAATTGTTCCTGAAGCCAAATGGACTCAAAAAAAGCCAGTGCCATGAAAAGGGAGACTCTCCAGCCCTGCACTTGTAGGGGTTCTGAGCTTGAAACACTGCACAAGGCAACTGGTTTTGCAGGATAAGCACAAATGGAACTGAGCTCCTGAACATGAGGGACCAGGAGGACTCAGAGGTCATCCCAAAATTCTCCACTGTGGTGTTTCTGGGCAGGGAAGCACCTGGGACTGATGGAGTTCCTCTAGCACCTGAAGCACTGGTTTGGCAGAGCATGGTGTGCAAATGGCTTACACTGTGCTAGCAGGTGGCCAAGCAGCTGGGTGGATGGCAGGAACATGCAGGAATCAGGAACATTCCAACAGACACTTTCAGCACACATCCCTGAGCTGAAGCCCGATGCACACACCCAGGAACTCGCACAGGCGGCCTTACCTGCACCCGCTCGAGGGCCAGCTCCAGGACTGCTGTTCTTCTTTCAGGTCTCCACACAACAGCCTGCTCCAGGGTGACTCTGGCCTCCTGCCACTGCTGCAGGTGGCACTGCACTGCTGCCATGTTGTACAGCACCTGCAGTGGGCACAGGGACGGGATTCAGAGGGCCAGGACCAAGGGACACCCAACACATCCTCCTGAACTCAGCCAAGAAACCGGGACAGGCACTAAACACCAAAAATTCAGCAACAGGAAAGGCACTCTGAGCAGCATGGCTGGGAAAATTTCACAATCAGAAAGGAAAAATAAAAGCTTGGGTGTGCTGGAGCTGCTGGTCAAGGTGAGGAGAGACATGGGGACAGCAGGTGAGGACTCTGGTACCACACTGTTTATGTCTGATCCTTCCTGCATCCAAAAGACCAGATGCTTTTCTTGGGTTTCTTTCTGCATGCAACTAGGCAATGATTTTTGTAATCCTGACTCCCTGTCACTGCAAAATAACTTAACTGAAACTATTTCACATTGTAGTGGGCTGTGAATGTGCAAGTTGTCAGTTGTAGCTTGTCACCCTTCAGCAGCATGTCAGTCTGTTCCTGGGGAAGTGCAGGCTGTGGGAGTGTTGCAGACAGGGTGTTGGGGAGCTGTGCTCTATATTGGGAGTGGGAGGTCTCTCCCTGTCACTGGCCAGCACTCGCTGTGTGGGAAAGCTGCTGGGCCACGGGCAGAGCACTGTCAGACAGCTCCTTATCTCCTGTCACAGGGTTATCAGCTGGGAGTTGAGGTGTGTGCCTGGCTGCACTGGACAAGGCTGGAGCTCATAGCATGCTTTTCCTTCACTCCTTAATCATGGCAGTAGAAGACTCTGGGAATGTGGGGAATGGCAGCCCTGAACATGTACAGGAACTGTCTCAGGAGGCAAGGCAGCAATTCTCACACAGTCAGGAGTGTCACAGCCTTGCAAGAGCCAAAAGTTTCTGGGTTTTCAAACCATGCATGTATCTCCCACGAGAAGATCAGCTGCAGCACGTGAGAGGCCAAGCATGGGAAAAGCTGATGGCACAATTCTGCTGGAGGATGATGTTGGTGTATTTTGAATAATGAGCTCCAGGTAAGAATGAGATACAGCTGAATCAGGATGCTGATCCCAAGTCTGGAGGGCCAGCACGGTGCCAGCACATGTCCTGGAGTGAGGGGTGGTGTGTTCACACCAGGAAAGGGCTCAGCCTCCTGGGGACACTCCTGAGCCCTGCCCCTTTCCCTCCTCCAGGAGAAGGCAGTGCCATGGCACTGAAGCTGTTAAAGCCAGGGAGGTTGGGCTAACAGCACGGATGCTAAGGTTAACTTCCTCCTGCCGGGAATAAGGTGTGTGAAAATTGCCCGAAACGCTTGACTGGAGTTACAGAATGGCTCCTCACTCTCATGGAAGTAAGGAGTTAAATCCTATTTCCTGGATCTGCTTTTTGACCTGCGTGTGTGGACTCAGAGAAAACAAAATCAACCCTTCCAGTAAAGGACAGTTTCTAGGAATCCTTTATGTATGTCCAAATATGACAAAAATTTACAGCCGTTTCAGCCTTTGAGCTTCCTTGAACAGGATGTGGCAGGTGTGACAGAAAGAGGTGCAGGATGAAGCATTACAAACACAGCCTGAGCACAGGGTGTAAGCTCAGGCACAGAGGGAATATTAGGATCAGTTGCTGCAGTTGGAAAGAGGCTTTTATGCACCTGAATTTCCTGGAGTTCGCATTATGCCTCAGCTCTCTTCTCATCTGCCAATGTTTCAGCTTCTTTCAGCTCTTAGAGCTGAGTTCACTGAATTTACATGTGTGTTTACATGCATGCAAGTGTAAATATTACACAGAATCCCAGACTGGTTCGGGTTGGGAAGGACCTTAAAGCTCCCAGTTCCACCCCTGCCATGGGCAGGGACAACTTCCACAGACCAGGCTGCTCCCAGCCCCATCAAAACTGGCCTTGGGCACTTCCAGGGATCCAGGGGCAGCCACCACTTCGTTTACATAAAGAGAAGATAAAAACCCCTCAATACACAAATTCCCATGCACCTGCTCTGGACAATTTTAATTTCAAAGTGCATAATTTGCTAAACTTTCCAGAGATTTTGTTGGTTTACAACTTTTTTGATTAAGTTACTTTAAAAAAAGTGCAAGCAGAGTATTTTTACAGTTCTAATGTACTTCCTTGAAAAAGTCTTGGGTCACTGATGCCTGCTTCCGACATCCCCAACAGTGGGGAAGAATTGCTGAGCCAGGCTCTTACCTCCCAGGCATAGAGGATGTGCCTCAGCCCCAGCTGCTTGTAATCGATGAAGGGATTTTGTCTTAGGTGACTGAAGGCCATGTGATAGTCAGAGAGAGCTTCTTCATACCTGTAGAGGTGACACAAGAGACTGAGCCTGAAAAAGCTGGAGACTGCTAAAGAAGCTAAAAACCACACTAGCAAACACCATGTATTCTGCTCTGCAGGCTGTGCAAGGAGAGCTGTACCAGAGATGTGTCATCCTGGTAAAGAACAAACACTGCCCACTGTTGGGAGCTCCCTGCACCTGTCTCTGGAGGATCCAGGGCTGGGAACCTGGCTGATGGGCACCAGGGAGGGCACACACATGGCCAAAGCATCAAAACTCTGAAACTCAAAATTTAGAACCTCAACATTGAAAAATAGAGCACCTCTGAGGCTAAGGAGGCTACTAGTCTGAATTTACACCAGCTCTGCAACTGAAGTCTGAGCAGGTGCAGATGGTAAAAGGAAGCATCCAGGAAGGGCTGTGCAGTGGGCACCGACCAAGAGAAGGTGCCCAGGTAGATGTGGATGGGTGGGAGCAGCTTCTGATGAAGGAAGGAGCCCTGGGGCACTGGAGGCCATCAGCTCTTTGGGCAGGAGGCAGCTGCCAGCTCTGCTGCCCCTGCAGTGGGTGTGCTCGGGGCACATTTGCTTCTGCTGGTGGTGGAGCAGCTCCTGAGAGCCCTGCCTGGCACTTCACCAGCCCCAGGCACAGCCCCTCCACTGGAGAAGCCAGAACTGCTCACCTTAACTCCCTCCCAGAAATAAAGACAGGCATTTGGCGGAGATTAAGGTCTGGAAAATATGGGAAAAACAACAGGAAAGAAAATAACTGAGCTGAAAGGTAAGACAAGATCTGTAAAATACTTCCCCCGGCTCCCTGAGGAGGAGGATGTCACTGTGATTTAACTGTGGAACAATGAGTAATCAATCCCATGACACTTCTGGAGCAATCTCAATATTTTATCAGTGAGACTGAGATCAGGCCCCTGAAGTCTGCTGGCAGCAGAGTGTGCAGGCTGCATTTCTAGGAAGGCCAGACTCATGTGTGTCATGTGAAAACACACCAAGACACACAATTATATTTTTTTAATTCCCATAGAAAATCTGAATGGCAACATAATATTGTGGCTTCCAGGAATCTCTGTGTGTATGGGACAGCAATATAATGTGTCAGCCACCCCTGGGGCCCCAGAGCTGTGCAGCTCTTATCAGAGATAAGACTTGCTGACCTGTGACAGGGTTTCCAAGGCTCCTAAAGTACTTTCTGTGAACTCTGTAAAGTTTCTGGAAGAAGTGAATTTTGGAATCAAAGAGTCATTTAGGTTTAGGAATAAAGCAGGACTGAAAGGAGAGAACCAAAGGCTGCACTGGCTGTGCACCTAACTCACATTTCCAGCTGCAGGTGCACAAATCCTCTCTGGAAGTAGCCCACAGCCAGGGAATTGTCCTTCTCAATGGTTTTATTGAATGCCTGAGGAGAAAAACACAGGTACACCCCAGGGATCAGCTGGGATCTGCTCTGTTGGTGCCCAGGCACACACACACACACCCAGCCACATCCTTGCTGCCCTCACAGAGGCAATCCCTCCCAGTCATCTTTCAGGTCTTGCCTCTGGATGAGCTGAGCTTCAGGCTTTTCCCCCTCCTTGCTACAATGGACTGGACATAAATGAGCTGCAGTGGCCATCTGGCTACTTAAACTGGGAAAACTGCAGCCTGAAGCAGAGCTGGCCAGGACAGTGGGAGCAGCAGGACTGGCCAGGCTGGGGAAGGCTGAGGTGACGAAAGGGTGAGAGGGAGGAAGCTGCAGGGTGTCCCACAATGACCTCTAAGTCAGCACCTCTGCTTCAGTGCCCCAGCTAAATACAGGCAGTGCTTGCAGAGCTGGCAGCAGCTCGTGGTTCAGCGGCTGGGACAGCCAAGAGTCCTCCTGAGGCAGCAGCAGCAGGGATGTGCTCCTTCCCTCCCCACTGCAGACACCTTGTAAGGATAACAGTGCTGGAAGCCCAGCCCTGCCTTCACTACAGGTTAAGGTGAGTCTGTGACCCCACACACACCGTGCTGGAACATCTGCCTCACTGGGCCATAAACAAAACAACAACCAACTGTTCATCCCCATGAAGTAGAGCTGAGCTTCTTCCCTGTCACTGCCCCTTGACTGGGACTCAGAAGTCTCTCCTGAACTCTCTCCCTCATCTTCATGGCACCACTGCCCTGTGCTCAGTGTCCCAAACAGCCACTGCCCAGGGCTCCACGGGCTGCCCCGGCCCCTCCAGCACAGCCTCAGCTCTTCCTTATGTGCTTTGAGGAAAGGTTTATCTGCATCTCCTCACTGGAGACAGATGGCTGATGGATGGATGGATGGATGGATGGATGGATGGATGGATGGAGGATGGATGATGGATGGATGGATGGATGGATGGATGGATGGATGGATGGATGATGGATGATGGATGGATGATGGATGGATGGATGATGGATGGATGGATGGATGGATGGATGGATGGATGGATGGATGATGGATGGATGATGGATGGATGATGGATGATGGATGGATGGATGGATGGATGGATGGATGGATGGATGAATGGATGGATGATGGATGGATGGATGGATGCACAGACACACCAGGTGCTGTCACAGCAATGCTTTTCTTCAGGGCACCTTCCCAACAGCAGTGGTTTTCCAGTACAGCAGTTTTGTTCTGGCAGTCTCCACTGCCAAGCAACATATTTGTACTTTGAAAATACACCCATCTCATGTCTAAACCCATGCCTACAGAACACCTATTGAACAATGCTTTTCCTGCTTTCATTTAAAGCTACAATACATTTTAAATTTATTGTGCATGTTCAGTGGGTTGAGGTCTTCACTTGGAATCAGGCAGGCTGAGCTTTAGAGGTGTGGTTTTCACATGATAATGAGCTAAGTTCACCTAAAGGGCACAACTTAAACTGATTTAGCTTAAACAAAAGCTAAAGGTACATTGCTGGATGTAGTTTCTAGTATCTAAAGTACTTTCTGTCTCTATTATATTCTTTAAAAATGATTCTGTACACTGATCTGGATTTTCATAGCATTCAGAGAACCACAGAATCACTGTGGCTGTGGAAGGCTGGAAAACACCTCAAAGATCCATCTGTTAACCCAGCATCACCGATTTCACCACTGAGCCCTGTCCTCAACGGCCACATCCGCCTTTTTAACTTCAACCTTTTTCACTTTTCTATGATTCCCTCTGCTAAACTTTTTCCTCAAACCATTCACCCTTCAACATCCCTGCTCGCGTTCCCATGGACATGCAGGACACGAAAAGCTGCATTTCACATCCAGATACAGCACCGTTCCCTCCGAGGCAGAGCCGGGGGAGCCGAGCTGCCCGTCCATCCCAGTTCCATCCCGGTTCCTGCCTGGTTCCTGCCCGGTTCCATCCCGGTTCCATCCTGGTTCCTGCCTGGTTCCTGCCCGGTTCCATCCCGGTTCCTGCCCGGTTCCATCCCGGTTCCTGCCCGGTTCCATCCTGGTTCCTGCCCGGTTCCATCCCGGTTCCTGCCCGGTTCCTGCCTGGTTCCTGCCCGGTTCCATCCCGGTTCCATCCTGGTTCCTGCCCGGTTCCTGCCCGGTTCCATCCCGGTTCCATCCCGGTTCCTGCCCGGTTCTCACCCTCAGTGCCGCCTCGGGCCGCCCGGCCAGCAGCTGCACGCAGCCCATGTTGAAGCAGATCCTGGCCGGTGGCTCCGCGATGCCGCTCCAGGTGTCCAGAGCAGCGTCCCAGTGCCCGCGGTCTGCCTCCCGCACGGCCTCGTGCCAGCGCCGCAGCAGCTCCCGGTACGCCATGGCCTCACCTGCGGGCCGGGCTCACCTGAGAGCCGGGGCTGGGCTCACCTGCGGGCTGGGCTCACCTGCGGGCCGGGCTCACCTGAGAGCCGGGCTCACCTGAGAGCCGGGGCTGGGCTCACCTGCGGGCTGGGCTCACCTGAGAGCCGGGCTCACCTGCGGGCCGGGCTCACCTGAGAGCCGGGCTCACCTGAGAGCCGGGCCTCACCTGCTGGGGCTGGGCTCACCTGAGAGCCGGGCCTCACCTGCGGGCTGGGCTCACCTGAGAGCCGGGCTCACCTGCGGGCCGGGCCTCACCTGCGGGGCGGAGCCACCTCCGCCCGCTCCGCTGCTCCCTGCGGGGCGGGAGGGGACACCGAGCCCCTGAGGGGACACGGGTCAGGAAGGGGGGACACAGGACGGCTGTCCGGAGCCCGGGATGGCTGAGGGAGCGCGGCCGGGCCACAGCTGAGCTGGGGGCGATGCTGCTCCCTAAGGGCCCCCGAGGGCACCGAGCAGCCGCCAGAAGCCGGCCCGCGGCCGGCGCTGCCGCAGCCAAAATACCGCATTTGAAGGTTCTTTGAATAAAATGTTTAATGTAAATTTCACACGTAGACGTTGTCGCGGCCGGGGAGGGGCGGCTGAGCGGAGAACGGTCGGGACGGCGGCGCTGTGCTCCGGTGAACACGGCACGGCACCGCCCCCTAGCGGCGCTGCGGGCCGGTGTCCCGGAACAGGGACCGGGCTGCGCGCGGTGCCGTGCGCCGCACGTTCCGGGGCCGCCGGGGTTTGAGGCTCGGAGCGGCGGGGAAGGCGGGGAAGGCTCGGAGCGGCGGCGCCCGGTGAGTCCCGGAGGGAGCGGGCCCGGGCCGTGCAGCCCCAGCGGAGCGGCGGACGGGCAGCCCCGGCTGCCGAGAGCGGCGGCGGGCGGGCGGCCGGGGGTGCGCCCCGCGCCCTGAGGCGGCTCCGGGCCCGGCCGGCCCAGGGGCCCGGGCTGCGGGCGCGGGGCGGGCAGCGGCGGCTCTGGCTGCGGCTCCCGCTCCTCGGCACGAGCTCCAGCGGGCTCGGGGCTCCAGACACTGAAGTATTACAAGTTAACAAAGCAAAGAGATCCGCGGCAGCTCTGCGCCGGGAGCCGCGGAGCCGGCCGGGTTCCGTTTGAAACAAACGGCTCGGGCTCCCTGCCGCTGGTTTGAAATGGTGCAGGGAACGGAAAAGAAGAGTCAGTGGAACTGGGAGAACCGCGAGCACTGTCCACACGTAGAAAGATAAAATGTGGTCAGAACTGGAGCGGCCCTGGCAGCCCGTCCTGACCACGTGTACACACATGGTCACTACAGCTTGATTTTCTTTAGAAATACTGAAAACCGCACAAGAAATCAACTCCTTCCCCACCAGTGCGGTTCACGTTGTGCCACTGATGTACCCGTGTCCTGCCAGTCCCCAGCTGGGCCGGCCTGAGAGTGCTGGCAGCTCCTCAGCTGAAGGATCCCAATGCTCGAGGTGTGTTCAGGACTCTTGCGATTTCTGCAAGCGATAGGCCAGCAACAATCAAATTTTAACATTTGGAGCAAAACCAGCCAAAGGCATCTTCTGGAATGTAAATGCTCTGTCAGAAAGCTCTGCCAGTTGTCAGGCAGCAGTTGTGCCTGTAGCAGTGCTGCAGCCAGAGTTGTGCCGGTGGCTGCAGCTGAGCAGTGCAGAACGCTCCTGTCTCTGCTGGGCAGTGACAGCGCTGCTCACACAGCCCCCGGCTCGGCGTGGGCTGCACAGAGCCCCTGCAGACACAGGAGGACTAAACTGAACACCTCACATTGCTCCTTCCCACTGCAAACGGCAGCTGGCACGGCTGGAACACGGCAGCTTGTGGGATTCTGCAGGGCAGCAGGGAGCGCTCCCTGTGCTGGGAGCTCTCGGCTCTGAGAGGGATGAGATGATGGATGGGATGATGTGTGAGAGGGATCCTCACACAGAGGATGCCACTTCACTCAGTTATACTCAGACAACCAAAGCAGCTGCTGCTGTGAATAAATCATTTACCCAGATGTGCATGAAATAAGTTGCTGATGTGTGCAGTGATGTAGCCTGGGAGGAGAGGGAATGGCTTAGGGCACCTCTGGGCTAATGACAGAGCCACTTTATTGGGATTAGGGGTGTTGTTCTGAACCACCTAGCAATGTCTCTGGCATTAGCCAGGTGCCTGCTGGGGGCCGTGGGGCTGAGCTGTTGGGTTGCCAGGTGTACAAGTGCTCACGGGCCTGTTTGCTTCCTCTCAGCTGCTGGTGGCACCAGGATCCCCCAGACATCCCCAGCAGCTGACACCTTCACCATCCTCCCTCGGGGGGAGTTTGGGCTGACTTTGCCGGCTCTGTTGAGAGGTTTCTGACACATCTGGCAGGATGGGGGCAGTGCAGCTTCAGGAACTTCTACCCCTTTCCATTCTGTCTTGTAGGAGCTTGGGAAAGGATCATTTGCACCTCCTGCTCCTAGCTGGGGTGCTGAGGGACACCTGAGTGAGCTGCCTTGGTGCAGGGCAGGGGAGCTGGGGACAGGAGCTGCTGTGACTCTCCTGAGCCTACGCTGAGCAGCTGTGCTCTCCTGGCACAGCTGGAGGTACAGCCCCATTCTGACAATGTGATGCTGAGATTGTTAAAGTGAGTTTCTGTTCTGAGGGTCAGCCTGGGGTTTGTGTCTCAATAAGAACTTCTTTGCTTTGCAGGATGGTTTGTTAGTTTACATAGGTGGGTGAGAGGGAACTGGGCAATAAACCATGAGGCTGCAGTATGAGCTTGTAGCCAGTCCTGTTCCACCACCACAGCTGGTGTGACCACTCCTGGGTGCAGCCCAAAGAGCCAGAATTTTACAGTACACCAGTGTATTAAGGAATATATTCAAGGAGATTCCATTTTGATTTGTGAACTCCATTGATGATAATTGCTTATTTTTGTAATGTTTGATTTAACTACATCATATGTTGAAAAGTTACCCAGAAATTCCCTACAGATTGTGTAAAACTCAGTTTATCTTAAAAAATTGTACTGGCTTAACTTTCATCTGACTCAGTATCCTTTCTTCTCTTAGAATGGGAGAACTGTGAATTTTCCTATCTTTCTCTATAATGCTGCTGCCTGCTGAGGTATTTTACCAACAAGGGCTCATACAGTGCAGGGCAGTATAAATATAAATATAATCTGTTAAATATAAATATATAAATATATTTAAATATAAATAATATCTGTGCAGGAGCAGTCACCAGACAGTGTCTGTCATCTGCTTTCCCCTTTTCAAGTGGAAAGAAGGCTCGTTTGGGGTTTTCCTGGTGTCCCTGTAGGAGTGAAATGCAGCTGCAGCCTCGTTAGAGGGCACTCTGGAATCACCCGGGGAGCCCAGGGGCCACATTCCCCATCAGCTCTCCGGAGAAATCCTGCTGCAAACGTCCTTTTCCCCCAGAGCAGAAAGTGGGAATCTGGAGCTGGATCACCCTGGGTACTGGTGATGCAAGGCAAGACTGCCTGTGCTGTGAGCTGATTTCATACTTGTGCTCTGTATGGAGCACAGCAACAATTTATTAGAGAATTCACTGCAGTTTTCCAAGTGTGAATTAATGAACTTGCTTTTCTCGTGGCCTTTACCCCATAAACTGCCCTGATCCTACATATATATCCATTTCAGGTGTTTTTTTGGTTGCTATTGTCTTTTAAAAAGTAAATCCTTGATAAAAATATAAGGTGCTTCAGAAACTCTTGGGTTTTAGTAGCAGCCCTTCCACCAGTTCTGTGCCTTTGGCAAATAGTTTGTTGTGCCTCCTTTCACTTTCCTTGTGTCAAAAAGAGGATAGTAATTTTTACCTTGGGAGAATTAATCAATGTATATAAATGTGTTTTGAAATCTGAAGTGGTTTAGAATTTTATGAAAATATAATTAAAATACTGAACAAAGCAGGATCAGAGAAGTCAAATTTAAGACCGTGATTATTGTTCAACTGCTTTGGTGGCACTTCTGTTCTGGCAAGATTATAGAGCCAGATCACTTGTGTTACTTTTGATTTCCTGTTCAAGGATCAGCATTTTTTATATGCAGGAGTGAGATTGTGTGTAAACACAGTCTCACCTTTGTCCAAAGGTAGCTTGCTTTGCTTTCACAAAACCAGACCAAAGCGGTGGGAGCCAGCAGGTTCCTGAGCAGTGAGCACTGCTCCATCCCCAGCCTGGGGACGCCTGGCAGAGCCCAGGCTGGGTTTCCTGCCTGGAGCATCCCTGCAGGGCACAAAGCTGAAGGTGAGGCTCCTTCAGCCCCAGAGCTGCTGCTGCTGTGGGATGTGCAGGTGATGGCTGGGTTCTGGCACCGCTGCTGGGGTGCTGCTGTCCCTCAGGGTCACCTCGTGGTGCTCGGGATGGGAGAGGAGGTGTGGGAGATGTGGCAGGGCTGTGGGCAGGGTGTCTGTCCTGCTGGCTGAGCAGCTCCTTCCAGCCTGCCAGGGCTTTGTGCCAAGGCTCTGTACCCGAGGGACAGCTCAATGTCCATAGGGTAAGGACAGTAAACACTGACCACAGCAGTGCTTATCAAAGCAAGTTCTGTGCTTCAGCCAGGACACAGCTCTTCCTTTGGAGCCCTGAGTCACTGTGCAGGTCTTCTGTGAGCTCTGTTGGCCACAAAACTTTAGTCTCCACAGTCAAAGCAGAGTAATAAGAACAAGTCCTGGTCAGGCCTTCTTTTTCCTCTCCTAGGCTTTAATCTCCTCTTGCACTTTCCCTTTCTGTCCCCCCAGAACTTTCCATCCCCTTGGTAGCTTTTTGGCAAAGAGGAGTTGCCTGGATAGAAGAAAAGCGAAGCTGTTCCTGCTCAGGGGTTCTCCAGCATCCCCCTGTGGGAGAGCACATCAGGAGCAGAGCTGAGCCACGTGGGTGGCTGCAGGTACGTGGAAAGCAGCACCTGGGGGATGCTGCAGCCTGGGAGGCAGCTGATGGCACAGGGTGCAGCCTGGGCTGCCCTGGGACAGGGACAGGGACAGGGACAGGGACAGGGACAGGGACAGGGACAGGCACTCTGCACTGCCCTGCTCCCACTGCTCTCCTGGGCAAAGGCAGCAGGAGGGGGACAGAGCAGCCCAGAGCTGATCAGGGTTGATGTGTGGCCCCTGGATTCTGTCAGGGAGTTGGGAATACAGCAGCATACGAGGCAAGCTGGGATGGCTTCCCAGTGACTGCATCAGCTGGAATTTCTGAGGAACCTTTTATTTGTCTGGCTGGCAGATGGATTTTAAGGTGGAATGGAATATACAGGGACTCCTCTGGCAGAGATAAAACAGCTGCTGAGCTTAAAACATCTCATCTGTGGGACTGGGGATTGTGGTTTTTAATGGGTTTGAAGAGTGTTTCTTGTACTCCTGTGATTTCTGTAAGTGACTTTAGGACTGACACAGTGAATGGCAGAGGCTTCAGCCAAGATCTTCACCTCTTTATTGCTATCCTCCATCCCATCTGGGATCTGGTGTGTTCTACCACAGTCTGGGTGTTCTAAAATATCATGGTAATCCAGGAGCCAGGGACATAAGAGAACATCCTTCAAGAGAAGCTCTACCCTTGTATGAAACACTTTCTTCCAGTTTTGAGTAATGTCTCTTAGAAATTTTCTCACAGAACATTTCTGTGGAACTGAAAGTTTCGTTTTATGGTGGTGATGTTTTGGGTTTCGTCATTGTTTGAAGACCAGCTGTGTTCTGTGGTGACATGTTTGCCTGGGCTGGCCAATGCCATCCCCACAGCACAATGTGTTAAGGGGGATTGGCAGATGCTTTAGCTCTGAAATCAGCTGCAGGTAAGAATTAGATTTTTATTAACAAACATGGTTGCAGTTCTTAGTCCTGTCTACAGTTACAGCTCAGTGTTGTTCCCAAGTTCTGCTAAACCCTGATTTTTGCCCAGCAGCGTGGGGGCTCTGGAGGCCCAGTGCTGGTTCCAGGCAGTGTTTTGGGGCTGGGGGTGTGACTGGGCTTTCTGGAACCCCACTCTGAGCTCTGACAGGGCTGTCAGCTCTCGGGGCTGTTCCTGTGCTGGGCTCAGAAGCCACTGGGGGACAATTGGTGCGTGATAGGGGAAGGCAGCTATAGTGCAGAGTGTCTGCTGCTTAAAAAGAGTGAAAAAGCCCTGCTTTTTCAGAGGATAAGGGAACAAATACTACTGTGAAAACACACAAGAGGAGCACAATGGGGAAAGCTGAAATTTTGGGCAGTTTTCTGTTTAATGTAATGAGGTAATGGAGCAAGAACCACTTTTTCCTTTCTTTTTTTTTCTCTTGTTTCAGTGGGAGCCCAATGGTGCTGTCTGGCTGACTTGTCAGAGCTTTAAGCACTAAAAAGTAACAACTTTTAAGTAAAGCAAATGCAAAACTTTGGGTATATGCTTAGAGCTCAACAGAAAACGATCAAACAAAAAAGAACAAAAATGGAGAAAGTCTTTAGTGTACAATGTCCAGAGTAATTTTAAAATACTCTTGTTCCATGCCTAAATAAATGGTTGTTTCAGCCAAAGAGAAATCCTTCCTCATGATTTATTACACTAATCTGGATATAAGGGCTCTGAGCAGGATTGTCAGTTTATTAGAACAGCTTTCTTTCTCCTTTCAGATTTAATCCACATGTTGTTGTATCAACAGAGCCTTTGTCTCTGCTCAGTTATGAGTTATCCTTTTTTAATAATAATAAAAAAAAGTGAAAACACATGTTTTTTAACAGGCTTATTGCAGAGAAACCTAGGATGCCATAGGGAGAGGTGACAATCAAATGGTGACTCTGATTTGTAACTTCAAAGTGGTAGTGCTTATAAAAGGGTGAAAAATGTCCCTTTCCCCTCTCCTGGGGCAGTGACTGTGGCAAGCCCAGCAGGGACAGGAGGAGGCAGCATTATCTTTGGCCAGGATTTCCGAGAGTTTTTTCCCCAGCTTGTGCAGTGATGCTAAACATGCTCTTTTTAGTTAACTCTAATTTCCTTCCTTTTTTTTTAAAGGGAAACTTATCTGGAGGTGTATGTAATTCACATTTCCTTCCTTCCTGCCTTCCTCCCTTACAGAGAAGAAGTTCTTTCTTGGACCCCTCCTGTTTTCTAGATGGTGAGGAATTACTCTCAGAAACTCATGACTTTGGTTTTATTCCTATGCTTGGTTTTGTGAGAAAACATTTATTTTGAGTATAAATGCTTGCTTGATACCTGCACTGGGGTTCAGAAGTGCATGTGAGAGCTGCTGAGTGAAGCAGCTCACTACATCCCAAGATGATAATAACCTTTCCTCGGCCCTGGCACAGCCCTGAGCTCTGCAGCACCTCAGCACCTCCTGAACTGGCAGCTTGGGACCTGAATGTGGCCAAGGGCAGAGCAGTTCCACTACTGATGTGTTTGGTGCCAGCCTGGTTTCTTCCAGCTAACGCTGATCTCCTGGCAGTCATCACAGTCCCTTGAATTCTCTTGCAGATGTCAGCACAGCAGCTCCTGCCTCGAGTGTCAGTAGAATCATTTGCAGTGGAGTGATTTTAAAAGAAGCTGCTAATAACATGTCTAAAAACAGAAGGAATTGGTCTGGCATTTTAAAAATGTGGCATGAGCCTGTGCTGCTCCTCAAAAGGATAGAAGAAAGTAAAAAAGGTCCACCCTTAAGTCATAAACAGTGAAGGGGAAGAGAAGGTTGTGTCCTTGCTGCCAGGAGCAGATGCAGGGATAGCCTGGCAGGGATATTGGAGCTCTGGGGAAGGAGAGGTCACATCCTTTGGTCCATCTTGAATTACAGAATTTCAGACTGGTTTAGGTTGGAAGGGGCCTTAAAGCTCATCCAGTCCCACCCCTGCCATGGGCAGGGACAGCTTCCACTATCCCAGGCTGCTCCCAGCCCCATCCAACCTGGCCTTGGACGCTGCCAGGGATCCAGGGGCAGCCTGCATTAAGATTTCTTCCTAATCTCTAATTTAATCTCACCCTTTGGCAGTGTGAAGCCATTCCCCCTTGTCCTGTATAAAAAAATCCATTTCCCTGGGGAGAAACCCCAGGGGCTCAAACCCAATCAGAACTCCCAGGGGTCTGGGGTGGAGCAATTATTCCTGGGCTCACAGGGCCCAGCCCCTGAGGTAGAGGATGGAATCCACTCCTCCAGGGCGTTAAAGCCACACCTCTCACTTTAACAGTGCCTCTCTGAAATGAAATCTTTGCCTCCCTGGGCAGGGGACACCTCACAGGTTTGTTTCCTTTGCAGTATCCCTGTTCCTGATGGCTGCTGGCCCTGTTGCTGCTCAGAACAGCTTGGAGTGGAATCATTCCGGAGCAGTGGTAAATGAAGACAATATTTGACTTGCAGGAAAAATTTCTTTTTAAGTGGATTTTGCAGAGCACTGTACTGTGTTGTGCTCTCTGCAATATCTTCAGGCAACCTCACCCCACTTTGAAGTTGGCCATTCTTTGAGCAGCTGATTGCATTGGACAATTGATTGGACAACTCCAGAGGTCCCTCCCAAACTGACTGTGATTCTCTTTTCTTGTAGAAAAGCAGCTGATTGGATTGGACAACTCCAGAGGTCCCTCCCAAACTGACTGACTTCTTTTCTTCTAGAGTTCTGGCAAAGATGCTTCTTTTGGCTTCATTTCCATCTCCCTTCATGTTCAACAGCTTTCATCAGGTTCCCATCATAAGCAGTTCTTTAAACTGAAGTGATGTGTAAACATCAGGAACAGTTTCTAAACTGTAACATGAGTTTCCTTCCCTCATGGTTTAGACTTTTTTTTATGCTGCCATATTCAGATTATATGAAAAATCCATTTTCCTTTATTGCTATGCATTAAGAGCTAACAACTTTGTTTTTGTCCTCAGAGAGAAACGTTTTACCATGGGGTAATAAAAAGAATAGTTCTCTAAAAGTTAATGGGTTATAGTTTCAAATCAGCTTTGGTCCTGTGCACTCTTTGTTGGAAAGCTGCAGAAGAAGGAAAGACAGCAAGAAAAGAGTCTTGTTATTTGGGATCTATAAGATTATATTGTTATTGCCTTTTTAGTGAATGTTGCATTTTTGCATTAAAAAGTGGAGTTGAGGGAAAGATACTGCTTTTATGGATATTGGTAACTCTTATCCAAACCCTTTAGCTCATACTTAAATTCATGCTGTACAGCATTTTGCTTAAAACTTAAGCAGTCATTGAAGTTGCTTAGCCTGGTAATGGGTGTAATAATGTGTGTTCCTGCTGCAGGAGCTGTGTGCTGAGCAAGGGATTGCTGACAGTTCACTGCCTTGCCTGGATTTACAGCTTCATTCTGGGGGCAGGACAGGATGGAGGGGCAATTAAATGGAGTTCCATATACCAAAAGTATAATTTATCACATGTGTCCTCCAAAGTGGAGCTGCCCCATCTCAGAGCTGCTGCCTGCTGTGTGCTCAGACCTTAACCTCTGTGTTTAGATTGCCAATGTGGTGCCAATTAGTGGGACAGGGATGCGGACACTGAGGAATATAAATCACTTCACATGGGCTGCCAAACAACTAGCAGATGTTGAGCTAATGGGTCTTGGCTACTACCAGCCTGACTTGGATTTCAACCCAGAGGTGAAGGAATTTATTTCTCACTCATTACAAATTCCCTGGTCCTGAGCATCGGGAATTCCATCAGCTTAGTCTGGGAGATGATGTAAAACATTTCCCCTCTCCCTCGAAGCTGTTCCCAGGATGTGTTGAACATTGCTTTATTCTGATGTTGATTTGCCACCTTTGGTGAGTGTTATCCTGCAGGGTAGGTTTGATGATCCATGGGAAACGAGGGTGTGAGCTCAGACATGAGCTGGGGTCCTGAGCTGTGTAGGGTGAGTCAGGCCCTGTCCCTGCAGCCTGCCCAGAGCTGGGGAAAGCCTGTCCTGGCATTGCTGGAACTCCCTGGAGTAACAGAGACCATAGAAAGTGGTGGGGTCTGGCTTTCTTGCCTTTCTCTGTTCTCCTGACTGGATACTGGACACTCAAACCCTGCAAAATGTGTAACTGCAGGCTCAGAGTTTTCCTTCTGGTGCTGAGTCAGTGCTGGAGAATGGCCTGGCAGGTTCTGTGGCTTCTCTGGGGTGACTTGGAGGAGCAGGCAGTCCCTTAGATTCCTCAGATCTTACTGAGGTCACTTTTCTGTTCAACCTGGAGGAGACTGAGACTCATCACAGTTCCAAATTCCTGGTGAGGGGAAGGAGAGAACCCTGATCTCTGCTCTCTGGGACAGGAGCAGCACCCAGGGAACGGCTGGAGCTGGGTCAGGACAGGGTGGGGTGTTGGGGTGAACCCTGATCTCTGCTCTCTGGGACAGGAGCAGCACCCAGGGAATGGCTGGAGCTGGGTCAGGACAGGGTGGGGTGTTGGGGGGTCTGTGCCAGGGGCTGGGCTGGGTGATCCTGCTGGGTTCCTACAGCTCAGGATTTTGTCACAGAAGTACAAGAAGGGAATCACTGTCCCCATAACCTCAGCAGCTTCAGGAGCAGAGACAAGGAAATGGGGGCTCAGCTGAAGGAACAGTAGCAGTGACTGGTACCCAAATCCCATCTCATACCTCCCTGCTGATACAGTTAATGAGTGTGTGTAATACTGGGGCCAATGCTTTTTGTTCTCTTTTCAGTAACTTCGTCTTTTGTTCTGTGAGGATTTAGCCTTTGACTTAAAAATGCCATCTGTACCATTCTGTCCAGCATTCAGGTCTTTACCTGAATTTCTGAAGCAATTTCTTTACCTTGCTCATTTCCCAGTGCAGTTAAAGGCAGTGGTTTTTCCCATAACAGGTGTTTAAAAAACAAAATCATACTTAATGAGAAGTTTTCAGTTATAGGTTATTTTCTTACTGGCGTGCTGGTTGGAGGTGTCAAACATGATCAACATCAACAGGAAGAGCTGAGTGAGGGTTAAATAACTCAGTTATTATTCAGTGAGCAATGAAAATAAACTGCTTGCAAGGTCCTGTCATTTCTTGCTTTTCTTAGAGGTTCTAAAGAAAATGTTTCATTTCATGTATTTCATTCTGAACTTCCAAAGAGAGCAGTTATTTTTAATTCCTTGGTTTGAGCAGAACTGGATCTGTCCTGTGGATTCATCTTTCTGGATGTTTATGTATTTATTAAGGACAACAAAATAGAAGCAATGCAAACAATTATTCTGCACTTACATGAGGAGTAATAGCTAAATGCTAATTACCCTTCTTGAAGCATAATTAGCTTTCATATTTTCTGTAGAACAAAGAAAGAAAACACAGCATGATAAACCAACCAATAAACTGAAATAGCTGCTTTTTGAGATAGGAAAAGCACAGAATAATGAGTATGGAGCTTTAAAACTGGAAAAACAATGGGAGAAAACTGGCACCCCTGTCCAAGAATGACATCCTTGGGAAACATCTGCTGAAGGAATCTAGAGAGGGGAAGACAATTTTGACTTTCTTCTGGGAATTGTGCAGAACTTGGTACAGAATTGTACTGCCAGTGAACACAAGTGCACTTACAGATCAGATTTTGTCCTTAAGTGATAAGCTACTCCCTCCTCTCTCAGGTTCTCCTCCTACAAAAAAAAAAACAACCCAACAACCAAATAAAAACAAAAAATAACCCCAAAATCCAAAAAATCCAAAAAACCTGCTTTTTATGAAAGCACACTTTTTTGTGTGTGTGTTTTTTTTCATATAGTACATTGAGTTTTCATGTGTGTAACTGCAGTTTATTGTGTTTGTCTACAGACTGCTTGGACATAAAATAGAGCTGCTGCTTAAGCATTTCCATATGTTTGCAGCCATATTGCTCAGCTGTATTCTTCACCTAATGTAACTTGTAAAAATAAACATCTTTAAAGTGTTATTTTTATGTGTTGGTGAAGAGTTAATGGGACTAGAAGACGTTCCAGAGCAGTGTCTGTCCCCACTGTGGATTGTGAGGAGGCCATGCCATGTCCTGCTGGTTTTAAAGCAACCTACAGCTTCATGTCTAGGAATTTGAAGGCAAATTAGTTGATCCCTCCAGGAGACTTTGCTGAACACAATCCTCCAGACATTTGAACACAGCACAAGACTTGAACGTTCACAAGTTTTCCATTTCTGAGGGAGTTGTTTGTTAAAAGCAGAGAGAACAATCCAGCCCCTGCCAAGTACACGCTGGGCTTGCACAGCCCTGCTGGCCTCAGCCAGAATGTGCTGTCAGTTCTGCTTTATTTAGGGCAGATTTGCAAAGCTGCTGTGTTGATATGACACGAGGGAGTGTGTGATAAGTCCCATCTGTGCAAGCTCCGTTTCCTATAGGCTGCCTTGCACAGATGGCCTCCTGGAGCATGGCTTTAATTTCACTCTTGAAGCTGAGAAAGGCAGGTTCGAGGAGATGTGCTGAATGTTAAAGCATTTGTAAACCACATAGATCAAAGTGCTGATGAAGGGGTAAGTGGCAGGAAGGAAGGGGCAGTCACCTCTGCCTCCTGACTCAGCCCGTGTCCCCCACCCTTTCTCATGGAGCAGGTAAAACTCTGCCTTATCTTTTGATTCTGCCTGGGGAATTGAACCATTGTAGCACTGCAGGAAGAAGTTACTGGGAATCCTGACATGGAGGATGTTTGCTCCTTGTCTTCTGTGTGAAAACAAGCTTATTTGGGAATGCAAATTGTGCTAGGACTCATTTTGTCTCCTTTCTAGTTCCCAGCTTTTCCATCACCAGTAGAAGTGAATGAAATAGGAGCAGTGGGGTGAAGTTAGAAGGGCCCAGTCTGTGACCTTTATGTACAAGAAGAAAGCAGTTCTAGAATCCTGTGAGAGTTGGTGAGAATAAATGGTATCACAGAACAACAAACTGCTTTGAGTTGGAAGGGACCTTAATGATCATCTTGTTCCAACCCCCTGCCACAGGCAGGGACAGTTTTCACTAGGTGTGATTTAGAGTTAACTTCTGGTGAAGTTGTGTTGATCAGATTTTGATCACATTATAGTTTCTGTAATCCTCCTAAGCATAGGTTTGTAAGCAATTTCTAGAGGTCTCAGTTTTTACTCACTGCATGCTGTGATAATCTAATATTGGGATTTTGGAAAGACATCACTTGTGAGATGCTTCCACGGTCTGGAAGTAGTTTTTAAGAATGATCCTGGGGCAGAGTCCTTATAGAAATAAAAGGCAGTCACATGCAGTATTCCTAGAGGCTGGAAAAATGTGTTGCTGCAATTTTTAGTAACAGTCTGTGAGCGAGATCCAGCAAGTCCATTCTTGGCTGAGACATTCATGTTAACGGAAGGCTTTTCAAAGAAGGCTCTGGGAAGTCATTTCAGGATACATAAAAGTTGTAGCCTGGGAGGGGGCTACATGCATGTGGTTTTCACAGGGGCAAAACTCCTGGCTCCTCAGAGTGCCTGCAGAAGGGAACATGATGTTCTCTTTAGAAGAAGGGCACTGAAAGCACAGCTGCTCCCCAGCACCACAGAGCTCAGAGCATGCTGTGCAGCTGCAAATGGATGTGATGGGGGGGTTGTTGTTGAGTTTTGGTTTTTTATTTTTAATTAAAGCTATGGTCTGAACTTGTTTACATCAGTGTTTGTACAGTCTTGCAGTTCCAGCCAGTGTACACAGCATAAAAACTCCACAGGACTGCAGAGCAGCTGAACACCTTTGCTTTTGCAGCCTCCTTTCCTTTGCAGGAAAGGGAACTCGTCTTGCTCTTCCCCTGGCTATGAATTATTGAGGATGGCACTGGCACAGGCAGGCCCAGTGCTAATCAGTCAAGGATGAGATCTGGGTCTGGCAGAAGGTGGGGACAAGCTCCTGTCCCTTGCCATGGTGGCCCAAGAGTAGCTGCTCCCTTGGAGTTGTTCTTCCTCCCTCCCAGATCAGGATACTCTGTGACATGAATATCATTCTATTAATTAACACAACAGGATTCATCACTCAGGGTGATCTCTTAGAAGCATGTTTGCTGCTGGCTTGCAGGTTCTTGTAGCAATGGGGGACAAAGAGACAAGGACTTCCTTGTGCATGCAAAGGAAATCACTTTATTGTAGAAATCACTCCCTTTTTATGCCTTCAGTCTCAACCTGCAAGCCTTAGGAGGAGAAGGGCACCCATGGGCTCTCAGCTGCAGTGTGCTGTCCACGTGTGGCTGTCACCCCTCAGCTGTGCCTTCTCACAGGGCCTTCTGGTCAATGTAAGATTTAACAACTTTAACAGTTGTAACCCCATATCCCATAGGTTCTGATTCTCTTTTCTTCATTTTTTGTTTCCATTATTTTACTAATGAAAAGTCTTCATTGCTTGAGCTCTCAAACATCAGTTTGATTTAGGTAAGTCTCTGTTGAAAATGGAGTTAATTCTGCCTTGAGGCGAGAGAGGAAGATTGGATGAGCTTGTAAGAGCATTTCCAGCTCTGCTTTTCTCTGATTCTTTAATGTTTTCATGCCACTCATTATTGACATCAGAAATGTGCCACCATAGCAGGGCTGCCAAGCAAATTCAGTGACATATTGTATACTAAATACAAGCTTGTTCCCAAGAATTTTCCAGCCTTTTCCAGCATGAAAATAAAAATAAAGAAGATCAAGGAATTATATCTGTATTTCATTTTCAGTTTGGTCAAGTTGGTCAGTCAGAATCTCAGTGTGGAGGATGTGCAAAGAAGGTTATTGTCCACCCAGCCATCTGGAGGAGAATATCAAAGGTCCCTGGAGAGGTTGTGTTGTGCAATAGCCAAAGCTCTTGCCTCACCTTCAGGGGCTGGGGATAGGAAACATGTGGAGGGTGAAGGCAGGATGGAAACAGTAAAGCATGAAAGAAAGCCTGATGCTGTGAGTGTCAGATCAGGGAGGCTGTGTTACTCAAACAGGAAACTGGAGGGACGTTTCTCCATTGTCTGTCCTCCCATTATCAGCTGTTTGTTAGGCAGGGCTGATAATGAGGAGACATTTGTCACTGCTGGGACAGTCTGGCACAACCACAAACTCACTCCTGCCTGCTCCCACAGCAATCACCAGAATCCCTGCTTTGCTCTGGTGAAGGCTGAAAGAGGAGACCAGAGCTTCAGCCCCAAGAAAGGGAAATCTTTATCCACCATTGGTGCTGATCAGAGCCAGATGTGTCGTGAGCAGGACACCAATGACAGATGCTGAAATCACGGAGCTGTGCCTGTCACATGTGCTGTGCACAGGGGCAGAAGCTTTGATTTTTTAGTGAAAGGTCTCTTAATTATAATAGCTTGGATAGAATTGAATAGAAACTCATAGGGGAAGCAACAAACTGTTAGTCTTCAAGTGTTTTGCCTGAAAGAAACCTTCATTCAGCAAGAAGAATGTTCTAGTTGCTGTGCCCAAGGTCTGGGGCTTGCTGTGCAGCGGTGATGAGGGATGCTCAGGAGTGCAGTGTGTGTTGTATTCAGAAGAAGAAGAGCAGGGACACAGAGATGATTGTATCTGCATTTCAGAATCACTTCTGAGAGTAACTGTGTTCACCTGCCGTGTCTGCAGCGTTTCATCTCACACAGCTCGTGTGCAGGAGGCAAATACTGACCCTCTGATTTTTGGGACACTCCATTAAAGGTTTTAAGCCAGTGGTGTTTCTCAAACAGGAATTCTTTTCATACAGCTGGATGAAAATTTCTGACAAGTTTTCCCTGAAGCCACTTGAAGTCCCCTTGCCCAAAGTGGGAAATTAGTCTTGTTAATAGAGGAATCTCTTCAATTGAATGTGGAAAGCTGATGGGAGAGGGGTAGGAAACGCCCAGTGCTGTGTTAGAAGTTTTGTGTGTCCTGTAATCAGGCATACAACACTCCAAACAGTGTTGCTGTATCAGGTAGTTGCTGTTGTTTCTGGCAAAGTGCAGCTGATGAAATGCACAGCTTGGCTCCCTCTGCAAAGGGAGCCCTTCGGAGGAAGCACCATGAGTAACTGATTAGTACCGGATTGCAAGAACTCATAAAACCATTTGTAGGTGGTTGGAGAAGTAAGAAATAAAATAAAAAACTAGAATGAATTGCAGATGTGTGTTGTAGATTTTAAACTGGGAATCCTGAAACTACTTGCCTAAACTGAACCACATTAAGGGCTTGAGAAACACCAGGTCCATGGGAATCCTGTGCTGTTGGCATGGTGTCCACAAGCTCTGTTTTTCAGGCTAGACACCACATTTTCAGCTAGAGACTGTTTGGGTTCCAAGCAGATTTTTTAAATTTTATTTTAAGCTAAATTTAAAAAAAATGCAGCCAGCAGCCAGGAGAATATTTGGCTCTGGTTTCTATACCAGCTGTTTTTGTTCTCAGAAACTGATTTTAGCTCCTGGTGTGTTTCTGCAATTTGTAGCTCATGACTTGCAGAAGCTGATGATCACTGCCAAGTGTGCCCTGACAGCGAGGGCAGGCATTTGTCATCAGTTCCTAGAAAGAGGGAGATTTTGGGTGAAGGTCACTGGACAGGATCCTGCCACAGTGGAGTTGGCTGTTTCAGGAAATCTTGCTTTGAAAGGCATCTAAAGTTGTACCTTTAATGGAGCTGATTGCAACAATGCCACAGAGCAAAGGCTGGGAAAAGTCTGTGTATGGAGCTCGATGGAGCAGGCTGGAGCACCTGTCCCAGAGGAAAGGCTGAGAGCTGGGATCAGGTGTGGAGAAGAGAAGGCTCCAGGGAGAGTGCTGTAAGAAATAACACCCAGATCCTGAGAGCTGATGTGTGTCCCTCGTGGAAATGCCCTGTTCCCCTCAGTGCTGAGTCTGTAAAACCAGAGCTGTGCCTGGTACACTCCCAGCCCGTGGCCTCCAGCCTCAGGCTGATGTGTTTTGGTGCATCTCCCTCTGTTTTGAAGGTGGCAACACCTGTGAAGAAGGTTTCAATTTAAAAATTCAGGTGTAATTCTGCAGAATTGTTGTTGTTCTTCATCTGATTTCATTCCTCACAGAAAACTCCAAATGAACATACTGGTTCTATTTACAAGAAAAATTATTTCCTTCCCTTCCTTTCCATTCCTTTCCATTTCTCTCCTCTCCTTTCTTCTTTCCTTTTATCCTAACAGCATTCCCAGCACTTCTGTGTCCCCAGGGCAGGAACACTGAGAGTGGGGCAGTGCTGCTGGGATGAGCCAGCTCTGAGCTGTGGATGTGTTCAGCCTGGAGATTCTTTCCTGTGTGTAATATTTTGACATATTACATCTTCAGCAAGGCTGTTCTAGTCTGTGCTCCTTTGTCCCACAAAATCCCTTTGCTCCACAGTGAATCCCACAGCACCCAAAGTGGGGAGACTTTTCTTCTGCTGATGAACAGCAGCTTGTTGTAATCTTTTAAGTTCAAATCCTCTTCTGTCCAGAACATGTTCTTGCTGAGGCTTGGGCAGTTTGAAAAAAAAAAAGATGAGCAATTTACTTTTAATTTTTGTCTTACTAAGCCTGATTATTGTTTTAATTATCCATTGTTATTGTTTGTGACCTTCCACTAGAATTGTTCAGAATGAGTTTAGAAAGATTCCTGCTTTTATGTGCAGAGGGTGTGACTGGGAGGAAATATTTGTTCAGATGGGTGGAACCACTTATCTTTCTTGTGCTCGCTTTGTGGGACATTCATCTTCAGTGAATGCTGCAGGATCACTTACTGAACTGTTTATTGTCTCCAGAAAGAAAATGGCATTTAGGACTTAGCAGATTGAACTGTCTGTTCCCCTAAAGCCCCAGGTGATGCTGTGTACTGGGGGAAGTGCTTGAACAGATGCTTTAGTACCCAAATTGCAGCGTTTAGGAAGAGAAGGAATCATAGAACCATGGAATGGTTTGGCTTGGAAGGGACCTGAAAGCTCATCCCATCCACCCCAGCCATGGCAGGGACACCTTCCACTGTCCCAGCTGCTCCCAGCCCTGTCCAGCCTGGCCTTGGGCACTGCCAGGGATCCAGGGGCAGCCCCAGCTGCTCTGGGCACCCTGTGCCAGGCACTGCCCACCCTGCCAGGGAACAATTCCTGCCCAATATCCCATCCAGCCCTGCCCTCTGGCACTGGGAGCCATTCCCTGTGTCCTGTCATTCCATGTCCTTGTCCCCAGTCCCTCTCCAGCTCTCCTGGAGCCCCTTCAGGCCCTGGCAGGGGCTCTGAGCTCTCCCTGGATCCTTCTCCAGGTGAGCACCCCCAGCTCTCCCAGGCTGGCTCTTTAGGAGACACCAGAAGAAACTGTAGGGGAGGGTCTGGGCAAGCCTAAACTCCAGAGAATCTTCCCTCTGGAATTAAAATCTTTTACATTTGGGTTGTGCAAGACAGCCATAAGGCAGGAACTGAATGTGCTTTCATGAATGAACTATTAAAATTGTCCCTCCCTAATTTGTAGTTGGTGCATTTCTGGGTTGTGTCTGGGTGAGTCAGGGGTTGATGGGATGCTGAAAAGCCAACGCTGCCAGTTTGGAGTCCCTGCCTCCAGTAACTGGTGGGCCCACTGCCTTGGCCATGATGAATGGGCAGATCAGATGCTCCATGTTCTAGACCTCATTTCCTAATTTAAATGTGTTTTTTTTTAAAGCTCTGCTTCAGTGTTTCATTTCTCCTGGCCCTGGTGTAGGAGGGATGGGAGCACTGCCCTGGCCATGGAAGGCAGCAAAGCACTCTTGGTTTCTTACAGAGCCCATGAAGCTCAGTGGAGAGCAGAGATGGGAGGAGTTGGGCTGAGGAACAATTATTTCAGAGAGCTTCAGAGCTGCAGCTTCACCTCTGTGCTTTGGAATATCTGATGGCTGAGGTTGTGTCTCCAGCTTTTTCAGTAAGGAGAATACAGACACATATTTTTAATCATCTGTGCACCTACTTAGTTCCTCAATATTAAGTAGCATTCCATTTTTTTAAAAAAGAGCTGCAAACAGTTTTATATTTTAGTCATTATTTACATTTGATTTGTTTAGGCAGGAAAAAAATAAATATGCAGAGGGTTGACTTTTAAAAAAATAATTATTAAAAATAATTATATTACTCGACATACAGATTAAAAAAAATCTATCTGATCAAAATAATGTAGATAAAGGCAGTAAAACTGTCAACTGCAGAAACCACTGTGTCATTTAAGACCATGCACATTTGGGAACAGGTTCATGTTTCAGCTTCTTAAAACCATTACCTCCTGTTTTAATGAGCAGCATGCTTGTTGGAAATAAACTGAACCTCCTGGGGGAAACCCAAATGAATAATGTCCCACTTTTCATTAGAATCTCATTAGTTTTGCAGTTCTGAGGTATAAATCAAAAACCATAAGCAAAACCAGCAGTCCCCAAAAGACAGGGCAGTTGAGGCTGCTGCTCATGGATGTCTGGCTGCTTTACTGTGTGTCAGCTGGTGACTGGAGTTCAGCAGGGTACCTGGGGTTAATTCAGGGTACCTGGGGTTTAATTCAGGGTACCTGGGGTTAATTCAGCAGGGTTCCTGGGGTTTAATTCAGCAGGGTACCTGGGGTTAATTCAGCAGGGTACCTGGGTTTAATTCAGGGTACCTGGGGTTAATTCAGCAGGATATCTGGGGTTTAATTCAGGGTACCTGGGGTTTAATTCAGCAGGGTACCTGGGGTTTGATTCAGGGTACCTGGGTTTAATTCAGGGTACCTGGGTTTAGTTCAGCAGGGTACCTGGGGCTCGGGGCTCCATGTGCTCAGTGTGGGTAATTCCTGCTCACAAGGGTGAGGAGAGGTGGCAATTCTGCTGCCACTGCATTCCTGGCCTTTGCATCTGCAGCCTCTTCACACACGTTTGACTTGGCCTGGGGAAGATGGAGTTTTAAAGAATTCCTGTGAAAAACATCTCTTAAAAGGCTCAATTGAAACTTTTGTCTTCAATGTGTTTTGCAACACAGCGATTTTAATTTTAGTGAAATACGGACGTTGTGAAATGACAGAGATCTGAAAATGGGCAGGAAAATAAAGGAAACTTTCAATGTGTTTCCATCACACAGTTTCTGCAAGCTTATGTTCAAGCAGCTCATCACAGCTGCTGAGCATGGGGGTTCATGGCTGAGGTGTCCATTCCTTTGCATTCCACGGGCTTCTGTCTGCCCTGGATATTTGGAAAATCTGGATCACTAGGCTTTCTTTTCCTGCTGTGCTTTTTAAGCCAGTTGGAAGCAGAAAGAGCTTACCATCTCCAGTGTAGACCCTGATTTCTGGGGCAGGCTGTGAGTCACTGGTGCATCTGTAGGAATGAGGGTGTATCACACCAAACATGAGGTACACCAGCAGCAGCCTCATTTCCCTGCAGTAGCCTCAGTGGTCTTGAGTGGAAATAATTCTCCTGCTGTAAAAGGAAGATTGGGTTTATTTCCAAGGCTGAGAGTGGTGCTGTGTCACCTTTCCCCTTCTGCAGGCTCCCCAGTGCCTGGCATGAACTGGCAGAAGGGGCTGGGGAAGCACATCCCCACTCCCAGAGCAGCCTGAGGCTGTGCTGCCTGTGCTGGCTGAGGAGTGGGGCAGTGGGAGCTGCCCTGCCTGGGGGTCCCTGTCCCTGCTCAGCCCCCAGGGCTGTTTTTGGGGTGCCCCAGTGCACTCAGGCCCTCTGGGACAAAGCTCCACCACGGTGGATTTTTGTGGCTGTGTCTGCTTAACCACAGGGCTTTCATGGTGAATACAGGAGAGAATGCATAGAGCAGGTCAAGGAAAGGAAAATGTCTCTGGCTGAACCAACTCCTGTGGAAAATCCATTCCCATTTTTAGTGTTACAACCAAAAGACAACCTGCCTGTATTCACACAGTTCCCAGCATATGTCACTGCAGAGAGGGGCACCTTTCATACCAAGCATTCTCTCCCTGGGCCCAAACAGATTTAATAGCTGAGATTGGAGGGCACATGCAAGTCTGTTCAAAACCTGCTGTAATTTGAACTTTGATTTCCTGCCAGCCTGCAAATGTAGGTCAGGAAAAACAGGTACTTGTTTCTACAGCTCTGATGGCTGTGCTAGAACTGGTGGGAGTGTTCTGCTGGCTTTCCTTTTTTTCTTTTTTGAAAAAGATTTGCATTGATTTATAAATCTTTAAATTTAGAAAGGCAAACCTGTCTTTCATTTTTTCTAGAAGTGCTTCGTTCTTTCCACAATGTGTGTTTGGAAGGCTGAACTCTCTCTCACTTGGAGACCAAGGGAGCAGGAGAGGCTCAGCAGTTTGAAATGTTTCACATTTTTGAGAGCAGCACAGGCTGCAGTGAGGAGCAGTGTGAGCCCTTCCCTCCCGACTGCCCTGGGATGCCGTGTGCCTCATTAATGCTCCAGGAACACATTGGGAGCTGCTGTTTTCATGGATATTGTTTAAAACTTGGCTGCAGTGATGAGGTGGGGAGGGAGAAAATAAACAAGAGAGAGAGCAAGAAAAAGAGCCTTAAGGCTGATATTGCTATTTTTTGGTTGCAGATATGGAAAATGTTGCAATTTTGCTAGGATAACATCATTTTGGATTTGATATATTCCATTTGGGATGTTTGCTTTACGCTTGCTGAGTTGAACTTGGATTGAGATGAGGAACTTGTTCAGATTTGAACATGGCTCTGCAAAGTCTCTCTTGGTGGTAGGTTAAAAATAGAGCAGTTTTGCATTATTTTTTTCCCTGCTGTGGCCTAGATGAGGTGCAAAGAGAAAGACTTTGCATTGTACGTGCTGTCTCCTGGGTTTTGTTCCCTCCTGAGCACAGGGCACAGCACTGTTGTGTCTCCTCTGGAGGAGTTTGTCCAAGGAAGGGCTGAGGGAAGATGGGACACCTGGACACATCTGGGTGTGCACACAGAGGGGGTTTGCTCTGTCCCTGTGGAGCTGTGGTGGGGTGAGGCTGTTCCACTCTGCCTTTACCCAGGACTGGGGCTCTAGGTCAGCACTGAGCCCTGCCTCAGGTGTTCTGTGCAGAAGCAGGGGAGGGGGTTTCCCCCAAAGCTGGGCTGTGAGGGGGGATGTTGCTCAGGAGAAGATCAGAGTTGTCTTTGTGTGAAGCCCTTTGTCCTCCCCATTCTCTGCTGAAATGGCTCTGTCAGGCACTGCCTGGGGAGCCAGGGGAGGTTTGGGGAATTCGGGAATTCAGAGAACGCAGCCGAGGGTGGATTTGACTGTGGAGCACCTCAAGCTTTCTGTCAGAATCACCAAAGAGCCTGAGCTGGAAGGGACCCCCTGGGATCATCAAATCCAGCTGCTGTCTCTGCACAGACACCCCAAGGTCCCACACTGCATCCCTGAGAGCATTGTCCAAAGCTTGGGCAGCCTCAGGCCAGTGACCACACATGTGATGGGCACTGGAGGCTTTTCACATTTATTGTTCATCCTTCCCTTCCCACTGCCCCTTCCTCCTCCTCCTCCCAGGAACACCACGTTCCCTGCTGACTCAAACCAGCACACACAAGTGAATGTCTGGGCTCAGCTGTGGTCAGTGAAGCTCTGGGTGGCCTTTGCCCCCCGAGCACACAGGAGGGGAGTGCCACTGTCCCAGCCCGTGTCCCCAAGGGCTCAGGGAGCCTCACCTGGGGGGGAAGGGCTGCCTGCCCACCTTTCTGCTTCACTCCTGGCAATCACAGCCTGATGAAGTCCCCACCGTGTTAACAGCCATGAATTTCTTACAGTAAATCAGTAGAGACTGCTGCTGTGGTGTAAGCAGGACACTTTTCTGCAGGAGGGCTGGGACAGGCAGTGGTTTTTGTCCTGGTTATCCCTGGGGTGACAGAGCTGTGCCAGTCTCCTGACAGGGGCGAGCGGAGCGGGCTGTGGGGATGGCACCCCCACATCAGGAATACACAGAGGGGCAAACCTTTGGATTGTTTGACCTCCTGAAATACTGTCCTTGTTTCACATGAGAAAACAGCTGCCCTCTGTGAGTGCTGCTGGTCACGACCCATCCGCAGGCAGGGATGGGAGCTGAGCCGTTCCCTCGGGTACCCAGGGCTGGTCAGGTGGGACTTGCTGAGCCTCCAGCAGCTGAGGAACAGCTTTTGCTGCTGGACTGTGCAGATGTGAGAGCAAGCCCCGTGCCATCTGACCAAAGCTTCGCTGTTTGCACTCCTTTTTCCCCGGGACCAAGAGAAAGGAGGAGCATCGTTTGCCGCTGTAGATCAATACGGTCCCAACTGTCAGTCCCATCCAGGAATCCCTTTCTTTTCCCCACGATTGTTTGTCCAGGGACTCTGATGGCACAGGATCAGATGGATTGTTGGGGTGTCTGAGGCCGCTTTGTCCTGAGCTTGGCTTCTGATGCTGCTGGGGCTGGAGCGCATCCCCAGCTGTCCCGGAGCGCAGGAGAAAGGCGCATTATCCCATTGTGTCTACAGGGCACCGCTACATAAACAATCACCGTCCTCTTTGACAAGAGCATTGTTTAATTAGTTAAGGCTTTGATAAAGAGATGACTGAACACGCAGTGCTCTGAAGGCATCTCTGCCTTTTAGTACAGCAGGCACGTCCTCCCTCCTCTCCTTTCTCCCGAGGAGCTCTGCAGGTCTCCAGAGCTCTGCTCCAAGTCTCAGAGCTGCTCACTTTCAGCAATTTAAATTGAGGTTCTGTTATCTGAGAAGCACAATTATAATTTAGCTGCCTGTGAACAAGTTCTGAGCATCCAGAAGGAGGGAAGCAATGTGAGCTAGACTTGGAAACACATATTTTTTCATCTGTCTATTCTGGTATTACTCGTCCTCTTATCTGCTGTAGCTTTTCCCTTGCTCCTTTCTTCTTAATTTTTAATCAGTGACAAGCACTGCCAGGTTAAATTCCACAGACTCTGAAGCAGAGAATCTGTGTAAAGAGGTAATTAATTAAGCATAGGGAAGTGAGTGCAAAGCAGTGGAATTCCAAGTGTGTGCAGTGGTTTTGGTTACGCTGGCTTCACCTTGCTTCTGAATTTGCCCATAAAATCCAATTTGAAATGCAGAAGGAATGAGTAGAGAGTGGATTTAACTGGTACATTGCAATGTTGATGTTAGCATAGATTCTCATCTGTGTAACTCCTCAAAAGCAAGGAATATAGAGAATTTAAATCAATATTCAGTACTTAAGGAAGTCTTCCAGCTCAGCCATGAAATATTTATGTTTAACATCCTGCTGAACGTGCAATGCTTTGCCTGGGTTTAAACTGGTATTTGCCTTTGTACCCTAATACTCACAAATAATTACACACAACACATTCTGCATAATAAGAAATAATGTTGTAGAAAATGCAGTTTTTTAAATGAAATCTACCTAAAATATTCTGTTGCTGTATCTTACTTTCAAGCCAGCATCAGAAGCCACTTAGTGTCTGTATTTTCTTTTAAGGTTTAAGCCTGCTGTTGTTTTTTTTTTCTTGGAGACTTTTCACACTCTGTGGTGTTCTGTGGCCCAGCAGAAGCTCTGCTGCTGTCTCAGAGCATGTCTTCAGCTGTTTGACCACAGCCAGAGAGAGGTTTGAATTCACAGGGGGCTGTGCATTGCCTGTCCAGAGCTGGGACTGTCCCTGTGTGTGCAGGTACTGAGCTGGGACTGTCACAGGTTCCTGTGTGTGCAGGTACTGAGCTGGGACTGTCACAGGTTGCTCTGTGTGTGTTCAGGTACTGAGCTGGGAATGTCACAGGTTCCTGTGTGTGCAGGTGCTGAGCTGGGACTGTCACAGGTTGCTCTGTGTGTGTTCAGGTACTGAGCTGGGACTGTCACAGGTTGCTCTGTGTGTGCAGGTACTGAGCTGGGACTGTCCCTGTGTGTGCAGGTACTGAGCTGGGAATGTCACAGGTTCCTGTGTGTGCAGGTACTGAGCTGGGAATGTCACAGGTTGCTCTGTGTGTGCAGGTGCTGAGCTGGGAATGTCACAGGTGTGTGCAGGTACTGAGCTGGGACTGTCACAGGTTCCTGTGTGTGCAGGTACTGAGCTGGGACTGTCACAGGTTCCTGTGTGTGCAGGTACTGAACTGGGACTGTCACAGGTTGCTGTGTGTGCACAGGGGGCACAGTGGGGAGGCTGTGCCTGTTCCAGGGTCCTGCTGCTCCTGGCAGTGCCCTCAGCATCCCCTGCAGCTGGGACAGTGATGGAGCTGAGGGGAGCTGAGGGCAGAATTCCTCCCTCTCAGACACCGGGATTTGTTCTCTGAGTGTTCTCAGTGCTCCTGTCTCAGAGGGCTGCAAGTGTGTCCCAACTCTCAGTAAAATAATCTGTGTCAAATAAGGCTTTCTCCAGGTTAATTAAAATGTACAAACATAGCTGGACTGCTGGCACCACAAGACACACCAGGCTCCCTCTGCTCCGCTTTGCAGCCCCTGGATTTCTGGTAGGCTCTGCAGGCTCCAGTGGGAGTGAGGCAGGAGAGAAGCACAGCGTGAGATCTCTGTCCGTGGTTCCTTTGATCAAGTGAGGACTTGTGTGTTCATCCTGCTTTCCAGCAGAGGTGCTCGTGGCAGAGCAGTGCACACACAAACTATCTTGATGGAGCTGTGACAAAGTGAATTAGATGAGAGCATCCCAGAGCAGACATGGTATTTCATGTCCAAATGCAAAGGGGAGGAATGCCAATCTTGCTGGTGGTTGCCCACAGTTTTGCTGTTTCACTTTGAATTTGTTGCCAGTTGTTCAGATGCCAAATCATTTGGCAGACAAAAATCAGATATCCCTGCCCATGCCTAAAGGAGAATAATCTGTTGGTTCTGACATTTGTATTATTTTATGGGTCGATTCATCACTACTTAAAGGTTTTTCAAAAGGTGGTTAAAACTATGCATAAACTATAGTTCTTTCTGAAAAATTAGAGCATGATCATTGCAACTTTAAGTACAGCTAATAAATCACACAGAAAACACATGCCTTTCAGGTAAATAATGTTTGTGGATGCAGAACAGTCCAAAAGCTGGGCAAGGCTGCATTTTTCTCAACTTCTGAAGACAAGTGGTGGAGACGTCTGCAGCTACCGAGATCTCCTGATCTGAGCAGGTGTTTCACAGTGCCTGTGCATGTCACTGCTCAAAACACTGCAGAAAAGGAACCTGAGCCTTTGAACTGGAGAGCTCTGTTCTCCAGTCTGACCCAAGTGTTGGGGTGAGGCAGGAGGAGGCTGCTGCAGACCCATCTTCCAGACATCTGCAATAACCTGGCTCCCTACCCAGGACTGTCAGGAGTGGTTTCTCTGTGCTGGCCTTCCAGAAGTGCTGCCAGGAGAACAAAACTGCAACTTCAAGACTCTCCTTATTTACAGTATCATCTTCTACAGACTTGATTACAAACCAACATCCCTTGTAAAAGCCATTTATGCCACCAAAGGTGACCTTGTTAATCTCACTGGTGGCTTAATGGATCTCTGCATTAAGAACCTGCTTCCCTTCCCTTTTACCTTCTGAGTAAGCTTAGAGAAGATCTCTAGATCTGAGCTTAGAAGGTCTCTAAGCTTGTTCAGGATGTAAAACGTGGGGAACAGCTGCCCATGAAGGAGTTTCAAAAGCAATTTATTATCAGGCATGGTGGAGATAACACTGGCATGGCTTGGGAGAAGATAAATATCAGTGCACAGTGTGTGGTGAATAACGTGACTTGGCTTTGTCCTGCCCTCGTGGGACTGGACACTGTCCCTGCACTCCAGCAGAATGTTGTTGTTCCTGCTGTGGGTGTGAGTGTGAGGAGGTGAACAGGGAGAGTGTGGTGCAGTTACTGCTGGCTTCATGCTTGGCAAAGCCTTAATTGAATTTGATAAGCAGCCTTAATTGACCTTGAGGTCATCTGGTGATGACAGGGAAATGAAACTTTCCCAGGAAGAACGAGGGGGAACAGGGACATTGCACAGGTGGCAGTCCCTCAGGTGGGAATGCTCAGGACAGAACTCTGCAGAGGGTGGGGAAACAAAGCCACCAGAGCACTGTAAGGCATCATTTTATAATGAGAATTACTGGTCAAGGTCTCAGACCAGCAATCAGTCATCCCTTAATTTCTCTTCCAATTAGCAGTCAGGATCTTCAGCCACAATGAAGCCACCGTCTCCTCCAGCTGTTCAGTCGTCACCAGATGTTGAAGCTGATCTGTGCTGCAGCTCCTGCCTGTCACCCCTCTCTGTCCTCCTCTCCTTGCTGCCATCAGCAGCGAGGACATTCCTGCAGGACAGGGGAGGACTCACAGGCAATGATGAGGGCAGAAGGCAAACAGAAATGAAATGAGGCAAAATCTACTAAAACAAGTCACTGCTGGTGGTTGACCCAGTATGTCAGATCTGGGGAGAAACACTCAGAAAGAGATCTGAGTTAAACGTGACAAGAGGCTGGAAATGAAGATGCCAACAGCTTGTGGAACTTGTGGATTGTGGCCCGGTTTCCAAGGAGCAGTAGCAGTGTCTCTGGGGGAAGAGAAGGAGCTGCCCCTGCCCCTGGGGGTCCCTGGGACCTGTGCAGGCTGCAGGGGCCGCTGGCTCCACTCCGACTGCTCAGGGACTGAGATGAGGAGCTGCAGACAGTTGGGATCTGAGGGATTTGCCAGGAACAGGGAAAACAGAGGAAATGGTGATTTGAGAGGAAATCCTTGGATTATTCTGCTTTGATTCATGGTTAGACGTGGTCTGGAGTGAAAGTGATCAATGAGAAATCCACACATGGAGTTGCAGCTCCTGTGAGTGAATGGAAAGGGAGATCAGGGAGAGAAGCAGATCAAGATGGAGAAAATTTAGCAGATTTCTAAAATTACTCATCCATCCTGTAAAACTTTTTGTTTAGTTTTACGTCTACATCTGGAGGTATTCAAGCAAAACCCTGGGGAGAAGGAAAGCTTCAGCACTATTAAAAATGAATAAAAATAAGGAGAAAAAAAAGTGCTTTTATCAAAGATAAACCTTCCTCTCTCCCTTCTTCTGTAAATGCCACGATTCATGAAATTCTCTCTGTTTCACCTGGGAATTTTCTGGAGCACGTGTCAGTCAGGAGGTGATTGCATTTACTGCACTTCTACCAACACAGCTGTACCCCAAAACCGCAGCGGGGATGTGAGTGGAGTGTCTCTGGGTGATCCCTGGGGACACCCCCGAGCTGGGCAATTCATCCAGAGCCGAGCCCAGCCTGTGTCCCTGTGTCACTGCTCTGACCTTGCCCAGCACTTGGATCTTGCTGCTTTGCTGTTTTAGCCCCGCGCGGGTTTGTCAGCAGAGGGTGCCAAAGCCCCGCGGCTGCTCCGCGCCCCGGCACGGAGAGCACCGGGGAGAGCACGGGGGAGCACCGGGGAGAGCACGGGGGAGCACCGGGGAGAGCACGGGGGAGCACCGGGGAGAGCACGGGGAGAGCACGGAGAGCACGGGGAGCGCACCGGGGAGCGCACGGGGAGAGCACGGAGAGCACGGGGAGCGCACGGAGCGCACGGGGAGCGCACGGGAGAGTGCACCGGGAAGCACCGGGGAGAGCACGGGGAGCGCACGGGGGAGAGCACGGGAAGAGCACAGGGGAGCGCACGGAGCACGGGGAGCGCACGGGGAGCGCACGGAGCGCACGGGGAGCGCACGGAGCGCACGGAGCGCACAGGGGAACACCAGGGAGCGCACGGGGGAGCGCACAGGGGAACACCAGGGTGTGCACAGGGGAGCGCACAGGGGAACACCAGGGTGTGCACAGGGGAGCGCACGGAGCGCACAGGGGAGCGAACAGGGGAGCGCACAGGGGAACACCAGGGTGTGCACAGGGGAGCGCACAGGGGAGCGCACGGAGCGCACAGGGGAGCGAACAGGGGAGCGCACAGGGGAACACCAGGGAGAGCACAAGGGAACACCAGGGTGTGCACAGGGGAGCGCACGGAGCGCACGGAGCGAACAGGGGAGCGCACAGGGGAACACCAGGGTGTGCACAGGGGAACACCAGGGAGCGAACAGGGGAGCGCACAGGGGAACACCAGGGAGAGCACAGGGGAGCGCACCGGGGAGCGCACAGGGGAGCGCACGGAGCGCACCGGGGAGCGCACAGGGGAGCGCACGGAGCGCACAGGGGAGCGCACCGGGGAGCGCACAGGGGAGCGCACAGGGGAGCGCACGGAGCGCACCGGGGAGCGCACAGGGGAGCGCACGGAGCGCACAGGGGAGCGCACCGGGGAACACCAGGGAGAGCACAGGGGAGCGCACCGGGGAACACCAGGGTGTGCACAGGGGAGCGCACGGAGCGAACAGGGGAGCGCACCGGGGAACACCAGGGAGAGCACGGAGCGCACAGGGGAGCGAACAGGGGAGCGCACAGGGGAACACCAGGGAGAGCACAGGGGAGCGCACCGGGGAGCGCACAGGGGAGCGCACGGAGCGCACAGGGGAGCGCACGGAGCGCACAGGGGAGCGCACGGAGCGAACAGGGGAGCGCACCGGGGAGCGCACCTGAGCCCGAGCCCGCCGAGCCTCCGGGGCTGCCGCACGGCCAGAGCCAGCCCAGCTCCAGCACAGCCCCGGAAGCGCTGCCCGGAGCCACTCCGGGTGTGCTGGTTGTGTCCAGGGTTGGCTTTCCAAGGGGCTGGAAGTGATTGATGGGAAAGAGGAGTGAAATGAGCAGGGAGAGCTGGGTGTGGAACTCTGCAGGGAGGTACTCTGTGGTACCCAGGGCTTCCTCCAGAGGTTCAGGTTGTACTTATGCCCTTGGGGTCACAACAATTTGCTTATTGATGTTAGGAACTTGGGCAGGAATTTCCATGAAAAATACATTCCTGTCAAGCTGGAGGGCTTCACAATGCTGAGGGATGGCCTTGACAATCCAGCAGACTTTGACAGACATCTGTTGATGTTTTGTCAGCTGCTTTTCACTTTTAATGTCGGAGCTATTGAGGCAGAGGGTGTTCTCTGGAGCAGCATGGCTCTGCTGCTTCTGCCATGCTGCTTTGAGCCTTCAGTGCTTCCAGTGAACCTTATTATGTCACAAATGGTGGGAAATTATTAAATTACTTCCAGAAATTATCAAAAGTCGATAATAATTTAATAAAAAATCCATTCAACTGAAGTGATCGCCTTAAAACAAGTTCAAATCAACTGAATTGATACGAGAGGCAGGGTCATGTCCTGGCCCCTTTCCTTCTGCTGTGATGCTGAGCAGCCAAGTCCAGATGGGAGCTCCTGGAGCCCTGCTGCTTTCAGGGCCCTGGAGGGGAGGGGAGGTAACCTGGGGTTCTTCACACAGGCACAGAGTCATGGCAGGCACTGGCTGAACTTGAATTTTCTTTTTTATTTATTTATTATCCATCCATCCATCCATCCATCCATCCATCCAAGAAGAGCCAAATTCTTCAGAGTCCTGGAGCATGAATTTGCCATTTCAGGGGATCTGTATTTTTTGACAGATCATGGATGAATTACAATCCTTTTTGTTCCCTAGGAGACCAATGGGGTAAACTGTGTCTAGGCTAAAACATATTTATTCCATTTTTGGTATCCTCTCCTCATACACACCCTGGGTTTCTTTTCATTTTGGAGCTAAAGACCTTAAAGACAGTGAGGGCCCTTTGCTTGCACATGTTGAGGTTTATTTTGACCCTCTGGATCACATCCAATGCTTGCACTTGGCAGCTTTGCTCCCAAAGGTGACCTTCCCAGTGCCTGCTGAGAATCCAAACCTTCTGAGTGGCCCTGAGTGACACAGACCTCGTGCTAAATGTGGGGGAGAGACTTCCAGGGTCACAGATCATGCGTGGAGAGCAGGAGGCTGTTCCTGGGAGGCCATCTGGGTGCACTGCTTGTTCTGTGTCATGTCCTGCTCCGTGGGGCTTCCATCGCTCCACAACAAACCCAAGGTGCTGCTGTGCCTCCAGCCAGTCCAGGGACTTCAATCACTTGTTGTTATTGCCTCTCTGTTTGTGTTTTTCTAAGCATTTGTGTTCCACCAGCACACTCAGAGTTAGTGCTCTCGAGGGGGAATTTCCTTCCTGATAAACAATCCTGCAGTGTGATTCAGCAGGAAGGATGTGGTGGTTGAGGCACTGGGCTGGGATTTGGGAGACAGAGATTCTGTTCCCAACTCTACCACAGTCAAGATGTGATGATGAGTGGAAGGGCAAGAAAACAAAGAGGAGGAGCTGTGTAGCTGTGGCAGAAGCACACTTTCACATGGCCTGTTTGGATTTGGGTTAGGTAGGTCTGGGGTTTGCAGAGAGTCACAGAATCTGCTGAGCTGGAAAGGACCTCAGGACCATCGAGTCACACTCTTCACCCTGTGCAGAAGTTTTGTTTGGCTTCTCAAGTGAAGAGCATCAGGGACTCTTCTTTGTGCAGTTCAAATCTGGAGCTCAGTTTGTTGCAGGAGCCCAGCTGTGTTTTTAACTCTGTGTTGTTTCACCTCCTGTGGGCTGTCAGCTGCCACTTTCAGTGCTTCTGGCTGACCCAATTCAGTTTATCACTGCATTCTCTGATCTTCAGGCACATGTCCCATGGCACATGGATGTAGGTTCTCCACTCTCCTGCTAAATTCAAGAATCACACACAAGTTGTTCCCTGTCTCACATAGGCTGAAGTTCCCACAGTTTGTCAGTAACTCTACTTTTTCTTTCCAGAAGCAGCAGCTTGGGCTGCATCTGACCTCCAAAACCTCCAAACCTCCCTTCCATCCTGACCTGCTGCTGCCTTTGGGAGAATGAATCAGGACAGTGACTCAAGTGATCAGCCCACAGGTGAGTTTTTATTCATCATGATTTGCTTTCTGTTTATTTTCTTACTGCTGCTGGAGGAGAATGCTGAGTCACAAATAAAGCAAAATGTGTGAATCAATGCTAAATTGCATGCCATAAATATTACTGGATCTTTGAGGTTTCCTGTCTACATCTGGAAATCAGCATTCTTGGAATTCTAGTCCAGGCTGGAAATTTTTCTAGCAATATTTTTTTATAAGTTCTCACCAATTCAGAAGAACACAGAGGTTTTATTTCTATATTAGAGAACTCATTCTGCTATTTGCCATAACTTAGTTTTCTCATTAATTGCTTTGGTAATTGGTGACCCTCTGCATTAAGATGTGCACACACCATTGTCAGGTATGTCCCAGCAAGGCAGGGGGCAGGGTCCCTGCTGCAGAGATTGAGTGGACAGCAGTTTGTTACTTCTGGCTCAGAGCTGCCATAAATGTGCTCTGTTCTTCATGGCCATCTTTGCAGTGGGAGCTGAGCCTCACCGAGTGCTGCTGGCAGTTTGTGCTGGGAGAGGAGGGTGCCAGGGCTGTGCCTGAGGCCTCCCGAGCCCTGCTCAGCCTCAGCTTCCCTGGAAGTGTCAAGGGGCATTCTCAGCTCTGACATGAGGGCTATTTTTTGACAGTTCACATTGTTCCCCACTCTTTGTTCATGGGTGAGGTCTTTTTGTCTGAGGCCTTTGTCAGAAATAGAGGCTGTTAGGAGGAGCTGTCTGCTCACAGGTTTGGGAAGTATTCTTTTGTTCTCAAGAGTCCTGAGAATTTCTTCCTCCCTTTTACAGACTCTAGGCAAACTTGCCCAGACAAATGAGGGGATTGCTGGGATCTCCCCTTGCTGGGCAGAGATCCTCAGAGCCAGCACCTGTGTGCCCTGCTCTGGCTGTCCCCAACCACGTGGCTGGGGCAGAGCACTTTGGGGTTCTGAACATCTGCCTACACTAAAGCCCTTGCCATTGGCCATGGCTTTGAATCTGGAGCTCAAAAATGGAAAATCTTAGAACAAATCCTGTGGTAGCATGAAATATCTATTCTCTAATACTCAGCATGTACGTCTATCACTGTGAACAGGTGATGGTGACACTTCAGGATGTCATGGAGATTCATGAATCATCCACAGAAGGACCTAGAGGCTGGGTTTGGGGAAAAAGACTTTCAGGTCTCTATAAAACATCCTGGGTGCTCATGAGAACTTACTGGTCAGAATATTCATAGATTGCTCATTGCAGCCTTATTTTTTGTAGCTGTAAGAAATGTAGATGCACTTTCTGAAATAGGCCCAGGAACGAATCTGTCCAGGGGGACACATTTTCAGTGTATGTAAAATGTCACTTATGTACATTTTACACCTCCTGCTGCAGTGTTTAGTCCTGGTTGCTCTTGGAGTCCTGGGTTAGACAGGTGTGATCAGTGGTGATTTATATCCTGGCTGAAGATAGGGATCTTCCAGTCTGGACCTCTGTTTGTTCAGCTTCCAGCACCACCTATTGAGTTTTACATTGTTGGTTCATTTCATTCTCTGAGCTGCCACTGGAGCTATACTTAGAGAGGAAGGATATTATAATCTTGTGAAAGATTAAAATATTGTTGCTGTAATCCAGCTGGAAGGGGAGACCTTTTCTCATGGTGAGAGACAGCCAAGGTTTTTCCCATTCTGTCCTCCCCTTGTATGCAGGAAGGAAGTGCTGGCAAAGGCCCCTCAGCTTCCTGCTGGCTCAGGAGCTCATTTCCAGACAAGCCCTCTCCACCATCCATCACCAGCCCAGCCAAACAATCCCAGGGCTGAGGGGAAAACACCCAGCTGGGATAAACACCAGGAGCAGGGCCTGGAGCACAGCCCTGGAGCCCAGCACCAAGAATCCTCCTCTGGGGCTGGCAGCAGGCACTGCACGTTTTCTGCCCTGCCCTTTATCATTAAATATCTAAATAATCAAAGTTCCCCTTGGAAGAAGCATCTCAACAAATTAGGAAGGGAGGAAAGGGAAAAGGCTGATGTTTGCTGATGTTCTGCTGGGCTGGCAGGCAGTGGGACCAAAGCTGGGGATGCTCTGGGGTGCAGAGCACGTGGATCTCAGTGCTGGGATGGAGGCAGAGCCTTCTGGCAGCACTGCTGGGGCAAAGCCATCTGTGATGCCTCAAGGAAGGAGGAACCAAGTCAGGTGGAGGCCTCATCTTTAACTGGATCACTGGCTGGATAGGATTCCCTCCAAGAAGAGGCTCAGAACTGAGCTGAGATCTTTTTCTCTGTATCACTGCTTTTGTTTAAATGCTGCATTACAATATTTGGGTCATATTTTCAGATCTGTCTGCACTGTAACCTGTTTTTATCCATTCCTCGAACCAACTATTTGGGTTTATATCTATATAAACCTTGAGCTGGGAATTCCTCCCTGCAAGCACCTGAAGTCTGTAGTGAGGTGGTGCTTTGGTCTCTTTTGCCCTGTGCCAGGGGACAGGACAAAAGGAAACAGCTTTAGTTGCAACAGGGGATGTTCAGATATCAGAGTTTTATTTTCTCTGGAGGAGTGCTCAGGCTCTGTGCTGACTCCTGCAGGAACAACTTCTCCTCCCAGCCACATGTGCCTTTCTGGGCTTCTCTCATTCCTTGTCCTCTGTTTCACATTTTCACTCTCCTTTGTCAGGGCTTGCAGCAGGTGGGCACTAAGCTCCTTAAATGCCTTTACAACACTCTGCAGAACAGAATTATTTTTTTATTTAAGGTCTTTAAAGAATGCAGAATTATGGAACCCTCATTTTCAAGCTATATATAGAAGGTATTTCTGCAGTGCTAACACTCATTTTTAAATCTATCAGAAATGCACATAAGCAACAGCAAGTGTAAAAGAAAAGAAGGTAGGAAGTTTTTTGGGATAAAATTGTTATATGTTATATTATTATATAAGTAAATATAATATAATATAAGTAAGTATATAAATATAATATTATTTGGGGGAAAAAAATTACCCATTTGGTCTAGAACTAGCCAACAGCAGGTTTCCCCAGGCTCAGTGCTGGCTGTAGATCCTGGAAGTTGAAGCTGTCAGCTTTCAAATGAAAAAAACCAAACTCAGCACCTGGTTTCAGTCCCACTGCAGCCCCGGTCCCCAGGCTGCTGGTGCCATTTGGAATTCCCATTTCCCTGTTTGGGAGAGCTTTAATCTTCCCCTTTGTGAAGCTGTGGGACTGTACAGGGAAAGTGCTCACATTACCAGCATGCAGCATTTTAAAATTTCCTTCTAGAAAAGAGCTGATTGTGTGTTTGCTTGTGCTGGGCATCCTGTTTGGAAGGAGGCACCTCCTGAGTGCTCACGGCTGTGATGCTGCTCAGGTCCTTCATTACTGATCTCAGTGTGATTCCCTTCATCTAAAGATGCCCTGTGACAGCAATGGGTTAAAGAAGAGACAGGACAGGGATTTGCTGGCAGTGTCCCATCAAGTCCAGGAATGCCAGCTGGAGATGAAGCCTTGAGCAATGAGGGGAACGTGGGACACTGGAACAGGACTGGATCTGCTGCAGGCACTGGGAGAGGCTGTGGGCACCGAGGGGTTTGTGCCAGGCCTGGGGGGACTGGGAGTTCTCAGAGAAGGGAGGGCAGGGACTGCCAGCCTGTCCTGGCACATGGCTCTTGTGCTTCATGGCTCAGGGGAAGCCCTTGGGACTGCCAGAGTCTTGGAAAAGACAAAGAAAGAAGCTTGTGATAGATAGGCTTGTGTTTGCCCAGGGATACAAAAGCACCATGTAGCTGGGAAGAATGATGTTTAGGTTGGATATGTGTTCATACAGCAGAAATTGATGGGTAGTGAAGGAGATTTCCAGGAATTGCCTGCTGGTCTCTACATTCCTCTTTGCAAAAAGGCATGCAGTGTAACAGCTGCTTCCACCCACTCTGGTTCTTTCACATAAATCTAGTGAAGGAAAGGGTCAGGTTAAATCCAGCTCTCCCAAATACCTTCCCAAAGCCTAGCAAGGTTCAGGTAACAAGCCTTGTGGAAGAGCACCCTGTGAATTCAAACGAGTACCGGTTCTGAGGGACAGAAGGTGACACTGTGCTGCAGCCCAGGACACGGTGCTGCCGCTCGGAGCCCGGTGCCACGCAGTGCCCTGGGAGGCTGCAGGGCTGCCTGCATCCTTCCCATCCTGCTCACAGCCCTGGCTCCCTGGGCAGATGTTCTGTGTGCTCTGGGAGCACAGCCACAGCTCTCAGGCCAGCTGTGGGAGCTCAGCCCGTGGGGAAGGAGGGACGCGTTGGTGCCGCGCTGGGAGCTGCGAGCAGCGCACACGTCCTGCTCAGAGGCTGCAGCAGGGCTTGTTCTGGGTGATTGTGCCTTCTTTTAAATTAAACTATTTTGCAAGCACTTCCTTCCTGCATTTCTCAGAAGGAGGGAGGGGGGTGTGCAAAGAATGTTGAACTGCCTTTGACGGAGGAGGAAAACTGAAGAAAACAAGAGATGCAATCCTAACTACTGACCTTTTACTTGAGCTTGGTGATGTTTTTCAGCAGCAGAGCCTCTGGGGAGTAACAGCATCCTCCTTGCTATTGTGCTGCCTGCCCAAAAAGGGGGCTAAAGTTCAGCTTTTATGATGTTCTCACTCTGGGCTTGTGGGAAAAAGGCCACATTCCCTTTCTTAGGTCATACGAGTGCAAGAGATGACAGAGTCCTCCAGTCTAAGCCCAGGGCAGGAGGCCGGTGCAGAATGGGACTGGGATAGACAGCTTGGTAAATACACCCCAGCTTTTCCTCCTTATGGACACTCACAGCAGGTGGGAGGGGAATTTACATTGTTAAATTAAAAGGCACTGATTTATCTTCTTTCGGTGTGTTATTGTTTCATAAGAGCACATGGGTTGCCATTACTTGTGATGGACTCTTGCACTTTATTGTTAAATCCTCCTTTTCCACTTTGGTCAACAGTTACTGGAAATGAACGTTATCTACCAGGACAGAAACAAGAGGCAAATAAGCATAAAACAAAATCCCAAGCTCCTCCCCAGCAAACCAGAGGTTTTCAGGGAACCCTCTATAGTTTTGAGGACTGGGATTGGGGTTAGGTACTCGGGATCTTCTGTCCCTGATCCCCTCAGCTGCAGCGAACTTTCTGTGCTGGAGCCTCGCACAGAGAGCATCCTCCTCTTCCTCCCCTTCCTCCTCCTCCTTCACCCAACCCCAGAGCTGGGGGAGTGATCCTGCTCCACAGGGAGAGCAGCTCTAAAGGTTCTTCCTTTGGTAATTCCCCTGCTGAGGCAGTTCCCCACGCCTGGCCAGTGCCAGTGCTGCCCTTGGAGCTGGCCAGGCCCTGCTGCACCGTGCCAGCTCTTGGACAGCTCATGTCCAGTGGATGTGAGACAAGTGAAATGTCTTGGCACTGGCCAAGTGGTGAAATACAGCCAGCTTTTAATTCAAAGTGCTTGAGGAAACACAGCCAGCTCACCTTTTGGTGGCTGTTTCAGGGCACAGACGTGTTGGTGTTCCCTGCTCACCGGGGTACCCCAACCTGTGGCACCGTGGGCTGTGTGACTGTGGCCAGGGGTTAATAACCCACCTTGATATTTTTGATTTGGTCTTTGACATCAGTCCTTGCTTTGGAGTGGCCTCAAGTGACTGATCCTCACAGGTGGCAAACACAAACACCCGGTTGCTTGAGGGTGCAGGCAGATGTGTGGCTTGTGAAGGAGAGAAATGAGGTGCTTGCAGTCTGTCAGTTCTCTGGCATTTCTGGTTATCAGGGAGGGCTGGAGGGAAATGAGTGCTGTGAGAACAGGCCTGAAGATGAGGGAGGTTTGCCATGGACAAGGGATTTGGACCCAAGATGTGAAGCCCAGGGCAGTGGCATTCAGGTAACACCTGAAGTGTGTCTGGTCAAGCCAAGATCACAGCCCCTGAAGATTACTTAATATTTCTCTGTCTTTCTGGCTCCCAAGTGTTGGTTTTCATATCTGCACCGTGGCACCTTGTGGTGCTGTGTGGTGCAGGTCCAGCCATTCTCTGCTGCCCCACTGTTCCCTTCCACAGAGGGGCTCTGGTGGCTGTGGAAGCTCCACCATCCCTGCTGGCCCCTGGGAGGTGCCCATTTCACAGAGCTGTAGGCTTTGGCTCCACACATTGCTCATTTAACCTTACTTAATTTTGGCTAATCTGAGAACGGATCTCTTTTCATTTTCTGCTGGATGCACTTTGCACTGAGCTATACAGACATTGGGAAGGAGAAGAATTTGTCTAAATTGTTTGTTTTGCCTTGGGAAAAAAGAAATGGAGATTTATCACCAGTTTTCACTCCCCAGGGCTCTCCCTCAGCAAAGCCCTGCTTCAGTGGCAGGGGTTTGCAGCGAGCTGCTGGCCATTCAGCTCAATAAAAGTTCACACAGTTCAGGGCTCCAGTGATTACAGAGGAGCTTTTCTTGGGATTCTTAAAATGTCCTAGACACAATTAAAAGAATTTCTCAGCAAGGAGAGTGCAAGCTGGGGACTCTCCAGCAGATGTAATCACTCAAGGAAAACTTTGTTTGGCTTGGCTGGGCCCTGCCTTCATTCCGTGCTCTTTCATCCCACCAGCAGGCTTTGTCTCAGTCTTTGCAGTGTCTCTCTGTCTGTCTTTCCATCTTTCCATCTGCCCCACATTCCGCTGCAGGCTGAATGGGACAGCCTCAACCTGGCCACTTCCAAGACAAACAGCGAGTCAGATGGAGCAGGGGGCCCTTGGCTGTCAGGAGGCTCCGTGGTCACTCACTTCCTAGAATTAAAGGCTGGGAGTTGACCTGTAAGCCAGCCAAGCCAGAGACAATGATTGGGTTCCCATTTTGTTCCTTTGATGCTGTCTTAAATATGTGCAATGACTGGGAAAACAAAATTTGCATGAAGCAGAAATTCAGTTTCTCACACAGATCTGTCCTACCCTGTGTCCTCCAGCGGGGATGACACAGGTGGCAAAGCTCAGCTGCTGTTTCTTGCAGGGTTCTGGGAACCAGGCCTGTTCTTAGAGAACTGAGCTGTAACAATTCCTGGCTGTGATGGGATAGTTTTGGTAGCCACTGGATGGGACTGGTGCAGCTGGAATTGCAGTGCTGGACTGCATGGTCCTTGTGAGTCACTTCCAGCTGAGGACACTCTGTGATTCTGTAAATCAGCAGAGAGATGCATTAGAGCCACTGGGACCCCAGGGCAGCTCCAGAATATCCAGCCAGGCCCTGCTTTTGTGCCATGGCTTTGCCCAGCCCCTGGTCAGGGCTGTGAAGGTGCCTCTCCCTGCTCCAGAAGCACCCCTGGCCAATGCTGCTGTGCTTTTTGGACATTTCAGCTCTGGAGCCCAGAGCGCTGCTGGGCTGTGCCAGCTTGTGGTGATGGGAGAGCAGGTGATTACTGCCTGTGGTTTGCAGCTTCTGCACTGATGAAGTGGGGATGAGAAGTGGGCAGATTCCCTCTCAGGCACTGAGGGACATTTAAAATGCTGCAGAGTGCCTCAGGTGGGGTGTGAGGCTGGAGAAGTGGCTGTGAGCTGGTGCTCATGGGCACAGAGCCCTTGAGAGCAGCCTGAGCTCTCAGTGCAGCCCACCCCTCGTGGGTCGTGGCCAGGGCTCGGGGTGCCACATCTCACACACTGAGCTTTCATTCAGCGCTGGAACTCACTGCCACACACTGAAGAGACTCTCCATTGGTATTCAGGGCTCATAGAGCAGCTCTGCATGCTTTCCTGGGGCTTCCAAGGGAAAGGACCTTTCCGTGCATAATTTGATCACGTTCAGCACGGCAGCAGTGGGATATTTTTTTTCCCCTCAGAAGGTCTGTGACACCTGATTGGTGAACTCTGCTGCTCTGAGAACTCGCAGTGCGCTTGCTTATCTCGCTCTCTCAGATAAACACCTCTCAGCATCCTGTTTTTCTTGTGCCATACGAACAGGAAGAGAGCGATTGTTTGAGATGTGCGTCAGTCAGAGCTGGAACCAGGCAGCCCCTTACCCTCCCCATCGCCATGGAAACCACCAAATCCCTTCAGACACATTGGTGCTGAGCTGACAGGTATCCTGGCTTTTCCACTCAGCCTCCCCACAGCTAGGATTTTAATGTGCAGGACATCTAAAACTAGGGGTTTTAATTTTATCTAGGAGCTGCTGCTATATACATTTAGGAAGGGAACAGCCATCACTATTTTTGTCTTGTGCAGCAGTGAGATCTTTTATTTGGCCATGGATTTGGTGCTGGGAGCACTGGAGGGATGAGGCAGCTCTGCAGTCAGTGGCAGTGTGGTGTGAGGGACTGGGCAAGGTTCTGCCTGAGCCTGGCAGTGACACCTGCAGCGTGTCCTGGACACACGTGGCTTCAGCCAGGGCTGTGGGAAAAGCATCTGGCTGTTCTACAATTGTTTATGGGTGACCTGGGGAGCTCTGTGTGTGGAGGGAGCAGATTCAGGTTTGGGAGTGACTGGAACTGGTCCTGGCACCTCAGGGTGGGATTCTCAAAAGCTGCAGCAGAAATAGGGGTGAAGAACACATTGTTTGAAGGTTCTGATAACGTTGAGTGTCAGTGCTGCTCTAGTGGAAGGTGTCCCTGACCATCTTTAAGGACCCTTGCAACAAACTAGGCTGGGTATCTACCAGAGCTGGAGTTTTAATCTACCATTCTGAGAGGTAATTAGCCAGAGGAAGGAGAAATTCTTTTCACTTAGGGGTTTAACCATTGTTTTATTCAACATAAGCAAAGCAGCAATTTCCTTCTGCCTCTGGAAAGCTTTATCCAGCCTGGACAGATGGGTCTCCTCCACTTGTTTACCTGGGTAAACATGTCACCATGTCCCCAAGTGCCACCCCTTCACCTTCTTTGGACACTTGCAAGGCTGGTGACTGCTGCACTGCCCAGCACTTGTGGCTCTGTCCAGGGCCTGGCTGGCTCAGCCGTGTGACCACCACAAACCCTGGACAGGGTTATGGGTTAGGGGTTAGGGGTTAGGGGTTAGGGGTTAGGGGTTAGGGGTTAGGAGTTATGGGTTATGGGTTAAGGGTTAGGGGTTATGGGCTATGTGTTATGGGTTATGTGTTATGGGTTATGGGTTATGGGTTAAGGGTTAGGGGTTATGGGTTATGTGTTATGGGTTATGTGTTATGGGTTATGGGTTATGGGTTAGGGGTTATGGGTTATGTGTTATGGGTTATGTGTTATGGGTTATGGGTTATGGGTTAGGGGTTATGGGTGTTGGGTTATGGGTTATGGGTTATGGGTTATGGGTTATGGGTTAGGAGTTATGGGTTATGGGTTATGGGTTAGGGGCTATGGGTTAGGGGTTATGGGTTAGGGGTTATGGGTTAGGAGTTATGGGTTATGGGTTAGGGGTTAGGGGTTATGTGTTATGGGTTATTGGTTATGGGTTATGGATTATGACCCAGAAACAGGACAGGCCCTGCCCCAGTCAGCGTCTGTGCTGCTGCTGAAACCTGCTCAGGTGAGGAGATGGCAGGAGAAAAGGTGGGAATGTCTTTTATACAAGAATCAAACCATTGTTACTGTTCCCAAAAGAAAGTTGGGTGGTGTCAAAATACATACTACAGCATTTTAGAATTACCAGGTGGGGTTTTTTCATCTAGAACTGCTTGGGACTCACAGTTAACGGTTGTGAGGTTTAGAACTTGGGGATTTCCAGAGATGTCTGGAGGCAAAAAAATGGATATCATTTTAGCTCTGTGATAGTACCCTGGATCTGATGATCCTTTCCCATCCTGCTCTTGGGTCCTCTGGGGCTGCTGCTGTTCCTGGCAGTCTCAGTCTCTTACATAATTAAAAAGTTTCCCCTTTTATCCTGGATAATATCAGTTTTCTTCCCCTTTGCAGGGTTGATAAATTTGAAAGAAGAAATGGTTCATTTTCTGGGATGCTGTTTCAGATGATTTTTAAAGTGAATTTCCATTTCTATGGAATGCCATTAGCTCAGTGTAAGGACATTAACTGGCACCCTGGCTGTGACAGATCCTCCTGTTCTGGCCTGGGGAGCTTGGCAGGACAGTGGGCTGTGAGAAGGGCTCATTCCAGGGCACTGATTGTTGTCCTCCTTCTGGGAAAGTGGTGACTCGCTCCTCACCCTTCCCTCAGCACCAGCTTGGTTTATGGGAAAAAACCTAATTCTCTTCATCACTGAAAAACTGACCTGGTGCCTAAAGGAAGTAAGGGTAGCCTGACTGAATTTTTGAAGGAAAAGCAAAGCTGCATGATGAAACTGGGTTTTGTTTAAACAGTTTTGAACACAAGAGTACAAACCCATCATCCCTGGTCAGGATGGGGATCCACCAAGCTCAGGGCCTTGAGCCCCCTCTGGCTGTGCCTGGCCATGGGTGTGGAGGGAGAGGTGTAAAATGGGATTGTAAAACAAGGGATGGAGGGACAGGACACAGGGAATGGCTCCCAGTGCCAGAGGGCAGGGCTGGATGGGATTTTGGGCAGGAATTGTTCCCTGGCAGGGTGGGCAGGCCCTGGCACAGGGTGCCTAGAGCAGCTGGGGCTGCCCCTGGATCCCTGGCAGTGCCCAAGGCCAGGCTGGACAGGGCTGGGAGCAGCTGGGACAGTGGGAGGTGTCCCTGCCATGGCTGGGGTGGCTCTGGATGGGATTTAAGTTCCCTCCCAGCCCAGACCAGTCTGGGATTCCATGCTCTTGTCTCTCAGGTGTCTGTAAGCTCTGGGAGGGAGAGGAATGTGGATGTTCTCAGGACTGATGTGGGGAGGGGGAGGAAAAGCCCTGTTTGGAGCACTGGGGTGGGGCTGTGCTGAGCCTGGGGAGCAGCTCTCCAGTCTCTCCATTGACAAAAACCACTGAGAAAATAAGAGGGCAGTGTCACTGCCTGTTGTGCTCAGCCAAGCAAGCCTTCTCTTTTAATGAGAGTGCATTTTGTTTGATCTGTGCTTTTTGGGGGGGAAATGATGAATTTTAGCCATTATGAAAACAAAAGGCATGGTTATTTGCAAGGATTGTTTTATAAGAAGCATATGTGTGCTTTATTATTCTTGTGCTTGAAGTGTGGGGATTGTTTTCAGTTGGGAGGCTGCAGTAGAAGAATGTGAACTTCTGACTCACTTAGAAATCGAGCATGTATCAGCCAAATGCTGAGGGTTCCTTTATGTTTTCATAACTCAAATTTCTCAGAATGGGAAGGATCTCACTTGCCCTTAGTTAGAGAATAATTTTTGTTGCCATTGAGAAAGGCTGGCTTCTTTTCTAGCAGAACTTCTCTTGCTTTCAGTACACTCTGCATTTCCCTTTTCCCTCTCCAGAAGGGCAGTTTCTCCACGTTTTCCCTACACATCTCATTCTCCACCATATTTCTGTTTGGGCTCCTAATTCTGGCTTTTCATAATTTGTAGTCAGCAGCACAGACCAAGGAATGGTTTCACAGGGTGATCCCAGGAAGGTTTGGGCTCGGCTCATGGCACCTGAGGAATTCTGGCTCTTGTCTGGAAGAACCAAATGAGGAGCATGAGATGGGTATTGGCTGCAGAGGCAGATGTGTGCACAGAACACACACTCAGCAGGGCTGGTTCTGTGGTACAGGACTGCATGCTGGCACATGAGCAGAGCACATCCAAACCAGAGACTCAGAGAGGAACTGCTGCCCTGTGCCGTGCAAGGTGCACTGAGGTTTCTGTTAAGCCAGCTCTGTCTGGAAGATGATAGAAGAACCACAGAAAGATAAGGCTCTGGATCCTGACCTCCTCCCTGAAGTAAAATATTTCCTGCTGAGTGAAACAGCCATCTCAGCTGGGTTGGAACAAAGCTTTGCCCCTGCTCTGGACACAGGCAGAGGTCCAGCACGACTGCAGTGTCCTCACTCTGGTGGGATGAGCCAGGGGCATGAGGTGGCTTTGTTCTCCTCTTCAGGTCTGGCTCTGGGAGCAGCTGCTTGTGGGTTATTCTGTTCAGCCCCTGACTCTGCCTCATCCTTACATTCCCAGAAGTCTCACAGGTGAGGAGGGAACAGCCCTGTGCAGACACCAGCAGATTTCTCACTTTCTCTTCTTGTTCAATCCCTGCCCTCTGTCATTGTGAAGACATTCCCTGTGTCCTGTCCCTCCAGACCTTGTCCCCAGTCCCTCTCCAGCTCTCCTGGAGTCCCTTGAAGCCCTGGAAGGGGCTCTGAGCTCTCCTTGGAGCCTTCTCCTCTGGAATCTCTGCACCAGGTCACCATCCTTGCGCTGAGGAGCCAGGAGTGGGTGCTGTGCTCCAGGGATGCTCTGTGGAAAGAGCCCGGCCCTGGCTCTGTGGCAGGGACTGTGTCCCTGTGTCCCTGTGTCCCTGTGTCCCTGTGTCCCTGTGTCCCCTTGTGTCCCCTTGTGTCCCCATATCCCTGTGTCCCTCTGTCCCCGTGTTCCTGTGTCCCCGTGTCCCTCTGTCCCTGTGTCCCTCTGTCCCCGTGTCCCTGTGTCCCTCTGTCCCCGTGTCCCCATATCCCTGTGTCCCTCTGTCCCCGTGTCCCTCTGTCCCCGTGTCCCCATATCCCCGTGTCCCCATATCCCTGTGTCCCTCTGTCCCCGTGTCCCTGTGTTCCCGTGTCCCTGTGTCCCCGTGTCCCTCTGTCCCCGTGTCCCCATATCCCCGTGTCCCCATATCCCCATGTCCCCGTGTCCCCGTGTCCCCATGGCATGCAGTGCCACGCTGGCCCCTCTGCCCTGCTCAGAAGTGCAGAGATGTTTTTCTGGGGCTGTCTCAGCTCGGCTTGCAGCAGCAGGGAGCTGAGGTAGGAAACGGTCGGGGAGAAAAGGGCTGGGTTTGTTGACTGAGGTTTCGAAAGCCTCGAACGAGTTGAATTATTGGTTGTATCTGAAGTGAAACACTGCTCTCCTAACTGTTCTCATTTCCTGGATCACTCCAGCCTGTTCCCTGCATTAATTACAGCTCACATTTACGCTGGATTTGGTTACACGCTGCGTCGCCTTCTCGGTTTTTCTCCTGTGTGTGTATAAATTTCTTTGGCAGCCAGGCCAAGAGGAGAGTGTGCAGATATGCACATGCACCGAATCTGACTGTAATTTACCAATTTACTGGGGAGAAGGGATCTGGCTTTTTCTCTGTTTTGGTGTAAAGAGAGCCTTTTCTCTTTCCAAAGGAGAAGCAGTAGCTGAGAGCAGCCAGTGTTTGGAGAGTTCAACATTTCAGAACAACCAGAGATGAGAGAAAATATTATCTTGTGAATCGTAAATGTGGCATTTTTAATTTGGCTGGTGTTTCCCAGAGGTTAGTAGATAATGGGAATATTATCATGCTCTTGGCTCAACCAGTAATCAGCTTGCTACTTCAAATATTTTATAAATGCAGTGCCTCAGAGTTCAGCTGGATGAGGTAGAGCCTTTCACAGCTGAAGTTTTTTGTGACCTGAAATATGAAGTGTGATGGGATACTGAGCATGAAATCCAGCATTTGGAAATAAGCTCTTTAGGAATCATAAAACACAGAAGGTGATTAAAAGGAAGTTTCCTTTTCAGTTTAACATTTTTCTTTTGGCTGTATGAAAACATAAGAGGAGGTGCTTTAGGAGGAGTGGTTTTGGAGGGTTCATTCAGGTTTTTAAATTCATTCTTCATATTTAAACTGTTGATGCTGCAGATGATTTTCATTCAGAATATTTTGTGTCGTGGTTTCGTAAGTAAATGTGAATTTAGAAGAATCAGAACACATTACTGCTTTTAAAATGAAATATTGCCAAACAATTGCTTTAGAAGAACTGTGTGATGAATATTGGTGTGATGAATAATGGTATGAGGAATGATAACACACAAAACAACTGAATGCAAGTTCTGCAATAACTAGGTGAAAAGTAAGAGGAAAATTCCAATTCTTCTTTTGAAATATTAGATCCCTCTTTGTTTAGCCTTGCCACTCATCACAGCAGCCTTTCATTTTTCCTGTTCCTCGGGCACCCTGAACCCCCTGCAGCCTCTCTGCTGTCCCTGAGCACACCCAGCACACCCAGAGACACACAGGGCACACAGTCCCCAGCACACCCTGTCCTGGCCCAAAGTCTCTCCCTCCCTCCTCCATCCCCAGGAGCCTCAGAGCTGCTCATCCCTGCCGAGCTGTGCCAGTGCTGCCTGTCCAGGAGCCTTTCCTTTCGTGGGAAGGGCAGGATGTGGAGCAGGATCAGGATCAGCAGCCCAGCTTTGGGGTGCCCGGTTAAAGCCGTGCTGCTGCTGGCTGTGATTTTGTTGGGATTTCAGATTGCAGGGTTTTACACACTAATCCTGACTGGCAGTTGGAGCTCGGTGGGTTCCAGCACGGAGTAGCTGATTTCTCTGGGGTGAAACAATGCCCCAGTGTGTCTGGGCCGCCTCTACGGAGCCAATAAATCTGTTTTGTTTTGTTTTTCTCCCTCCTTTTCTCTCTCTCTTCCCCCTCCTCCAGGCCAGGACCCGCTCCTACTGCTGAAAACCCTTCAGCTTCTGTGGACAAAGCATGAGCTGGGGAAGGTAAGGCTGAGCCCTGCACACAGCAGCTCTCGGGATGCAGAGCATGTCCAGGCACAGCTCACACCCGCCATCCTTCACTGCTGCTTTCAGCACAGCACTCAAGGGAAGAATCTCTGCATTTGCAGCTACAAGTGAAAAGAAAAGGTAGCTTTGTGTGATGGGGAGCAGCTCAGGGGGTCCTGGAAAAGAGCTGGAGTTTCCAGGGCTGAGTTACAGAAGGAAAGAAAATCAAAGTTGCTTTTGTTTTGTTTTAAACACTTTTTTTGTCCGTTAAATGGAGGATCTCAGGGGGAAGGGGGAAGAATATTTCTATAGCTGGAAAAAATGAGAGTTGAACTTGGTAGAGAAGTGCTTTTTGCCAAGTGGATATATCAAAGCATTCATATTTCAAGTGGGTTTTCTGTTTGTTTGTTTTTGTTTTGTTTTTGTTTGGATTTGCCTTTTAAAGTGGTGAATGCAATTTACACCGATGTCCAAAATTAGAGCTGTATTTTTATACAGCAACCTATGGTCTCTACACAGAAATTTTTCATTGGCAGTAAAGTATATTTCATCTAAGTTTGGAAGCTTGAAAACTAACAAAAGCAGCAGATGCACCAGCTGAGAGGGGATTTTTCCATGTTTAACTCTGCTGCTCAGGCAGCTTCAGGAGTGAGCTGGTTCCTTTTGTGGAAGGCACAGAGCCCTGCAGCTCCCACATGAGCACGTGGAGCTGGGGCTGTTTGGAGTGGCCAGTGTGCCTGGGGGATGTGCTCCATCCTGGCTGCCTGCAGTGCTTCAGCACTGGCCTGGGCTGCTGCTCTTACACTTTTCCTTGCTGGTGGGCTGTGGTTGCCAGCTGGAATAAACAGCTGGAAACCCAGAGTGAGAGGTGCCTTTCCAAGTGGTCACTCACTGCTGGAGACTTGAGCTCAGCAGCTCTGAAGCCTTGAGCTTTCCATCAAGTGTTGTTAGAGTTGGAGGAATAAAAATATTATCCTTTAGGTCTGGAGGGCAGTTAATGCCACAAAACAACAGCAGGAAAGAGAAATCCAAGTCTCTGCACTGGGATACGTATGTGGATTGGGAAGAAAAACACTCTGGAAAATGCAATGCCTCCCATGGACATGTGCAGTAATTCTGCTGGGGCTGGAAAAGCTGCAGGATCCCCAGAAGCCATGGAATCACAGACTGGTTTAGATTGGGAAGGAATTTAAACTCATCCAGAGCCACCCCAGCCATGGCAGGGACACCTCCCACTGTCCCAGGTTGGTCCAAATCCCATCCAGCCTGGCCTTGGGCACTGCCAGGGATCCAGGGGCAGCCCCAGCTGCTCTGGGCACCCTGTGCCAGGGCCTGCCCACCCTGCCAGGAACAATTCCTGCCCAATATCCCATCCAGCCTGGCTCCAGAGCAGAGGAGCTCCCTCAGACCCCCTTAGTGCTTTCTTTAGATTCACTCCCACAGCACCACATCTCTCCTCTGCTGATCCCCCTGTGGCACCTGAGGTTTGCAGGTGTGTCCCCCCTCCAGGCTGTGTGCTGGACAGGAGGGCTGTGCTGGCCCAGCTGCTGTGGGGACACAGCAGGAATGTCCCAGGGGGTTCTGACATTGTCACCAGGACAGACTGATCCGTGCTGGGTGTGGACCCACAGAAAGCCTGGAGGTGTTTTTTGGTGCTGGGCTGCTCTGCCCTCTGTGTGCAGCTCAGGTGGGTTGTGCTGCTGCTGCCACCCAAATGTCCAGCACAAATAACTGAAATAAGTTGATTTAAATCCAGCTCAGCCTGCCCCAGTGCTGGGTAAGTGGCAGGAGCTTCTCTGCCTCTCGTGTATTGTCCAGGAGCTGGGGGAAAGCAGCTCCTTGGTCTCAAAGCAGTGACCATGGGCAGGAATGTGTCTGCCCATGGGGAGTGTGACCCCAGTTCTGGAACATGGCTGTAAGAAATGGTCATTTCATGGCAGTTTGGGAATAACCAGGAGGCATCAGCAGACTGCCTGGAGCTGTGGGACTGGAAACAGGGAACCACAGCTGAATAAAGGACTGTGTAGTTTGAGCATCAGCAACATTTTCCTATTCCCATGATCTGTCAGGCTGTAGAAATCCCCCGAGGAGAATTCCCTGCCATGGGAATCAATTGAAATGGAAATGGCAATTACAAGAAAGTTTGAGAGGAATCCCTCTCTGGCAGAGGGGGAGCCAGGCAGCACAGCACTCTTTCCTCTCTGGTTTAGGTGCCCTTTTTGTTCTCTGCCTTTCCCCTCAGACCATGGATGCCACAGATGCTGGGGGCTGGCTGGGAGCTCTGGAGGGAGGATTTTTCCCAGCTCATCCCAGTGCCAGTGGAGCTGCTCTGCCTGTGCCAGCAGGAGCTGCTGTGTGCTGGAGCCCATCCTGCCAGAGCCCAGGCTCAGATCCCAGCCCAAGGAGGAGCTGAGCAGGGTGATGGAAGCTCCAAATGTGCTGAACTGGGGCTCTGGGGGGAAAAAAGCCATTTCCAAACAGTGCCGTGGAGTTGGCAAGTTGCTTTGTTTTCCTTTGGCTGTTGTATTGGATGTTTGTGGTTGGATCAGAGCTCATCTTTGCCTTCTGCTGCATCTCCCAGCAAGGCTGGAGCCCTGTGTTTAACATCACAAACTCTTGCCACAGGGAAAATTACTTACAGGGAGAAATCTCTTATCTAAAGGCCCATCTCCATTAGTCATCAGCTTTTTCATGCTGCCTTTGATAGCCTAGTGAGAAAGAAACAGTTTCTGTCATAAACCATAGGTTCTGTGGGTTTTCCAGACATGAAAGACACTCTGGAAAACAACTGTCTTCCAGTAAAAAGTGTCGATGAATGAAAAAAAGAAGAAATTTGTTGGCAAATTTTCTGTAGATTTTGTTTTGTTTTCCATGTCTTTCTTCAAACTTTATATTGTTTCCAGTGGAAGCTCCGAATGGGGCCATGAAATCCAGTAAATTACAAGTGCTGGCTGAGGCAGGAAGGAGCATCTTTTGCATTTGGCTTTTTAGCCAGAGAAGAAAGAGAGCAGCTGCTGTGGGTGATTTCTTGTTTTGTGTGGCTGCTCTCGCCCTGCTCCACGCTGCTGCTGCAGTGAGAGGTCCTGTGTGGGTACTGAGGATGCCTCACCCTGCCAACCCTCCCAGCTCCCTGGAAACTACTTCTAATGTAAACATGATGGAGATATTGCTCAGTACTGCTAATTTATCACTTCTACCAGATGGGGAGTAAGTAGCCTATTAACATTCACAAAGTGAGGGTCCAATTCCTTCACATTTCTAAACACATCTCCCTGGGATTCCTAAGATTTATGGCGTGGAGTTTTCCCATGTTGTGAGCCCCTGTGTGGGGCCTTCAGGCTCCTGGAGGTGTGCAGGGGCAGAAGGTGCTCAGGGAACTTTGGGGAAGGAGCACAGATTTGGAGGATGACAATCTGACAGAATTTGAACTCACAGGTTTCTTTCACTTTGATCTGAGTGTAAAATCCCAGCTATTTTGAGACTCCCAGGCATTCCAGTTATGGGCAGTATTGTGGCTGAAGTGGGCATAAGGTCAGATGTGCAGGTTTGTGGTGCAGCCGTGAGGAGGGGTTCTTGTACTACTCCTTGGAGGTTCCTTAGAAGATCAGGAGGTTTTTGAGCCTACTTCTCTACCTTCAATATTGCCATTTTCCCAATAACACCCCTCTCTCCAGCTCACTTCTTTTCTCCCCCTCCCCCAAATCCCAAGCCCCTTTGTCTGCCCCACAGAACAACTTCTCTGTCTTTATGGGATAATTAGTGTGGACAATTGCTGCTTTTCCCATTGGGTTTGAGGTGCAGCGAGCCATGAAGGAATCTGTAATGACATGAAAAGTCACTGGAGGCGCGGATGGTGGCTGAATAGCAACAGTTACCTCTCTGAATAGATTAAATAAAAAAAAATAAAGCTTTGTGTTCAGCTGGGGGAAGGGAGGATTCACTAATCTTTTTGTACATGACAATGTGGTTTTGTATCTCGGCAGCTCAAGGAAGAAATCAGGCGTGGCTTTGCCAGGCTGGAGGAGCCCTTGGCAGGACTCCTGGCCATGCTGGAGAGCAGCAGCGACTGGAAGGGGAAAGGCCGTTCCCTGAGCCATTGCATCACCACCGAGCTGCAGCTCTGGATGAAAGCACATCCTGCTGTCCCACAGGTTAGAAAAAGAGGAGGAAAGAGAGCTGGGAGAGAGGAGAGAGCAATTGATTTCACTGTTCTTCAAGTGTGCCTAGAGTCACTTTATTCCAAGTCCGGTATCTTCTCTGTAGCCCTGTGCAGAGAGTGAAGGTGTGAAACTCACGGTGAGATGTTGTTATCTGTGGCATGCTGGCCTGAAAATGAAACCACACCGGGGGCTGTGCTGCCAGAGCTGTCTCCCCTCCAAAGCTGGGATTTCCATCTCTCCAGATCAAACCACTTTGGGCATTGCTCTTGCAGCCTTTCCAGGCTGGAGGCTCTCCCACTGGAACCCACATCCCTGCTGTCACGAGAAACCCAGTTGCAGAAATCTGCTCTGTGTGTTCTTCCAGCTCTGCAAATAGAAGCCAGTTACTGTAGGATTGCTTAATTCCTGCCATATGGTGGGAATGCAGAAAATGGAACAGCCTGCCTTTTCAGCAGCTGATTAGCTCTGTAAAGTTGGGTCATCAGATTATATGTCCTAATGTTTACCATTCCTTCTGCCTTCAGATATTCTGACCTACTGAGATTTTCTCTCTTCTGTAAGCTTTTGGCTCTGAACTGCAGGATAATTTTATATTTGTGTTGCTTCCTTTCCCATTTTTCCAAATGGCTTTGGTTAGATGTTGAGCTCTGCCATTCCAGGATCAGCAAAGTGCTGCTGGCACTGGGATTCCTGTGTCAGGAGTGAATGATCAGGGGGGAACACAAGGATTAATACCTGTGGCTGTGCATCCTTTGATGGTGCTTTTGCCTTCCCTTCATGCACCCAGCAGCGAGCCTGGGAATGACAATGGAATTCTCATGCCTGCTAGGTGAGATCCCCCTGGAGGGGAGTCTGTGGATTCAAAGACTTTCTGCTGGGAGCTCCAGGGGAGGATTTCTGAAGAGCTCTCTTAGCACAGAGGGCATTTTTCCAGTTTCAGGTTTTACTTTTGCACAACGCCCTATCCCTTCTCCAGAATTACCCCACAAATATTTCACGTTCTTAAAGTGGGTGCTGTGAAGGAAATGTGGATCACATTGTTGTGATTTCTGCCTGCAGCCTCCGTGGGGAAATTGGAGAAACCCTTCCCCAGGAATTTTGTTTAAACAAAGCTGCATTTTCAGCCGCCCTTGAATCACACCCATCTTTACCAAACGTGTGTTTGATTGTGTTTTGGTTGTGTTTTGAAGTCTGGCACCAAGCTGCAGGAGCTGCAGGCCCGTGTGCTCGGAATGCTCTCCCAGTGCCCAGCTAATCTGCTTGACCCCCTGATCAGCATTTACCAGCTCCACGCAGTGGACCGGAACTCTCTGCTTGAACACGTCAGTCATCTTTATCTCCAGGGCAATTACAAAGAGGTGGGTCGTGTCTTCAAATAAATTCACCTTGCCAGCTCTCTGGGAATGTCTGTGTCCTGTTTTTTGGATGCATTTCAGTGTGAATTCCATTTCACCCCAGCAGCTGCAGTTTAACCTGCTCTTCCCATGTACAGCAGCAGCCTGGGCTCAACCTGGGCTTCTCTGCTGAGGACACAATGCCAGGGAATCCTCTCCCCACTCCTTTGCTGACCTTTGGAAGTAATAGGTTAATAGGCTTTCATTCAGAGAATTTAAGGGATGGTTGTGAGGTTTTTTTGTTTTCCTTGTCCTTATAAAGAAAAGAAGGGATTTTAGTCCTTGGTCATAGACCTGCTGTGCTATCTCCAGCCCACCTGCAGCAGAGAGCCTGGAAAACCTCCCTGGTCCCATTGCCCCAACCTCAGGGCTCACTTGGAGAAGTTTTTGAGCCTCTTTAGCACCGAGGCTGATATTCCAAATGTGAAACAGCTCCTGTGTCTGTGGCTGGGTGGTTGACACAGGAGTTCAGCAGGCCCAGGATCTGGTGTTTACCCTGTTCTGCAGCACTGCAGCATCTCCAGCATCTCCAGCATCTCCAGCAGGCTTCTCCCATCCCCAGAACTGTTCCAGGCCACGCTGGACAGGGCTTGGAGCATCCTGGGCTGCTGGAAGGTGTCCCTGCCCATGGCAGGGGGTGGAACTGAATGGGCTTGAAGGTCCCTCCCAGCATTCTATGATCTTGCTTTTTTAAAGGCCAAAGCCTTGTTTTTCCCCCAGAAGCACGGTTCCTTTGGATGGTGTATAACAACTTGAGCTTGTTTAGCAAAAGGAAAACTCAAATATAGCATTCTTAAAATCCTGTTCTTCAGTAAAGCTGAATTCCCAGGTGACATCCTGGAATCCCATTCTTGCTGATCTCTTTCAGTACTGAAACAAATTCTGTATTTGGTTTGAAGTTCCCAGGTAGCTGCTTGAGACTTAGTCTTGTGCTCAAAAAGTTTTTGCATGTGAATATTTGACAATTACAACAGAAATGTCTTTGATTATATTCAAATGGGATTTTTAGGTTCATGGCTCCAAAGACATTTATTGTTTTCATTAGAAATACAGTTCTTTCTAGATCCAGCTTTGGAAATCGGATTTTTTTGGTGGAATTGTTCTGGTTTTTGTTTCACAACAGAGCTCATTTACTGCTCATTTCCAGTGTGAAGAACAGGAAACCTCAACAGCTTCTCACTCTCAGCCATAGCTTTCTTCTAGCTTTCTTTTGTTACCAGAAGGATGAATCGAATTCTCTTCAAAAATTGCAGGAAGTCTTTTATTGCCCTTGGGGAGTGAACACAGCTAACTCAGACTAACCCCAAACAGCCTGGAGCTGGGGCTCTGGGCACTGCCGTGGCTCTGGGTGTCCGTCTGTCCTGCTCTTCCCCATCTCTCAGCTGGGCCAGTGAAGCAGACTCACGTGTAGGATTGTTGGCTTTTCAGTCTCTCACCTGGCAGGACAGAAATCCATACAAACCCTGGCTGACATTATTTATGTTCTTGCTGGATTTGCAATAGAACACCAGGCATTTTACAGTTCAGTACCTAAAAGGGCTCATCAAACAGAGGGAGATGACATTTTCCTGGGCAGATGGTGATAGTGCAAGTATTTTAAGCTAAAAGAGGAGAAATTTAGATGGAATATTGGGCAGGAATTGTTCCTGGCAGGGTGGGCAGGCCCTGGATCCCTGGCAGTGCCCAAGGCCAGGCTGGACATTGGGAGCAGCTGGGACAGTGGGAGGTGTCCCTGCCATGGCTGAGATTGGATGGGATTTCAACCCAGCCCAGGCTGGGATTCTGTGATTTATTCTGGAGCAGATTATTCCCTTTGTCTGTGGTGTGCAAGCCATGAATATCCCTGCTCTGAGAGTTAAGGCTCCTTTCCCTCATGGGGGTTTTGGGGAATATTTGCTTTGGCAAACGAGGTCCCGGAGCTCCCTGGGGATGGCTGTGGCAGCTGCTGGTTCCTGAAGCACCTCTGGCCCTCCTTGGGGCTGGGTTTGGGGAGGCTGAGGCCGGAGCTGGGGCAGCACTGGCACAGGGCACAGGAGAGGGGCCAGGTGGAGCTGCTGGTTGTGCTTTGGCTGTGCTGGGAGCACCTGCAGGGGAGCAGCACCAGGGGATGGCACTGTGCTCCTGGGACGCAGGGACACAGCCACGCCGGGAGCTGGGGAAGGGCAGGAGCTGCAGCTGGGTTTTGAGGTGTCTGGGCTATCTGGAATTTTATCTGTGGTGATGGGAGCGTGCAGCTGCTGCAGGAGCAGTGGGAGCTTCGAGCAGGGCGAGGGGCTCCCAGCTCTGCTCATCGTGCCCCGTGGCATGGGGACATGGGAGGGATCAGCATTCCTGCTCAGGGAGTGCAGTCAAGCACAGCAGCCTCGTCCCTTCCCCAGAACCCCTCCAAAGCTGCCCACAGCTCCCTGCCACCCTCGGCCTGGGCTGTGCCAGAGGTGCCAGAGCCCAGCCATGCTGCTGGGTGCTGCGAGCCGGGGCTGTGGTGTGGGAAGGGCCTGGGTGAATGTACAGAGAAATCTCATGGATGTGGTGTGGGAAGGGCCTGGGTGAATGTACAGAGACATCTCATGGATGTGGTGTGGGAAGGCCCTGGGTGAATGTACAGAGACATCTCATGGATGTGGTGTGGGAAGGCCCTGGGTGGATTTTGTGTGGACAGGGTGCTGGGTGCTGATGGATTTGGGGTGTGTGGGAAGGGTGCTGGGTGTTTCTGGTGTGGGAAATGCACTTGGGTGCCAGAGGAAGTGGTGAAAGAAGGACTCTGGATGGATTTAGTATGGGAGGGACACTGCATACCGGTGGATTTGGTCTGTATAGAATGGGGTCTAGATGGATTTGGTGTGGGAAGGGCTCTGGGGGTTTGTTGGGTGTGGGAAGGACACCCTGTTGGTGTGGGAAGGGTTCTGGGTGTTTGTTGGGTGCAGGAAGGGTTCTGGGTGTTTGCTGGGTGTGGGAAGGGCTCTGGGTGTTGTTTGGGTACAGGAAGGGCTCTGGGTGTTTGTTGGGTGTGGGAAGGGCTCTGGGTGTTTGTTGGGTGTGGGAAGGGCTCTGGGTGTTTGTTGGGTGCAGGAAGGACACCCTGTTGGGTGCAGGAAGGGCTCTGGGTGTTTGTTGGGTGCAGGAAGGACACCCTGTTGGGTGCGGGAAGGGCTCTGGGTGCCAGGGGACAATGCTGGGATTCAGCAGACCGGGGGTAATGCAGCTCGAGCGGGGCTGCGAGAGGCCCTGAATAGGCCAGGCTGTGCTGGAGAAGAATGAGGGGTAGGCAGAAGGCAAGCTAGTGTTTCATGGTCATCTTATGTTACACTTCAGCCTTTCAAAGAGTGTCTGGGGCTGCCTGAATGAACCTCTCTGGCACTGCGAATGCGGGGCCCGCAGACAAAGGGGACTCTTGTCACTCGCAGGCCCCTTTGGGGAATAAAAGCCATTGTCACATGAACAGGGGCAGTCTGGCAGGCTGTGCATGCTTCAGTACCCCATGATATCGCTAAGTCTCAGCAGAAATCACATTCAGGGCCCTGTCAGCTTTGATTAGCGAGGTCTCATGACTTAATGTGCTGCGATATTTCATGTCTAAGGGTGGCGGCTGTCTTTCTGGGGGATGAATGCCCTCTATTGTCCACAGAGTTATTTTATTTACATTTTTTAAACAGCTTATAAAGGTAAAAAGATAGCTGTGCTTAAAGAAAAAAATCAAATTCCTTTGCTTGTGGATCAGCAGTGAGTGCTGCTCGGGTCAGATACAGTGAAAATTGTTTTCACAGTCAGCATCAAAGTTCTCGTCTTGTTTAACAGCTTTATAGTAAATTCTGAACAGGTGGCAGTGGAGCTGGGTTTAGGAAGGAAACAATAAATAATCTTTTTAGCCTCTGACAACCAGAAATATTCCTGGGCCTGAGAGACCTCCCACTCCAGCCTCTGTGTCAGTGATTCACAGAGTTTCTCTCCCCTTTATCACTTCGCTTCTTAAATAAGAATATTGGATGAAGTCAGCAGTATTTTATTTTTAGCAGGATTTTCAGTTGCTGTCCATTCAGATTTCTCTGTTTTCAAAAGCAGAGTATATTTTCTCTTCTGTTTTATCCATCAATTTCTAGAAATAAGGAAGGCTTGTATGCTGAATCGGGTTAATGTTTGCTCTTTCAATTAATATAATGTGGGTTATCTGATAGAGTTCAGTTATAATTTGACATAAAATATGTTGGAGTAACCAGACAAAAAACAGTGTAGACACAGAATTGCAAGTTTTTATCAGCAGTGCTGCTACAGGTGTAGTAAAAAAGGGTGATTGACCAGAGTTAAAGGAGCACAAATACTCAGAAGTGTAGAAATGGAGAGTTCAATCCCCATCATGAGCTTGGGGTCAGTGCAGGATGTTGTGAGCAGTCAGGGGTGCTGGTGTTTGCAGCCCTGCTTCATCCCTGCTGCTGGACTGCACACAGTGGATCTTTGCAGATCTGTCAGTAGAGATCAGTGTTAGCATTGATTGAGCACATTAATGGATAATCACATTTTAGATTCCTTCACTCTGGCTTTTTCTGAGCTGTCCTCAGGCCAGGGAAAATGTCTCTGATATTGCTTCTTATCTTCATTCACCACCTTAATTATAGCAAGGCTTCTTCAGCTCTTACTGTATTTTAAAGTGTGTGCATTTTTATTTCCTTTCTTCTTTTGAATTAAGAATTGTATTGGCTAAGAAGGCCAAGGGGAATGTTCCAGCAGTTGTTTCTCCCCTGGAGATGATGATTGTTTCAGTTTCCCCTGCAGGTGCCCTGCTGCTGCAGGCCAGCTGTGGTGGCACACTGCCTGCCTCTGATGCCCCTCTGGAGCAGAGGGAGCCAGCCCATGGCCCATGGGCCACTGCTCCCCTTCCAGAGCCTCCTGTGCCCTGGGCTGTGCCTGGGAAATGCTGGCCAAGGAGCTTCAGCATGGCTGGGAGTCAAAAATGAGCTGCTAGAGCTCTACTGCTGCCTGAATTTCCTGGCTCTGGGGCAGCCCTGAGGATGGGCAGCAGGTACAGCTGTGCAGAGTTTGGGTCTGGGGGAGGTGGGCAATGCTCAGGGAATGAGCTGGGCAGTTAAAGCCCATCTAAAACTGCTGAGTGACCTGAGGGACACAAATCAGGGCTTCAGTTCCCTCTTCCCCATGACCTGTGCATATCCCAAGCTGGACTCGTGCTTCTCTCCCCCTCCCTCAGACTCTGCTGGGAATAACCTGGCACTGCTCTGTGTTGATGGTCTCACTCCTGCCTGCTCTCCTGAGTGTGGGCCTGAGGAATTCCATGTTCCCCTGGTTTCTGCAGCCCTCCCCACAGCCAGCTGTGTGTGAAGTGCCCTTTGAGCAGGAAGCAATCAACCATGGAGCCTGATGTCATCCCCTGAGCAGTGATGCACTCTGAGCTCAGCAAAGCTGATTAGCCTCCAGTTTGAAATGAGTGATTCCAAAACACAAAACAGATGTGCCCAGTGATTAATACCTGCTCTGCCTTTTACTGAATTATTTCTGCCATTATCCAGGCTTTGATCGCTGTGATTTTCTTGGAGTTGACATTGGTTCCTCCTCAGCAAAATCTTCTGTTGTTTCGTTTATTTGGGATTTCAGAAATTCCCTCACGGTGTGTTTAGAAATAGTGCCCTCGGTCAGGCACAGACATATCTGTGTTTGTGCTGTCCCAGCTGGCAGAGCCAGGAGCAGGAGTCAGCAGCAGTCCTGGTGTCTGTCCTGCCCCAGCACTCGGAGCCGTTCTCCTGCACGAGGTAATTCCTCTGCCACCAGCCCCACCGTGGGAAAACACCAATTGCCAGTGCAGACACCACCCAAGTGCACATGGCCTTGCAGATAAGATCTTGTGTGGCTTCCTGCACCTCGTACTGTACGTGGAAAGAACAGTCATTTCTCGATGAGACGGAGCCAAGTGCACTGAGAGCGAGGCAGGAGGAGCAGGTGTTGCTGCAGGGTGGCTGGGCTGAGCCCGCTCCAGAGCTCCACACTTCCCATCCTGGGCTGCAGGAGTCTTCTGGTTCCCATGGACATGTCAGCTTTGGGAAACCTCCCCCATCCTTTGCTCAGTGCACTACACGAGGCTTAGGTGGGACTCAGTGTGGTGTTGCCCAGATTTGAGTTCTGCCCCAGCCTCAACCTCTGCTGTATTTTAGGGATTTATCTTTGGGAGACAAAACTATTACAAAATGTCCAGGTGGGATTTTTGCATTCGCTGTCATTAAGTCAAAGAATGAATGGCCCAGAGCTCCCCAGGGATGAGGAGGCCCAGGAGCTCGGATGGGAGTTGATCAGGACGTGGCCATCAGCTTTTCTCCTGCCCTGGGCAGTGAGTGCACTGATCACATCCCTCTCCCTGCACTCCTGGGGCTCAGCAGGGGGAGCAGCGTGGCCCAGGCTCCTTTCCATCGGGGCACAGGTTGGACACTGTTGTGTGCTGCAATAACAATCGTTGCTGCTGTTGTTAGATGATGTTAGAGACTCTGTGTGGATGAAACACATCTGTGTGCAAAGGCACGAGAGTAATGTTCTGTTCGGGGTCTGGGGCAGTGAGCACATTGATGGGTGGCAGTATCTCAGCATTCCCCAGGGCTTGCCCATGTTCCTGCATCCTGCCAGGGCTTTTGGCCCTTGCTGCTGTGCTGCTGCTCAGGATTTGGGCAGCCCTGCAGCTCCAGCCCCAGGATCCAGCGGGATGAGCGGGGTTGCCACATCCCAATTTCCCTGCTCCCCTTCCAGCCCAGCGCTGCCCTGGGGAGGGGGCTCCTCACCCCTGGGCTTACAGCCTGCTCGGCCTCATTCAAGTGTTTGTTTTCGGAGTCAAAATCAGCCTGCGAACGAGGTGTTGCTTGGCTGAGATCTTATCGGCTGTAAACACCCTGGTAAAAATAGGGTCGTTTTACACAAAACTTGTTTGTGGAGTGAAACAATTCAAAACACGATAATAACAAAACAAAATCTTAAAATAGCTCGGAGTGGAGACCACAGACACAGCTGCCAAGCACTTTCATCTTTATTACAGTTACTGATATCTCTTCTCTGCTATTCCCATTGTAAATAGGCTGATGTTATCTGTGCTGGGCTCCTGCTCAGCCCAGCCCCTGGAGCTGCACCCTGATCCTGCTGCCTGTCCCAGGGCCCAGCTCCTGCTTCTCTCTCGTGTGGAGCTTCAGGCATGGACAGGACATCTGCCCTGCTCCAGACAGTTCCCTGTGGCTGTTAAATTGCTGATAAAAACCAGCTTATGCCAAGGGCTGGGCCAGGCTGCCCCAGCAATGGGGTCTCCATCCCTGGAGGTGCTCAGAAAGCCTGGGGATGTGGCTTGGCTGTGGGGCTGTGTGCCGGGCTGATGGCTGCACTGGGTGATCTTAGAGGTCTTCTCCAGCCTGATGGTTCCATGAACCTCTGTGTGATTGGAGTTCCTGTGTCCTCCAGGCCTGGAGAGCTGGGCCAGCCCTGGGCAGGAGGGGAGGGCTCCCCACCTGCTGCACAAGTCAACTCCTGTTGTTCTGCACCCTTGGGGACACGGTGAAACCTCCAGCTAGGGAAAGAGGAAACCCCAACCTGACACCACACACCTTGTCTGATTAAGTCACCTGTACAGTTAGTAGAGCTGGAGATAAACCTCTGCCATGTAGATAACAGTGCTGCAATTAGGTTAATCTGAGCATTAAAAAGCCATTAGGGAGCTGTTGGATGTTGCAGTTAAAACTAAGGCTACAATAGGAGATACTAATGAGATCAAATGGTGAAATAAGGCCTTGAAAGTTGCAAATATATTCTACTTTTTTTTCTTTTAATTATTTCTTTTAATTCAGCAAACTTGAGGAGCTGTGAGGAAAGCAAAAACAGCTTTGGAGACCCAAACCCCTTTTCCAGGTCCACACTAGAAATAGCAACCTTCAACTTGAGAACAATCCCTCACAATATTGTGCTGAACATTGTGTTGTTAAGCTGATGGTGTGAGAGGAAAGAAGCAGCTCTTTGCCTCTGACTTGTGGAACAGTTCTAAAGTCTGGAGTAAAGGAGAGGTTTGGATGAGGTTTAGCTGGGCTGAGCAATGCTCCTGCATCTTTCTGTTCAGGCTCTGTGTTAATGGTGATTCCTCTTTTCATCATTCAAAGTTTGTCTCTTGATTTCTCTTTTGAAGATGAAGCCTGGACTTCCAATGAAGCAGTGTTAAAAAAAATATAAACCACCCAAACTTCCCCAAAACCAAACCAAAACAGACAGAAAAAAAAAATGTTTTCCCCCAGCTGGGATGGGACAGGCTGGACCAGCTCCTCTGAGCTTCAGCTCTTGCAGTTCATCCCAGCAGGTTCCAGAAGATGCTGATTTGGAGACAATTTGTGAGCATGGCAGGTCTTGGCTTATCAAAGATTTGGAGTGCCCATGAAAGGGAAAATACAGTTCTTCCCTTCTCTGTGGTGACCCTGGTGCTTCCAGGGGTGTGGAGTGCCTCAGGAATTTGAGAACCTGAAACCTTTTGATTTCAGGGTGTTTAAAATCTTGAGTTGCTTTCACAAAATTGAACTGTTTTACAAAACTTCAAAGGCAGAGAGAGACTGATAAAGTTCACTCAGAAAGGTATGGTGGGTCAGGTGTTTTTACCATGCCATTGATAGGAAATATCCATCCCAGCTGGTTTTGTCTAAGTGTTTCACTCGCTTTCTGCCCAACTTGATCTTTAATTTTTGCTCCAGGGGCTGTTGCTGCTCAGGATATGCAGCTCTGCCAGGAGTGTTCTTGTACATTTTCAATGTGGCCAAATGTTTGCAGAGTTTGGGCTTGATGACATAACAGAAGCAATTAACACATTAAAAATGTGTATAACAGCATTTTTACTTCACTTTGGAATAATGCCCATTTATCCACTGTAAGGTTCTTCTAAATACACCTTTTTTTCATGTTTTCTAGGCAGCCATACTGAGTATTAAGCTGAAATTACAGCCAGATCAAGATGTAGAGAAGGTGAGTCATTTCCTCTGCAGGCTCCTCTGTCATCAGATCCACCTTTTGTTAGCAGGAGATCCATCAGGGCCCTCCAGGAGACCCATCAGGGCCCTCCAGGAGATCCATCAGGGCCCTCCAGGAGATCCATCAGGGCCCTCCAAGTCCTGCTGCCTTTCACCTGAGCCTTAGCTCCATTCCCAAGCAGCCCCTGTTGTGTTGTTGATGCACCTTTACACCAAGGTTAGGCACAGAGGGGTTTGTTAGCCCCCATCACACCCCTTGCCCAGTTTTTCTGGCTGCAGCCACTGCTGTAACAGCTGCTGGCTGTGCCCAGCACTGAGGCAGAGATCAGTTCCTGGCTTGTGTTTGTGTTACAAATGCCCCAGCACTCCTGGAGGCAGCACTGGTGGCTTGGCCAGGGTTGGAGCTCTCGAGCTCCATGGGGATCAAAGGCAGGGCACGGTGCTTTAACATAATTCCTTCTCCTAGATGTGCACCCCACTGCTGCTCCAGGACAAAGCTAACCTGGTGGAAGATTACGTGGCAGAACATCCCGAGCTCCAGAGGAAGCTCTTGCAGACCCTGGACACGTGGTGTGACCCCAGCTTCAATATCAGAGACATCACAAGGTAGAAACACTTGTGTTTCTGAACAGCTGGGGCCAGGGTGCTGCCAGAGCAGAGTGTGGCTGTCCCTGGCTGTCCTGGGATCACAGCACAGTGTGGCTGTCCCTGAATGTCCTGGGATCACAGCACAGTGTGGCTGTCCCTGAATGTCCTGGGATCACAGCACAGTGTGGCTGTCCCTGTGAATGTCCTGGGATCACAGCACTGTCCCCTGCCTGCCTGGCTGTGATCATGTCCCAGATAAGGGAGCACAATGTATTGACTTTTCAGCTGAAAAAGGGAAAATTCTGGTGGCTGTGCCAGAGCCTTCTCCAATGGCCCAGCCTGTGGGACAGAGGACTCCTTGCTATTGCCAGATGCTGCTTTCCTGCCAGGATGAAAGCAGTGCAGGACCCCACAGCAGCAGAGCAGTGTCAAAGCTTCCCGGGGAGGTTGCAGCAATCGGCCTCTGGTGCTTTGCTGCAGACCAGGGTGACTTTCAGTATCAGTTGTACAGGTTTGGCAGGGAGATAACACCGTGATGAAGTGGCAGAAAAACAAGAGATGCAAGTGGTTAACCTTCCTGTGCTCATCAGCTCATGGTGTGTGTTTTCACTTCTGAATTGCCTCTCACTCGGCTAACTCCTGTCACTCAGAGCCAGCAGCACAGTCACAGTGTGGCTGCAGTGTCAGCTCTGAAAAAGAGATGAAAAGGCATTGCTCACTTTCTCTGCCTTTGTAATGAGCCTCTGGACTTGCTTCAAGTGGTTGACTGAAACTGTCTGAAATGTGTGGTTGTGCTGTTGGTTTTTCACTGTACCTCGGGAAAGGCAGGGGCCTGTCCTTCCCAACATCCCACAAACCCCAATCCCTCTCCTGTTAAATGCCTGCTGCTTGGGAAACATCCTTTAGATGATGCCACAGATGTGTCTTTCTGGTCTTGTTACAGACCATATCAAGGCCTGTCCAGGTACAAACCCGAAAAATTCAACCGCAGAGTGCTTGGCAAGCTGGTCTTCAGGCTCCTGGAGAGATTCAACATTGACCCAGGTATAGGATATTGCAACATATCGTGCAGTTATCTCAGTAATAAAGAACAAAGTCAATTTGTCTTCTTCCATGGTCATCAAGGAATCTCTGCTGTCATTTATCCTGGGGAATTTCAGGGTATAATTAATGATATTGAAAAACAAAGCTGGTAAGTTATGGGAATTATCACTTTGTGCTGTCGAAGAATGAAGTGCTGGTGACTAATAGACTGCTTCTGCCATGATCTGAAATAAATCCTGACCTCAGCGTGGCTCTGCATAAACACACCATGGTCAGCTCTGAGTTATGGCTCCATTCCTCTCACATAAGAGGCAAGTCATTATTCACTGGGGCTCTGTTCTCTGGGGCTGGGGTGCGGCAGCCGGGAGGAGATAATCCTTGGGAAGCCTCACAGCCCCTGGATCCTTTGCACAAACTAGGCTTGGTGGGGGAATTTTAAAGCTCTTACAGCCTTGCAAGAGAAGTGGCACATTTTCCATCATTTCAGCAGCAGCTTCAGCAGCAGCTCTCTAACAAAATCTGCTTTGCTTTGGTTCTTAGTGGGGATTGTTGATTTTTCCTCCTCTTTGAGGCCTTGCACCAGACTCTTTCAGGTGCACCGTTAGCTTTTACCCTGCAGAGGTTTCCATCATCAACCCGAGGTATGCAATTCTCTTTTCTTGGCCTGAAAAGGCTTTTCTAACCACAAACTGTGGGCTTGTTACACCTGTCAGCAACACTATTGCATATTTATCTTCCCATCTTCAGACTGGTGTCCAAAAGTTAACAAGATAAACTTTTCAAACCCTCACTGGAAGAGAAGTAGATATAATTAAACCCAGCACGTTTGTGTGAGAGCTGAGACATATGGGAATGATTTATTTAGAAATTAAAAGCTTCCCAGGAGTTCATTGGTTTTCAGTAGCTTCCCCTCCTTGACAGTGCTGGGCATTTAGTCAGCTGTGTTGTCTTTGATGAGCTGGAAAAAGAAAAGAGTTGTTCCCCTTTCCTTATGAAAGCTCCGCCTTGCAAGGGCATGATATAATGGTAAAGGTGAAATGATGTAACTGCTTACATGCAAAATTGTGGGAAATAATAATTAAAGAAAAGAAAAATCTGGGAAAGGAGCATGTGTTGGGCTCAGGGGCACTCTGGAATGCAGCGTGCTTTCATCTGGTGATGTTGTAGGTGCTGATAATGATGGGGATAACAATGGAATTAATGATAATTCTTGGTCCTCCACAGCCATTCACTGTGAGGAGGTTCCTTGGGGTAAATGCAGATCCCATTCCTTCCAGCCAAATGTCCTTCCAGCCCTTTCTCCCGTGCAGACTGCAGTGTCTGCAGTGCAGGGCACCTGCTTTGGACAGCAGCTAATGCCAGTGCTGGGTGACTCCCACAGTCCCATCCAGGCCAGGAGGTGTTGATTTTTCACATCATTCCACGTGTAATTACGAGCAGGAATTCACACATTGCTGAACTCTGCCTGTCAGTCTCCTTTGAAGTGTTTTGGAAGGGGATGAATACCTGCAGAGCAATTGCTGCCTCGGTGCTGGGCGTGCTGCAGCTGAGTTGGGAAATGCTGGCAGCTGGAATAACGTGGCTTTCTTTGTCTTCCCATATCTCCCCTCCCTTTTGCTGAGTTTCCAGGTGTTCTTTCTCCATTCTTAAATGAAAGCAAGTCTGACTGGGAGGGAAGAAAATACAAAGTACTTACAAAAGCACTTAGAAAAAGGAAGCAGGGCGGGAAAAATGTACAGATACAAGAAAGCTCATTTCCCTTGCTGTGAGCAGCTCCCCCAGGCACTGGTGGTGAGGCAGAGCTCACATTTCTTGTCACCTCACCTGGGCTCTCTGGTGCTGCGGCTGCTTTTGCTCTCCCTGGGACTCCCACTCACTGTGGGAGCCCGAGAGCAGCAGCAGGGAGGGAAGTGGCTTTGCTGAGAAGGGCTGCAGAAAAATGAGGTTTCTGGCTATGAGAAGGCAAACTTGTGCGTGACTCAGTTCTTGCAGCTCGGAATGGACCTGGAGATTTCAGTGCCTGAGCTGAGCCGTGACTGCCCAGCAGCCAGAGGTGTCCTGAGACCTGCAGCACCCCTGGGAACTGCCAGCCCTGAATTCCAGAGCAGTTAGGAGGTGGCCCGATTAAAAAAACATCTCACATCTCAGGGGGAATGAAATGAAAAAATAAAGCAGTCCTCTGAGATTAGTTCTGTTCTTTTTCAGAGCTGTATTTCAGTATTGCTGTTAACTCCCAAACAGGCCATGGGAAGTGGGAGATTTTCTGCCCAGTCCCAAAGGTGTCCCAATAAACTGTGTGTGGATTTCATTTAATTACCCTTATTGGGGAAGGAAGAAGCTGGGCAGAAGTGGTGTGTGATTGAGGAAATTGAGGTTTATGGAGTCTTTCCTCACACCTGGGTCAGTGCTCTGGCTTGACCAGCCTGTAGCTTTTCCAAGCTAATTACTTTATAGTCTTTGGAGACCCTGTGAGATGGACTTTACAAAGGCAGGTTTGAGCCAGAGCAGATGGCAGAGGTGAGGGAACAGCCCCTTCCAGGGCTGGCACGGCCGGCTCTGTTCCCTGCTGTGGTTTCAGGACACAGAGACAGCTCAGCCATGATTTTCACTGACAATTCCCACGTCTGAGGTGGGAAGGATCCCGCTGAGAGAAGTGGAACAGCCTCATGCTGAGCGCCCCGGTGCCAGGGGGGAGATGGGAGAGGGGAGCCCGAGAGCTCTGCTGGGGTTGGGGCTGCCCAGCATGAGAGGAACCTTCCCTGTCTGCACCGGCCGTGCCTCGGCTTTCAAATGCCATTTGTGTCCTGTCACCGCCCGGGCCCGCGCCACCGGGCACCAGAGGGCAGGAGAGGGCTGTGCACGGCCACAGCTGCACAGGTGAGCACAGCTGGACACAGCTGGACAGGTGAGCACAGCTGGACAGGTGAGCACGGCTGCACAGGTGAGCACAGCTGGCCACAGCTGCACAGGTGAGCACAGCTGGACAGGTGAGCACAGCTGGACACAGCTGCACAGGTGAGCACAGCTGGACAGGTGAGCACAGCTGCACAGGTGAGCACAGCTGGACACAGCTGGACAGGTGAGCACGGCTGGACACAGCTGCACAGGTGAGCACAGCTGCACAGGTGAGCACAGCTGGACAGGTGAGCACGGCTGGACACAGCTGCACAGGTGAGCACAGCTGCACAGGTGAGCACAGCTGGACAGGTGAGCACGGCTGGACAGGTGAGCACAGCTGGACACAGCTGGACAGGTGAGCACGGCTGGACACAGCTGCACAGGTGAGCACAGCTGCACAGGTGAGCACAGCTGGACAGGTGAGCACGGCTGGACACAGCTGCACAGGTGAGCACAGCTGCACAGGTGAGCACAGCTGGACACAGCTGGACAGGTGAGCACAGCTGGCCACAGCTGCACAGGTGAGCACAGCTGCACAGGTGAGCACAGCTGGACACAGCTGGACAGGTGAGCACAGCTGGACACAGCTGGACAGGTGAGCACGGCTGGACACAGCTGGACAGGTGAGCATAGCTGGACAGGTGAGCACAGCTGGCCACAGCTGCACAGGTGAGCACGGCTGGACAGGTGAGCACAGCTGGACACAGCTGGACAGGTGAGCACAGCTGGCCACAGCTGGACAGGTGAGCACAGCTGGACAGGTGAGCACAGCTGGACACAGCTGGACAGGTGAGCACAGCTGCACAGGTGAGCACAGCTGGCCACAGCTGGACAGGTGAGCACAGCTGGACAGGTGAGCACAGCTGGACACAGCTGCACAGGTGAGCCCCACAGCTGCACAGGTGTGCACATGAAATGCACATGAAATGCACATGAAATGCACATGAAATGTACATGAAATGTGCACTCAGATGTGCCTTTTCCACATGGAAGCCAAGCATTCAACTCCCCCGGTTCTGCCAGTTCTGTGCTTAGGGAATTTCCTGTAGAAGCTCAAAGAAAAAGCTGTTCAGTGATCTTCAGGGTGGCCTGGAGGGGTCATGCCACGGTTCTTTCTGAAGAGCTTTGAAAACTTTAAGTTAGCTAATTTTTACATTATCTTACATTCTTTAGAGAGTGTTCCTTTCCATGAGCTGATGATTTTCCCTCCAGGTATTGGGACAATATCCAGAGGAAAGATCACCATATTTACCGGTGCAATATCCTGTGTGATAATTGCAGTAATTTCCTCAGATGCTTTCAGGGGAGGGATTTCTTGTCACACTGTGGAAGATTAACTCACAACTAACAGCTCTGAGTGTTTCTGTTTGAGATGGAAGCGCTGGGGCTTTAGGGTACCGTGAGGAGCTGCTGGGGGACATCAGGGGACATCAGGGGACATCAGGGGACATCAGGGGACATCAGTGCACACCCCTGTGAGCGCAGGCTCTGGGATGCAGAGATCTCTCCTTGTTCTCCTGCCTCTGGTCCCGGTGTGGGGCACACAGGGGGATGAGGAATCTGTGTTCCTGTGGGTGCTGAGGCAAGGGAGGCTCCAGAGGATTCCTCTGATCTCTGTGCCTGCTGGCCCCGCTCCCTCTGGCTCCGGGGAGATGCTTTAGCCCCCTCTGAAAGCCCCCAAGGCTTTGGGGAAGGTTCCCTGTGCAGGCAGCAGGAGCTGACACAGACCTGTGCTAATGCTGGCTTTTATCTGCATTCTTCATCTCTCCTCGCTCTGGATTTCAAAACAAGGTGCTGTGTGAGTTCTTGGGTTCTGCACTCCTAATCAGCCATATCTAATGAAGGTGACAGCAATAAAAATAATAACAACTGTGGCTTGCCAGCTCAGCAAAGCTGTATTCCCCACCCTCTTTGTATGGCTGGGGAGCCTCTCCTGGATCTGTGTTTTATCCATAAACCTCAGCCACAAGTTTACATCCTGAGCGAGCTGTTCACAAGTGCTTCAATGAATTAACAACACAGCTCCAATTAAAGGCCGAAGAATGCAGCCTGGGTGCCCTGTGAGGATGCTGCCTCATTAAAGGTGTGAAGTCATTGAGTGTGGAGCAGATTGAACAGGACTGAGTGGATCTTATCGCTCAGGGCTGCTGGAAGCAGAGATAGCAGACCTGAGAATTAGCATTGCTAATCACGGATGAAAGTGTAAATAACAGTTTATAGCTGAGATAAGCTGACAATGTGTGAGTCTGTCCCTCATTGTTCCAAGTGTGAGGGCATCCTGCCTTCCCCAAACCCAGTCTGACACTGGGGAAGGAAAAGTGTAATGTCTAGACAGTAAAACTTCCAGGAAATTCTGTGTACTTCAATGTGGTTTTCCTTCTTTCAGCTCTCTGCCCTAATGTCATAAATCAGCGGCACTTGAGAACCCTGAATTACCTCTTCTACAAGAGATTCGTTGAGGTACGAGCTGTGCTGTGGGTGTGAAATGAGGACTTTTGGTACATTTACATTTTTAATAACTTGATTGAGATAATCAAAATGTATCAATAGTTGATGATCAAGTTTTGTTTCAAGTTCTGCTCCCAAGCCCTCCCAGGCCATCAGGGAAGGCTGTGATCTGTCCCTGTGCCTGCCAGAGGAACTGGGGAGGATGGAGCCCTTCAGCCTCTCAGGGTTTCAGTGACATCCCAGGGGGAGCTTGGTCATCCACAGAGAGAGCAGAGAGCACTTCCCCAGGTGTTTGTTTAGAGGGAACGCATTCCTGATCTGCTCTTCTGCTCTCTCTGGCCTTCCACTTCCTTTGTTTTGGAGAATTTATTTGATTTAAGGTATCTAAGCTGGCCAGTTACTCCCACTGAGGTACATTTGGCAGCTGTTTCTGCACCCAGTCCCTTCTTCTGAGAGCTCTTTGGTGCTCTCTGTTCACCGTTCTCAGCTGGGTCTGAGCTCTGGTTAAACGGCTCCTTTATCTCACTTGTGTTTAAATCACATCCTTGGATATCTCAAAGTTGTTTTCTTTGAGGCTCTTGCTCCCTGTTTCCTCTTGTACCTTTCCAGAAGAGAGGCACTGATGCTCCCTGTTTCCTCTGCCAGCTCTGGGGTGAGACTCGTGGGGCTTGTGCAGCTCTTGGCAGAGCTGAGAGCAGCTCCCCTCCCGAGTTTCTCTCCAGGTTTGCCTCTGAATTGCACTAGAATGGGAATATTATCAGTTTCCTTTCCCAGATGTCAGAATTCCAGATGATTTTTCATGATTTGACTGTTAAGAAAAATTGTATTTTTATATTCTGAAGGCTCAGCCTTGGTGCTGAGCCCTGAAATCCCTCCCTTGGCTGGATGGCTCCCCATGGCTGCAGAATGAACAGGCTGGGCACCAACTGCACAGGAGTTTCTGTGTTGTGTGCTGTGACTCACCTGAATTCCCCCTGCAAGCTGTGCTCTGCCATGCCCAGCTGGAGACCCTGAGGTGTCCTGGGTGTCCCAGGTGCAGTCCTTGGTCTCAGGTGATGCCAGTGGGTGAGTGAGGGGTTCATTTCCAGTTTGCTGGATGGATGGAACAGCCTCCCTTTCCTAAGATGGCTCAGCAGTGATTTTGTCTTTCCAGAAAACCATGACTGAGGAGAACTGGGCAGACCACATTCAGGTGAGTGTGGATTTCCCTCTCCTGCTCTGTTTGCTTGGAGGTTATTTGAAGATGTTTTAGGATGCCCAGCTCTGGATGTTGGAGTTCTGCTCACAGTTCTGCACTTCCTCAACACTTTGGAAGCAAAACTGCCTTGCTTTCCTAAGGATTCCACACTCTGGATTTCCTGCTCGTTGCCAACTGGTGTATTTCTCACAAGTGTGTAATTATCAGCTGAGTGGTGCTGAAACTTGCCTGTTATCAGCCTGACTCGGTGCTATCAGAGATCCCTGTCTCTGGCATCGCTTGAAAGTGATGGAATCTGTACCTGTGCATCTCCAGGAAGCTGAAATAACAACCTGTGCAGGCTGGTGGCTGCTGCTGGCAGGGAAAGGAGGGAATAAAGGGAGGATCTTTGAGCAAGTTTTGGTTTTTAGTGCTAAAATGAACATTATTCAGGACAAAGCTCAAAGTTCACTCAGAGCTTCATAGACTCACAGGATCTCAAACTGCTTTGGGTTGAGAGGGATCATCCAGAGCCACCCCAGCCATGGCAGGGACACCTCCCAGTGTCCCAGCTGCTCCCAGCCCTGTCCAGCCTGGCCTTGGGCACTGCCAGGGATCCAGGGGCAGCCCCAGCTGCTCTGGGCACCCTGTGCCAGGCACTGCCCACCCTGCCAGAAAGGCATTTCTGGGTGCAGCTGTTTCCCATGTTCTGCACAGGGAGAGCCTGCAGCTGATCTCTGGCCTCCTCCAGCTGGGACAGTGAGATAACTTATTTATTTTAAAATTTCGGAGCATGAAAATCAAGCACTGTGCCAGCTCCTTCTCTGGGTGAGAAGGGGTCAGATGCTGGTAATTCCTAGGAAATGCAGAACTCCAGTTCCACTGCAGTTCAAGGGTTGTTATGCTGCTTACAGGCAATGCTCAGAAATCTGCTCTTCTTTCTGTGCAATCCATTGGGAAAACATTGACAATTCCTGGTACTCAATAGGTGTAAATTACCTTGCACTGCAGCAAGGAGTTGATGTAATCTCATTTATTTGACCAATTCATTTCTGAATGGTAGTGGCTGATGCCAAGATTCTGTACAGAACCATTTTGACCTCAATTAAAACACAACTACCTCTGGAATAAAATGTAAAGGCTGCTACACTCAAGGAGGCAGTTTTTAAAGGGATTTAAAGGTTACAATGCCATTTAATTTTTCAGAGGTTTGTTTTGTGGCCAGAACACCTGGCCAGGACTCCTGCTCTGGGGAGGCTTGGAAAAGGACAAGGAGTCAAAAACTCCACTTTGCAAACAGCCACAGCCACTGTTGTTCCCTGGAACCCCTGAGTTCAGGGAAACTTTTCAATTGTTTGAGTACAGTGAGGAACTGAATCTCCTGGGGAATGAGGCAGTGTGTGCTCTGCAGGCAGGAGCGATGCTCTGGGGTGATTAATAAGTGACAAGTCTCTCAGTGTAAGGCTGCACACAAAACCATCCTGCCCTGTGGCTGGAGTGAAGTGTTTATTGAGGGATGGGATGGATTTCATCACTGTCAATCCCACACTGGCTCTTTACCTGGAAGGTGGAAACCCAAACGAGTTTAACCAGCCAACATGTGGAGTCCCCTGTGACTACTCAGGGACTTCTTTAGCAGGAAATGAAACCAGTGGATGATTGTTTTGTTGGCCTTAGAAGTCTCAGGGAGGAATCATCAGCTGAGATAAATGTTCATGGTCCCTCCAGTGGTGCTCCTGGCGAGGTGCTGAGCCCCTGGAGCCCAGCAGCTCCCAGTGTGGGGTGTGTGTCAATATGCAGGAGCTGCTCCTGCTTCTGCTGCAGCCTGCCAGTTCAACCATCTGCAAAAGAACTGCATTTATCTTTCCACAGCTCTAAGCAGCTCCCAAACAGCTGCCATTGCAGAAAAGAGACCGTTGGATTTTTCTTTCCCTTTTCCCCTTTGCAGAACAGCTGGTGTTTATACCTGGACTAGTGACAGCTTTAAGGTCTGCTGTCTCTCCTGGCAAGTCAGGACTGGGGGAATTCCTTTGTTTCAGCTCAGAACTGGCAGCCTTTCTTCCCCAAGTGTACACTTCTAGCTCCCATTTCTCCTTCCATTCCTCTCTGCCTTGTTTCCCCTGTTAGGGGCTGGCAGGAGTGGCAGTGCTTTGACACTCATTCTGCTTTTTCCCTGTGCCATTCTCTTTGGATTCACTGTTGAGCACACAGCCACAGTGTGGTTTAAAGGGAATATTAAACCATGGACAAACTAGAGTTTGCAGTAGGGGGAGAAGTGGGAGGCAAAAGTCTCAATCTCCTTCCATTTTTCAGTTCAGTGTGTCGGTGGGGACATGTATTGATTAGGAATAACTCTGGTTACAGGAAAGCAAAAGGATGAGTGATGGGGCTGGTGCAGAGAACAGCACATCTGTGGCTGTCCCAGGATCAGCATTCCGTAATTCCAGGAGCTGGACTGGCTGATCCCTGTGGTTCCCTTCCAGCTCAGGATATTCTGATTCCCTGGGCTTCAGCTGATCCCTGTGGTTCCCTTCCAGCTCAGGATATTCTGATTCCCTGGGGTTCAGCTGATCCCTGTGGTTCCCTTCCAGCTCAGGATATTCTGATTCCCTGGGGTTCAGCTCTGCAGCTGCTCTCAGCAGAGAGGAGGCAAACCTGCACCTGAACTGATGCAGCTTGCACTGCTAAAAGAAATGGGAACTTTGCACTGAGCAAGCTCCCAGCTGCTGAGGGAGAAAGAAGCACAGGGGAGAAGCTGCAGTGTGTTCCAGCTCAGGAAGAGTCTGGCAAAGGATGACGTGCACAGTTCAATGGAAATTCTTGCAGCTACTTCCTGCATGGCTTAGGCTCTGTTAATTCTCTGTAAGCTTTGGAGGGCTGGTGTGTCTACTGTAATTGTAGTGGTTTTATTTATAACAAATCCAGCCATTGCTAGATAAATAAATTGTGGTTAAGCACAAAGATGCTGATGAATTCTGGTGTAATATTACAGCATGCACAAAGAAGCCAAGACAAACTGCCATCATTTGCTGTCCAATCTACCAAATTGTCAATAATGCCAAAATAATTCTAAAAGTCAGCCAAAAACTTCTCTGGAGTGATGTAAGATATGTTTGTTCAATAACTTTAGAAAATCAGCTCCCATTTACTGAAGTGTGGATCCACAGAGCCAGGCTGGGATTTTCAGAGCTGTGTGTCTGATTCTGCTTCAAGGAGGGATTGGCAAGGGATCCTTGGAAAGCTCAGGACCTCAGTCTTAAAGTTGATGGCCAAATAGCCTTAATGTGCAAATGAATTAAGTGCTGGAGAGTGAAGAGAGGAAACTGGAGAAAACACACTGGGGAGGGAAAATCTCCTTTAAATTGTTTTGGTGTATTAGAGATGCATTCTGACCTTAGCCCCCTGCCACCAGCCAGGGCCAGCGTGCTGCTAAGCACTGTAATTACATTTCTGTCACTAGCAGGCATTCATTTGGCAGCACAGCTTCATCAGAAGGAGATTTGGTATGGTATAAAGAAGAGCTAATTGGCTTATGGCTGTAGGTTGAGAGGTCAGGGTTAGATTAAGGAGTTAAGAGCGTCAGTGAGCTGTTCAACTCCACTGGGGTGTGCTGGCAGAGGTTTAGTTCTGCCAAGTGGGAAAAGCATCCTAGGAGTAGGAAACTACTCAGGAATTATGATCCTGCAAAACCTCATAGGAGTGTGTGGAACATACCAGCTCCTTAAAATCAGCACCAAGAGTGGTGTCCAGGATATCTGTTAGTGACTGCAAACTGCAGCAAGTACAGGGCAAAAGTCACAGAATCCCAGACTGGTTTGAGCTGGAAGGGACTTTTAAAACTCATCCAGTTCCAACCCCCAGCCATGGCAGGGACACCTCCCACTGTCCCAGCTGCTCCCAGCCCTGTCCAGCCTGGCCTTGGGCACTGCCAGGGATCCAGGGACAGCCCCAGCTGCTCTGGGCACCCTGTGCCAGAGCCTGCCCACCCTGCCAGGGGAGAATTCCTCCCTAATATCTGATAAAAATCTCCCTTCTGTCAGTTTAAAACTGTTCCCCCTCACCCTGTCACTGCCTCTGTATAAAGTCACTGTTTTCTGTTTGCTCCTCTCAGGTACCAAAGGGCCACAACAAAATCTCCCCAGAGCCTTCTCTTCTCTCAGCTGAACCCCCCCAGCTCCTGTTCGTATCCCACAGAATAAAAATGAGGACAGGCTCACTTCAAAGAGGCAAACCCTCATGTTCCTTCTGCTGCAGGACCAAGGGAGCCCTGGCAAGAGCCCTGGCCTGTGCAGCCCAGGAGGGGAAGGCAGGGGGAAGAGGGGACACGGAGCTTGCCTGCTCCCAGGGTAGCACAGGAGGAGAGGAGGGATTCAGTGACAGGAACCAAAGCAAACAGCAGGGTTTGCATGTGCTGAGTCTGCAGCTCCATGGCAGGAGCCACGTGCTGCCCTGGCCCTGCAGGAGCTGCTGGGAGCCAGAGCTGTGCAGGTTCCCTTTGCCCAGGGGCACCAAGTTCTCAGCTTCACACACACACAGACCCCTCTGCCCTCCTTCTCCAGCCAGCAGTGAAACAATCCAGCATTCAAAAATCATCCCAGATTCTTTAAACACTGTAATAGATCAGTCCCTGTCTGAGTGCTCACTGATAGATATTGCCTTCTGAAGCCAGCAGCAAATCAGCTGCCTTGCACAGATAATCAGGCTGCTGGCAATTGATAGTTTGGCTGTATTATGCTTTTAGGCAAGATTAGTTCCCCAGTTCCCTGCCAAGAAGAGAACCACATAAACAGAGAATTGTTTAGAAACAAAAAAAGTTCCTCTTGACAGAGAAGTCATGTAAATGGGAAGAAACAGGAAACTAATCTTCCCTTGTTCGCTCTGAAAGAATGCATATCTCTGAGGAATGTTGTAATTATGGATTTAGGAAATCAGTCCAATTTGCCAGGGTGTGAATTTCAGAGTTCATTCAGTCAACCCTCTCAAACATTTCTTCTTCAGAACAAAAACCACCAGGAGCTGAAGTGTATCAAAAGAGATTAAAGGAGAGAAAAATCGACTGCCAGGCTTTGCTTTTGGGAAGGATCTTGCACAGATACTGATTATTGCTTTGGCTCTGAGCCAGGGAGGTTTGGGCATGGCAAAACAGAAATCAGTGGTATGTTTGTCCATGTGGACGTGTCTGTCCCGTGGGCAGCTCTTTTTCATACACCAACGATGGGAAGAGTTTGTGCTTCTGGGCAAATATTTCACTTGTCAGGATTTTTGCTTGTTTATTTTGAAAGCTTTCCTAAATAGAAGAGAGGAGACTTTTTTCCTCAGCAGGTCTGTGGATTCTCAGGATGCACATGACTGGTATGGGAGCAGTTACTGGTGGGTTAATTGCAGCTGGTTTATCTCGCCAGGCTAGTGGATGTGCTCCAAAAAGGCACATCCCAACAGGCAGATGAGGTGTCAGCCTGTGAGTTCAGCCCCCAGAGAAGCACAGAGCAGTGGTTTCACTCCTTGGCAGCCCTTGGTGATGTGCAGCTGCAGGGCCCTGTCCCTGTCCCCGCAGTGGCTCTGGCAGCTCATGGAATTCCTCACGGTGGAATCCCTGCAGACAGATCCTGGAGCCCAGGTCCATGGCACACGCTGCTGCTGAGCTGGGATTTGGAATGCTCAGACTGGACAGGCACCCCTCAGGCAGCCCCAGAGCTTAGCAGAGAGCTGTGCTTTCCTTTGCAAGCTCCAGGATACAAACTGGAGTAGAGTTCTGGGATGGTGACTTCTGGAGAACGTTTATGGAAGTGCCTGGGTTGTAAAAACCTTCTGAGAGCCCAGAGAAACAAAGTCTGGTCACATGAAGCTCAGGCTGAGAGAGGCTCAGCAGCAGCTCCACTTCCTTAAACTGGAGAGCAGGATTTGGCCCCTGCCACTTCATTCGTGTGTGTGTGACACCATGACAAAAGGCACAGAGATAAATGCTGCTTCAAAATACACTGGGGAGATAAGGGCTGCCAGTTTGTCTTCAGTGCACTGTGTCACTGGCCTTAGACAAAGCATCTACTGTGATAATAACACACCACTCTCCTCTGAAAGAGCTTGGCCCATTTCCCCATCCTCATTCATCTTCAGCCTTGCCAAGTGCTGGAGTGCTCCCAGAAAACATCTCCAGCCTGCCATCGTGGGACCAAGGTGTGGGAAATCTGGAAGCATATCAAAAATCTGTGCCTTATGTATTCACACCAGGTCCTTGGGCCTTTGCTGATCCCTGGGATGAATAATATTCCACAGGGCCAGGGTTAGACTGGAATTCAGAAGGTGCCTCTGCAGTGGTTGTGAGAAAGGGATTTAGGGAGGAGGCACAGACCCTCAGGAGACACTTCACACAAAAGAGAAGGAAAAAGAAATTATATCTGAAAAGCAAGTGGGGTAAAGTTGCCTTAGTCTATTTGCTATGTAATTGTATTTGGGGGGTTTATGGATGACATACAGTTACTTTTCAAACAAAGGTTATTTTAATGGGGTTGGTGGGACACTGCAGCTCATTGCAGAGCTACACCTGTGCCATTCCCTGGCCAGAGAAGTGGAGGGGAGAACGAGTTGTGATTTCGTGTATCAGCATACCTGGAGTTATAGGATGTAATTGAGGAAAATGAGTTAACTGTGGGTTCAAATAAGAAGTTATGATCTGGGCAAGTCCCCACAGTGTCAGGCAGTGCTGACTCTGCTGAACAAGAGCAGGAGCTGATCAGTGGCCCCAAGGACAAGTGGCAGTGCTGACTGGTCCCAGCACAGCCCCAGGCTTCCTTCCCCTGGGGGTGTCTGAAGTCTGCAGTGACAGGAGCAATGGGACAAGATCCCTTCCCTGAAACCTTCTGGGCCAGCTGGGCAGTGAGGGCAGATTTCCTAGGACAGCATTTTCAGACAGTGGGGAGTGGGATCAGCGTCAGGATGAGCTCTGTTATCTCACTGTGTTCCATGGTGCCCTCTGCATCAAGAAGCCTGTCCTCAAGTGTCAGTGCCAATAATGTCCCTGTAGAGTATTGCACCTTCCCTCTTAAACCTGCTAAATATCTGTTTGGGAGCTCTGGGCTGCAGATCAGGGCAAGGTTCTTCCCCCAGAGGCTGCTGGCACTGCCCAGGCTCCCCAGGGAATGGGCACGGCCCCGAGGCTGCCAGAGCTCCAGGGATGCCCAGGCTGGGATGCTGGGGGGTCTGGGCAGGGACAGGGGCTGGACTCTCTGGTTCTTGTGGGTCTCCCCCAGCTCAGGACATTCCATGCTCCTCCATTTCTGTTTGGGTTTCTGCTCTGTCCAGCCAAGAAACATTGCTATCCACCACTGAAGTGAAATGTGGGAGTGATCACAGCAGATTCACTTCAGTGGATCCTCACTCCTGTTTGGAGCCTTTCATCTCTGTGCAGGGAGGTGTCCGTGCCATGAGCAGCAGGTTCATCAGTTCTGAGGCTCTGTGAGCTGAGTGAAGGCCTGAGTGATGTCCAACAATGTGCTGAAGGAAATGTATCAGCTTCTTGCTCAGTGATTTTGAAAATTCTCTCTCTCCACCTCTGCCTCTGGAAGCTGTGTTGGTTCTTTCCCTCTGCTCTGTACCTGCTCACATCTGTGGCAGCTGCAGCACATTTTGGAGACACGATGACTTCATCTGTTGAAAATTAATTACTTCCCTCGAGGGCTGCCTGACAAAAATTTGGAAGGAATCCCAGTGCAGGAAATGTGTTTGGATCTGTGTGTAGTATTGTTGAGCGTGATCAGGACCATCCTGTGTTCTGGGTAAATGAGATCTTGGGTGTTCTTTGCCCGGGAGATCCTTGGGACTTGGAAGCTGTTGGTGTGTGTGGAGAGATCCTGGGGAATGCAGGGCAGTGCTAATCCCACCACCACTTGAAGGGGGTTTGTGGGAAAGGGGGAGAGGGATTTTACATGGGCAGACAGTGACATGACAAGGGGAAATGGCCTCAAGCTGAAGGAGGGCAGGGTTAGATTAGACATGAGGGAGAAATCCTCCCCTGGCAGGGTGGGCAGTGCCTGGCACAGGTGCCCAGAGCAGCTGGGGCTGCCCCTGGATCTCTGGCAGTGCCCAAGGCCAGGCTGGATGGGATTTGGATCACCCTGGGACAGTGGGAGGTGTCCCTGCCATGGCTGGGGTGGCACTGGATGGGTTTTCTCTTCCAACCCAAACCAGTCTGGGATTCCAGGATCTCTGCAGGCTCTCCAGAGGGCAGGATCCCCCTCCCTGCAGGGAACAGGCTGTGGCCATGGTCTCAGCTGGCTCTGAGGGTCCCAGCTCCACCCTGACACTTCAGTTAGTTCCCTTCAGTGACATCTGATGGTGACACTGCAGGATCTCCCCGTGCAGCACAAATGATGGAAACTTTGACACAGAAACCTGGAGCACAAATACAATAAATACAATAAAATTGCAGTGGCATGTTCAGGGAATGTTTAAGCACAGGTGTCTGTACCTGCCACACCACAGGGAGCTCAGCAGTGCTGTCAGTGCCCTCCACTGCTGACAGGGGTTTGTCCTTTTCAAGTCTGGATTTCTCTTTCTCCTTTTAAAATTGCTGACTCTAAAATATTCTCCTTGACATTTTCTCTACACTAGCAGGAGGGGTTTTTGTTGATTCTGGAAGCACTTGAAAACAGGGGAAATTGGCCAAGACATTCAAAAGTTAAATTAAAATCTGACTCTGCAAATAGCCAGTGTCAGTGGTGTGAATAACATCCCTCTTTGGGAAAAGATGCTGAGGCAAAGGGCAGAATTGGCTGGGACTGAAATGTAGCTTAACACATACAGATAAAACCCATCTAGGGCTGGACAGAGCGATTTCCAAGGGAGATAGTGGATATTTGGTTTCAAAATGATTGGTACCAATGGAGAAATGGTTGATGGGTTAAGGTCAGGACATTGCTGAGCTTGCCCTGTGTGGTTGGTGTGAGCTTTGTGGAGCCTTGGCAGTGAGAACAGGATTTACGGGTAGGAAATCTGCAGCCGTCGCTGTGGAAAGCTTTAATGGTGGATTATTGTTGGTGTCAGGGGTTTCTGTGTGCTCCTATGGATTAAAGAATGTATGATATGTCTAGAATTCCAGGAGGGATGCAAACAAGCCTCTTTAGAATCTTTTCCTGCTCAGAGGTGTCGCTGATGTTGATCAGAACAGCGGTGCCAATTTCCTCTCGAGGAGTGTTCATTTACTGACAGCAAAGCCCATGAAATGTCATCCCTGCTGAAACATTGCTCTCTGCATCTGTGCCCACATCTTCTGGGGCCAAAGTTTCCACATTCTTGCCTCTTGCAGAGCTGTTGCGGTGGAAGCCTTTCCCCTTTAGAGCAATGTTGGGCTTTTTCTTTTTTTCAGTAAACAAACAAGGATATTTTCTGTTTCAGAATACAAGATGGGATATCTCTGGAGGGATTAACCTTCCTTACAGAGTTGTTTTTTGTGGTTGAAAGAAGAAATCTGTTATCATTAAAGTAATATAAAAAAAATCTGCACCTCGTTATTTCCAGAAATAAAGCTGCCACAATGAGATTTATTAAGAACTGACTCAGGGTGAACTGAAGAAAGCTCCAAGACCAAAGAGTTTGTGTTTTAGTAAAAAGACTGGAAGACAATAGGATGGACACAGGGGGAGCAAGAAGAGGGAATTGCTCTGCAGTGTTAGTAAGAAAATATGTTCTTTCTGGGAAGGACTCAGAAGTGGCTTGGCAGATGTGCAGGAGGCTTCAACTCAGCCCCTCTTCACGTGCTCAGTGCTTGGCTGGGCTCAGTCTCAGAAGGCAGAGGGGACAGAGGCACAGCCAGAATCAGGAGCAGGAGAACGTGTCCTGGCCTTCTCCTGCCCCTTCCCCTCGGTACCTGAGCCCCTGCAGAGCTGCTGGAGCCCTGTCCTGCTCCCCCTGGCTCCTGCTGTGCCCCAGCCCCTTGGAACAGCACCAAAGCTGTTCCTCCACACATCCCCGAGAGGAGCTGTGCTGTGCCATGTGCCAGAGTGCTGGGGAGCAGTTCCTGGGAGCAGTTCTGGGGAGCAGTTCTGGGGAGCAGTTCTGGGGAGCAGTTCTGGGGAGCAGTTCTTGGGAGCAGTTCTTCTTGTGAGCAGTTTTTGGGAGCAGTTTTTGGGAGCAGTTCCTGGGAGCAGTTTTTGGGAGCAGGCTGCTGCTGCCTGGGCTGCCAGATCCCTGCCAGCTGTTCTGAGCCTCTGCACCTCTGGGCGGGGGTCATTCCTTTTTTCATTCCTTTTTTCATTCCTTTTTTCATTCCTTTTTTCATTCCTTTTTTCATTCCTTTTTTCATTCCTTTTTTCATTCCTTTTTTCATTCCTTTTTTCATTCCTTTTTCTCCTTCGCTTTCCGTTTCCCTTCCTTTTTACCTTGGGGCCATCGGCAGATTTGTTTCCTGATCTCTGTGTGCTTTGAAGAGAGATTGTCACCTTTTAGTTCCTGGAGGAATGTGAGGAACGAGGCGCAGGGCCACAGCCTGCCGCCCATCCGAGCTGTTCCTAATGAGCCCTGTGCCCCGGGCACTGCGGGCTCCTGGGGATGCGCTTCCAGTGCACATCTCAGCATTTCACTCGGAAATTCTCCTTTGCCAGTCCTGCAGCACACAGGGTTTCAGCTTGTCTTAGCGGCCTTCTGCTGTATCAGCCCCAAGGCAGATCCGTGAGTGGGTCAGAGAGGGGTCCCGGCTGTTTGCAGCACATGTGGGCTGGCTGCGGAGGAGCTGCTGGAGGTGATGGCAGCCCTCTCCTGGCTCTGAAAGCTTTGCTGAGGTGCCCTCCCTGCCACCTATGGATGACTGGAGATCCCAACAATCCGTGCAAATACTTCCAAGGATGGAGGAGACCCCCCACCCCCATCTGCCCTGGGGACACGGGGAATGTCTGTCCTAAAAAAGCCATCCCAAGAAGATGCTGCAGGGTCTGGAGCCCCTCTGCTCTGGACACAGGCTGGGAGAGCTGGGGGTGCTCAGCCTGGACAAGGCTCCAGGGAGACCTTTCATACTTAAAGGGGGCCAATAATGAGATGGGGACAGAGCTTTTAGCAGGGGCTGTTAACAGAACAAGAGCTGATGGCTCTGAACTGAACAGGGGCGATTCAGACTAGAATTAAGGAATGAATGGAGGGTTGTTCTCCTGGGAAGGGGAGACTTGCCACGATGGAAGGTGCACTGACAGCTGCCTCTCCCTGGTCTTGCAGAGCACGGTTGGGGACAATCGCTGGCTGCAGGGACAGCTGCTGCAGTCGCTGCTGCGACACTGCGACAGCCGCGGGGCCGCGCGCTGGGCGCGCCACTGCCGGCTGCCCCCCGACATGCTGCCCCCCGACATGCCCCCCGACATGCTGCCCCCCGACATGCCGCCCCCCGACATGCCCCCCGACAGGCTGCCCCCCGACAGGCTGCCCCCCGACAGGCTGCCCCCCGACATGCCGCCCCCCGACATACCGCCCCCCGACATACCGCCCCCCGACATGCTGCCCCCCGACATACCGCCCCCCGACATGCTGCCCCCCGACATACCGCCCCCCGACATGCTGCCCCCCGACATGCTGCCCCCCGACATGCTGCCCCCCGACATACCGCCCCCCGACATGCTGCCCCCCGACATGCCCCCCGACATACCGCCCCCCGACATGCCGCCCCCCGACATGCTGCCCCCCGACATACCGCCCCCCGACATGCTGCCCCCCGACATGCCCCCCGACATGCCCCCCGACATGCTGCCCCCCGACATGCCGCCCCCCGACATGCCGCCCCCGCCGCGGGCCAAGGAGCTGCAGAAGCTGCAGGTCCAGGACAGGTGAGGCTGTTCGCTGCCTTCTCCGTGCACATTGCTTGGCATCCAAACACTGCAGACTGGTTTAAAATCTGCCGTGCTGCAGCCTCGGGGACAGCACTCTGCGTGCTGGGGTCCCCCTGTGGCCCTGCACACGCGACACTGGTTTGTCATAAGCCTGGAAATGTTTGTGAAAGGGGCATCTTAAACTCATCCTGAGTACACAGAAGCTCTCTGAGATTCCTTCACGACGCTGCGGGTTCTTAAACTTCCCCTACCAGATCAAAATCTGTCTGAGGTGATTGCAGATCTGTCAAACTTTTACTAATTATTATTTTTTGTAATGCTGATGATTTTGGGAAAGTCTCACAGAGGGCCTTGAACGGTTCATGTTCGGGGATCGTGGTTTTGTGGATCCTTTCTCCTGGTGCAGATCTGCGCTTGTTCAAGCACTGTGTCATCTCAGGAAATACAACACAGATGCAATCACCCTCAAACACAAAGGGGTGGCTAGAGGTGGCTGAGGCACAGACTGCACCCCGAGACAAACCCATCACCGCATCTCTGTGCTGTGGGAATCCCGTGCTGAGGAGGGAAGGCAGCTGAGGGTGTGCTCTGCCCTGCTGAGGAGCTGGGATGGATGGAGGCATGAATAAAGCCCTTGGTGCTGCACTTTCCTCATCCAGTCATGGTCCCTGCTGTGGAGTCAGCAGAGCCATGGAGCTCCATGGAACATTCTGGCTGCCCTGGCTATTGAGGAACAGCCACAGGCTCCCAGAGGGAGTTCACACTGCACACAACAAGGTGGCACCAGCACAGCAGTGGCATCCTCTGTCCCTGCTCACACCACACGGGGCTCCTGAGCCCTGCAGCTGAGAATATTCCTGGAGACCTGAGCCTGCACACCTTCATTAAATATTTTACACAAATATTGACTTCCCCCTGCACACAAACCCACGGGAAGGAGTGTTTGCAGGGAGAGCTGCTCTGCTGCAGAACTGGGCACTCCCAAACATAAGGTTACCAATGGTTTCCCAAATAATGAACAATTTCGAGTCTCCATGGGAAAGAGACTATCTGGAAATGTATGATCTGTCCAAGGGGCCTGGATCTTTTGGATTTAGTTTCTTTTCTCTGAAAAAGAGCTGAGTGTTATGGGGAAAGAGGGAGTCCAGGTGAAGTAAGGGGAGTAAAACTTATCCCTCTTGCTCCAATCCAGGATTTCCTCCTGGCTTTCCATGGTTTCAAACTCTTGCATCTGATTCTGTGCAGGGTCACAAAAGCAGATAATTATGAGGCCAGTAAGAAGAAGGACTGTTACCAGCTTCCTATTCCACGGGAAAATATTCACTTTCTGCAGACGTGGGAGGAGATGCTGCAGTGCTGGGAGAAGGTGCTGCAGGTGAGCTGGGGCTGGCCTGGCAGCTCAGGGAGCTGGGGCTCCGTGTCAGGCTGACACACAGAGCTGGATGTGGCCACTGCCATCCACTGCAGCCTCCCTGAGCCAAGAGCAGCTCTCTGGGCTGCTCTGCTCTGGGGAAAGGTGTTGGGAATTGTGCCAGGGAAGGTTCCCGTGGGTGACACAGGTGCTGTGAGAGCTCCCTGTGTCTGTGGCACTCTGCACAAAGAGCTGCAGGTGCTGGGAAGGAAATGCTCATGTCCTGGACAGACTGTCCTGGCTGCTCTCGAGCCCAGGCAGGCTCTGGGTGCAGAAAGTGTCTGTGTTGCAGCCTGGGCAGGTCGTTGGTGTGGACATGGAGTGGAAGCCGTCCTTTGGCATGCTGGGGAAGCCCCGTGTTGCCCTCCTGCAACTGGCACTGGAGGATGAGGTGTTCCTGCTGGACCTGCCACGGCTCCTTGAGCAAGCTGAGGCTGAGGGGCAGAAGGAGAAGCTCCCCCATTTCATCCAGATGCTCTATTCAGATGCAGCCATCACTAAACTAGGTAACACCCCTCTCTCCTCCCCACCTCAGGGTTTCACACATCCTGTTTTGTCAAATTTGTCATTTCTCAATCATCTTGGTGTTATTCCCTAAATCCACTTGCCATGGAACCAGCTTTTGTAACCCTGAGTTCAGGCACTGCCAGGCCAGGAAGCAGTGACTGGGAATGGTAGAATTACAGGATCAGAGAACCACAGAATCCCCTGAGCTGGAAGTGACCCCCAGGATCACCCAGCCCAGCTCCCAGCCCTGCCCAGACCCCCCAACATCCCAGCCTGGGCATCCCTGGAGCTCTGGCAGCCTCGGGGCCGTGCCCATTCCCTGGGGAGCCTGGGCAGTGCCAGCAGCCTCTGGGGGAAGAACCTTGCCCTGCTCTGCAGCCTGAGCCTGGCCTGGCCCAGCTCCAGCTGTTATATCTCCCCATTCCAGCTCAGATCCAAGATTCCTGATTGGACTTGCACTCTCAGACTTGGGATTGTCCTAGCTCTGTACTAATCCCCAGCTGCCACCCAACCTGCAGTGCTTCAGGTAACTCTGGTGTGCAGAGCTGTCAGGATGTGCTGTCCCTGTCCCAGAGCTGCTGTGCTGGACACCAGAGATCTCTGAATTACCCTACATGGTTTTTGGAGGCTTTTATCAGGAGCTGCCTGGATTTCAAGGGCAAATTCATAAATAACTTCCCAAAATTTTAAATAAGTTTATCTTAAACTCAGCATTTTTCATCCATCTTTCTCCTTGGATCTTCTGGAGTGTCTCTTTGGAACAGAGAGACAGGAGTCAGTCTTGTTCCCTGTTTGAACCGTGTTCCCACCAATGCTTATAAATATTTTGTCAGCATTTTGACCCTGACCTAGAAGAAGCTGCAGTGCATTAACTGTAATTTGAGTTTTCCTACCTGTTTGGGGGTTTTTTTGTCTCTAGGTTATGGGATGTCTGGAGACTTCAGCAGCCTTGCAGCCACATGTTCTGCTCTGGGAGACACGGAGAAGCAAATGCAGGGAGTGGTGGATCTCCTTGCACTGCACCAACAAGTAAGGATGAGCACATGGAGATGTGGGAGATGTGCTGGTGGATCGCTGTCCTGGATCCACAGCACTGGCTTGCACAGTCTGTTTGCACCCAGGATTGGCAGGGAGATGGCTGCATGAATAAAGAGACCATTTCCTCTAGAGGATTGGAGGTGTTGGGATTCTCTACAGGAAGAAGTATTTTGTTTTCATCAATTAAAAAGTTAAAGCTTATGATACTGACAGCTTTTTCATAGACTTTATAAAAGCTGTGAAAAGCTCTTGGACACCCAGCTCCATTCAGCCAGGACAAGGTTTCTGAGCACAAGTTACACACACTTAGGAAGAGGAAGTTCTTGTAGAAATTCTGCTACTCCAAGGTCATGCATTATTGAAGCAGATATGATGGAGTTAATGATTTGTACAGAACTCTGATGTTCCTGGGGGGCTGCTGGTGGGTTCAGCACAGGAATTTCTGCTCAGCTGAAGCACAGCTGTCCCTGGGTTTGCACACAGGAGCTCTCAGCAGTCTGCAAAAATGTTCAGCACAACCATTTTAATGGGTAAAACGTCCAGAGTGTGTGTGAGGCTGTGGGTTGAGGTGAAGCAGGTCTTTGGGATTGATAGCATGACCTGGGAAGTGCTGCAGGGGCTGACACAGCTGCCAACAGCCACTGCCTCAGTTTTAGTGAGAAAGGGCAGCTGCAGGGAGGGCTCTGCTGCCCAGGGTGTCACAGAAATGCCTTTTCCCACCGGGACTGGGAGGAGAAAGGTGCAGAAGTGGATGCCCAGCAGCCTCCAGCATGGGGAGCACCCTGCAGACCCCTAAGGAGCCTCATCCCGTCCCTGCTGCTCTGCTGCAGGGCTCTACAAGAATGCCCTTTTGCCCTTTTGCCCTTCCCTGGCTATGGAAGAGATTTCTCTCCAGAAGTGTGTTTGTTAAATAACCCAATGCCATGTTTGTCTCGTGCCATCCCAGCCCTTGTGTGAGGACTGGGGTTCGGTTTGCCAGGCACGAGGTGGATGTGATGGGGCTGTGCCTGGCCCCAGCTGGAGCAGGAGGTGCTTTGGGAGCTGCTCCATAACCAGGTGGTCTCTGTCTTGTTTCCTCAGCTGCAGCGGGGGAAGGACGGCCAGAAGGTGGATGGACTGTCCCCAGAGCACAGCCACAAGCAGAGAGGGCTCAGGCAGCCGGAGAAGGGGCTCAGCCTCCTGGTGCAGCACGTGCTGGGGAAGCCTCTGGATAAAACAGAGCAGCTTTCCAACTGGGAGAAGCGGCCGCTGCGGGAGGAGCAGATCCTCTATGCAGGTCTGGCCCTGGCTGCTGCAGCTGCCCAGGCTGGGCTTGGCTGCTCTGTCCCAGGAAAGCTGTTAAGCAGCAGAGGAAGAAAATGGCTTTGCAGATTAGTTCCTGTTCAGAGGAGTCAGCACATGTTTTGTTTGTCCTTTCGAGGACACGACTTTAATGGTTGAAGTTTAAACTGTCCAGTGATTCATTATTTCCCTTAGGAAGGAATTCCTGTGCTTTGCAGATTTTGTCTGATGAAACATCACCTCAGTGGAAACTCATCTCAGTAACTGAAAGGAGGAAAGTCCACTTCCTTCTGCCTCATTTCACAGCCTTCCTGGGAAACAAATGCTGTGTTCATTTGTCACAGTGAGGTGCTTGCTAGAGCTGGGTTTGGAACAGGTAGATGTGGTGTCAGAAACTGCAGCACGGACTCAGGGCTGTTGGAGGGACCCACAGAGTTTATTGCTGATTACCCCAGGGTCAGAAGTCTGGGTCTGAATCCTTTCCTGGTGCATCAAAGGACAGCTTGCTGATGCAAACCAGCCCTTTGTTAAATTCGACTGTCCTTGAAGCCTGACACAGTTCTCACAAAGGTTAATCACTGGGACTAGTCAGACTGGCTGGGAGAGTTCTCCCATTGCCATTGCAGGGAGCAGCAGCACAGGGCAGTGAGTGTGGGCAGGTGAGATCAGATATTGCATCTCCTGCTCAGATATTGCATCTCCTGCCCAGATATTACATCTCCTGCTCAGATATTGCATCTCCTGCTCAGATATTGCATCTCCTGCTCAGATATTCCATCTCCTGCTCAGATATTGCATCTCCTGCTCAGATATTGCATCTCCTGCCCAGATACTGCATCTCCTGGGGAGCTTCCCTTCCCCTCGAGAGGTGTGATAAGAAGCTGTGGGCAGTGCTGAGGAGCAGGGCCTGGCTGGAGCACCTGGGGTGGTTGGAAGAGCCACAATGCAGTTTGCATTGGATTATTGGCTTAGAGTGGGGATGGCAGAGCCTGTCTTCAGGAGCTCCTGCCTTGACCCCCTGACTGTGGGTTCTGCTGTGATGAGTCAGTCCTGGGGCTGAGGGCATGACCTGAGGGATTGCAGCTTCACAGTTGTTCACAGTGGCTTTTACAAAGGTGGGGGCTCTTCCTTGCCTCAGGAAAGCCTCTGGTTTACTTTAGGATGAGTTGAGTTGATGCTCACATTCTCTGCCCTGCAGCCTCAGATGCCTACTGCTTGCTGGAGATCTACAAGAGGCTCTGCAAGGACCCCAAGAGCTTCGGTCTGGGTTCAGACCTGGCAGAAAGTCTGGTGAGAAAACAGAGCAAAAAACCCAAGGCAAAGAAGCAGCTGAATAAACAAGAGGCACCGTCACCTTCTGGGCAGGTTTGTAAACATCTTTAAAGAGCTGCTTGTTGCTCAAGACCCCTGGAAATCGCACGCTGCTGCTCTCAGTGATGCCATTCGCTGTGCACCGCTGTTCTCAGACTCTTGCAGCAAACATCCTCCTCACCCCTCCCTCCAGGGACACTCTGCTCTCTCCTTGGCCTGCCTGGCTCCAGCTCTCCCTGCACTTGGAGGTTCATTTCTCTTTGCACAGTGTGGGTGCAGATCTGTGAGCCTTGCTCGTGGAAATGCTCCTTCCACATTTTGGGTTTGGATTCTGTGGCCAAGGTTTCAAAACTCTTCCTTCTTTGCTTTTGCTTTTCACTGAGCTTCCACACCTTGCTCTCACACTGGGAATATCTCCTTTATTGTGTCTGGAGTAGAAGTCTGCAAAGTTAAAAGCAAATGATCCATCAAAAATGCCTTTCTGCTGAAGGCTTGTCTCTGCCTCCCTGCCCACCACCACATTCCATGAGAGGCCTCTTCCAGGAGTTTGTGTTGTGCCAGAGCCTCAAAACTCCACCAGAGCTGTGGGACTCTGCTTAAGTATCTTGGAATGTGAGTGGTGCCTCTCAGTTTTACATTTAAAAGGGAACCATCCAGTGGTTTGTGCACCTATGGAAACCTTGGCACAAATCCCATTTTGTTACTGCCTGAGAAGACTCACCGTGTGTGTCTGTGCATCCTGAGGAGCCCCAGGTGTGTGTGGAGCTCCAGAAACCAGTGTGCCTTCCATGGCTGGGCTGAGATGCTGCTGGCTGTGCCCACCTGTGTGGAAATCTGCAGCATCCCTTGGCCTTCAGCAAGCAGGAAAACACAGATCTGCTCCCTGTGCAGCTCATGGGAATGTTGTGTGTTACAGCAGAGCTGGGTGGCTGCTGCAGAGGGGGAAAAGTGAGCACTTCAGGCTTCAATCACCTTGGAAACCCAAGGGTCATCTTTGTGTTCTGAACAGTCAAATTCATCAGCTGAGAAGCCTTTGGTAAAACCTGGGCTGGGACACCAAGAAAAGCAGAGCTCTCCTGACTGCATCCTGCAGGACTCCAAGCTCTCTTTCCCAGTGTTTCTGAAGTGGGGCTCATGACTCTGTTCTGTATAAGCTTTTTGCTCTGCTGGCATGAAATGTGAGAGAAAAGCTCTGTATGACAGTGCTGGCCACTGGATGAACACTGGCAGGAGCTGAGAGCCAGCTGCAGCTCCTGCACATCTGTTTGAGCAGCAGCAGCAGCAGCAGCAGCAGCAGCCAGGGGTAGTGTCTCCAACTGCCTCAGCTGCAGGGGACAGCTCGATCCCTTGTCACCGTGCTCTGGTGTCACAGCTGCCTCCAGCAGGACCCTGCAGGAGCTGCTGACAGCCCAGGGTGAAGGAGGCAGCTGTTGGGAGCTGCAGCATCACACCAGTGCTGCTCCTGGAGCTGAGCTGGTTCCCATGGAGAGCCCAGGTGGAGCTGCCTGGTGTGCCACAGCGTTCCCAGAGCTGATCTGCGGTGCTGGCTCCCTGCAGAGCTGCTGGCAGTGTCCTTCAGTCATCCCAGCTGATCCAAGTTCCTGGAGTCAAAAGCTGGACATTGAAAGTTCCTTAATAACTTCCCTTCTCCATGAATTTAGCTATTGTACTTCTGGGAGCCTCCCAAAGCCAAAGTCCTCCGAGTGCAGGAACTCCCCCAGCAGCAGACATTTGAAATAAAACAAACAGAATTCAGTCTCTGCCTATTTTTAACCTTGCAAAGATAACAGAGTTGACGTGGTTGCTTTGTCTACCTGTTTCTCCCTCTGTCTGTCCCAAACCATAGCTTTGGCACATATTTAATTGCAGACTGATTTAGGGGAGCAGCAGCCTTGCCTGTGTTCCTGTGACTTGCTGAGGATGAGTGTGTGTGCAGAGCACTGGAGGCCAGGCTGGCACTCTCCAGGAAAGGCTGCAGGGTCAGCTGGGCAGGGAGAGAATGGTGAACTGAGAATCAGCCCCATCATGTTCTGCCCCTGCCCAGGTGGTGATGGCTGTGGGAGGGATGGGAAGGAGGATCTGGAGGTGCTGCAGAGCAGGGGCAGTGGTGACACAGGTGGAAGGAGGCGGCTGGATGTGCTGTGGTGGCTGAGCAAATGCAGGGAGGAAAAACACAAATGTACTGGGAATCAGCCTTCTGCTCCTCATGGATCTCCTGCCTTTCTCCAGGAATGCCCAGGAGCCAGAACGGAGCCCTCACACCCCCCTGCCCCCATCTCACCCCAGGAGTTCAGTGTGGTCTGTGACAACATGCTGCAGGGGCTGGGGCGCTACCTGCGCTGCCTGGGCGTGGATGTCCGGCTGCTGGACAATGAGGATGACCACAGGAAAGCTGCTGAGGTGAGTCCACAGCTCCCATCTCCATGAGGATGTGATGGAGCTTTCTAGGAAGCTGCTCAGGCTGCAGGAGCTGCCCTGTGGGTCCCTCCATCCATCCCTGTCCCAGCTCTTGGGGTCACCCCGAGCTCTGGCAGCTGGAATCAGCTGGTCCCAGTGTGTGGCCTTGGTTCTCCACTTCCAGGAGAGAGGAGGGGAACAGAGGCTGCTGTGATCTCACTCTGACATGTGTCTGCTTGTGTCATTGGCAGCTGGGGCAGCTCAAGTCATGAGCAGAACACAAGTGAGGGTAAAGATCACAGAATCACAGAATGGTTTGGTTTGGCTTGGCTTGGAAGAGACCTTAAAGATCATCTCCAACCCCCCAAGATCTCCAGACTAACTCTGCCCTGGCATAATTTCAGGCCATTCCCTCAGGTCCTGTCCCTGGTCACAAAGAGCAGAGATCAGTGTGTGCCCCTCCTTTTCCTCTCACCAGGAAGTTGTAGCTGCAGTGAGGTCTCCCCTCAGTCTCCTTCTCTTCCAAGTGTCCTCAGCCACTTCTCATACAGCTTCCCCTGAAGGCCCTTCACCATCTTTATTGCCTTCCTTTGGACACTCTCCAATATCTTTCATAATTGCGGTGCCCAAAAATGCCCTCAGGGCTTGAGGTGAGGCCACCCCAGGCCAGAGCAGAGACAATCCCCTCCCTTGACCAGCTGGCGATGCTGGGTCCTGATGCCCCCAGAACACAGATGTCCCTCCTGGCTCCAGGGCACTGCTGACTGACATTCCTGTCAACCAGGACCCCCAGGTCCCCTCCTGTGGCACTGCTCTCTAGCATCTCATGTTCCAGTCTGTTTTTGTATCTCGGGCTGCCCCATCCCAAGTGCAGAATCTGGCATTTTCCTTTGTAGAACTTCATATGGTTGGTAATTGCCAAGTTCTCTAAATTGTCCAGGTCTCCCCGCAGAGCCTCCCTCCCTCTGAGGGAGCCAGCAGAGATATCCAGCCCACACAGTGTGTGCTATCAAATGTGTGTGGATCAGCCAGCCTGGTGTGCAGGATGTTTCCTCTTCAGATGTCTGCTTGGTCTGAATGTGGGGCAGGCTCTAACTTCTGCAGAAATAATTAATATCTCCTCCCTGCCAAACTTGCACAAGTTATTTAAACAAGCTGGTTCTCAGTGCCTCCCCCCAGAGCCCCGTCTCCACTTCTCATCCCCATCCCTTATCGTGCCACGGACAGGATGTTTGACATTGCTTTCTCTATGGTGACCAGACAAACATCCTTTCACTATCAAAAGCCCTTGGAGTGTTACTGCATTGCAGAGCCTTTGATCTGGGCTTGGATAATCAAAGATAAAAATAAACTCCTCCCACCCTGTTTTATATCTGGCTGGTCCTGATTGAATCAAAGCTGAATGTTGAGCACCCTAAGCCCCAAAACTTGGAAATGTTATTGCAAAGGCCAGCAGAGGGTTTGGATCCTGAGTACAAGACAGTTGGTTTGGGTGTTGTCCCAGCACACAGCAGTGTCAAACTGGTGTCACTAGGAACACCTAAGAGTGCACAGCTTTAGTGTTGCTCATTGTCTGAGCAGCCTGACCCAGCTGAAGGTGTCCCTGCTCTCTGCAGGGCAGTTGGAACAAGATGACATTTTAAAGATCCCTTCTAAACCAAACTATTCTATGATTCCATCTTGTCTTCTGCAAACTTCTCTCTGCTGAGGATCTTAAACCTATCTTTGGAGTTTTCCAGACAACTGGAAAGAGATGGAAAAGTGGATGTTCCTATCTTCCCCACAAAGCAGTGGGATCCTTCCCAGTTAACCTTACAGGATGACCCAGGAGCCCGAGTGGCTGCAGTAGATCCTGCAGTGCTGTACCTCAGGGCTAGAGCAAAAGTTTTTAAGAAAATGCTGGTAGTCTCTCAGGTTTCTAATAAGAGATGCAGTAGAATCTCAAAGCTGCTTCAGTTGAGTTCTGGATTGGTTTACTTAATTTTGTTAATGGACTTTGCTCTTGGTCTTTAAAATCATGCTCATCTCTAAGGATAATCTGATGCTCAGGCAAACCTGGTATCTTTTGAAGTATGCTAATAACCAGAAGGCAGGTAAAACTGGCTTCCTGAGGCTCCCATGCCATGGAAGGTTCCCTTGCAAGGTTACACCTACCCTCTAAACCTGCAAGTCACAGAGGAGGGCCAGGCTGGATGGATCTCAGGAGCCAGATAGAGCACCCAGATCTAAATTGTCCTCGACTGAATTGGAGCCAGGTGACACAAAGGGGATTTTAATCCTGCAGTGAGCAGTTCTTCACCTAATGGGGGAATCTAATCTCGGATCTTGTCTCAGCTTTGACTGGATTTTTCCATATTTTTGATGTAGATGACATTCTCCAGGTTTGCTGATCTTTTCAGTCTGCTGGGGATCTAAATTCACAGAGGACAGATGAAGACCTGTGTTGCTTTTAAGATCAAGAGTTGGCTTTTGATGTTTGGTCAGCAGGAGGGGAAGGTCTTTCATTGGAAACCTGGATACAGATGGGTCTGCACAGGGAAATAAAACTGGAACCGTGTGATAACTCTGTGTGATTTATACTTTTCAGGAATGCTGAAGAGAATTGAGGGTTGCAGTACTGGGAGGGCTGGACTGAGAGTGCTCAGAGCTGTTAAACTCTTGGTTTGCTGTCTCTTTTAAAAGTGCCTGGGATTGCAGGGAGGAGCTCTGGGTTTGGACTAGGTTTTGTGATCCCCTTCTCTAGCAGATCCTTGTCTGGGTGCTTTCCAGCACATATCCTGGGCAGACACTTTCTGTCCACTCTCTTTTGGTCTGAAGCAGGGCCCAGGCTCAGGATCCCTTCCAGGGGACACAGCTTTTCCTGGACTGCAGTTTGGCTCTTCAAGGACACGTGGCATTGCCCAACACGTGTCTTGCACAGACTTAGCAAAGCTTAACTTACAAATCCACAGCCTTGTGCTGCTGGTTTTTGGAACCTCCTTTGGCCTTGGTCCAGGATGCTTTAGGTTGTCACAAATTGTCCTTCTGCTGGTGCTGGCTTGGAAACACAGGGCTGTCTCTGCCCTCTGTCCTCAGACATTGCCCCTGCAGGTCTCTCTGACAGCAGCACCTGTGGACTCATTCATTTCTGCAGGATGGGAGCTGGCTGAACAGACAGGCATGTTAAGGGCTGATCAGTAATTCCAACAGCTTAGGGAGTGCTTTCTATCCAGAAGGTCTGAGCCTTTTCCAGAGGAAGTTGATTTTATCTTTGTAATAGATTGTGAAACTGAGGCCAATGCCCTCTCTGCAGCACTTGGGCTGGAGCACAGGTCCCTGACACCCAAGCCAAGATGCTGTCCTGGGTGTTCTTTTCCTCTCTTTTGCATGTCTGACCACACATCCCCCCCATGGTCCCAGTGCTGCCTTCCCTTGTTGCTTTTGGAGGAAAAGAAGGAATTGTGCCCTTTTCTCCAGTGCATACCCTCTGTGGTCTGTCAGATGTGTGGTATCACATGGCCTTTCTGGCTCCTTGTGCTTCTCCCAGTCATTGTTCCAGGGGCAGAAAAACATGCTGGAAGAGTTACTGCTTTTCCCTTTTTATTTGATGTTCTTTGCCTGTCTCTGCAGAGCCATTTAGATAAGGGGATTTATCAAGCTTGAACTAATTAACCCTGGATGCAGAAAATCAGAATGGAGTGTTCCAGCTGTGAAATCCTCAGATTTACCCTGAAGCAAACATGGGTCTGGAGGAATTTCACATCCCTTTTCCCTTGTCAGCAAATCCCTGTGGTGACCTTTTGCTTTACCAGGCTTTTTTTGCCGTGCCAGACTTGCCTCAGTAACGTGCCACAAGGTGCTGTGGTGACTGCTCAGCAGCAGGACTGCATGGGGTGTCTGTGCTGCCCCTTGAAGGCAGAGGTTCTTAGAGATTTTTCCTTTATTGAGAGAGGGGGTTGATTTTGAAAGAAAAACCAGTAATTTTGCCTGTAGAAAGATGCTTTAGAAGTTGCTGCCAATCGCTTTCTCAGTGCAGAACTTTCAGCCAAAGAGTGACTTCACAACTAAAGGAGGGAAGCAGACACCTGAAAGCTCAGGAAGAGGGAAAAAGGGAAAAACCAGGTTGTTTTGCTGCCTGCACAGGGCCTTCAGAGCCTCCTCCCCCTTGTTTTGTGCTGCCACAGGTCCAGTGAGTCCTGTGGGAATGACTGCCCAAGACAGAGTTTAAAAGTCGTGCTTGGTCTGTCTGGTGCTCCCTGGCTGTGCTCACTGGTGTCTCTCTGGGAAGTGCAGCAGGACTCTGATCCCAAATGTGTCTCCCTGCCAAGGGTAGAGAGGGATCTAGAGAGAGCTGCTGCAGTCTGAGCCAGATGAGAGACCTCCATGACACACATCTGGAGTCAGTGAAAAACATCAGGGCTTCCAACAGAATCCAAGCCAGAGGAGAGGAATAACATCATGCCTGCTTCAAAGCACTGATCTCTTGTCAGCAGGATCAGAGCTGAGTCCTGGTTCACATGGGAATCCTTGGGAATCCTCCTGCTGCTGCAGCCATGAGGCTCTGTCCCTCCTCCAGGAGGGCGAGGGGTGGGAGGGAGGAGTGTCATTCAGTCATGTGAAGGAGGCTCAGTCACACTTCCACCCTTGCAGCTCCAGATTTGGTGTCTCCCTCTGGTACCGACCCCTCTGCAGAGTGCCCAGCCCCGTGTGAAGGTCAGCAGGGCAGGTGATGAGTTCCCTGATAACTCAACACAGACACTTGAAGGACCAGACCTCTGACAAAAGCTCAGGATTCAGGTCAGGTGGTGATAAACTCCAAGGCACAGGTTCCCTACAGCCTGGAGAGGTGCATAATTCCTGTGTTGGGTTACCAGGACAATAACACCCTCCTTCTCTAAGGAGCATGTTTTGTTAAGGGTATGAAGTTTGCAGATACATTTCATGGTACATTTTTATTCTGGAATAACCTGCTTAGGTTTTTTTCTTTTTTCCCCTGTGCAGCAGAACTGTTTCCTTCTTTGTGACCCAGATTGGGGAAACAGAAATAGTCTGGGTTAAGGGGAAAAAAAGAAAGGATTGCTTTTGGATAGGATTGTTTCAAGGTGGAAGGGTTCCCTGGGCCATCTGTGGTACAGGTGCACCAGCAGCTTGCTCCAGCACATGGGAGACGAGGCAGGGATTGACAGGGAGGGGACGAGGGGTGAGCCTTGAGCTGCTGCTGCTGTCAGGAACTCTTGGCCAGGTGTGGACTGACACTGAGAGAAACACCCAATATCTCCAGTTCACCTTCTTTCTTCTGTGACTGCAAATAAAGCTTGAACTCAGTGTAACTTCAGCCCCTGCTCATTTGGACTTTTACTGTATTTTCCAGATTGCCCGACAGGAAGGAAGAGTCATTCTGACCTCTGGACTCCCATATCAGACTGTGAGTGCTCCAAGCTGCTGTGTCCATGGCGGGGTCTGGGGTGTGCAGGGGAGACAGGAGCAAAAGCCAGATGTGAATGCAATAGCTGGCTTGGATTTTTCATGTTTTCTCCACTAAATGCTACAGTTAGGGTCTGCAGAGGTTTGCTGTTTTCAACCACCAAGGCTCAGGGTGAAATGCTGTTTTATACTTGCTCTCATTCCTGCATCAGTGGAGAGATGGATTGCTCTCCATGGGGATGGGGGTGGAAGTCAAGGCAAGCAGTGCAGAACAGTTTCTGTCTGGCCCCACTGGCAGGTGAAAGGCAGCTCAATTCCTGTGCTTTTTATCCCAGAGATTCTTGCTTGCTGCCTGGCTCCACTCTGAGATTTTCAGCCCTCAGGGACATTTCTTCAGGCTTGGAAGGGAGAGATTGGAAGGCCCCAAGCATGGATCTGGTGAAAGCTGGAGAGGTTTTGTGTAGCTGTAGATAAACAGAAAAGCCAAAGCAGAGCCCAGCCTTGCCCTCAGCACCAGCTGTTCAGAGCTGTTCACAGACACGCTTCAAAATGCAGTGCTGAACCTGCCAAGTCACTGCTTGCAATGCTGTCATGTCCTGCTGCAGCTCCTTCGCAGATTTTTACTGCCCAAAAATCCATTTGGGAGAGTGAAACCGTTCTGGATGAGCCAGAGCTCTGTTCACATGAGCCAGGGTACAGGACTTCTTTGTCACAAACTGTCAGCACAAAATCTCCCAGCTACTCAGGCAGCCAGTCAGAATATTTGCAGAGTAGGGGTTGCTGATTTCCTATGGAAAATCTGGTTGTGGAATAAAAGTCCCCCCATAGTGAGACACTGTGAGGCAGGTGCAGCCACCCTGCAGGTTCCTTGAGCCTACAGCTGGTGGAATAGGGAATCCAACATCCAGCATCATCGTGTTTGGCTGAGCTCTAACTTCAAAGAACTGTGTAGGAATTGCAAAAGGAAAACAACTGCTTCCAAGGTACAATACTCCTGGGAAATGTCTGGTTCCCTCAGTTCCCTTGCCCTTGGATGCTCCACAAGGACAGGATGGCTCTGCCAGGCTCCATCACTGGTGTGGAGCTGAGTCCACTCTTGTGAGTCCTTAGCATGGAAGTGCAGATGTGTCTGGGACTTCCCAGTGCTCATTCCCAGATGCAGACTCCTCTGCAGAGTGTGGAACAAACACTGAGGGACTGCTCACATCAACCCCTTATCAGGGGTTTCATTCAACGTCCCCTTGTCCATCAGGGAACTCCAGGTGAAATGTTTGTGTGAATCAGAGGGGTAGAAGTGGTCACTGGACGTTGTTTCCTTCACTGTGCTTTGGCACACTCTGTGGGATCTGGCCAAGTTTCAGCAGAAGCTTTCTGGGATTGAATTCAGTTCCCTTCTGCTGCCCCTGTCAGCACCACCTCACCAAATCATGAGTTGATGGGACTTGGCTGTATTCTATAGAACAGAATCATGGAATTGTTAAGGTTGGAAAAGACCTCAAGTCCAGCTGGAAATCCAGTGCCACCACAGTGGTCCCCACTAAACCACATCTCCAAATGCCACATCCAGACAACTCCTGACACTGAGCCTCACTGGTGTCTCTGGTTTGCAGCTGCGCTCACAGGTGGGAGAAGGAAGGTGTTTCTCTGTCAACTGCTCCGAGAAGGCAAAGGAACAGGCGCTGCAGGTGCTGAAACACTTCAACGTGCAGGTGTCCCTGGGTGACATCTTCAGCCGCTGCCAGGTAGGACAGGGCTGGCTCCAGCCCCGGCTCCCGCTCGCTCAGCGCTCCCTGCGCTGCCTCGCTGTTCTGGGCCTTGCACTTGGGGTCTCCTTGGTTCCCAAGAACTCTGCTTGAACTTTGGCAGCACCTGGCAAAGCCGTGAGAAGTTCTGAGAGCAGTCACATCCGTCACAGTGCTGGGGTTCAGTCAGAGGATCAGAGGCTCTGCATCTGCAGCTTTGCTAGAAACTCGCCTGTTTTTCTGATTTTTGGTACTTGGCATGTGTTTTGGCATCAATTGTCATGGTTAGACTCTCTTTGTTGCTGTGTTCTCTGTCTAGGACACATGCTGTTTTAATTATAAACCATGTTTAATTATGGCTCTGTGATTCTGTTAACACTTAATTACTTTAATAGGAGGATTTTTTCATAGGACTTCTTTTTTTTTTTTTTTCAGAAGCTATTAGGTTAATTCATGTCCATGCTAGTTGATTACTCCAGATTATGTTTGGCACTGGGTATCTGTAGATTACTGTTAAGAATAAATTTTAATTGTGTTAGCTCAAATCACCATCTCTTCCAATTTCACTCTTGTATTTGTTAGAGCAACACGCCGAAACCTATCCCTTCCCAAACTGCAATATAAACCAACAGGGAACTTCAACATCTCTCACCTTATCAGTGTTTCAAAGAGAGAAAAAGAAGCAAGTTGGTTAAAAAATCAGCTTTTTCTTAGGGATAAACAAGCCAGTGAGGCTGGCTCGGTGCCTCATGGTGCAGATCTGGGGTCTCTTGGCCCTGTGGAATTGCAGTGGTGTAGGAGCAGACACAGCAGACAGCGTGTCCTGCACCTCTGTTTATATCTGCTGTCAGATGTTGAAACTGGATCTGTAACTCACAGAGCAAATGAGAGTTGTCCAGCTGGGCAGGTTGGCTGTGAGAGGAGACTGAAACTCCCTGCAGGTCGGGTCCACAGAACAGGGGTTCATGTTACTGCAGGATAAATGGATATATTCAGCTATGGGAGACAGCCTTCAGTCCTGTGGTTTTATTGTCCCAGAACAGATTGCAGTTGTTATACATACATATATTTATAGTGGCAAGCTGGCTTCTTGGCTGTTTAAAACAAACCTTTAAAAAACCTCGTGGATTCTCTGATTCCCTGACATCTCATAAAATAGCAGTGTTCCTCCTGATGGTTGTTGAAATACCACAAAAATAAGCACACACACACAAAACCATGAGGAAACTCTGTCCTCTCTAATAAATGCACAAGACTGTGCAGCAGATGATGGAAAACTGACCCCTCACCCAGGATCTGGGATCTGGAACTGGTTAACTCCATGGGTTTAGTACATGCTGTCTTAGTTTACAATATAAATAGGGGTAATCAATCTGGCTAGGAATATATACTAAGTGTTCTCTTACTTCCAGGAGAAATGCCTTCCCTGTAAATTGTGGTGGTGGAACAGCTGCATGTTTTATACCCCTCAGCTTGGGAAGATGCTGATTTATCAAACCCCTCCCTGTTGTGAATCGTGTTTATCTTCATTTAAGGCCTTGCCGTTCTGGAGCCGATTTTGCTCAGCTGTCTCTGCAGCCAGCCCAGGTTTGGCTGCCGTGCTGTGATGCTCTGGAGGAGAATCCCAGCTCTCCCAGCTGCATTTCCCAGGGCTGTGTGCGAGGGGAGCCGTGGGCAGCGCAGGGAGTGGGAGCATCCTCCAGCACAGCAGAAAATTGACAGCCACATCAAGAGTGGCGATTTCTGCTCCAGGAGGGTGCCCTGGGCCTCTGTGGCCTACAGAGACCTCAGAAGTTCTTTTGTACGTCCTTCCTAAAACATCCTCATTCTTTGCAAACCTAATTGGGCTTAATTAGGATGGAGGCCGGATCCTGGAACTGCTGAGCTGTGCTTGCCAGCCTGTGTGTGCTGCTCCAGGGCTGGGTCACAGGCCCTGGGGCTCCCAGCTCTGAGCTCTGGAGCACTTTGCTGAGGGGTGACAGAGTTTTGGCACTGGGGAGCACGGTGGGCACACAGGCAGGAGGAGGAGGAGGAGGAGGGGGAGGATGGGCAGTGGTGATCCATGAGCTGGGCTGAGCTACCTGCACAGGATGGGTTCTCTGTGCCCTCAGCCCTGGCTGTGTGTCACAGGCAGCAATGTGGCATCCTGCCTGCCCCCTCTGTCCATGGACTCGCGGCTTGCTTTGTCTCCTGAGCTTCTGTTCTGGAAATGACTGGAGGGAATATGGCAGCAAACGTTGTCCTAACAATTAATGCGTGTAGTGCAGAGCACGTGGTAAAAGTAGGTCCTGATTCAGTGTTGTACCCAAGACTGCTGGAAAACATGTTTCCTCTGTCAGCTCCCTCAGCAGGGATGGACGGGCTCTCTTTTGCAGATGTAAAGAATGGGCTTGCTCTGTACCCCTGCCAAAACACTGCTGTTTCTTCTGTTAAAACAATGGCCAATAGTGGTACCTCTGTGTGACCTGGAGCAGCAGTGCACAGGGAGTGTCATCCAGGGGCTGCTCAGCACTTCTGCTCCCACCTGTGCTGGGCTCCAGCGTGGTCTCTGCGGTGGGGGAGCTGGTGTGAGGCTCTGCAGCTGGCTTTGGAGGGTCTGTTCATCTGCAGGAGAGCTGGGCTGCCCTTCACTCAGAGGTGTAGCTGCTGCTCGGCTCAGGTCTGGGTCTGAGGCTTCACTGGGGTCCGAGGGAGGAGCGGGCTGGGGCTCCGTGTCCTGTGGAGCTGCTGTGCCACCCCCTCCTCCCCTGGGCCTCCCTTTCCTTTCCCACCCTCTCTTTGACTCGACCCTGTGGCCTTTGAGCTGGCCGGGGCAGGGACCCCACTTAAACAATACCTAACGCAACAGGAGGCTGATCCCAGGTGAGGTTTCAAGGGTTTCCTGCGAGGAAAAATGATTGCAATTATATCCCCTGCAAAAATAAATGTGTGGGGAAGAGAAATCCCAGGCTCCAGCTGCAGTTCGTGCGTCTGAACAGCCCCACATTGATGGGGGGATTATCTGCACATTCAAATAGGTTGTCTCTTGCACTTCACTGAATGCTCTGATCCTAAATAAGCAAATTACATCACCTATTCTGATGTCCTGTTTAACTTATGACCTAAGCCTGAGCACTGCAGGATGTGAGAGATAGCTGCTCAATTTCATTGTCTGGAGATCTGATACATTTTTCTACTTTTTTTGCCCCCCCTTCCCTGCTCTTTCAGTTTCCAAACTACTCACCCCAGCCTTTACAGAGGTGTTAGCATGGGATTAGGAGTAGGCGGGGAGGAGGGGGGAGGAAGAGAGGAAACCACCTTTTTTTTTTTTTTGAAATTAGGTGCAAAAGCATTCTAACAGTTGCAGCAAATGTTTCTGGTTTTTTGTGGTTAAGGTAATGAATTTCACTGCTGCAAAGCTCATCATGTGCAAGCTGATTTACACAGAGGGAACCCAGGATGGAGCAATCCATTTAGCAGGGACAAAGAAAAAATCCTTATGATGAGACGGAAACCCTGTACTTGGGGCACTTTGTGAAACCTTTGAAGCCAGCCTGGGAACTCTGGCAATATTAGTCGATAATTAGTAATATAGATCCCTCAAGCTGTCGTTGAGATTGAAAATGTGCATGTCTCTCATGAGCCTCTGTCACACCAATCTGATCAGCAGGCTTTTTCTTCCTTTTATGTGGGTAGCTCTGTCGGTCCAGACGATGATGAGAACTGCCAGGCATCATCTTTCTCACTCACTTGTGAGCCGAGCAGCTATCTCCTGCTCCAGCGTGCCATGGAACTGGAACCAGGGCAATTTTGCTTTGTGGTCACCTTTCCTGGCCTGAGCAACAGTCATCTTATTCATTTTAAAGCACTAGTTGTTCTTCCCCATGCACAAAGGAAAACCAGTAAGATGTAAAGGCTGCGTATTTCATGAGATGTTTTTGCCACAGCAGACAGCAAGGGGTTGGCCTTGGGCATCACTCAGGACAAAAAGCATCGTCAGCTCCAGTGAGGCTGAGACATCATCAAAGAATTTGAAAATGTCAGTTCTCATAGCCCCTGCTTCAGCTTTTGAGCTGCCTTCCACCGATGCAACATCACGAGCCCTTTCAGCACTGAAATCTCTTTGGAAAGCGCTGCATCACCCTCTAAATGAAGAATGAAGAAGGGTCACGTGTGCTGGATTTCAATGACTTGGGAATGCTGAGAAAGGGAATATTGTTTGGAAACCCTCTGTGGTTTAATAAAAGGTTCATCCATAGGATGCAATTTGTCAGTGCCTACAGGTCAGGGAAAGCTGTGATTAAGAGCATCTGTGGTTTCCCCAGATGTGTGAGTGAGCTGCTTGCTCTGCCCCAGTCACCCAAACCCAGGCTCAGCCCGGTGCCTGCCCATGACGTGGGCTGGAATTTCTTGCTTCAGAGTTCGATTGTTCAACACAAAGGGTGAGGCCCTCTTAATCTTTTTGTTTATCCTAGGTTTGGCAATTCCGATGTAATCTGCAGCCTGTGCTGCAGAGGTTCCAGCCAGGAAGCACAGCTGGTATTATTCTGCCTGGACAGACCCTGCTGGGGGGGCGAACTGCCCTCCAGAGGTGCTTGTCCAGGGCTTGTCCAGGGCTTGTCCAGGGCTTGTCCAGGGCTTATCCAGGGCTGTGGCGAGTGCTCCTCGCTCTGGCACCGCGCCTCGCTCAGAGGGACCGAGCTCTTTGTGTGGAGTGGCTCTACACAGCAGTCACTAAATACCATCAGACTCTGGGATAATTTGTCATGGCAAATTCTGCTTTGCTTGAGTCTCTGGTTGAGATTTTTATTTGCTAATCTCTAATGGTTTATAAATGATAGTGAGAGCTCATAGTGGTCACTGTTACCCACAGGGGGTGGGGACACCCCGAAGCAGCACGAAAATCTCGGAATGCTTTGGGTCAGAACTTTAAAGCTCATCCAGTTCCAACACTGCTGCCATGGGCAGGGACACCTCCCACTGTCCCAGCTGCTCCCAGCCCTGTCCAGCCTGGCCTTGGGCACTGCCAGGGATCCAGGGGCAGCCCCAGCTGCTCCGGGCACCCTGTGCCAGGCACTGCCCACCCTGCCAGGGAACAATTCCTGCCCCAAATCCCATCCAGCCCTGCCCTCTGCCACTGGGAGCCATTCCCTGGCTCCTGTCCCTCCATCCCTTGTCTCCAGTCCCTCTCCAGCTCTCCTGGAGCCCCTTTGGGCACTGGAGATTCCAGTAGACACTGAGCAAGCCCTAACTCGTGGTTGCCTGGCAGGGAGGCAGCACTTTGTCTGTGATGGCTCTGCAACATGATATGTGAGTGCACACAGCACCAGTTCTGTAAAATTCCCAGCCTGGAGCTGGCTTAGCCCTGTGCTGTTTGCCACATAAAACTCAGAGTCCCCCCAAAAAAGGGCTGGACTGGGCCTAATTCTCAGCAGCGAGCCCGGCCGGCACTGCCTGGTTCCCACAGACTGTACACTTCCCTGCCAAGATTTCAGTATCTTCAGAAATTCAGTGGCGCATGAAGGTCACAGCAAGGAGAGAATGACAGCCTGAGAGGTTTTTTTCCCCTTTCAGCAGCTCGGAGCAGACTGTTGTCTCTCTCTCTCATGTTGACTGTTTTCACAGGGTTAGCGTGAAGTTTATGTTTTACACAGCCCAGTGGCAGTCGGAGCTGGGATCAGCTGTGTTTCTTTAAGGAAGACAGTCTCATGTTGCAGACTTTCTTTCTCAGTGTCTGCAAAAGCTCGGTTTCCAGTGAAATTTTCCTTACAGATCTTTGTTTTGAGGTTCTCTTTGTGGATGTATGTGAGACACTGTACCCAAGGTTTCGGTTTGGGTATTTATTTTGGTTCTTTTATTTTCACTTGCAAAGCTGCAGGCGGAAATTAAACTTCAGCAGGGAGGGGGGGAAGCTGTTAATTTTTCAGTGTTATGTATTCCAGTGCTCAAAATGATGATGCCAAATTAGCCATTAGAGGTCAAACCTCAGCTGACAGCAAATGTTTTCTTTTGAGGAAGCCATCCTTATTCCTGGGAACCAGTTTTGTTGTCCTGTGCTAAATGCAAGAAAGGTATGAATGTGTGGTTTTTCCTGGAGGGAAACACTGGCTGGAAGAATGCTGGTTTTAGCCAGTGGAAACAGCACAAGCAAACAACGATTGGCAGTGAAAACAGCACTTGTATTTAGACTAGCATAGAAAAGAAGACACAATGTAGTACAGAGTAAATGTCCTTTTATACAGCCTGTACAAGCCTTTTTCTTCCTCTGGTGGGTTTGGACAGACTAGGAAGTGCAATGGTCAGCAGAGATGCTGGTGCACTGGGAGAAAGTAATGAAGGGTCAGTGGCTGACAGTGATGGAGTGACTGTAAGGAAACAAGGAACTCTCTGGAGAAGGCAGTGACTTTAACTCCCATGTGTCCTGAGGAAACTGTCCCCATGGTTTCTCTCAAATGTCATGAGAAAACAGGAGATTTTTAGCCAATTTAAGTTCCGTTGCTTTCCAGTCCCCTGTGCCTCCTGAGGTCATAGTTCAGTGTACTGACTGTGTCAAGAAGTCAAAAATCCCATGTTTTATGCACTGTGTAGTTTCTCCTCTTTTCTGACATTGGTGCCTTTATCGTGTTCTTTGTTTGTATGTCATGGTGAGGGTGGCTTGGGCAGCCCCCGGTGTTTGAATGGGGATGGGGACTCACCAGAGCAGCACAAAGATCATGGAATGCTTTGGGTGGAAGGGACCTTAAAAGCCCACCCAAGTCCCACAGCTGGATAGTCACAGGGGATGTCAGGAACAAGATCCATCTCAGGTGTACTGATGGTATGGACTGTTCCTCCTCCAGCAGCCCGATCCTGGCTGGCTGCCCTGCAGAGGTGGTGGTGGACCAGTAACCTCTGCAGCTGTTTGACAGTCTCATTCCATGGACTTTAGAGAAGGGGAGATCACTGAGCTTGGTCCTGGCAGGAAGAAATGAGTTGGTGGTTGGAAAGAAGGAAATTTGTGGCAGAAGAGGCAGAAGAGGAATATGGTTCTCTACAAACAAGGTCATGTGAATGGTGACAGCACAGAGTGATTAATGTGCAGGGATAATAGGTCACTGGGGAGTCAGCCTGAGAGCTGAAGACTCTCAAAATATCTGGAACACGGTGGAAAAGAAAGTTAAGAAGATATTTAGTAAAGTTAGGCAGCTCTTGTCTTCTGGCCTGCCTCACTGTCCCACTTCCCTCAGCGTGGCTTTGCACACCCCAGGCACTGTGTGAAGGAGTTGGGCACTCAGAAGCTGTTTGTGTTTCCCTCCAGTGCTGAGGAGCTGAGCCTCATCTCTCAGGACCAAACCCACCCTGTGTTTCCCTCCCTGTGGTGAAGGTTTGAGCCTCATCTCTCAGGCCCAAACCCACCCCGTGTTTCCCTCCCTGCTGAAGGGCTGAGCCCTCATCTCTCAGGCCCAAACCCACCCCGTGTTTCTCTCCTGTGGTGAAGGGCTGAGCCCTCATCTCTCAGGCCCAAACCCACCCCGTGTGTCCCTCCCTGTGGTGAAGATTTGAGCCTCATCTCTCAGGACCAAACCCACCCCGTGTTTCTCTCCTGTGGTGAAGATTTGAGCCTCATCTTTCAGGCCCAAACCCACCCTGTGTTTCCCTCCCTGCTGAAGGGCTGAGCCTCATCAGGCACCCTGAGGCAGGAGCAGCTCCCTCAGCCCAGCCAGCTCCGGCTGCCCGCGGCTGTGGGGCCGTGGGGCCGCTCCTCCCCTGGATCAGCCGCATTTACCGGCATTTACTGGCGGGCTCACATTACCCCAGTGAAAATAATCAGTTATGCAAAGTTACGCTGTTTAGATTGGGTTTCTTCTGTGTGGCCAGCGAGGTGTGAAAGTCAATCTGCGCGGCAAACCCTGCAGGCGCTTTCTCCCTGCTGGCTGGATATGATAGCTCCGGGCCTGGGCTTTTTTGGGGAAAAGCTGTCCCTGGGCTGGGCTCAAAGGGACACAAATCACAGCTGGTTACACTGGGACAGGGCTCCTGGGCCCAACAGGGCTCCTAAACCCGCTGTGACAAAGCCAGCGGGTCCCCTGAGAGGAGGCTGTGAGGTCTGGGGAGCGCTTTGGTCACCTCGGCCACGCTGCTGAGGACAGGCCTGGGCTGCTGACACAACATGCTAGTAATGGTTTTATCATGGAATCACAGAACAATTAAAGTTGGAAAAGTCCTCCAAGATCATCAAATCCAACCATTCCCCCAGCAGTGCCGAGGCCACCATGTCCCCCAGTGCCACGTCCACACAGCTCCTAAATCCCTCTAGGCTGGGCAGCCTGTTCCAACCCCTGACCATTCTGATACCTCATCTGAAACTCCCCACAGCTCCAGGCTGTTACCAGTGCACTCCTGTCTCAGGCCATCATGATGGTCCAGGCAGGAGCAGCAGAGTAATCAGTAAATCCTCACCATTAGGAGGACTTGCTGTCACAGGAGTCTTTTGTGGTACCCCTCTGATACTTTTTCTTACGATCATCTTCCTTTTCACCCCCAAGATATCACAGATTTGGAGTTTAAATGCAGAGAAGTCCCTGTGGATCACCAGCCCCTCCTGATCTCCTGCCTGCAGCCACGGTGTGCCTGTGATCCCTGCCCAGAGAGACCCAGGCTCGCTCCCAGTTTGAGCTGTGGGGACACTGTGGGGACACTGTGGGGACGCTGTGGGGACACTGTGGGGACGCTGTGGGGATGCTGTGGGGATGCTCTGGGGATGCTCTGGGGATGCTGTGTGGAGGCTGCGGGTGGCCAGGCTCAGGCTGCAGCCCTGGGCTGACACTCCAGTGTGGTGTCAATGTGTGGTCGAAGCAGTGGCACCTCACAGTCACTGCTAAAGAGCTTGCCGGCTGCTCCTTGGTGTTCACAAGCCCTGGAGCATCCCAGGGTCCATGAGGGAAGGTTTGAGGGCTGCTGGTTTGCCCAGGTTCTGCAGGCCCGCTGGAACGTCTCATGCATATTTAAATCAGTGCCAATTTATGCTGTCGCTGATCTGTGACTTAGCGCAGTAACATTCATATTCAGCTTTAACGCCAAAAACAGTACTCAGCTGCTTTCTTACTCCTTAATGAAAAGTACCTCTTTAGGACTTCTTTGAAGTCGGAACCCAGAAGATCCCGGCTGTATTTGTCACCATTGTTAGTGCTAGCAGCCCCTCCGGAGGGGCTCTGCGGGGCTGTGTCCATTCAGTGCGGTGGGTGATGACTGCCAGGGGCTGCTGCAGCCTCTCAAAGACCTCCCAGCTTTGCCAGGGGCAGGGTGTCCTTCTCCCGGGCCGGCCGCGGAAGGAATGCACACACTCACATCCTCCTACCTAAGCTCCATCAGCCGAGATGTTTTTTCAGTAGCAAAGAGTCATCCATGCGTGCAGAGCCAGTCGCTTTAGCAGGAGAGATAGCTGTGTCAGTAGAGGACATGGAATAAATAGAGGGAAAAGGTTAGGTGGAAAGATCCCCACTTGTTTGAGGCATTTTTATGTTGTAATGTTGAAAATACCTTTTTGGGAAAATGTGAAAGGTTTAAACTTGAGACAGGGTCTGTGTCAGAGACAGGACAAGACTCGGCCGTCCCCAGGGTGGTGCAGTGATGCTTATGGGTGCACTTAGGAATATGAATGGTCTCGGTGGGCACAGCTCCTACAAGCCATTTGCAGAGGACAGCCAGAAGAGCACTGGATGGTCCCTGAGGGTTTGTTGGAAATGGGACCGGGATGTTTCTGCCAGGATTTCATGAGAGTTTTAAGTCAGTGCAGGCAGCCGGTGCAGCCAGATGGAGCCGGGGCTGTGCTCCCTGCCCAGCCCCTCTCTCACCCCCCTCATTCCAGCACAAGTGCTTGTTTAACTGCAGAATGAGGGAGCTGATCCCTATTGGAGCGAGCCTTTTAAGCTGGTGAATTTTCTCCCAGATCAGCTCCGCAGTGTGTCTCGCTCTGCAGCTGCCCAGATGTGCGGGGAGGGAGGGGAAGGGGCAGGAGGGCTCTGTCTGTGCTGGCTCAGTGCAGGCTCCAGTGCCCCCAGCCCTGCTCCAGCACTGGAGATCAATCCTCAGCCTTGGGGCTGGGGGATCTGCCCTACCCTGGTGATACCCATTCAGTTTGGACCCTCCTGGCAGTTCCAAATCTGATTAGCTGAAATTCGAGCTTCAGCTCAAAGTTAGGTGGGTGCTTATCCCTGTGTCCAGGCACCCCAGGGTGTGGAGCACTGCAGAGCTGGTGTGCCCCTCGCTGCAGCCCTGCATGGCTGAGCACAGCTCACAGCTTCCAAGGGTGTTTCTCCATTATTCCCAGTGAAAAGGGCTCTGCGTGCTTCGCAAATTAATTTCCCAGAGAATATATGAGAATTGGTTCATTGCTTGCACTTGTGCTGCCAAATGTCACTAAATCTTTCCTCCCACTAATGGAGTCCAAATTTTAATATGTTTTCTTAATAAAATCATTTTTATTTTGTTTTGTTTTTTTTAATTGAGGGTAAAGCTGCCCTCTCTGCAAGTGATGCTGTACCTTTAACAGGGCTGCTGCTGTACTGAGCTGTTGAAGCTTCATTTAGCCTGAATGAAAAACTCAATGCATGTTGCTGAAGAGAGGAAACTGGTGGTGGATGATTTACTTGGAATGCCCTACAGCAATGGTGTTATAAGTGAGGAGGGGAAACACCAAGAGCACCGAGATCTGAACCGGAGGAAATGCAGGAAGCCTTAAAGTGACCTTATGCAAATTCCTAATGATGAGACGTAATTGAACTCATTTTTTCCAGAGGTTGTAAAGATCAAAATAACAACAGCCTTGAAATGCAAAGGTCTCTGGATAATGCATGTGAATGTATAGTTGCATACAGCTGAAAACTGCCCTGGTGGGTGTGATCTGTCCCAGACCAGGCTTGCTCCAGAGCATCAGGGCTGCTCTGGGGGCCAAAGGGGTTCCTGGGGTTTCATCCTCCCTCCCACCCCGTGGGACACTGCCTCTGCAAAACAGTTTATTTAAAGCTCTGTGTTTCTGTGCTGGCCCCAGGAAGCCTCAGTGACCCTGGCAAGCCTGGCAGGCCCAGGGAAGTGAGTGGTGGTGGCTGGCAGAGCCACCTGTGAAACTGAGCTGTTGTCCTCAGCCTGGCCCATGGGGTCAGTGCCCCATCCCGCAGACACAGCAACCCCAGGGAGGAGAAACAGAGCCACCCCAGGGGTCACCAGGCTGTGCCCTGCTCCCAGGGTTTGTTCCTGATGGGAAATAATGTGGGCATGTGTCAGAAACTGATCCAGACGCTGTCAAGACCAAATTCCTGTGCTGTTCCTAGAGCTTCAGATTTTTTCCCTCTGTGCTTGCGTTCAGCTCTAGGATTCATCCCCTGAATGGAGACTTTTCACAAGGGCATGTAGTGTTGAAATGATGGGAGATGGCCTCAGGGTTATGGTTAGGTGGGATATTAGGATGGAATTCTTCTCTGTGGGGGTGGGCAGGCCCTGGCACAGGGTGCCCAGAGAAGCTGGGGCTGCCCCTGGATCCCTGGCAGTGCCCAAGGCCAGGACAGGGTTGGGAGGTGGGAGGTGTCCCATGGCAGGGAGTGGAATGAAATGAGCTTTAAGGTCCCTTCCCACCCAAACCAGTCTGGGATTCTCTGGTTCTCCTCCTTCAGATTAATGGATACACGAGGAAGTGTTGATCTGGGGAGAAAAAGCAAATTAGGCACTGCTGTGAAAAATTCTCATCCCTGCTTCTGGTGCCTAAATTCTCTGAGCTCCTGTTTCCAAGGATTGCAGAGTGAGGCACACACATGCACTTCTTGTCTATGAAACACAGGCTGCCAAATTCTTCTGAATTTCATTCCAAGTACCAGATCAATTGATTTATTTCGATTCATAAGCAGCAGTAGAAAGCAGGAGGCTCTGACCCAGTGAATAATGGTGGATGTGGCTGTGAACAGCAGCTAATGAAGATGAAAAACTCCCCTGTCCGAGGAATCCAAACACAGCCTTCCAGTTGGGGCTGCTGGCCCAAGTGCAGCTGTTTGTCTTTGCAGGAATCTGAAGCTGTTGCAGAGCCCAGAGCAGAGGAGGGACAGTGGCTGTGTGTAGCAGGGGTCACTGGTGTGTAGCAGGGGTCACTGGTGTGTAGCAGGGGTCACTGGTGTGTGCAGCTTCCCGGGCAGAGCTGGATCCACGGCGGTGCCACCGCGGCCGGGCCCTGCGGGCACAGCTGGGCTCCCCATCCCCAGCAGAGTGAGACACTCGCTGCCTTCCCTTCCGAGGGAAGCTGAAAAATCCGCTCTGTATTTAAAGTTCCCATGGCTGCAGTTTGAATCTGGCACACAGTTGGCCATGGGGTTATCTGAGGTCATGTACTCAAATAGTTGTAGATAAAACAAGGGCCTGTTTGGATTGGAAATCTCCAGAGGGCTTTTCCTCTGCACGCGGGTAATGATACTGCAGAAGGACAGCAGCCAAAATAAAGATTCGGCTCCGTATGCAGTAGCTCAGTAAAGCAAAATGAGCAATGGAAAAAAAAAAAAGAAAGAAAAAAAAGAAAGAAAAAAATGTTAAAAAGAAGCCTGTTTTCATTACGTTATTTTCTAACTGGCTGTTGGGATGGAGGAGTTGCAGCCAAGGAGAGGGAGTCCTGCAGCAGAGCACCATCCAGGGCTGGGCTCACCCTGCTGCTCTGCCAGGAAATTCCCCGTGGCTGCGGAAAGGCAGCGCTCCCCGGCCGGGCTCTCCACTGGGGACCCTGCCCAGGCTGCCCCAGCACCTGCTCCTCTGCTCCAGACATTACTCCCCAAGCCCTTCCCAGCCAGGGCACTTAGAAAAGGGAGAAGTTAATGGGGTTTGGAAATTAAAGAGGGAATAAGATTCTGTCAGGCTCTTCCACAGGCCCCTGGGCTTTTATGGGAAACCATTTCCTCATGGCTGAGGCAGGCTGAGAGCACAGTGGGACAAGAGCTGTGAGTCTGTCCCTTTCCAAGCTGCTGCTGGAGAACAGCAGATGTGTGCAGCAGTAACAGCAGCTTTGCTCCTTGCTCACTGCCTGCTCCAGCCAGCTTCAGCCTCCCCAGCCTGTTGGCAGGAAAGTAATTGAAATGCAAAAGCAAAATGACAAAGTTGGGAAGGAAATTCGGCCTTTGGGAGCTCTCTGTCTTCCCTGGATGCCGTGGTGATGGATGCTGCTGTAAACACATCACCTAACAGGTAGTGAGGAAGGAAAGATGAGACAGGAATGGGGAGGAAAAGCCAGAGGAGGTGTTCTCCACAGGTCAGAGTGTGCTCAGGGCACCAGGGACACTCAGCAGTCATGCCTCAATAAAGTCTCCTCAGTCTTCTCCAGCCTGAGCACCCCCAGGTCTCCTGGCCTGTTTCCATAACAGAGGGTTTCCAGCCCTCAGAACACCACCAAGGCCTCCTGACTGGTTTCACATCATTCTTATGCTTGAATTTATCAATCAATTTATTGCTGTGTCCTGCCTGGATGAAAACAACTGATAAAAGCAGGTTTCTGGTGCAGGTCCTGAGGTTTACATTCTTCCCAATGCTGTTTCTGCTAGTATATGCTTCAAATGTATATTCACATTCTTTCTGTGAAGCCGGTTTGTTAGGAAGAAGGGAGTCATCAGAAGGTCATGTATTCATCAGCATTCATTTTTAGAAAGGGAATGAGGCTCCATGCTTCTCTTTGGAGCCTTGGTCCTGCTTTTCTCCTTATAGGGAGTATTTATATAAAGGAAACAAGTCTCATTTTTCAGCTTGTGGAGACATGGAGTGCTGTTCCCAACGAGCCCCCATGGCAGTCAGTGCTACCAAGGTTCTGTCTCTGTGCACCCCATGTTTCTACATTGTGTGTAACTGTGTCCTGTGGGTGTGGTGTTTCCTGGTGTGTGCACAGGGTGCTTTTAGTACTGACCTCATGACAGATTGATAATCACAGAATCCCAGACTGCTTTGGGTTGGAAATGACCTTAAAGCCCATCCAGTGCCACCCCTGCCATGGCAGGGACACCTCCCACTGTCCCAGGCTGCTCCAGCCCTGTCCAGCCTGGCCTTGAGCACTGCCAGGGATCCAGGGGATCCAGGGATGCAGGGATGCAGGGATCCAGGGCTCCAGGAGATCCAGGGATGCAGGGATGCAGGGATCCAGGGGATCCAGGGATGCAGGGATGCAGGGATCCAGGGATCCAGGGATCCAGGGGATCCAGGGATGCAGGGATGCAGGGATGCAGGGCTCCAGGGGATCCAGGGATCCAGGGCTCCAGGGGATCCAGGGATGCAGGGATCCAGGGAATTCAGGGATCCAGGGGCAGCCCCAGCTGCTCTGGGCACAGCTTCAGCAGTGCAGCAGTCGGGCTGGGGTGTGGTGTGTGCTGTCCACTGGTGTGGTGGTCAGGGTCATCCCAGTGCCAGCTGGAAGGGGACAGCGTGTGACACAAGCACTGGCAGGTACCACCCGTTCAGCCCAAAGGCAGCCATGACAAGGCAGTTTGAAATGTTTAATTTTTTTGTAGACGTGTGCTCTGACTCCCTGGGCTGTGCTGGATGAGGCTTTGTGTCACCTCCTGCCCTGCCTGTGGTGCTGCTGGGTTTGCTGGACTGTCACAGCACGCCTGGCTGTGTCACCTCTCTGGGGCTGTGTCAGAACCTCCTCTGAGTGCAGCAGGATTGTTGCTCTGGCCCAACAGAAATGCCAAGAACTGGTTTGTGGCACACGGGCAAAGCTCAGAGCACGAGGGAGATGTGTCCCCTGAAAGCTCTGTGTGATTGGAGCCAACAGACACATGTGGCAGTTTTATGATGGTGGCACTTTGCATTTTTCCTCAGCAGTAGAGCAAAATTAATCAGAAATGCTTTGGAACAACAACTGGTTTATAGGGATCGTAGCCCGAGTGCAAGAAGAGCTTTGTCATCAGGGCAGCCTCGGAGCTAATTTGCTGAGACATTCAACTGCCTTTAAATCTCCACTGGAGAATTTCTGCCTTTCTGGTTGTGGGTCACTTGTGCTAATTTGGCATTTCTTAAAGCAATTTACATTTTTCTTTCAGCACAAACACTTACCCTCTCTAGTAATGAGAATGCTCCTGTGCTTGCTTTAGGGGGTGGTGGTGAAAGTAGTTCAGCTCTGAAGGGAGGCAGCTGTTCCCCTCGGCTTGCCAGCGGCTTTCAGGCATTTGTTGAGCCTACAGAGGAAGCACATTCTTGAAGTCTGTGTCAGGAAGCCAGCTTGGAAGGCAGAGAAGCCATGTGAATTGTCAGGGCTGCTGTAGGACCTGTCACTTGTCACAGCACTGGGGATGCTGCAGGGCCTTTGTCGTGTGTCTGTGACCTCGCATGCAAGGCATGGAGCAGATTTTAATCTCACTTTAGAGAGCTGAGTCAGGAGCTGCTGAATGAGAAGAGTGGCCATGTGGTCATTAGGGCTCAGAGACAGACTCCTGACATGGCTCAGGCCAAGAAACGAGCTGGGAGCAGTGTGATACAAGTAAGGCTGTTCCTAAAATAATTTAATATTAAGTGCATGGAGCAAACCTCTGATGCTGCCCTGTCCTGTGCATCCCAGCACTGGAGGGACAGTGACACAGCTGTGCCTAAGCTGCTCAGTGCTGGGGTCAGAAGTGGCTTCGGGAGGACATCAGGGCAAGGTTCTTCCCCCAGAGGCTGCTGGCACTGCCCAGGCTCCCCAGGGAATGGGCACGGCCCCGAGGCTGCCAGAGCTCCAGGGATGCCCAGGCTGGGATGCTGGGGGGTCTGGGCAGGGCTGCAGCGTGGATGAGTGGGAAATGAGGGATAGCTGTGAGGAAAGGAGTTGGTGGCCTGAACCTGGGCACTTGAATAATCTTTACAGATTCCCATTTCTGTGCCAGCCAGCCTTGAATTCAGGCCTAGAGGAAAAAATGTCACTCAGATCAGCCCTTCAAGCCTAGGTGGCATTTTTTCCAAATCCAGGTGGCATTTCCAAAATGAGTGGTGACCAGCTACTTCCCAGGAGAAGGAGACCTTCAAACAGGAGATTGTTTGTGTGTTGTTTGTTCAAGCAACAATAATTAAAGGTTTCTCAGGAGCCTGGTTCCCTCCTTAGGGATTCAAACCTCTGCTTTGAAGTTCCATCTCCAGCTGGAAACTCACACAAACCTTTAGGCCAAGAGCATTTTTTTTCCCTGAGATATTTTATATCAGCGCTTTGGTACAAGCCTCTTATTTGTGTGTGGGTTCTGCTTTGTAACTCATCTTCCTTGGCAGGAGACAGCCAGCCAGTGCCAAACTGGATTACTGAATGAGGGAAAAATCCATTACCCCTGTTAAGATACTTGGGGGCCTCAAAGTCCTGCCTTGAGATAAACACTCATCATCAGGTGGGGAAAGGGGATTGTTCTGCATCACTCCTCTGTGAGCATGGAAACTCTCCTCCAAACCCTGATGGATCATGTGGAAACACAGAGCAGAATCATCGCTTCTGGGGACCAGGGACCCACTCAGGCCAGCAGTTTTTTCTCTGTGCTTGGAGCAGTCATGTGAGTGTATCTGTTTCTCCTTCTCTAAATGCATTCCTGAAGAGCCCCAGGAGAAAGGAGTGGCCTTCAGACAAGTTCCACACTGGTGACTACTGATGGTGCCCGTGGGCCACCCAGCCCAGGACACTCCTCATCTCCCTCCTCACTCCTGGAACATTAAGGCAATTCACATGTGACCTGAAATAAAACATGCTCTTGTTGCAGCCCCACAGTCTGGGGCCGATGCTGGAGAGCTGCATCCTCCTTCCAGGGCTTCTTGAAGGCTTCCAGAAAGCGCTTCAAGGAGCAAAGTCCCACCTTCTCCTGGGCTGTCCCCCAGCTGCAGTCCCCAGCATCTCTGTGTAGCCCTTCCCCATCGCTGTTTTCCCATGGCAAGAAGTGCCTAGTTCAGAAAGCATCAGCCCCCAAGCCCTTTGATCTTTTCTTTCTCAAGAGAAAAAAGATTAAAAAGAGACAAGAAGTTAAGGATTTGTGAGGGGGAACGGAACATGAATAGCAAATTCTGCTGCGGAGGTCACCTCCCCCAGCTTTCTTCCTGTGTGACCAGGAGGAGGGAAGGGTGTGGAGGGGCTTGTGGGGGATCCAGGGAGGAAGGGAGTAAATTGGGGGCAGAGGGGTGGGGGTGGAGTGGTGAAACCCTTCAAAAGGAACAATGCTGCCAGCGCTGGCATTGTCAGGCAGCCCTTTACAGAGGGCCATGAATACAGGTTATAAATTCTTTGGCCATTGAGAGAGCTCTCCAAACCTGACTCCATCCTGCACTAAACCATGCCTGAGCCCTATCAGTTGCATAGCAATGAATTCATTTACATCTGGATAGTTAATCTCCAATTCACTTGACAGTTTATCTCCTCTTGTAAGAGCAGCAGTGCCTGCTCCATTGTGTTGGAGCCAGTCGAGGCTCATCAGCCTGGCCAGCGCCTCTGGTTTGTGCTCAGCAAAGATAAGCAGGGTGGGTATTGATATGAAACATGAAATTATTGCCCCAAGCTGCTGGATTCTGGTATCCTTTCACTCAGCATCCTCCCCACCTTCACCCTTTGGCTCTCCAGGGTGGAAATGCCATGTCCCTCCCTCTGAGGCTGTCACAGGACAACTGGAGTGTGACTTTTCTGTGACTGGCATTACATGAACAATTGACAATCCAGAATTATTTTGTTTGTTCTTGTTTACTGCAGACTGGTAATTCTGCACTGATTTTTATCTCTGAATATTTTCATAGCATTATTACTGTAGGAAAAGAGCTGTGAGATCATGGAGTCCAAGTGTTCCCCCAGCACTAAACCATGTCCCCAGGTACCACATGTACACATTTTCTGCACACTGCCAGGGACAGTGGCTCCACCACATCCCTGCACAGATCCCCCAGGAGGAATCAATGCTCTTACTCAGCAGAGCAGCTCCCCAGAGAGCTGGGAGCAGCCTGGGATGTCCTGCAGGGGTGGGACAGGCATCACTCACCCAAATTCCCCGCGAGGGGAGGGGAGCTGACTTGTGAGCCCAGGCTTTTTGGGTAGCCCTGGTTGATCTGCTGGTGCCTGCAGAATCCTGTGGCACTGCACATGCACAGGGGCAGTGATGAGGAGAGGGACCCTTTGCTGCTGGGCTGGGTGAGCATGCAGAGTGAGCACAGGGACTGATTTGGCAGATCAACTCTCTGTTTCTGTTAGGAAAGTGGATCAGGAAAGAAGACCTTGAGGGTCAGGGGACAAAGTGTGAAAATTCCTTGAATCATTCATACTTTTAAGTCTCCAATTTTAATTTCCTGCAGTCAGTATTTGTATGTATTTGATGTGGTTTGGACATGATCTGGGGAAGGGCCACTCTGACTAAATACCCCTCTTCTTTTATCTGGAGTGGCTACAAATCTTCAACTGGGCCTTTTGTTTCCTCTCATACATGGTGCACTCTGCTCTGGTCATGAGAACCATGGCTGAAAAGTTTCGTGTGGTTAAAATCAAACAATTAAAAATGGTGAGCTAAAATAAAAACTGATGGGAATTTAAAATCTAACACCAAGTTGAGGCAAAGCAACTTTGTCTTTTAGTACTAAACAATCTTTCATTTGTAGACATTCAGGAAAAGACAGAATTGTTTTCTTTTCCCATGAAAGCTCAGACTTTCCCTGAGTCCCAGTAGTCCAGCAGCTGAAAGAGGAGCTCCAAAGATGGAGCAGCCTGAATCTCTGAGCTGTTCTTGCTCTTCTCCCCTCCCACCTTGCCTTTCCATGGGATTAATCCCTGGCACAGCCCAGGTGCCAGCACTGTCCCCACTGGGGATTTAATGGCACTTTGGTGACAGTAGAGCCAGGGCTGATTTAACCTTAAAATCTGTGGGGAGATGCTGTGTTTGGTAAATAAATTAAAGGATCTGAAAAAGCAACATCCTGTTTCAAATCACGAAAAAGACTTCTTCCTACAGAACTGAGACAAGGCTGTGGGTTTTTATGTTTCTTTTGTGTGCTTTTTTGTGTGCTTACGTGGAAAAGTGAGGAATCATTCCTTCCCGTGGAGTTCACCCCCCACTCCGCCTTCACAACTCCTTGTCAAAATGTTTAAAGGCCTTTTTATTGTTCCTTGGTGTAGAAACAACTTTCTGTTTCTTGTGTCAGCGCCTGGTGATCCCCAGCCATCTCTCCACAGGAAAGATGTCATCTCTCTTCCTTATCTACTCTGTGGTTTTTGTTTTGAAAATAGCCGAACATGACATGATTTTATTTTACTCTTGTGCATATGTTTAAATGAAAATAAATTAGAATAAATAGCATTACTATAAATATTATGGTTAAGATTTAAACCAAACAAAACTGGGATGCTCAAAGCTGTATTTTCCAAGGATGCTGAAGAAATCCCGTTCTGCCTCACGCCATGGCAGCCTGGGAAGCACACAGGGAAGTCTGAGCCATGGGATGCAGGTGGGACAGAGTGGGACTCATTTTGCACATTTGACATTTGTTCATCTGAAATTTCAGTTGTTTTCAGCTACATTCCTTGATTTGTTTTGTTTTGTTTTATCAAAAAGCAAAGTTATTTTATGTCTTCTAAATGGAAGCTGGCACAGAGCAGGGAGTGCACAGGGAATTTGTATCAGCATGGCCAACAGAGCTGGTTCTGGTTATGAATTATAGATTCCCAGGCTGGCTTGGGTCATCAGAAATCCTATCCAGAGCCACCCCAGCCATGGCAGGGACACCTCCCACTGTCCCAGCTGCTCCCAGCCCTGTCCAGCCTGGCCTTGGGCACTGCCAGGGATCCAGGGGCAGCCCCAGCTGCTCTGGGCACCCTGTGCCAGGGCCTGCCCACCCTGCCAGGGAACAATTCCTGCCCAATATCCCATCCAGCCCTGCCCTCTGCCACTGGGAGCCATTCCCTGTGTCCTGTCATTCCATGTCCTTGTCCCCAGTCCCTCTGCAGCTCTCCTGGAGCCCCTCTGGACCCTGCCAGGGGCTCTGAGCTCTCTCTCCTGCAGATGAACCCAGCCTGGCTGCAGACCAGAGGGCTCCAGCCCTTGGAGCAGCTCCTCTGGATCTCTCCAGGAGCTCCAGCTCCTCCCTGTGCTGGGCCCCAGGGCTGGGGTCTCACCTGAGTGGGCAGAGGGGCAGAGTCCCCCCTCCCCTGCTGGGATCAGCCCAGAGCAGGGGGTTTCTGGGTCCCAGCATGTGTGGCCAAGGAATGTGGAACTTTTAATCCACAAAACACCCCCCACCCCTGTCCCCCAGCCCTGTGCAGAAATTGGTGCTTCCCAGGTTTGGAATTTCCACCTGCACCCAGGATGCACCCAGGAAATGTCCCAGAGAGCTGCTGCTGCTGCTGCTGCTGCTCACATCCTCGTGCTCAGCCCTCTGCAGACCCTGTGGGCTGCAGCTAATGCTCTGGGTGGGTGTTTGTCTGTTTGTCCATGTCTGAGTGCAGGAACTGCTGCTGAATTTACTCCTGGAAAACACTGGGACATGTGGGGTTGGGCATGTGCCAGGCTGGGGGCAGAAGTTCTCCTTGCTGCTGCCTCCCTCGCAGGGGCAGAGGGATTCTGTGAATGTCTGATATCTTCCATGACGAAAGCCAGATGAGGGATTGCTGCTACTTACACCATCCAACTTTCCTAAAGAAATTCTCCCCTGGGTTAAGAACAAGCATGACAAATCCCAACCCAAAGGAATGGAGGCGGGGAATGGGAATTTATAAGCCATGAAAAACAAGAGCTTTAAATGGAAAATGGCTTCACACCATAACACTTGGCAGTCAGCCTTTCACGCTTCAACCTGTGCAGCCCAGAGAAATTGGGGGGCGATTTGTGTCTTCAGGAGCTGCAGCAGAGAGCCCTTGGTGTCACACACACAGCCCTGACTGCAGGATGGCAGCTTCAGTGAGGGGTCATTACAAACCAGCCCCTCTGTGCCGTGGGCAGAGCCCCAGCCCTGATGGGAATTGACCTCTCAGGCATTTCTGGGGAGCTTTGGTGGCTGCTGAAGAGCAGCACTTCATTCGAGAGACTTCAGACCCTGGCAGGACTGAGAAAAGTTCTTGGGTGGTCTTTCACAGAATCTCAGGCTGGTTTGGTTTGGAAGGGACCTTAAAGATCATCCAGTGCCATGGAGCACCTTCCTGTAGGGCACGGTGCTCCAGCCCCTGGAGCATTCTCAGGTTCCTGCTGGTGGTCAGGGGATGTCATCAGCTCTCCCCAAGCTCCCTGTGAGATATTTCTGTGTTCAGAGCCTGGGGGGACACAGGGCCCACAGCCCTGGGCACAGGGAGGTGTGCCCCAGGAGAGGGTGTGGGGCTGCTGTGCCAGGGCTGAAATGGATGGAGGGCACTGCAGGAGGGGCTGCCAGGGGGGAAGATCCCTGTGCAGGCTGGAAAGGATTAAAGAGAGGGGCTGTGGGCCAGGGATGAGAACACTACCTGTGACCTGCTCCCAGCCTGCCAAAAGTGGGGGCTAGAGGCAGTATCAGAACCTCAGAGGAATAGATTTTTAAAGTATTTTTTTCTTGAACTAATGCAAAAAACAAAGAGCTTGTTTCAGTGCTCGCCTCCCCTTTCAAGCTGGATGGGATCCTGGATTTTTTAAAAGAAAACAAAGCATATTTCAAATACAGGCTTTCTTTTAGTCTTTTTTTTTTTTTTTTTTTTTTTTTTTTTCCCCTTTCTTTCTTTCCCTTCCAGTTGCTTTCTGTTGGCTGACAGAGATTTTGGAGCCCTGGGGAAGATAGATCTGCCAATGATGATCTCGGCTCCCCATGAATCCGGACCCTGTGTCGGGGAGCTCGCTGCTCCTTCCCAAGCAGGAGGTCCTGGTCCTGCTTCCCCAGGATGATATCACTGGGCCAGTGCAGGGAGAAGAGCTGTAGCTTGTCTAATTTGCTGTCCCAAAATCCTCCTGTGGCAGCTGCAGGTGCTGTGGGATGTGGTGTGGTTAAGGCCTCACAGTTCCTGGCAGTGCTGGACTCCCACCTCTGCATCCTTTTGACTGCTTGGCTGGAATATCTCACTGTGAGTCCTGGAGAAGCCAAGGCACTGAGCTGATCCTTCTCATCCACTGTGAAAACATTGGTGGCAGAGCCCCAGCTTCCAGAGACCCCCAGGAATGGGAGCTGAGGGACACATCAGAGCCCTGCTCTGCTGTCAGCTTGACATTAACCTCCAGACAAGGAGCCTGACAACTGGCAGGAGCCAGACCCTTCACCATGCCCTCCTGTGCCTTATCAGAGGGAAATAAATCCTGTCTGATTAGGGTTTTTTTAATGAGAATTCTCAGCAAATAAATGAACTGCCTGCACAGTGATAATGGGCTGTTTGGGAAGTGAGTCTGCGGTGTGTATGTGCAGCTGGAAGTCATCAAAACCATCTTACCCCATGGAGTCTCCTGTGCTGAACTTGTGTTTACAAAATCAGACAGGAAAAGGAATTTTTCAATGGGTATTTTCTGATAATTTTTTCAGCCCAGCAGCAGTGTAAGTGAGGGCCTGTCTGCACAGAGCCATTGCATCTCTGCCGGGTGCTGGCCTTCACTTCCTCCTCCCCATCCCTTTTGACCAGTTTTGACACATCCTGCTCCAGTCTAAATCCGTGTGTTGAGCTTTGATGGACCCTGAGGGCCTTGGCCAGTGGTTCTACAGGAATCTCAGTGAGGGGGGGCCAGCTGATACCCAGAGATGAGCCCACCACTCCTGCCCCCATCCCTGCTGTGCCCCATGGTGTGCAGGGACACCAGTCCTTACACCACACAAAAGCTGCTGTCAAACATTGTCAGTGTTACCTGCCCTTTTTTTTTTGTTTATTTTAACAAGTTCTCCTCAATAATCCTGACATTCAGTCACCAGTTATAAGCTGGGCTAGGAACAACCTTTCAGAGGATGCTCATAAATGCTCACTCATAGCTCACTACACTTTTGTTTTCCCTGACAGGCATCTCCCTCCTTTTCTGTGATCTTCTCATCCACAGAGATCCCTTTGTACGGTCTCTGCTGAAATTCAGGCCTGGGTAATTGGCCAGTTTGCTGCACCCCAGCACTTCTGTGGATTCACTGTGCTCATGCTCACCTCCCCGTGTGCCATGTCCCAGAGCAGCGTGGGGCAGAGGCAGCCCCGGCTGTGGCTCAGCCCTGGAAAGTGCAGAATGTGATGATCTGGGTACAGATCCTGCCATGAGAATCAGCTCTGCAGCAGCCAGGGAAACATGGGCTGTGCTGAGGGCTGTGGGACCTGCTTGGAGGGGACCATTAGATAAAAACCCTCGAGGTGATTCAGTTCAAATTACTGGGTCCAGTGTTAGGTAACCATGGAAAAAATGCAAATAGAGCTTGAAGCCCAATCTCACAATTGTCTCTGTGTGTGAAATGTCTTGGCACCTCACATCTCTTCTCTGAAAAGCCGGTATTTTTAGATTTACCACAGATTACTTTTGATGCTGGAGGCCTTAAAACTGTTCTGACATGAACCCAAGCTATTCTGCTATCTTCAAAAATGGAGTCTTAAATGAGAACTGAAATTTATTGAACTGTATTTGAATTACAGTAGGGCAGAGCACTTCAGCATGTGCATGGAAAGCAGCCTGTGAGGAAGGAGAACAGGACTGACCGCGGGTCAGAAACTGCAGCTTTTCTGAGGCACTGCAGGGGTTACCCCTCTCCAGAGCTGCACCCTGGAGAAATCAGCTTTGCATGTGAAGCCATCCTTGTCCAGCTGTGAAACCCAGCTGAAATATAAACTTCTCTGAAGCCTTCACAGGTGGTTTCCATCTGTATCTGTGTCTGATTAGCCAGAGTTGCACAATGGCAGCGGGTTCTGCTGCCAGTTCTTCCCTCCTTACCTTGACCCGTGGTTTCACTCTTTCACACTTTGTCTTTGGCTCAGACCAGTCTCCCCTGGGCGAGTTCAGCCTTGATTTTTGGGTCTCCAGAAAGACAGACAGCTTTTCCTGACTGATGGTTCTGATTGCTGGGGATGGCACAGGCAGACAGCTCACCTGGAGCGGGGGCTGGAGGTGGGCAGGAGCCCAGGCTTTCTCTAATAGCATTTTCACGATGATTTGCTTCCCCTGTCATGTTGTTTCAAATTCCTCTCAAGCCATACTTTTCACAGTCTGGATTTTCTCTCATGAATTTCTCAAGGGGCTATCTGGAGGGGAAACTACTTCTCACCATAACAAACAACCAAAGCCTTCATCGTTAAAAAATAAAGCACTAACATGGCCCTACAATGGAGCCCTTTGTCAAGTCACATCTGTTTAGGTCACCAGAAATTATAAGCCTTTAATTTGGAAAGTAACTTTCTTTTATCAAAATAGGAAAGAGGACTGCAAAACATTCAGGAAAAATCTGCATGAAAGCTCAGGCATGTAGCAGTAATATTCTGAGTTACACAGAAACCCCAAATTGCCTGTGTATACAAATACTGGATTTAAGTTCTCCTAGCTGCAGGAACAGCCAAGTCCATAGCATGGGTCACTGCTGTGCTTGTGTAAAACCAGTGTGAAAAAGAATCTGGCCCAATGGACAGAAAAATCTCATTTCAGGGCTAATGTGGTTGGATTTAGCCCAAAGTTTAATATCTGCCTCCCAGAAATCATCTGCCAGTAATTGCTAAATGGCAGAGCAAGGGGGTTCATGTGGGGATGATGGAAAATACTTTTCAGGGGTACCACCAGTGGCGATGAATTACAGATCATTCCTGTGCACACCGTAAAGGGAATGGTGATAGAAATTCCTCTAATTACATTTAATTGGTTTTGAAATGAAACTATCTGTAATTTCAGCGTGGCTCTGAGGAGGATTGCTGGCTGAGAAGGCAGAGCAGTCTGCTGGAATGAGCTGGATACATGGAAGTAATGCTGGCAGTAGGAGCTGTAAGAATTATGATACTGGAATTAGTCAGGCCAGTTTAGGTCAGTGCAAGCAGAGGGTTTCCTGTTTAACTCCTGAGCTGCAGGTACTGTGTTCTGACAGCTCTTCCATTTAGCATCCAGAGGGGAATATGCAGAACAGAGTGTGCTGGAAGATACCAATCCTCTGTATTTTTAATCCTGAGTGATACAAAGCACAGCTGCTTCTTGCCTGTCCTTTCCCCAAGCATTTGATTCTGTTAAGTGGTTTAATTCATTCATAAATGCTCTCTGGACTGCACAGTCGTGCCAAATATGCAACTGTCTGGGTAAGGGTGTACAAACAAGGTGTGCCTGATTCCTGCAGGGAGTTACTGTGGCAAGTGCAAACTCGCACTGGGAATGTGAATCCACGCATGAACAGACACCCAATTAGCAAAGAATTTCTGAATGCAGAGACCTGACTTGAGCAACAAGTCATGGAATCTGTCCGTGTAAATGATGTGTGCCATTGCACACAGATTTCAAAACTCTGTTTCTAAGGAATAGAGGTATTTCTATGTATTAGACCACAAAGCTTCTCTGAGTTCCCCCTTTTTAACCATGGTGATGAGGTCACTGGAAAAAGAGTGACTGACTGTTCATTCCCCTTCCTCATTGTGTGTCACACATCAGACAGTGCTTGCTTCCGAGCCTGGACATCCAGGGAAAGCAGGAACCAGCGATGGAGGGGACAGAATAACGGAGCTCACAGCCTGTGGAGCCATCTCTTCCAAGCCAGGAAAAACACAGCACCCAGCTCCCCGAGCTGCAGGAGCCCCGAGGGATGCAGTGTAGGTCTGGGAAGGACACTTGTTCTTGTTTGTGTCACCCACCCCATGAGCAGCAGCAACAGCGTGCAGCAGCGGCCCAGGCAGTTCTGCAAAAAACTCTCGTTTGTTCTCATTATCCCCAGCAGAATCACAGAGAAAATCGTGCCCTCAGAACCAACAGCCAAATTTTTGCCTGTTTACGTCTGGTGTGGGAGCCTGAGTAATGTGGGGAGATGAGGGCAGTAAACAGAGTTGTAAACAGAGCAAACCTGGAGAGCACAGCAAAGGGCAGCCTGTGCAATGTTGTTCTTGGTGTCAGTGTAATTTGTGTGCGGTTTCACGGAGTTTACAAAGCCGGCTCGGGGCTGGAGAGGCTGCATGAGGTAACTGCAAAATGCCTCTCTCACCGGGGCTGCTCCAGCCTTTAACGCTGAGCTGAAATTCCCGTCTGAGCGCAGGAGCTCGGGATGGCATCCACAGCATGCGGGGAGAGAGGGAGGGAGGGAGGGAGGGAGGGAGGGAGGGAGGGAGGGAGGGAGGGAGGGAGGGAGGGAGGGAGGGAAGGAGGGAAGGAGGGAAGGAGGGAAGGAGGGAAGGAGGGAAGGAAGGAAGGAAGGAAGGAAGGAAGGAAGGAAGGAAGGAAGGAAGGAAGGAAGGAAGGAAGGAAGGAAGGAAGGAAGGAAGGAAGGAAGGAAGGAAGGAAGGAAGGAAGGAAGGAAGGAAGGAAGGAAGGAAGGAAGGAAGGAAGGAAGGAAGGAAGGAAGGAAGGAAGGAAGGAAGGAAGGAAGGAAGGAAGGAAGGAAGGAAGGAAGGAAGGAAGGAAGGAAGGAAGGAAGGAAGGAAGGAAGGAAGGAAGGAAGGAAGGAAGGAAGGAAGGAAGGAAGGAAGGAAGGAAGGAAGGAAGGAAGGAAGGAAGGAAGGAAGGAAGGAAGGAAGGAAGGAAGGAAGGAAGGAAGGAAGGAAGGAAGGAAGGAAGGAAGGAAGGAAGGAAGGAAGGAAGGAAGGAAGGAAGGAAGGAAGGAAGGAAGGAAGGAAGGAAGGAAGGAAGGAAGGAAGGAAGGAAGGAGGGAAGGAAGGAGGGAAGGAAGGAGGGAAGGAAGGAGGGAGGGAAGGAAGGAGGGAGGGAAGGAAGGAAGGAGGGAAGGAAGGAAGGAGGGAAGGAGGGAGGGAAGGAAGGAGGGAGGGAAGGATGGAAGGAGGGAGGGAAGGAAGGATGGAAGGAAGGAGGGAAGGAGGGAGGGAAGGAAGGAGGGAGGGAGGGTCCCGGTGCCCTGGGCAGGTGTCCGCTGGCTCGGCCCCTCCTGGCAGCGTTCCCCTGGGAGCTGCCCCAGCTCTGAAGTCATGCTTTGGTTCTCAGGCTATTTTTGAAGGCAGAAATGGGAGTGTAACCAACGCTTCAGCACTTTCCCACACCTTCATGTGACACAGGACTGTGCCCAGTCATAGAACTCTGTCCCCAGGACTTAAAAATTGTCACAGTTTCACTTCCCTCACGTTTGTTTTTTTTTCCCTTCCTTTCTGGAGCCAGTGGAGTTGGTTCCCTTTGCTGCCTGGGGAGCTGCCTCATATGGCTCCTTCCTGAAAAATTACCTTTTTTAGGATGCTCTCACCAATTCTGAACTGTTTTTGTAGGCAGGCAGTGCCCTTTTCTGTCTCTCTATATGTTTCACACCAGCTGTTCCATATCTTGAAGCACAGAACCAACTCTTGCAGCAGAAAAAGGAACTTTTCAAGTTGATTTATACATAATTTCCACCTTAGTGCAGTTTGGATTAACATTTAAAAATAATTAAATGTACAGCAATTCACATCTTTCTAGTGAAATGCCAAAGAAAAGCAAACCCCAGGTTTGCAAATCCTCAGCCTTCAGCTGGATCATGGATTTCTGCCTGCTCTTTGTCTCCTGCTGCTCTGGGAAGGGGAGAACTACCTGGCCAAGGCACATGGGGAAATTTACCAAACAGAAATGCTGCAGTTATCCATACAAACCCCAAAGCAGAGGTTTACAAATCCAGGGAGTTGCTGGTTCCCTGACGTGCCTCAGTTACCCAGGGATTGCTCACTCAGTGAGTTTTCTGCTGGTGGTGTTCCTTTAATTCTAATGAACTGTGAGAATGTTAATTAAAAAAGCATACCAAAATGAAGTGCTCCTCCAAGAACCAAGAACCTGTCATTTGCATGAAAACCCTGGATTATAAACTGCTTCTTCTACTTTTGCTGCCAAATATGCAAAGTAAATTGCACAATTTTGGGGATGCAGTTGAGCCGCTTTGTGTTTTTCTTTCTCCAACTGAGAAGAAACATTTTCTCCCATCCGACAGGGAGTGTTTGTTTTTCTTGCCATGTAACACTTACAGCTCCCATGGATAGCAGGACAATAACTGCTCTACCATTTCTTATCTCCCTTCAGCGTGAAGTTGGGATTTTTCTAAGATAAGGATGGTTTGTTTGTTTTATTTGCTTGCTTTAATTTTGTGGTTGTTTTTCCAAATAAAAGAAAGTGAAGTTTAGGAAGCAGAGCAGCGATGGCAGTTGTGAGCTGTGCTGAGCCTCATTCCCATCCCTGCTCAGGCGTGAGAATGTTCTCAGCCAGTGGATTGTTCACATTCAGACTTTTCTCTTCCATGGTTGTCACATACCCAAGTCATTTACCCAAGCTCCATCCGTTGATTGCAAAATCAATTATTGTTTTATGACAGATAGTGGGATGCTTCCTTATTTTCTTAGTGCTTTTTTTAAACTGGAAGATGATCTGCTGCTGGATAACGTTTCAGCAGAGTTGTGGTGTACCCCAGGAGATGGAGCAGAGCCATCCCTAGCACAGGGAGGCCTCAGTGCACCCTTGAATTCATGTGGCAGCCCCTGCATTGCTGGGTTTGTGAGTGGGATCTCCTCAGTGGCAAATGGGGCACTCTGCTCTCAGGAGGGGACAGGAGAGAGCAGGCTGGCTCAGACAATGGGTGTTTCCTGGGGAGAGTTTAAACTATCCCAGAAAGCTTTAAAATACTTTCAGAGCATTTAAAGTTTGATGAGGTTTTGATAGCTTGTATGTTTGTGTAAATCAGAACATTCAGGGTGTTCTGTCAGGGCCCCTTTATGGGCAGACTGTGCTCCAGAGTCCCTGAAGAGTCCAAGCTTCATTTGCCAGGTGGGACAGCCAGTTCCCCGTTTGCTGCTTCTCCAGAGTTGGGTGTTTTTCCCATTATCTGTTGCTTTACTGCCCTGCTCTAAACTGTCCCTTATGGTTACCCTGCTTGGGTCACTCTGGTACCTCAGCACTGTGAACTGGCAGATGAGAAAAGGGATCCCATTGCCCATGGCAGGCTCCAGGAGAGCTCCTGCAGACTGCAGTCATCCATCCCGGGGTGTCCCATCCCAGGGTGTCCCATCCCAGGGTACCCCATCCCAGGGTGTCCAATCCAGCAATGGAGCCCAGCCCACATAAAGATGTAAAACATTTGCTTGTTTTGCTGGTGCAAATATTTTTCTATCTTTCACTATATTTTTCCTCAAAAGGGCTGAAGAACTAAAAGAGGAAAATTAGTTGGGATCCTTTAACAGCAGAGGTGAGAAAGGACCTCAGGTCATCCCTGGCATTGATATAGTATTGAGATGAGTTTGATCTGAATAGTTAAAGGGTTGTGAGTGCTTACATGAAACGTTTTTTGCAACTGAGATTAATTTGAAGCAAGTGCAGAGGCTGCCTTTGCCATTGAGGATCCTTTTGGTGACATTTATGTCCCCAGGGTTTGGACTCCTCACAAGCAGACAACTTCCATGAGCTCTGAGGCACAAGGGGATGTGAGTGACTTGCTACAAGTCCCTGTCTGTCTCCAGCATTGCAGGATGGCGATTACCCCAGACACAGCTGGATGTGGCTGGAGCAGAGGCAGCCTGGCACCTCCCTGGCCAAGCAGGGAGATCACATCCCTGAGCTTCACTGGATGCTGCACAGGAAAACCTGCCCTGGTTTGCAGCCAAATCCAACACTTCAGCTGGTTTTTGAGGACCTTCAGTGGAGAAAGAAGAGTGTGTTGCATGAGAATGGCAGCTGCTCTGGGGCTGCAGTGCCTGCAATGGGGCTTCTGGTGTCCAGAGCCCACAGCAGCCCTGTCACATACAATCATCCTGTGAAGCTGATGTCTTACTCCTGACAGGCTCCCAGTCCATCCTGACATGCACCCAGATGCTCAGTGAGTGTCATTTCCTGCTCCAAGGAGCCCAGATTGTTCCTGACTGGCCCCTGGGTTTGAGCACTCAATTCTTCTCCCTCATTTATTTCCTTGGCGTGCGGGAGCTGGGCTTCGTCCCCTCCCGTACATCTCCCGGTCATGTGGAGTATGAAATGCTCCTTGCAGGGGTGAGGGCTGCTGGCTGGGCTGGGCTGGGTTTAGCAGTGCTGCAGGAGTTTGGGGAGCTTTGCTGGGGTGCACTGCTGCTCTGGGGGAGCACAGCCAGTGCTCCACACACTGCAGGGAAAGGGTCTCTGCTGGGGCACCAAAGGCTCCAGCCCATCCTTGTGGAACCCAAACAAGGCTTGGTCTGAGGGAAAGAGCAAGTGTTGGTCCTTTCCAGATTGCTGACTCCTGCTTTCACAGCCAGGACAGCTCAGGCTTGCTGAGAGGAGAGCAGCACCAGGAGCTGCAGTGCAGCAGAGAGGGGCTGTGGCAGCTGCCTGCTCTCCTTCCAGAGGGAGTTCTCCACTTGGAGCCCTTTCTGAGGCAACTTGAGGTTAATTAGCAACTTTTGCCTTCACTATCTTGCTGGTCTGTTTATTTTTTGTCTGAGTGAGTTCTTTTCTCTTCCTGTTGTTGTTCCTCCATCCTGAGGGAAGCAGGGACCATGTGGATACCCTGCCCCGTGCTCAGGGAATCCTGCTGCCACCCCCTCCCCACTCCCACACAGGCAGGCTGCTCCTTGCCTTTGGAAATGTCTCTCCTTTCCAATCACACCTTTCATGTACTCTCATAAAGGAGATCCTCTGCGATGTGAGGTGCTGGAGGCCGGATGGTGATGGGTGCAGCAGGTAGGAGGAGAGAGCTGGGAAACCACAGCCGTGCTGGCTCCGAGCTCCTGCCTCCTACAGACACAGCCCCATCCTACTGGGAGCAGCTCTTCACTCTCCAGTGCTGGAGGGAGCCCGTGGGTGGGTGCTGGAGCACAGACACGACATCTGAGCTGCCCTTGGCCACTCTGCAGAGCCCAGCTGCTGATGTTGATGGAAGCCATCCAAAAAGCAGCACACAGGCTTCAGCTAAGCCTGGGAGTCACCCCTGCTCTGCAGTGGACATGCACCAGCCATAAATACAAGCCACTGTGTTATTAATGCACCCACTGTAAATGCTTTATGTAACCTCATAAACTCCAATAGCTGTAATCTCAGCGAGCCCGTGGCCTTTGCTGGGCTGGCATTGGAGGCAAGAGGCCTGGAAGAGCCAGGCCATCTGCAGGGGTAATGAGTTTCTCATCCTTCCAGAAAGAGAATAGTCCCTTGGTGCCTGCCCCGTGGGGTCTCATGTGCTGGAGACTGCATGGGATTTTCCTAACTTGCATGTCAGCAAGGATCTGGTGGTGCAGCAGGGAAAATCCAGAGTGAACTGCTGGATATGATCCTTACATTCATCCATCAGGCTGCTGCCATGGCAGGACAAGTGAAACAACAGATCCTCAGCAAGGAAAGGTCATTGTCTGCAGAACAATTGAGAGGAGCATAAATGAACCCCAGAGCCAGGCACAGTGCAAGGTGCTGCTGTCCACACCTGTCTGCTTTAGGTTGAATTAAGCTTTTCTCTCCCATCTGTGCTGCCTGGAGGCTCCTGCAGGCTGGAGTGCAGAAGGTACCCAAGCCCAAAGTGCCAGGGACTGTTTGTACAGGGACTGGATCTCAACACCTTGATTTCTCACTCCTGATCCTTTCTGAACACTCTTCACAGAGAACGTGACCCCTCCTTCCCCCTCGCCGTCCTCTGCCACAGAGTAACCCCAGCCCTGCAGTGATGGTTATCACAGGAAACCTTCCCCAGACTCTTCCATCTCATGAGAGACCCTGCTTCCCTCTCGGCCTCTCATCCTGGAAATCCTTCCTGCTCCTCTCCTGCCGTCCAGCCCAGCTGGTTCCTGCTGCAGCTGCAGCCGTGAGCCTCGGCCGGCCAGACAGGAGGGACGGGAGCTGTGCCCTCATCCTCAGCACATCCACAAACCAGCACAGCCCCAGCCTGTCCCTGCTGCTCCTCAGTACCACTCAGCCTGCTGGCTCAGGCTTTCCACCCTCACACCAGGAATTTTCACACCAGCTCTGCCTGCACAGCTGACTTCAGCAGCAAAAACATTCCTTTTATTTCACCCAGCCTTCAGGCTTAACCTGAAGCATCCAGGCTTAATTCTGGGTGTTTCCTGAGTTCATCCCCTCAGTGACCACAGCAGCACAGGGCCCTGTGGAACCTTGCTGTTCCTCCTGGCCCTTGGAGCATGTGCCCAGGGACTGCCTTCCCAAGCAGCTGAAATGTCCTTGGGGTGTTAACACCACAATAAGAAGATAAGAAGGGAAGAGCAGTGCCAGTGGAATGGACCTTCCCTCCACACAGGTGGGAAACAAGTTTGGAAATATCCAAAGGGAGATGTGTGTGGACATGCATCTCCCAGTATGGGATGGTTTTTTCCTGGTCACACAGGGGAGAAGGCATCTGCCTGGAAATCTCATTTTAACACTCCCACTGTCTGGGTTTTCAATTCAAACCCTGTCCCAAATATGCATCTGCTTTTCCTTCTACTTTTTGGCTACCACTTCTTGCTTCCCCCTCCCCTACCCCCATGTGAAGCATTTTTCTAGATGTTGGGTAGGAGCAGCTGGGGTTCCTTGGTTGCTGAAATGCTGCCTGGCCTTGGGCTGCTCTGCCAGCCAAAGCTCCCTCATCCACAGCCCTGCCCACTGCCTCAGCCTGGCCACTCACTGCTTCGAGGGAGCCCAGACCATCCAGATCCCTGTTCCAGGATGAACCCAGGGCTTCAGTTTCAGCCTCTTGGTCCCTGCCAAGCCACTCTTCTTGGAAATTCAGGTCATGAGAAATGTGTAAATGCTTTCCAGTCTCCTTCTTTGTCCCTTAACCTCGGGCTTTCAGCAGCCAGCAGTTCCCATCTCTGTCCATCCCTCATTTCCTGGGCTCTGCTGAGAGCCTCTCCTTTGAGAAGAGCCACTGAGCAGTGTTTTGTGTGTGTTTGGCTCTCCCAGCCTTAAGGATTCTGTGATTCTAAGACCCTGTGTTGCAGTGCAGATGTCTTTACTGGGTGGGTGTCATCCTTGTCTGAAATGACTGAAACATGCCTGGGTCACTGTGTGTGGTGCAGGTTTTGCCTGCACCCCACAGCCCCTGTCCACGAGGGATGAGTGCTGGAGCAGACGGATCTGTTTCCATTCCCGTGCTGCTGCTGGAGTTATGCTGGCCAGGTGACAAGGCACAGAGCACCATTTGCAAGAAGCCTGATGACTCGACAGCTTGTTCTCATTGGGAGAATGATGCCCAGGCAGAGATGTGAAGAAAATAAACAGGGCCAGGCTGAGAGGGGCGAATCCAGGCAGGCATCCAAGATGCCCAGTCCTCATCCTGGGGCTGCATCCAGCAACTGTTACCTATGATTAAGGGTCCATATCAATCTTGATGTCATGAAAGTCACCCAGACCGTGAAATGCCCGTGTTCAGTGTGGAAATACAGCATTTGATGCATTTTTGTTTGAAATGCGTTAAATCTGCCTTAGAGGGGCCACGGGGAGGGGCTGGGACCATGAGGAGCTGGTCTGTGTCACTCCTTCTCAGAGCAGGGCGTGTGGATCCAGCAGCTCATCCATGACAAACTCCAAAAATGGCAGAGACGTTTGCCACGGTCGGGCTGTGAAATCAGCCTCCTCTCTAGGAATGAGAAACCTGCAGAGCTGCAGGCCAGGGCTGCCGGCTGGCTGTGCCTCCCTGCCAGAGAGCATCCCCAGCACGGCCAGGGAGGCAGGGAAGCAGAAGGGAAGCAGGCAGGGTACCCAGCCTCCAGCATGGGGAAGCAGAGGGTGCTGTGGTTTGTCACCCCACTCCATTTAAGCTGGCATCCCTGGTGGGAAGGGGCTCTGAGCACCCATGGCCTCTCATTCACAGGCTCTGTGCAGGGCAGGCTGTAAAGCCACTCTTTGGGTGAGATACTCTGCTGGCAAGTGCAGTGTGTTTTAGCAGCCAGATGGCCCTGGGGATGTCCCCAAGTGTTCCAGCTGTCCCTCGGGGTCCCTTGTGCACCTGCAGCCAGAGGGGGAGCGGTGAAGCCTGAGCTGCTGCTGGTGGCTGTCAGGGCTCCCGGCCTGCCCCGTGTTTCCTACAGCTCTGCGGCCACAACTTCCCAAACGTGCTGATTGATAGCTCTCCAGAGTGCCTTTCCCCTTCCTTTTCACACAATATCCCAAACTCTGCTCTCCCTTTGCCAAGTGGAGATGGGGGTTTGGTCCCAAGAAGGGGCAGGTCTGAGAGGCCAGCAGCCGCTCCCGGCCTCAGCACAGGGCTTGGCAGCGGCTCTTTGTGCGAGGTAGAGTTCTCACGCTCTAAATATACAATCTGTGATAAGGGAAGGGAAAAAGCCCAGCATGGAAATATTCCTTCTGTAAGAGAAATAATTTTCTGCTGCTAAAAATACGTGTCCATATTATTCTTGCTTGGTCTGCAGTTAGATGGGAGGGAGAGCACGCAGGCCGCCCTCAGGGGACTCGGCTCGTGGGACAGGCCTGGGCGGCCGGGGGGATCAGGGGGAGGGACAGGGCTCCTCACCCTGGTTTATCGTCCCCATCTCTTTCTCAGGGCACTAAAACTGTGATACAGCATTACCCTGAAGGTCGTAGGAACTAACCTCTGAGCAGGTGCTGACAGTGGGAAAGTGATCCACAGCGTTCCCAGAGCAAGCGGGAGCCTGTTCCCAGCCGCGGCTGCACATGGAGGCAGGAACGGCTTTGTTCGAGGGGGACACATGTTTGGAGTGCTGGGATATGTGTAATCCCTTCCTGTCCCATCTGCAAGTGTCCCGGGCCCGGTTTCCTTCCCTGGCTGCTGCTGCCGGGACACTGGATCCCCATTCCCGAGCCCTCCCGAAGGGGCGAGCGGAGCTGAGCTGAGCCAAGGGGAGCAGGCAGAACTTCCAGAGAGCCCTGAGCCAGGAGCCAGGGCTTGTCCAGGATCCCTGCCCTGCCCTGGGTCACTGCCCAGGATCCCTGCCCTGCCCGGGATCCCTGCCCTGCCCAGGATCCCAGCTCTGCCCGGGATCCCTGCCCTGCCCTGGGTCCCAGCTCTGCCCGGGATCCCTGCCCTGCCCTGGGTCCCAGCTCTGTCCTGGGTCACTGCCATGGTACCAAGTGAGGAATGGATGATGTTTGCTGCTTCCACAACCTCAGCTGGCAGAGCTGGACACACCTGACCCGAAGCCAGTCAGGACTATCTCTGTGAAACCAATCCTGTTAAAAATGGTGGAATCTTGTGCAGCTTCTTGCCAAAATCAAGGGGCCAAGCTGCAGCCCCAGACACCCCTCCTGTCTCCTTGGCTTAAAGCAAGCTGTGCCCAAGCTCTGCAGAGAACCCTATGCCAGTGAGCAGCAGAATTACTGATCCCCTAGAACTTCTGCACCAACACCTGTCTGGGCAGAGGTAGGAGGCTCCCTTTGCTTGAATACTTGAATAAAAAAATCTATTTAACAGCTTTGCCATGCTTTAGTCCAACTGCTATTCCTGCTCTGCTAATCCCTCCCAGTGCTCCTGCACAGCAGCCTGGGTCTGCAGGGAAGGGATCTGGTGTTTGACATCCGTGTTATTGTGTCTTGCTCAGTCTCACGCTCGCTGGCCTGGGGCCAGCAGCAGAAGGACATAACCTTGAGCTGGACTGGACCCTGCTGTTCCCAGCACTGAGGTGGGAGAGGGGCTGGAGCAGGAAAAACAAGGAGGCAGCTTTTCCCTTTCTTTGGGTGGCGATGGCCCGGCAGCGCACACATTCCTGACTCGGTGCCAGGGTGGACAGTGGGCAGCCCCAGGGGAGCCAGTGCCGGCTCCTCACGACTCCACTGAGGCCGGGAGGAAACTGCAGCTGCCTGCAAAGGGCGATACGAGGCTCTGACTCAGCCAGACACGGACCCAGCACGGACCCAACACAGACGTGTCCTCACAGAACCAGCCCTGGAGCCCGTGAGGGAACAGCTCAGCACCAGCTCAGCTCTGCTCTCGGGCTGCAGTTTTGCATTTCTCCCAGTCCCCAACCTGCACTGAACTGTGCTGCACACTGGGCAGCTCCAGCTGCAGCGACCAAAGCATCCAGCCCACACCTCAGGGATGTGCATCTCCTCTCCAAGCTCCCTCCAAGCCCTCCTGTGTGCTGCCCCTCCCCATCACCCTCACTGTGAGGAGTTATGGGGACACAGAATAATGGAATCATCATGGAAAAAACGTCTGAGATCATCAAGTCCAACTGTTCCCCCAGCACTGCCAAGCCCACTAACCCAAACTGCCACATCCACCCTGGAAGGTGACTCCACCAGTGACTCTGGTCAGCCTGTTCCAGGGCTTGACAGCTCTTTCCATGAAGTTTTTCCTAAATACTGGTCAGGGGATGCTCTGGGAACAAATGTCTGGCCTCAAATGGGCAGGAACTCGTTAAAAAAACACTGTAGCAAGGTCTGCTGGGGTTTAAGGTCTGTAACTGCTGATGGCTCTGCTGCAGCAGGACCATCTTCTGCCATATTGAGCATCTTCCTGACCATATTCTCTGTAATTCTTGGGCAGTGGTTTTGAACTGAAGGAAGGCTGATTTAGATTACTTACAAGGAAGAAGTTTTTACAGTGAGGGTGGTAAGGCCCTGGCACAGGCTGGACAAAGAAGCTGTGGCTGCTCCATCCCTGGAATTGTCCAAGGCCAGGTTGTCACACAGGAGTGTGACAGCAGCTGGAATCAGCCCCAGGGACAGCAGCTTCTATCGAGGGAGCAGAGAGCGGGCAGTGAGCAGGGCTGGCTGTGCTGCCACAGTGCTGGGACCAGGTAGAGCAGGGTTAATGCCACCAGTGTCTCTGTGCAATGGCTTTTTTATCTGATCCAGCCCAGCGCGTTTCCTGGTGGAGCACTTTGTGTCCGGTCAGCGAGGCTGCTTGGCAGCAGAGCAGAGAGGAAGGCTGGAAGTAAACACAGGCGCTCTTGGATCAGCAGCTGGGAAAATCAGTGAGAAGCTGCATGGGATTGCCGTCTCCAAACCCTCCTTGTTTCCTTGCCTCGCAGACAAACGGCTTCCTGCCAGGGCCAGCCCTCAGTGCCAGGCCTGCAGCAGCAGCACCCTTGTCCCAGCACAGCCCTGCCTCCCTTGGCCACTTCCAGCAGCTCACCTGCATCAGGGACTTGACGTGGTGTGGAGCCTGGTGAGGTTTGAGTGTCCAGCTCCACAAAATCCCTGCTCTGGTAACTGAAAGTACTGGAGATCATGATTGCTAAAGTTCTAATATCTGTACTTTTGCCTTTCTCCTTTGAACCAGGGTCTGGTTTGAACATGGCCTGGCATTCCTGGAATGACTGAAAGAAACATTAGGAAGAAATCCTTCCCTGTGAGGGTGGTGAGCCCTGGCACAGGGTGCCCAGAGCAGCTGTGGCTGCCCCTGGATCCCTGGGAGTGTCCAAGGCCAGGTTGGACAGGGCTGGGAGCAGCTGGGACAGTGGGAGGTGTCCCTGCCCACAGCAGAGCATAGAATGGGATGAGTTTATGGTCCCTTCTAACCCAAATCAGACTGTGCTTCTGTGAAACCTTGGTGGGGTCCCATAGGGAAACATCATTTTGAGCAACTCAGGCAGGATGTGGCTCTCCAACAGGTGAGCAGGAAGGGAAAACAAGACCTTGTCACCAGAGGTTCTTGTGAGCAGCCTGGGTGGAGATGGAAGGTTTAGCTGGAGAGATGATGGTGTGGTCATGCTACTGTGGAATCACTGCCCACCCCCTTACCTCTCCAAGCTTTTCCTTGCTTCCTCTTGGATTTGGAAGAATGTAAATGCACAAACTCCAAGGCTGGTAGGAAAACAAAGATTTTCCTTCCAGATATGAGACAGCTACAGAAATGTGCAACATAGAGTGAGGAATGAGAGGTCACTCGAGTCCAGCCTGCTGAGTGTGTGTGCCAAGAGGGTTTCCCAAATAATGAAACCATCTGCCTGTTGCTGCTGCCCTGTACACCTAAAAACAGTGAGGAAAGAAGACTAGAGAGGATTGAGGGTCATCCAAATGTCTCTGTATTGGTGATGTATCTTCTGTTCAGCTGCAGAAATAGATAATCCATTCCATGGAGCCATAGCTGAGACTTGGACATGGCTCTGGGCTTCACTCCACTCTGGGCAGGAAGGGAAGCAGCCAAATTCAGCAGAAATAACCAGAATTTCATATGGAGACATGGAATAAAGGAGCTTATTTCCTCAGCCTGGGCTTCCCTCTGTAAGGTCAATAATCACGAAGTGCACCCAACTGGAGGGTTCTGGGATCCCAGTGGCAGCACTTTCCTGGTCCCACACCTCTCTGGAGCTGTGGCTGCCCTGGTTTGCAGTGTGGCTGCTGCAGCTGTTGTCACCCTGGCATGAGCTTTCCTCTCCTCCCCACCGGGACCTCCTTTGGATTTCATATCTCAGGGCAGAAGGGCACTTGGCTGATTTCACGTTCCCACTGTCTCAGCTCTTCTCAGCTCTTTACATCCATGGACTTCTCTGTATTTTTCCTGGAAAGAGACTCTGGCCTGCTGCTTTCCCTTTTCTTACATCCCATTTCTGGTTCATCCAGGCCCTGCATGTATGAACAGCCAGTTCCCATTTTTGTGTGTCTGTGCTGACAGCCTGGGTTCAAAGGTGCTGTGCTTAGCAGAGTCATTACAGGGCACTGCAGGAACCAGGGGCTGTCCCAGTGCTCAGCAACACCAGCCACCAGTGCCATGCACAAACTGGCACTTGAGCAAACAAGGCTGTCTTGGGTCCATGTCCCACACAGGTGATGTTCTGGGTGCTGAGCTGAGCAATATCTCTCCAGTTACCTCACAAAGAATCACAGAATTACAGACTTGTTTGCTTTAGAAGGGATTTTAAAGCTCATCTCATTCTACCCCTTGCTATGGGCAAGGACACCTTCCACTGTCCCAGGTTCCCCCAAGCCCCATCCAGCCTGACCTGGAACACTTCCAGGAATGGGGCATTCTGTGGTTCTCTGAAGTTTTGTAGCCAAAATTGGATGTGTCTCGCTCCATCCCATCTTTCCAGCTGGCACCTCTTGCCCTGCTGTGATCTGTGCCAGGTGGGATGCCTTCACCTTCTTACCGACCCTCAGTTTTTCAGGCAGGCTGGCAGATGTCCAAGAAACCTTTGCTCAAACACACAAACCAAGAACCAGAAGTACAAAAGCTTTTTGTCCTTAAACATCAAGGGTTCTATGTTTATTTAGAAAGAGTGAAAGTCCTCCCAAACCCAGGCCCAAGCTCAAGTCTGTCCCTGACTTCCTACCACTCCCCCTTCTTCCTCCAATGCCCATGTAGTCCCAACCAAGTGGATGTTCACAGAAGATCTTCCCAGACTTGTGGATCAAAATAAAATATTTGGAGACTTAGGTATTTGATGGGCCTGTTCCCTGGTGCTGTTGACAGGAGGAGCCAAGTCCCTGGGCTGAGCAGCCTCCTCCGTGCTGCAACACGCACACGCTCGCCTGTGGATTTGCATGTCTGAGTCCTTCCCCAGCCCTGGAGAGCCCAGCAGCGCCTGGGAACGGGACAGGCACGGGGCAGCCGGGGTTTAGGGGAGCAGTGCGACTGTGTCTCTGCATCTCTGCCTAAAGGGAGGATGTTGTGCTTCCCTTGATGGGAAAATGAGTGTCCAAGCCTTTTCCAGCCTGTGTGCTGATGTTCCTGCCTTGCCATGATCTCTGTCTCTGTACACTGGTGCTGGAAGAGCCTCCTGGCTGACAAAGAGTTCTTGATGGGAGCAGTGGAGAGAGCTGGAAGCTTCCCACGGCAGTGCCAAGGGAATCTGCAGCACTTGAAGCCTCTCTCCCTCCTCTCACAGTTGTGTTTGTGGGAGCTGGGAGAGGTCCAAGGTAGCACAGCTGGGCTGAGCAGCCTCAGCCAGTGCTCCCTCAGTCTGCCAAGTGCTGGCAGCAGGGACTGAACTTTCCCTCTTGGCTGAGTGCTTGGCTGCCTAGTGCAGCTCAGGTTGCATGCAGTAACCTCTGGTGTTGCTCAAGCCCGTGGAGGTTCTCGAGCCACTTTCTTGCCACTGGTAATGAGGTCTCTCTGTGCCTCTGGAAGATAACCAGGTTCCTACAGCTGCCGGTAGGAGCAGGGAAACTGAAGCCTGTGAAGTTAAAGCGATGGCTCTGGGCCCTGCAAGGTGCCAGGGAGGCTGTGTGTGTCTCTTGGCTGCCCTCAGACCAAGTTATTTAGTCAGTGTGTGACCTCTGCTGCTTTATGTAAACATCACTGTTGCTATAATATATCATCAGGCTCCGGTTATTCCCTGAGCTTGTGTCTGACTTCTCCTGAGGAATCTGATTCTGTTTTTCTGTCCAACATGGACATAGCCCAAAGGCCCTGAGACTTTGTGAATGGAGGGATTTTGCTACCTACGAGATGCAGTGTGAGGTTCAAACCAGGAGGAAATGGCAGTAGGGACAGCCTCTGTGCAAGCATCCAGGTCCATAAGCTGCTCTGGGGGTTTTGCTTGGATTTCTCCAGCCAAGAGCTCTTACTGGGATGCCCCAGCATTTTGCAGAGAAGCGTTTTGTTCTGGTCAAGCACAGAGCAGGTCCAGCCACCTGCATCCTGCTGCTGTTTCATTCCTCTGCTGCTGGGTGTGGAAGTTCCACATTAGATTTACTGCATTTGCCAGGAGTTGCAGGAGCTTGAGGTTGTGAGACATGTTTGGGGTTTGTTATTCAGTTAAGGTAGTGAAGGGGAATGCATGGAGAGGGAGGGATGTCCCCTAGGCATGCATGGAGCTGTTAACTCTGGCTGTTAAAGTCTTACAGGGGAAGCTGTGTGAGAAGCAGCTGGGATCACTTGTCTTGTTCAGAGAGGAGAGAGGGGTTCTGAGAGGGGACCTCAGCATCATCTGCAGCTTCAGACCTGGAGGAACGGCTGGAGCTGGGCCAGGGGGGTGTCAGGCAGGAGATCAGGGCAAGGCTCTTCCCCCAGATGTGCTGGCACTGCCCAGGCTCCCCAGGAATGGGCACTGAGGCTGCCAGAGCTCCAGGAGCCTTTGGACAGCACCTCACTGTCCTGCTCCTGACCACAGCAGGGCTTTGGAAACTGCCCTGCAGCCAAAGCCTGCTCCCCCCGTTTCCAAGAGCAGTCTGGAGCCTCCCATCGAGGTGTTCCTCAGCCCTGCCATGAGCAGAGGCTGCTGTGTGGGGTGGGGGTGGAGAGACAACTTTCTGCTTTCCCTTTGTAAACAGGAGGAAGTAAGAGAGACTCGAAATCTCTGATTATCTTCCAAGGGGATTCTCATCTCCTTCAAGGCATGTCTCAACTTCCCAGCCAAGGCTGGAGCTGTTCCAAGAGCTGCAGTGTTTCTAGTCCTCTTTTGAAGCACTTCCATTTGCTCCTCTCTGGTAAAACCTCCTCAGGTAGCAAAACTGCGAGCCTGGTGCTCCATGAGCCTGTGGCTGGAGCGTGCAGACACCTGAGGCTCCTGTGTCTCCTCTGGAGGGGAGAGCTGTGCAGGAAAGGCTCCAGCTTTTGGCAGAAGGACAGGCTTGTCCCTGCTCCCAGGGATCTGCTCCCTGCCCTGGAGACCCAGGGCATCCACGAGCCAAGGTGTGGCAGGACCCTGTGGCTCGGAAAGCCTTTGGTGGTGACTGGGGCACTCTTCCTGCAGCGGGGAAATCTGGCACAGAGCTGTTTCCCAGGGCAAGTTCCAAGGGTTTCCCTCCTCCCACCTACCTCTTTCCTCCAGTTTTGTGGATATTTGTGGGTTTGTGCTTCAGGCACTCGGTGCTGCGCAGCTCACACTGCCTCAGCCTGCCTTGGAGAGGGGCTGAAAGGAAAGAACTAAAAATAATAGTGATGGTTATCGAGTCCTGTGAGATCCCAGGAATCTGCCCTGGCCCCTGGAGCTGCACAGGGTGGACACAAGCACCCACCCAAGCTGGCCAGGTGTGGGATGGGGACTTTGAGCCGGTTTGGAAGCTCCCTGTTCCGAGGTGGGATCAGACCCCTCCTGGAAAGGCTCCACACAAACAGGATGGCTGTGGCCCTGCAGCCAGGAGAGCTGAGAGTCAGCAGAGCTCCCTCCTGCCAGCAGCGAGCTCCGTGAGCTTCCCGTGCCCGTCAGACACGGCCACGGGGGCTGCAGGGCCAGGGAAAGGGCTCCGGGACACGGCTGGGAAGAGAAGGTGCTGCTGAGGGACATCGGGAGTCCACAGGCAACACAGAAAGAAACAGCACTGAAAAGGAATTTTTGCAATTTTTGTGAAGCAGGCAAGTCTGAAAGTGTGGCAAAATCCAACCTTGCCAAGGTTATTGAAGGAAATAGCAAAGGACGGGTTGCACAACTCTTGGAAACTGTCCAGACATAAATGAAAGGGGAAGCAGGAAAGGAGAAGTGGGGCTGGTATGTGCTGAGGATAGGATGGAGACATAGGATAATCTCTGGTTCCAGAAATAACAACATGAAAGCTTTCCCCATGTTTGTGGTGGCACTGGGAGCACCGGCCAGAGGGGAGAGAGCAGGGGGACAATGGGGACTGGGAATGGGAAGTGCCACAGCCAACAGGGAATCAGCAGGTAAGGAGCTTTGAGCGTGGAAACAGGTGGGAACAGCTAGCTTTTCCTGCAGGAGTGAGAAAGGGTTCACACAAAAATGAAGCCATGGAAGAAGGGTTTGTAAAAAATCTGTCAAAGCTCAGGGGTTGGGTGGTTTTGTTGGAGAACAGCAAACAAGGATTTGGGTGGGAGAAGGTGTTCTTGGCATGTAGGTGTCTGTCAGTCTGAATTTGAGAGTATGCAAAGCTTCAGAATAAAGATTAAAATAGAGAATAATTAAGAACATGGAAAATGTGTAAGATGAGATACAGATTTTCTGAAAGTAAATGATGCCAGACTAGATAAAAAAACCTGAACTTCTCGACAAAGCAGACAAGATACATCTCAGTTGTCTGGTCTGCAGTAAAGGAGAATATTAAATACATTGGGAGAGGAAAATGTTGGGCTGTGAGGACTGTGCTAGATTGGCTTCTCAAAAATTGGCCTTGTTGTTTGTAATTTTTAATGGTCACGGCACAAAACATACAAATTGCTAATGAAATGTGGTGATTACCTGTAATTGGAAATCATCAGAACAATGTCAGAATAAGAGAGTTGGGGGAAATTGCACACAGAGAACAGGAGTCCCCTCAGAAAACAAGGAATGTAATTGAATGAGGCAGTCAAGGAGTGATGCAGAGGGAGATGGGCAGCTGGATTTCTGATCTGGGGTGGAGGTGACAGAGTCCAGCAAACTCAGCCACACAAAAGGCTCCAGAGCCAGCCCTGGAGCTCCTGGGCAGGGGGAGGAGAGCAGGGGAGCAGTGCTGGGTTCCTGGGTGATGCTGGCTGCACCCAGAGCCTGCTGTGGGATGATGCTGCAGAGCCCTGCCTCGGCTGGGGGAGGCTGTGACGTGGCCCCTGTGTCCCCGGTGTGCTGAGCATGTTTGTTCCTGAAGGCTGGGGAGGACTCTCTGTGCCCTGCTGTCCTTTCCATCTCTCAGGATGTGATCTCAGGGGATTACCTGACTCAACTCACTGCTGCTGCCCCACCTCGGCTCTCCCAGGTGAGCTCTGCTGAACCTCTGCTCTCTGGAGGCTCCTCTCAGCAGCCAGGGAGCTGCTTCAGTGCTCTGCAACACCAAAAAAGGGGGAATATTTCCATGTGTGATTAGTGACCAGTTCTGGTCCCAAACAGACAGAGGGGAGCTGCAGGGAAATCTGCAGGCAGCTCAGGGAAATGAAGATGCTGTGATGCAGGAGGAGCTCTTGCAGTGGGGGGCTGTGGAGAGGGGCCAGGAGCTGTTCCTGCTATTCCTGGGCAGGGGAGGAGAGACTGGAGCTGAGCCAAGAGCATCAGCAGTGAAGGTGCAAAGTGCCATGAGTGAAGCCAGTCTGCAAATTAGAAGAAGGTTCTAAATCCCCCAGAAAAGTTTTACACACCTTGTCCCGGTGGAAGAAAAATTCCATCTCAGTTCCTGTCAGGCCTGGGGGACAAGGCAGTGTGGGAGCAAAGGCCAGCCTGGGTCACACAGTCCCCTCCAGGGGTGTGAGCTGTCCCCAGGGCAGCAGGGGACAGCTCACACTGTCTCTGCAGGGCTCCTTTTGCCTTTGGCAGCGATTGAAGGTGCTCCTACTGCCAGGGCTGCACCATGGAGCTCTCCATGCCCATGTGGGCACCAGGCTCAGTCCCTGTCAGTTCTCTCTCCTGGCCACAGGCACTGAATAATGCTCCAGCCTTAAAACAATCCCTCCTGGCTGTTAGTTCTGTCCTTTGCCAAACCTCTCTGCATCTCTTGCCGTGTGCACCCTGTGCCAGCGTCCCCAGCAGATGCTGGCACTGGCAGGGGTGACAGACAAAAGCCATGGTCTGAGCATGGCCCTTTCTCTTTCTTTAATAATCCCATGATACTGTATTTTGTGTTGCAACACAAAGGATCACCTGAGGCAGTAGAATGGTGAGAAAATAAGCCTATTAAAATGCTCGAGCTTACTTAACTCTCTGACAACATCAGAGGATAACCAGGCAGTTTCCAGCCAAGACTGTGAATCATCTTGTCCCTCACCATTGTCACTGCTCAGCTCATGTGTTTGCTGTAATTGCTGAGGGAGAACCACTCCAGCCAAACCAAATCATCCTGTCCAGCACAGCCAGGACACGCCGAGCTCCTGGTCAGCCTTCAGGCACTGGAGCCCAGCACCTGCAATTAAACCTGCAATTAAACTTGCAACTAAATGACACCTAGACCCCTTGAACAGCTGCCATGGGAGCCCATCAGGAAGCAAAGCTGATGATTATTCCATCTATATGAAGCTTTTAAAAAAGAAACATTGATGATTATTTAATGTAAATCAGATGAGCTTTCAGCGCTATCTGGACCATCTCCTATCTCAGGTACTGGCATAAAGCCTCCAGCCTTCCCTTGGAAAATGCTGGGAAAGTGGCCCATTCTCTGCCTGCCACCTCAGGTCTTTTTTTCAGCCTGCTCCTGATTAAACAGCGTGGTATCAAGGGGATAATTGCTCCTTGGAATTGATCCCAGAAGAAAATCATTCACTTCTTTCTTATCAAGTCCTTTCTTGCCAGGCAAGATACCCACAAGACTTATCTCCCTTTTCAGGGGCGGCCTCTAATTACTGTTTAAACAGCTCATTAGAAAACCTTCATTAAGGTGTAATGGGTGAAGCTGGAGGTAGCAGAGGGCCGGGGCAGTGTCCAGCCAGGACAGGCAGTGCTGAGCCAGGATGGCAGCACGGAGCTGCTCCAGCCCCAGCAGCTGAGCTCTGCCCCAGCCAAGTTCCATGGCTGGCGCAGCATTGCAGCAGCTGCAGGCATTGCGAAGCTGTGACTGCAGCCTGCAGAAATTTGGACACCATACAGATCCTGTTTTAAAGCAAAAACCACCAAAAAAAACCCAATGTACACGGGAAAAGGTCTTCTATTAATTTATTTGCTGGTGAAATGTTCACAAGTGAGAGTCTGAAGTTTTCTTGTGTCGCAGAGCACGGCCAGCACAAGCCCAGATCCCCCAGCCCTGCCGCAGTCCTGGCCAGGCTGGGGCTGATCTCTCTGCCTGGAAAGCTCTAGGAAGGAACAGACAGGCAGGCTCCGTCCTTCCCTGTGTCCTGGCTCCCTGACAGTTTCAGCCCCAGAGGAGTCACTTTTTGGCATTAATCTTCCACTGGGTTTTTCAGCAGGAAAACCACAAATGTTTAATAAAATGGATTGCTCTGAGCATGCCAGGCAGGACCAGGCGAGGGTGCAGGTCTGCCCTTGGGGCTGGCGGCTCAGCTCAGCACAAGTGGGCCCTGTAAATATTTTCTTGACATTTAGGAAGTCTGGAGTATTTAGTATTTCTCTGCCAACTTGACAAGCCCTGTGTGAAGAAGGAAGGAGATGTCCAGGACTCCCTTCCCTGCCCCAGAAGATAAAGAGGGGACAGTTTGAGCTGGTTTGAGTTAGGAAAGCAAAATGTTGCAGCTGGTGTGGGATTGGGGTGCTCCCCCCTTCCTCCTGCCATTGCAATCTGGGGTGACAACACGACCTGTGATTTGCTCTGCTCCTGTGCTGAGCTGCAGCTGGAGCAGCAGATGTGGGGATCTTCCCACAGGGAGCAAGAGTGGCTCAGGGAACAGCTTCACACACACCTGGGCTGACATCCAGTCAGGCACCTGACAGTGGGAAAACCACGTCCTCTGGGGATGGATTCAACCCAGAGCAGAGCTGAGGTCATTCATGGTTCCAGGCACCATCAGCTTTACAAGCTGTGAGTCCTCGTGTCCCTCAATCCCTCTGCACTCAGCAACACACTTGGTTTTTGTTTCCACTTCATGAATCTTGTGGAGTTACTGAAAATTCTGAAATACAGAGCTCTGCCAAGAATGGCAACCCTCCCTCTGACTTCCCATCACTTCAGCACCTGCAAGGGGCAGCCCACAAGCTGCAGCCAGCTCAGAACTCTGTGAATCAGGGGCTGGAGAAGCAGCCAGCTGCAGGGATGCTCCCACAGCCATCCCCAATGTCTTGTCCAGGAAGCACAGGAGGATTTGTGGTGGCACCTGTACAGCAGTGGAGTGCCATGAGCTGCACCTCATCTAGAGAGGTGTCCCTGCCACAGCAGGCAGTGGAATGAGAGGATCTTTCAGGTCCCCCCTGACCCAAATCAGTCTGTGATGATCTGAGCTGTGGGGCTGTGCTGTTGGCAGTGACCAGCATGCTCAGAAAACCTCTATCATGGAAAAACTTGTTATGGAGTGAGGGAAGACTGAGACAGCTCAGCAAGTAGCAGTTAAAATATCTTTAGCAGCCTGGGGAGGAATTTACAAGTTTGGCAGTTTGTGGTGCAGCTTAAGTTCTGTGTTGGGGTTCCTTTGAGGCTGTAAGTGAGAATCTGGATGTGAGCTGACACTGAAATGTTGTCAGCACTCATTATCACTTGTCCAGCTCCTCAGAAAGCTCATTTGGGAGTCTCTGGGTCTCTGGTTTGGATCCAGCCATCCCAGCTCGTCAGCTCCTGTTTCCACAGCAAAGCTGCCCAGCTCTGCAAGGTTTGTGGGGATGTTGAGATGTGAGATGTGAGATGTGAGATGTGAGGATGCTGGCATGCTGCCAGCAGGCTCCACACAAAATTCAGGAGCTGGAAGCTCATCAGGTGCTGTGATCCCCTCCCAGTGTCACAGTGCTGGCCACAGGACAGGGAGGTTTGTCCCTTTCAGCACAGTCCAGCAGGTGTTTTGCTGGTGGAACTGTGGGCATGGCAGATGTGTTTCTCAGTATCTGGTTTCTGATTTTAGCAGAGGAATGGCCCATGCTGGGCCCAGAGGGAGGAGTGTTCCATGGAGCTCCTGTCACATTTGGGTGTGCAGCATCACACCCAGGCATCTGCTGGCTTTTCCCTTCCCCTGCTTTTGCCCATTACTTTTCCATACTCATTCCTTTTGGTTTCTTTTTCTGTCAGTCCTTGCTGAAGCAGCCTTGGGCACTCTCTGTGTGGGGTTTCTGTATCTGGCTGTCAGCTTTGGTACCTGAGATGATCCACAGCCCTGACACTGCAGTACATGCGTGCTGAACAGAGAAGTAGGCAGGTGCAGAAGGTAAAAATTACATCAAATAATTCATTAATTAAACAAGAAACTGCTGTTTCATGCAGAGCCAGTGCTGGAGCAGTTCCTTCCTGGCAGCAAAGGGAGGAGGATGCTGATGGAGCCAGGGAGGTGGAACGTGGCTGTTCTCAGGGTGTGCAACCAAAAAGATGAGTGTGAGGAGTCCAAGTTCCGTGATGTGAGCTCTGTAACTCCTGCTGGGAAAGGAGAGCTGTGGAATCTCCCATGGGAGACACGTCCTGACTGGATGGATGTTGAGGGAAGGAGCTCTCTGTCCGTGCTGGTCCCTGGGACCCAGTGCTGTTCACATGAGCTTGGCCACTTCCAGGGCCTGGAGCCCCTTGGGAGGAGGCAGGAGGAAGGTGGGTGGGAAGGAAATGAAATGGGAAAGGAAATGGGAGAAACAGGTAACTGAGGCTTCTTCACACTGCAGGCCTGCAGGGGACTGGAAATCATCTCCAGAGCTTTCAGAGGTGCACTCTGGATTGTGTGATATTGGTGATCAAACTCCATCAGCTGAGAGTGACGAGGCAGCAAATCCAGCCAGGGTTTCCATGAGATGCTGCCCTTCCCTGTGAGCTATAGGGAAACTCATCTAGCATTTTTATAAACTCGTTTTTCTTCTGCCTCCAGCTGTGATGAGGGAGTTGGTGCTGCTGGGCAGTGCCACAAAGCACAGCCCCTGGCTGCAGGAGCACATCCCTGGGGTGCCCTGTGGGGACCACGGTGTCCCAGGGCTGTCAGCTGAGGAACCTCAGTGCATTTCTGGGGCTCAGGTCTGCCCTGACCAGGGAAAGCAGCACCTGGATTAAAAGGAGATACCACACTCTGGTGTCCAGAAGTCCCACCCCTGCAAGTGTGCCAGGCCAGGTTGGACAGGTCACTGAGCATATAAAATAAAAATATTTTAATAAGAATTATATTTTAAAATCAAAGCATTTTTAGCAGAAAGAATAATATCACCTCTGTCCAAGCATCAAACCCCATTTCCATCTCCATGTATCTCCATTATCAAGTGATGTCACTCAGAAGCAAATTTCATGTCTGATAATAATAATTAATACCTGCAATGAAGTTCTCTGTCCATATCTGCTACTAAAGAGTTTTTCCCTCTTTTGGCCTTGATAATTTTGGTTTTTGTCTTTGTCACCTTGCTACTGAAATTCAAGTTTAAAGGTATGAGAACAGGTGATGACAGAGCCCAGGCCAGACTGTAGCAGGTGCTCAGAGCTCCAATCCTGCCCTGTTGGCTTGGAAATCCCTTTCCAGGTACAATTCTTCCCAGGGTTTTCCCATCTACATATAAACATGTATATTCTGTCCTATATAGTGTACAATATATGCATATAAATGTACATGTTCTGTATGTATAATGTCTTGTGTTAACAAAGGGAGCCTAACGGGGTGCCCAGAGCAGTGGGAGCTCAGCCCTGCAGCCCTTTTGCTCCCATTGAGCTTTTCCTTGTTGTTCTTGGGGAAGCTGAGCAGGGGTCAAGCCCAGGCAGGGAAATGAGGTCTGGGGTGATGGAAAATCCAGACCCCGCAGGCAGCTCCTATGATATAGATATAAATGGAATGGAAAATTATTTTGAATAAAAGTGCACTGCCCTCTGAGAAATGTTCTCACAGAACCGCCTCCAAGAGTGCCTTAACTCTTTATCAGAGCACGGCTCTGTGTGCTGGGGGGACCTCAGGGCAGTGGTGACAGCCAGAGGCAGAATCACACCAGCACTGGGGACGTGTTGGGGCCAGGGATGTGCCAGCACGGCTGTGACAGAGCACCATGGCCAGGCAGCCCCTGCTGCTTCCCAAACACAGCACAGGGGGTGGCTCCTGTCCCTTCCCTGTCCCTGCAGCGCTGGGGAATTAGCTCAGTGACCTGGCTGATCCGTGTCCCAGGAAGGAAATGGGGCACAGCTCTCTCCATCTCCCCTGGTGACACAAGGACAGCTTGGGGTGCATGCGTGCCCCATCCCCACCCACATCACTCTGAATTTTTATCACATCACCTCAGCTGGAGTGTGGTGCTGGGCTGGCACAAACAGGGATTTGTGCCATTCTCTATCTGTTCCCAGTCTCTCTGCCTGGCACGTGAGAGGACAGGCTCCATCCTCAGGGACAGAGCTGCCTGGGAGCCCTCCTGCCCCACAGGGCACAGACAGCCCTGGGCAGGGTGCAGGGGATGGAATCCAGCGGGGCAGGAGACAGGGACACAGGGAATGTGACATGACAGTGTCCAGACACTGCCTTGCCTTCTCCCCTGTCACTGCCAGCACTGTCACCTCCCCACCTGTGAGGGACAGGGCTTCACAAGAGAATGAAATGCCAGGGGAAGCTCATGGCAGGAGCAGGAGCAGCTCCCACAGCGTGGGGAGAGACCCCTGGGAGCAGGGGGAGCCTCCTGCCATGGCTGGGGAGAGCCCAAAGGGATTCCTGGATCCTTCCCATCTCCAAGGCCTCTGTCTCTCCTGACCCCCAGCACCCCCAAAAGCAGAAGTTTCCCATTTTGGGTACTGACACAGCTTTGTTTGCTGCTCAGAGAGCAACACCTGCATGGGAGGGGGAGCACAAGCTAAGAGCTGCTGAAAACACTTGTGGAATAAAACAACAGGGCAGAGATTCTGTGTTTTTTAAGGAAACAAACTGGAAACAGCCACTTAAAGACTTTAATAAAGGCAGAAAGTGAAAATGTAATAGGCCATTTGTCCAAAGCCTTGTGGCAAAATACTGAATCCTAAATTAATCCCCAGAAAAGAAAACTGATTTTGTTCATTAAAAGTCATCTTGTAAGAGCCCAGAAGATAATGCTGGGAGACAAACCAGGCACTGGTCTAGGACGAGCACCACAGCCCAGTCCTGTGGCCACTGTCCTGTGCAACAATGGGATTTTGGATACGGGATGGACCTTACACATACACCTCAGTAGATGTGGTGACATGTGCCCTGTGTTCTCCGCTCATTAAGGATGCAAATCATTCATCTGTGGAACAGAAGCTGCTGGAGAAACATCTGCAGTTCCTAAAACCCTTCCAGCTCTCATTTCTCTCAAAAAAAAAAGAAAAAGAAGGGGAGGGCTCCTTGGCCAGGACCATTTTTTAAATCTTATTGCAGCCCAGAAGAGGACAGATACCAGACATGAGCTGGCAGGTTTGTGAGTATCTTCCAGCCTAAATTCATGAAGGGCTCCCCAGGCCAGAGAGAGCATCATGTCCTGAACCCACATGGGCTTGGGCATGCTTGTCCCCATGTGCCATGTCCCAGGAGTCTCTCCTGTCCCCTGGAGCCCTGTGTGTCCCCAGGAGTCTCTCCTGTCCCCTGGAGCCCTGTGTGTCCCCAGGAGTCTCTCCTGTCCCCTGGAGCCCTGTGTGTCCCCCAGGAGTCTCTCCTGTCCCCAGGAGTCTCTCCTGTCCCCTGGAGTCTCTCCTGTCCCCTGGAGTCTCTCCTGTCCCCTGGAGCCCTGTGTGTTCCCCTGGAGTCTCTCCTGTCCCCTGGAGTCTCTCCTGTCCCCTGGAGCCCTGTGTGTCCCCCAGGAGTCTCTCCTGTCCCCAGGAGTCTCTCCTGTCCCCTCGGGCAGTCTCTGCCGGGCTCCCCAGCGCTGTTGGGAGCGCGTTTTTTCCCAGGCAGATTGCGCAGCCTTTTTAGCTCCATCCCCCCACGACACCCCCCTTCCTCTGTTATTTTGGTGCCTTTCCCCAAGGGAAACAAATTTAGTTCAAACACTGTTCCCACCAGAAAGGCAAAAGCTCCCCCCATCCCCCTTTTTCCTTCCTCTTTTGGGTTCAGGGCAATGTGTCCCATGACAAAACAAGCACAGATCCCTGCACAGAGGGTATTGCCTTTCTGCTTAAAGGGAGAGTCTTTCTCCTCTCCCCAGGCACCTTCCAGGTGGGCAGGGTGGGCTCTCTGTGCCCGTGGTGAAAGCCAGACACAGGAGCTGGTGGGGGGAAACGGGGTAATGTGGAGTGAGGAGCAGCCATGTGGCCAAGGGAAGCTGGCTGCAGTTCTGTGGCTGAGCTTCCATCCCCACTGGAGATGTCTCCAGGCTGGGAAAGATGGAGAGTGATGTTTTGCAAAGGGAGGCAGTGATAGGACAAGGGGGAATGGTTTTAATCTGAAAGAGGAGAGATTTACATCAGACATTAGGAGGAAACTCTTCCCTGTGGAAGTGTCCAAGGCCAGGCTGGGCTGGGCTGGTGTGAGGTGTTCCTGCCATGGCACAGGGTGGGACAGGATGGGCTCTAAGGCCCCTTCCAACCCAAACAGTTCTAGCATTTTCCATCAGAGTGAATTGTTCAGGCCCCTCTGCCACCCACAAGGAGACAAGGTCTCTCCTGGGCCCCCAAATCCAAGGTCCAGGACAGAGCAGGAGCTCAGGACATTTCTCTCCAGTGCCTGTAGGAACGATGGGTGAGGAGTTCCCCTTCCTTCCCCACTCAGAGCGAGGTGTGATGGGCTCACAGGCAGGAAAAGAGCACTTCAGTCCAAAGCAGGACTTTTGGGCAGGTGGCCAAATGTTTAAATGTGATGTAAATGTTTATTTTAAACATTTATTATATTATAAATATTACAAATATATACACAAATATCATAAAGGTGTAAATGTTTATTTGGAGGTGGCTGATCTTGGCCTCTGGATGAGCACCTGGAGCTGTCCTCCACAGCAGTGGGGCTGTCCCTGCTGCAGGAACCTTCTGAAGATATTCCCTGAGTCTGGGCTTTCCCTGCTCCTTCCTGAAGGTTTATACTCTCAGTGGCTGCATCATGAAACCTTCTTCCCACCCTGGTGGTCACCACTTCCCTGCCTCCATGGCACAGGAAATGTGCTTTTGGAGCATGTGGCTGTTTCATCCTCAGCTTGGAGCTGAGCATCGTGTCCCTGCAGAGTCACGGCACAGGCACAGCACACCCGTGCAGGGAGTGCCACCGACACCAGTCTGGGCCTCCACACAGGCACCCAGAACAGCCTGAGGCACATTTGGCCTTGGAAATGCTGTTTTCAGGAGTCCCTTCATCCTCGAATTTCTGTTAGCAATTTTAACAAATGGGATTTTAATGCCTCCCTCTCAGTCCAGAAGCTGTGAGCACCTGCGTTTCCTGCATGGGTGATAAGTGGGTGCTGGGGGCCTGGGGACAGAGGGGTGTTTCCTATTTTCAAACTCAATTTTGCATGGTGAGGCCTTGGCAGCTTCTGCCTGGAACCTGTGCCTGCAGTAAGGGAAAAGTCTGAAAGGGGAAAAAAGATTGGAGGAAACCCCAAAGGCAAATAATTTCTCTTGGTGAGAAAGGCAATTAAAAACTGTAATGAGTTTTAAAACATGAAAAAACATTTTTGTTCAAAGATCAAATCAGATTATTATTTCCCTTCAGGTATTTCCAATGAATGCAGAACTTGGGAAGAGTGGGGCAGAAAGAGCCACTTCCCACCAGGATCACTGAGTCTGACATCCAGAAATGCTCCGTGCTGAGAGCCTCACCTGCAGCCCCAGTGCCAGGCAGAGCCGGGCTGCGAGGCTCCTGCTGCAGCTCACGGGCTCCACGGGGGATCTCCCCCTGCCAGAAAGACTTTGAGGGGCTGGAGCATGTCCAGGGAGGGGAACAGAGCCGCAGGCTGGGCCAGGGGAGGTTTAGGTTGGATATTGGGTGAATTTTCTTCATGGAAAAGGTTCTAAAGCGTTGGAACAGGCTGCCCAGGGCAGTGGCAGAGTCACCATCCCTGGAAGTGTTCCAAAGCCGCGTGGATGTGGCACTTGAGGACAGTGTGGTGGTGAACACAGAGGTGCTGCTGGGCTGATGATGGGGTTTGATGCTCTTATTGTCCTGGTTCTATTATTTCCTTCCCATTCTGTGCCCAGTGTGATGCTCCTGCCCTCAGAGGTACATTCCCAACTGCTGTGCATTGATTAATGACTTCCAGGTCCCAAAGGTGTGGATGTGGGAGTGAGAATCATGGAACAGAGGCAATACAGCTCTGGCACAGGCTCTGCAGCAGCCTGGCTCATCCGTCAGGAATGCCGCGACGGAGGGGACGTTCCAAGGGTAGTCAGCATGGGAAAATATTTTATCAAAGAAACTTGGAATAAAAAAATAAAATTAAAATCTAAACATGAGCTCTTGACACAGTGCCACATCAGGGCTATTTTTAATTTCCTTCCTGATTGCTCCACTTGTTTTCCTCATCGTCAGCTCTTTGAATGATGGAGTTAGTCACCATCCCTGAGATGGAGAGTGTGGTTTGCAGTGCACATCATCTCATCTCTCCAAGAGACACCAGAGCCACGGTGTGCCCGTGCCAGGGATGTGCCACCAGCCCAGCGTCACCTGCTGCCACCAGGACTCTGTGGGTGCCTGGGATGGGCCAGGGTGAGCTGGCTCTGCTGCAGGAGCTCAGTGCCAACATTGGACACTTCCGTGTCTCTCTTTGGGGAAGGTGCTTCCTGTGGAATCACCAGCACGAAGGAACCCCAGACTGGCTTGGGGTGACCTTAAAGCTCATCTCATGCCACCCCACTGGCACAGGCAGGGACACCTTCCCTAGACCAGGTTTTCCCAAGGCCCATCCAACCTGGCCTTGGGCACTTCCAGGGATTTTTAGAAAGAGAGCTCGGTTCCCACTGCTCAGTGTTTTAATTCTGATGACTCTCATAGTGCACGTGATGAGCTGGGGAAGGCCAGGCTGACACAGCTGCGGGCCTGGCATCCCTGCTGGGCTCAGGTGTGAAGAGGAGGGAAAGCTGAGCCCTGCCTGAGCCTAGACAAGAGCACCAGCTCCTCCCTGAGCACGGGGTCCCATGTCACGAGCTCTCCAGTGCCACAGCACACGAAGGGACCTCACACCTGGGGTGACATGGAGGAGCCCCAGAGCCCCTTGCTCTGCTTTGAAACTCCCAATTGCCTGGTACCTTCTGTTTCAGGAGCAAATCCTAAAATATCCTGAGCTGAAAAGGACCCAGGAGGATCATCGAGTCCAGCTCCTGGCCCTGCACAGACACCCCAACAATCCCTGTGCATCCCTGAAAGTGTTTTCCAATGCTCCTTGAACCCTCATTATTTGTTTTCTCAGAGTATTTAGCTCAGGGCAATACTGATTTCTTGACTTTCCAGTTGCATGGCTACAGCTGTGCTCAGTGATCCCCTGATAAAAATGAGTGGGTTTTGGTTGATGTTGTAGCTGGAAAATACTCATCAGCCCAACTGGAGAAGCCTCCTCTTCCTTGCCCCCCAGAGGAGGATCCCTGTGGTGATCCCTGTGGTGATCCCTGTGACAGCATGGCTCAATTATGGAGCACTTTCTATTTTGCAGGTTTTAGCCAATCTATTTCCTAATCCTTTGAGCTGAAGCTGATGGGAATTACTGGAAAGCCTGAGGAGCAGCATGTAGGCAAATGGCTTTGGAGCGAGACTGGAATAATTCCTGTTCATTAGAGAGCAGCATTGTATCATTTGGGAATGTCTTTCCAGGAACATTTTTACATTCTCAATAATTTGGTTCATATTAACCTGTCTGTTTCCAATACACAAACTGATTAACAGTGATCCCATTGATGCACAAAGCCCAGTTCCATACCTGAGGGTGCAGCCAGGATGAATGGGATCACCTGGTGCCCTGGCACTGCTCCCTTGCCATGGCTTTATGCTTCTCTTCAAGGTTCTCATGGAAGGTTTGTGATGGGGTTTGGCTGTTGCTGTCCCCTAAGGAGACTGAGCCAGGACAAGGGGCTGAGTCCCTGATGGAGACAGTGGCTGTCCCCAGCAGGGCACCCCCTCCTGCCTCCCCCATGGCCTGACCAGCCCAAAGCTTCCAGAGCTCCCTGAAAAATCACTCCTTCGGCTTTGGCTTATTTAAAAATAAAATCTCCTGTGCAAACTCGAGACTATTTGTTTTTCCTGAAGTCTGGAGTTTCCCACAGTGGGCTATTATGTCTGGGGACTGCTGGAGCCAACATCCATTTTTTTCCTAAGGTAAGGAGCCTTTCTTACCAGGATCATTAGGATAATAATCATGACAGACATCTCCTAGTTAGTCATTAATCATGGGCTGGTCTCTCTGACATCTCCTGGGAACTGATGCTCCTGCCAAACCTTTCTGCTCCCTCGGCTGTGGTCCCCATGGCTCAGCCATGTCCCAGGAGGGACTCCAGGATGCTCCATGTGCACAGAGGGAGTCATGACCTGGCTCTTGACTGGAGAGTGGGGAGAAGAGGAGACAGGGCTTGGAAGGGTGTTCTGAGTCTTTGAGATCTCAAGAGCCTGGTGGGTGAAGATGAAGTGCCCAGATCAGGACATGGAGCCTGGTCCAGGCTGAGCATTCCCAGGCATCCCATGGGGTGCACCAGTCTGGTCCCTGCCCAAGGTGGGGCTGCACCCAGAGCCTCACTGACCAGGTTTTCTGATTTCCTGCACTGTGGTTAGGAGATGATCAAGGTTTGTTAGGGGCCAGTCCTGTCTGCTCTCTCTCTGTCAGCTGTCACCAAACCAAGGCAGTCAACAGTTGTGTTTTTACTGGAAACCCAACAGTGGCATCCTCGTTTCCAGCCTTGGGAGGGAGCTTGAGGGTGAGCACACAGCCCTGCCATCCACCGTGCTCCTGGAGGCCCCTTCAGGATGTGCCTGTGCGTTCAGCCATGGATTTTTCTGCAGTGAGAGAGGTGAAACCCTGGCACAGGTTGCCCAGAGAGGTGGTGGCTGCCCTGCTCCAGGAAACATTGCAGGTCAGACTGGCTGTGCCTCTGAGAAACCTGATCCAGTGGAAGATGTCTCTGGTCACTGCAGGGGATCTGGACTAGATGAGCTTTAAAGGTCCCTTCCAGCCCAAAGTGTGTGATGGTTCCATGATCCTGGGAATAAAGCAATCCCACCTGTGCAGGTGCTCACAGACACCCAGCAGCACACAGCCCTCTCTGCTGACCTGAGCCATGTGGAGTCAGGGCTGAGTGGAACAAAACCCCAGGCTGTGGCAGGAGAAGCAGCCTGGGATGAGAGATAAGCTCTTCCTGTTTCCCACAGCACCCCATGTTCCTTATCTCAGGACTGCAAATAAAAGCGAGGGAGCAGCGCGGCCGATTCCCACAGCGCAGCGACGACTCCAGCTTGTTCTCCCGGTGGCTCCTGTCTCCTGGGAGGATGCCTGGGCCCCAGGATGGGCTTCCCCAGCAGATGTCAGCTCGGTGGGGGTCTGCTGCTGTCCCCACGTGGCAGGCAGGGCTCTGTGTGTCCCCCGGGAGGGCTCCGGGTCCCCAGCTCTGCAGGGACAGGGATGTTCCAGGGATGTTTGTTGATCCACAGAAGCTCCTTGGCCACCAGAAGGGAGGGAAATGCAGCTGTGCCATGTGCTGGGGGTGGGAGCCTGGCACTGAAGTGGGCAGGACCCCCACCCACCTCTGCCAGCCCTGCACACAGGAGCCCCACGCTCGTGGTTTTCTAGAGCAAATGTTGGAAGTTTGCAATACCTGCTCCTCATTGTAAGGAGTTCAATGAGGCTTTGAAATGTGGGATCTATAGTTTATCACCTGCATTAAAATAGGGCAACTCATTTTATAGAATTACAGATTTGGGCTGGAAGGGACCTTTAAAGCTTATCCTGTCCCAGCCATGAGGTGTTTCTATTTTCTAAAACAACAGGTGCTTCTTCTCCACGTTACCCTGCTTGCATTACCTATTTCTAGAGTGTGATTACCTATTTCATGTGTGATTCATGATTCTACCCTCTCTGCAGGGAAATAATGGGGGAACTGTGGGTGCTGCTGGTCTGCACACAGTTTATCAGGCGGCTGCTGAAGCCACATCTCCCGCTTTCCAGGAGGAGCTGGGGATGTGGGAAACAAAGTTCAAGGTTTCCCAATGTGCCATCAAGAGCAAAAGAGCATCTCAGCAAAGGTTTTGTGTGGGCTGGGTCTGGTAGCAGGCGTGGAGCAGGACTGGGACAAACTCTGGGAATTTTTAAGCCAGAGGGAATTTCAGAGCAGGAGGAAGCAAAGTGGAGGGACAGGGGCTCCACAGCAAAGCTTTCAAGTACAACTCTGAAAGCTTTAAGTGGCTGCACAGGCTTTTAAGGTGTCTGACCTTTGAACTGTCCAGGGAAGAAGCAGGGGAGAGATTCCTTTTTCCACTGGAATCAGTCCAGCTTGGCAGCCTGCGCCCAATTAGCAGCAAAAGCCACTGAGGACTCAGCATGTGCAGCTCCAGCCTCCAACTCTTCTCACAGACCTTGTGAGCTCTGCCACTGTTTTCTTTTCAGCCACCCTTTGCCAGCAAAGTCCACTGAATGGTCTGTCCCAGGAGAAATCAGCCCTGCTGGAGCCTGAACAATGGTTCAGGAAAAGTGAAAATGAGGGAAAAGTGGTGCCTTCTGAGTGCCAGGGGGGCTTCTTCTAAAAATCCCCTTCCCACACTAAAGCACTGTCTCTACTGTGTGAAAGTGGATTAAAATTGTTAATAGATATAGATATTAGCTCATTATATATATATAATATGGAGGAGGGGATTCAGGGATCGTCCTGGAAGTGGGGAAATGCTGGAAACTGCCTGGGGAAGGGGATCACTTGGAAAAAGCATCTGCCAGAGATGTTTCCCCTGTGGAAACAGATGAGCTGCTTTCCCTGGAAAAGAGCTCTGACCCAGGGAGTTGCTGCCCTGTGATCCTTCCAGGGCTTTGGGCTTTCCTGGAGTTGTACATCAATTTCTCAGAGCCCTGCCTTTTGCCAGGCTTCTTCCTCCTTTTCTGCTCCTTTTCTGAATTATTTGTCCCCAGCAGTTCTGCTTTCCACTCGCAATGCCCAGGGCAGAGAACTCCAGGACAGCCCCCAGGAACAAGGGCAGAACCTGGATTTATTAAAAACCCTAGAAAGCAATTTCACTAAGGCCATAAAAGCACAATGTAGCTAAAAGCTGATAAATCTACTCATTATTTACTCATTAAAAATGCCCTCCAATAAATTCTTCTAAGGTGATCCCATAAATCTCTCCAACACCATTAAGGCCAGTTGTCTTCAATTCTTATCTCCCCCCAGGGAAGCCTTTATTGGCCTACAAACAGTGGTTTGGGATCTGTATTGCAGATCTAACCAAGGTTTGATGAGATTGCCAACAGAAGTGGCCCCTGCTCCCCGGGCAGGCAGAAAAAGCCCCGGGGCTGGCAGGACTGGCAGCTCCTGCCCCGTGACCCCAGGAGCCAGTGTCAGGTGTGTGGGGACTGCAGGGATGCTGAGCCGTGGCCACAGCAGCTACAGAGGTCAGGGCCAGAGCCCGAAGCATCCTCTCCCTCCCCGCGCTCCCAGCTCCCAGCCCGGCTGTCCCCGGCTCCATTTACAGCCATTTGCTAGAACAACAGCGAGTGTGTCAACTCCCTCTCGGCCAAGAATAACTGCCGGCCCATTAACTCCCAGTGTTTGTTTGTTTGTTTTCAGCGGCTCCGTGCCCGCAGGGCAGTGCCCGGCCGGAGCCCCGGCTCCCCGCCCCGGGGACAGCGCGGGGCTCCCGGGGCCGGGATGGATCGGGGCTCCCGGGGACAGCGCGGGGCTCCCGGGGCCGGGATGGATCGGGGCTCCCGGGGACACCTCGGGGCCGGGATGGATCGGGGCTCCCGGGGACACCGCGGGGCTCCCGGGGCCGGGATGGATCGGGGCTCCCGGGGCTGCCGGGGCCGGGATGGATCGGGGCTCCCGGGGCTCCCGGGGACACCTCGGGTCCGGCTGTCCCGGGATGGATCGGGGCTCCCGGGGCTCCCGGGTCCGGCTGTCCCGGGATGGATCGGGGCTCCCGGGGCTCCCGGGGCTCCCGGGTCCGGCTGTCCCGGGATGGATCGGGGCTCCCGGGTCCGGCTGTCCCGGGATGGATCGGGGCTCCCGGGTCCGGCTGTCCCGGGATGGATCGGGGCTCCCGGGGCTCCCGGGTCCGGCTGTCCCGGGATGGATCGGGGCTCCCGGGGCTCCCGGGGCTCCCGGGTCCGGCTGTCCCGGGATGGGTCAGGGCTCCCGGGGCTCCCGGGTCCGGCTGTCCCGGGATGGATCGGGGCTCCCGGGTCCGGCTCTCCCGGGATGGATCGGGGCTCCCGGGTCCCCACAGCCCGGACAGACAGCCGGGTGTGTCCCGGTGTCACAGCAGCCGGATGTCCCCCAGCCCTGCCCCTCGTCCCAGCAGACTCTGGGGAGCCGGTGGGGCTGCAGGGCCGTAGAGAAGGGTTGTGGCGGCAGGAATGGGACAGAGAATGTCCCGGCAGGGGCCAGGCAGGGTGAGCAGAGGAGGGATCTGGTGCAATTTCCGCAGGGCTTAGGAAGTGGGGCTGAGACAGGCGCACATTCCTGGTGAGGAGCACAGGGACAGCAGGATGGGGATGGGGACACATCACCCTCCATCTCTCCAGCAGGAACCAGCAGCCTCCATGGCCACAGGGCCCTTGGCTTTCCTGTGCTTCCCGGGAAAGCTCAGGGAAAGGTGAGATGGATTGGATGACTCCAAAAGGGCTGAGCACTGGAGTAGCCATAGGGTGGCTCCTGGGAGGACCTTCCCTGGGGACTGCTGGATGCTGTGGCCCTGGGAAGCAGTGGAGTCCTCGGCACCGTGTCCCTTTTGGGGTGCCTTGGCCTTGTGCTGGCTCTGAACAACCGAGAGTGAGACCTGGGGGCTTCATCCTGTGAGACCACCAGACCAGCTCAGCTGGGAGCATTTGTGCCCCTTCACTTTCCCCCTGCTCTTGTGACACAAAAAGCAAAGCTGCCAGTTTGCCTGGAATGACCTCTGTGCCCTCCAAGCCTAACCCCTTCCTTGGAAATACAAAAATCCCATTGCCTTGCACCTCCATCTGTTTAGTGAACAGTTTAACCTAACAAGATTAGCATTTGGGGTCGGCTCTTCTCTCTTTTACATTTTCCCCCCGCCGTTTGCAAAGAAAACAGCATTGGATTTGGGACAAAAGCCCAAACCCCCTCATTTGTAAGTAGCACAGCCTTTGGAAACTGTTTTGTTCCAAAGTTATCTGGGGAAGGGTTTGTGAATCCTCTCCTAAAGCAAACAGGAGCTGGCCAAGGGGATCAGCCCCAGGGAGAATGGAGCCCAGCATGGAGCATCACAGCCACAGCTGGGGAGATTCCAGTGGGTTATTCCTCCCAAGGAAGTTCGTGAGCAGAGAGGGGCTGCAGTGAGGTGGCTGGACAGGAGTGAATCAGAACATTCCCTGTTCCCCCACAGACACCCTCCAGCGATGCTCCAGTGCACACCTCCATCCTCGTGGGGACTGTGGGCACATCCCCCATGGAGGAAGCCATGGAAGGAAAGGATCACAGAGCCATAGAATCACAAAATCCCAGAACTGCTAATGTTGGAAAAGACCTTTAAGACTCAGCCCAACCGTGATCACCACCATGTTCAGCACTAAACCATGTCCTCACGTGCCAGGGATGCTGACTGCACCACTGCCCCGGGCAGCCTTGACAACCCTTTCTGTGAAAAAACAATTCCTAATATCTGACCATGTGAGAGCAGTTGGCAGCAGAGCCGAAGTAACCTGTGAGGGTCCAGAAGTGGATTTTTCAAAGTGTGTGTTTACTGGCTCCTTAACCATCAGCACATCCCACCAGGAGCCCCTTCCATTGGGCTGGCACCGTAGCCTGGCACTGCCAAGGGCACCAACAGCCCCAAGAGTCCCCAGGGACTCCTCATCAGGGTTAGGGGGAAAAGGTAAAGGGTTTGATTTTCATTCTCTGGGACCGTTTTCCCCTCCCTCTTCTCCCGCCCACCCCCTCCCTTTTCGCCACATTGTGCTGAGCCTGAATCGGGCCTTCACAAAGGGGATTAGGGGCTGGTTGCTGATAAATAGGAAAGCAGGTTGGAAGCGTGGGAACCAGCCATGGCGCAGCACGGAGGGACATTCCTGCTCCGGAGGGCCGGGCGGGAGCAAAAGTCCGGGCTAACCCCGGGTCACCCGGGGAACCCAACGCCTGAGAAGATTTGTTCGGACACTGGCTTTTGTTGTGCACAGTTCCGTGTCAGCCCAGCGTGGCTCTCGCCGCTATTGATGGGAAGGAAAGTGCTATTGTCCAGCGGCCCAGGGCCCCCCTTTCACTCAGCGCTTTGGGGTGACGTCAAGGAGGGACGTGGGAACGCGAGCAGCCAGCCCCGAGCGGCCCCAGCCCCGGCCCAAGGCCAGCAGCGATGGCCGGGGGTCCCCGGAGCCCAGCTCTGCTCGCCCTGTGCAATCCATCTCAGCCAGGTGGGACGGATCCTCCTGCACACAGCCGGCTGGCAACGCCAGGGTGCTTTTCCTTATCTCAGCCCCAGTGTTATCAGAGAAATTTCCAAGAGGAGAGGGGTGATCCTGCCAAAAAATTCCTTCTGGGAAATGTCTGCTGGACTGAAAGCGTGACCGCCCAGCCCTGCGGGTCCCAGGGGTGTCTGTGGTGTCCACTCCCGCCCCACCTCACACCTGCTGGTATGTTGACCATCCCTCATTCTGATGCTTTTATTCTCCACCTGGAGTCCCCAGGAGAGGTGGGAGAAGGGCCTGGGAGTGGTCTGACCCTTGGTCCAGCGCCTGCTCTGGCCTCCTTTCAGGAAGAGGCCAGGCAGGGAATTTCCCCTTGAGCATTGTGGGCTGGTGCAGGGGAGCTGCCTGGAGCAGCCAAAGGAAGATCAGCTGCTTTGCATCTGGTGCTGAGGCTGGAGCAGCAGCAAGGAGCATCTGGGGACAGGCAGCACGCCAGGGAGGGAGCCTGCTGGGAAAATCCCTCCTTTTCCCCTGTGACCTGACAGCGAGGAGCTGAAGGTGACCTTGAACCCTGCAACTGGTCCTGGCTGGGCTCTGCATGGCTCATTCAGCAGCCCAGGCTCAAAAAGGAGCTGAGCACCAAGGCTGGGACTCGCTCCCAGCCCTCGCTCCTCCTCCGAAGCCCAGTTTTGCTGTCAAAGGCTCCACATGGCTCTGGGATCCTCACAGGGTCAAAAAAGCTCAAAGGAGCTGAACCAAATGGTCTTAACAGCCATATCCATGAGTATATGGATGTGGACCAACAGGCTTTGTGTCCAGCAGGGAGGCAAAGGGGGAGAGTGACAAATATTTGCTGCTGGCAGGTCCCGAGTCTGCGTTCCACCACATCAGAAGGGAAAACAGAAGGCTCCCCCATGAGCTGTGATTACCCCAGAGAAACGGGGCAGCTCCGGGCACAGTGGGATCGTGGCTGCTTCACTGCTGAGGATGCACACTGCCCTGGCTGAGGAATCCGTGTGGGCAGCTGTGGAAATACTCAGGGAAGCACTTGGGAGCCTCGGAACTGCAGGGGCAGCGCGGCTCTGTCAGGGCTGGGCTGCAGCCAGGCTTTCCCTGAAACACATCTGAAAAAAGTGGGAATGGCTTCCAGGAAGCTGGATTTCCAACTGGTCTGGGTTGTGCTGGGTGGAAGAAGTGAGTCACCACCTGCATTTTTGAGGGCTTGGAGCAGCCTGGGTCTGTGTGGGCACAAGCCCGGAGATCAGCCCGGTGTGAGCCAGCATCGGGCAGGTGCTCTGCAGGGAGAGCCAGCGGAGATCTGCTGCTGTTCCTCTCCAGGCTCCTGAGAACTGCCCCGTTTTGGGCTCTGAGCAGCTGGGCAGTGGCTGCAGAGTGGCCAGGGACCCCTCTGGGGCCGGAGGGGCCATTTGGGCAGCGGGGGCGGCCGCAGGGTCCGGTCGCACCTCGGCCGAGATGAAAGAGCCGCGGGCCGGAGATGAGAGAGCTGCAGGGGTACGGAGGGGAGGGGAGGGGGTCTGTGTTTGCTCTCACCTCTGCAGACCAGCAGGACACAGCCAGGCGTTCCCAGGGCCCCCTCCCCAGCCCAGCATCCAGCGCTGCCTGCAGGAGCCGAGGCTCTGGGCTCTCTGCTGAAGGAGAAGAGAAGGGGGTGGAATAAACTCTCATTAATAATTGTTATCATGGGGGGACAACAGCTGAGACAGAAGCTGTGGGAATCCCGGGGACAGCCAGAGTCACCATGAGCAGAGCAGGTGTCCCCTGGGCTGCCGAGGATGCTCTGCTCCAGAGCCCCTTCAGCCACAGCAGCGGAGCCTTGTGTCCCCCGAGGCTCCTGCAGGGCAGGGAGGGCAGAGCTCGGCGCTGACACACGGGCACCCTCACCTTCCCCAGAAAGGTTCCTGAGGTTTGGGCTTTGATGTGCCTTGGCCTTTGAAGCTGAGTCTCCAAGACCAAATGGCAAGCTACTGCTCCCAGAATACTCTCCCCAGGGACCTGGTGAAGGCCCGTTTTTCATTTCTTTGTGTCACTTTTGGATGAGCAAGAGCTTGTGCAAGGGTCTGGGCTCTTGCTTCGAGACATCTCATCTGTGCAGGTACCCCTGAGCAGGAGCAGTGCCCACCCAGCAAACCCCAGGGCAAGCCCCGAGTCTGCTCACCCCAGCAGCTCAGGCAGGGCTCAGGGGGGTTTCTCCTCCAGCCCTGGGCGTCCCAGAGCTCTGCCAGGCCGCAGGATTTGTGCTGCCCAGGGGCCACTGATCGCTGCCATGGCAGAACCAGACTGCAGGGAGCCACAGAGAGCTGGGAGAAGATGCTGATGGAGCCAGACAGGTCTCCAGCTCGGCGTCTGCATGACCCAGACTGCAGTGTTCTCATCCCTGCATGGACTGGCTTGAAAAATCGAGGGAGTCTTGTTGCAGCTTAAACTGTTGTGTTTGCAATTTCACTGCCTCAGGGTGGTTTGGTTGGTCCTGGACCTCCTTGATTGGGTTCAGGCAGACCTCAGGTGGGGAAGTAGAAAATCCAGAGCTGCCCTCTAAACCAGCCCTCTGTTTGTGTTCTGTTTATCACTGCTCTCCCAGCAGCTCCAGGGCTGTCACCTGTCCTGGGGACCACTCTGTGATGGTCCACACTGGACACCTGGAGCCAGGCAGCAAGTCTGGCCAGCTGGGCTGGGATGAAGGTGCCAGACAAACCTTCCCAGCTCCTCTCTGACAGCTGCAGCAGGTCTGACAGGGCTCTCTCTGTCTGCTCCTCCTTGGCAAACACCAACCCTTTCAGCTGGCACTGGGAAGCCTGGGGACAGTGGCCCGAGGGACGAGGCTCCCAGCTCCACCCTGCTCCTCCCCTCTGCACCAACTCTCCCTCCTCTTGCCTTGTCCACCCCGGACACTGGGTAAGGATCTCTTCTCACCTTGCCCTAAGCCTCACAGCCCTGGCCCTGGCTCAGTTCCTGGCTCAAAAGTGCTCCTGGACTGGGGACAGGCAGCGACAGCTCAGCCACCTTTGTCTGCATCACACAGACACGGGTCAGGGTAGGGCAGGCTTTGCCCTCACTTCCCAAGCACCAAGACATCTTTGTCAGGTAAGGAATTAAACCTGCCCCAGGCTTCACAGGACACTTAGAGTGAACCAAGGGCTTTTAAAACCAGCCCAGGATCACACTCAGAATCACACTGGACAGAGCCTGCATTATTGTGCCTTTGCATCCCCCTGAATTCCAGTCCTCTGACATATTTAGATCAAACCTGATGACCCAAATCTGACTGCAGCAACTGAGAGGAGAAATGACCCTCCAAAAAGAGCAGCTTAAAGAGCCCCCACGTGTGCTCCAGGCCACCCTGGGCCGCTGCAGCCGAGCACAGAGGAGCAGCCAGGCAGCACCGAAGTGATTCACCAGCTTTAATTCAATTACTTTGCAAAGCACTGTGAGGCCAGCAGCGCCTCGGTGGGACCCACAGCAGCTGGAGGGCTCTGCAGGCTCTGGGAGCTGTCACTGACAGCCCATGTGAAACAGCTCAGGGGGCCAGTGAACATGTGAGCGATGCAGAACCCATCTGCCTGTCTGCAGAGGGACATCCTGATGGAGCTGGAGCAGCAGAGGGTCACCCCATGGCTGGACTGGGCCAGCAGCTCATTGGGAGACCTGGAAAAGCCCCCAGCCCTTTGGGGAGGGAAGGCTGTGGGGTCAGGGAGGAATCTGCCTCCAGAGCTGGCTGGAGGTGGAGGTAGGCATGGAAGGAAACAATAGAGAGGAGGGAAAAGGACGCTTCCTTCCTTCCTTCCTTCCTTCCTCTTCCCTCCTCAGAAGCAGGGACCTAGCTGAGGTTCCAAGGCAACATGAGAATTTGGAATTTGTAGGGTGTTGCAGGGATGGGGCTCCTCAGGCATTCAGGATCTGCCGTGGCCTCGGGCACCTCTCGAGCCCCAAGCTGGCAAGGGTGTCCAGCCATAAGTGAGGCTGGGCAGGTATTGGCAATGTGAAAAAAACAGAAAAAACATTTTCACTGCAAAACCTCTCCTCTGGCCCTTTCTTTATCTCAGCACTGAGCAGCTGTGATGCCCTAGACAGGTCTCATTTAATTAAAAACTAGAATGAGGAGGCTGCTAACGCCACTGTTCGTCTTCTGAGAAGATGTGATGTCTGCCAGTGACTGGGGCAGGGAGAGCCAGTTCTGTCCCATCCCTGCCACGTTCCCAGGCAGCCAGAGCTGCCTGCTGTGCTCTGTGCTCCTCTGGCCACCCTGAGCACTGAGCTGGGCTCAGCTGCTGTGCAGATGGGCTTTTCCATGGTCTGCTGCTGCTTTCCCAGTCTTGCTTCCCACTTTGCAGGGCAGCCTGAAAGCCAGTGCGAGTTCCAGCCGTGGCAAAGCCCGACCTGCTTTGCTCAGCGGTGGGAGAAGAACCGGCTTGAGCCCTGCGAGGGGCTCGGGGGAGCCTGGGGGGCTGATGTGTGCCAGCCTGGGCCAGGGGACACTGTGCCCAGGAGACACAAACCGCAGGGCAGAGAATCCCCCTGCACCCCACCCTCAGCCCCATCCACCCCTCTAGGGCTGCACCCGGCTGGCCCCAGAGCCCCCAGAGCCCCCAGAGCCCCCGGAGCCCCCGGAGCCCCCGGAGCCCCCAGAGCCCCCAGAGCCCCCAGCGCCCCCCGTCCCACCGGGCTGGGCTCCCCCAGAGCCCCCGCTCAGCCCAGCCCAGCCCAGCCCAGCCCGGCCCAGCCCAGCCCAGCCCAGCCCAGCCCGGCCCAGCCCAGCCCGGCCCAGCCCAGCCCGGCCCAGCCCAGCCCAGCCCAGCCCAGCACGGCCCAGCCCAGCACGGCCCAGCCCAGCCCAGCCCGGCCCAGCCCAGCCCAGCCCAGCCCAGCCCAGCCCAGCCCGGCCCAGCCCAGCCCAGCCCTGGCTTTGGGTTTTCCCCGCTCCTGGGAACCGAGCGCCGGCTTTTGTTGGCAAACAGAGCGCAGCTCTCATGGGAAAGGTTAGTGCAGTGCTTAGCTCCTGGGGAGGGATAATGGATTGTGATTGTCACACCCCCGGGGCCTCGAGGTGACAGCAACACGGGAGAAGGGTTTTTAACACCTTCCCCTTGGGAACCTTTCCCTTCCCAGAGTCCCCCCCCATCCCACTGTGGCATCCTCGCCGCCGCTGGAGCCTGGGAAACAGCGGGAGCAGCTCGGGCTCCGTGTCCCTGGCCCGTGGTGTCACAGGGCACACAGGGGGCTGTGGGCTGGGGCTCCGCTCTCTGCTGAGCCCCCCTGGCCTGTGCCCTCCCCGGGACTGGGTGCCCTCGGTCCGTGTCCCCACGGCTGTCACCTCCCTTCCCAGCTGGGATATAGCGCCTGTCTGAGCTGGGACTGGGGCTCCCGGTGCCACCCGGGGCACCCTCAGTGCATCACTCCGGGGCTGAGACATCCCACAGAGGCTGCACAGCCCAGCTGCTGCACAAGGACGGTGCACACACCCTGCTGCCTGCCTCGCTTTTCCTAGGAAAGTCAAGATTTCCTCCTCATTCCAGCCTCCCTCCCCATCCCGCTGCAGAGGACAAGCCCTGTAAGTGTTGTGAGCACTGGGGACAGCGTGTGGCTGTGCCCCGCTCCAGGCCTGCCGTGGCCACCATCGGCTGCTCTTGCCCTTTCCATCACAGCAGCGGGGTGGGGGCTCCCAGGGCTGGGATCCCAGCACAGGGACAGAACCTCAGCCCTCGATGGGCCAGGATGCAGCTCCACCAGGAGCTGCTGCTTGTCTAAGGGGGCAGAGCTGGATTAAACCCATGGTCGCTGTAGGTATTGAGGGAGCTCAATTCAGACTGCCCATGCAGGAGCTGGAATGTCCTCAGAGCAGGAGAGACCAGTTCTGCCAAATTCCACCCCCTGGGATGGCCAATTACAAGTGTCATTGCTTGGTCTGTCACACTGCTCTGAGTCTCAGGGCAGACACTCAGGCACTTACTGATGTCAGAAATGGCACATTTTTGGAGCAATCCTTTCCTGGGTGACCTGCTCTTGATGCTGAGGTTGCCCAGGGGAAAGCAGCAGCTCCCCAGCCCCCAGCACAGCCTGTCCCTGGTGTGCTGTTCCCACTGGGCTGTGCTCAGCTGGGACAAGGGCTCAGAGCAGTGGTTCAGTGCCACCGTGTCTCCTCCATGAGGCTGGCTCAGAGCATCAGGGGTGGGGTATTTTGGCATCTGGTCTGTGTGTGCTAGAAACAAGGTGGTGAGGAATTGATGCACTTAATGGCCAAAGTCAGTGTTTAATAATGCTGGCACGGGGGGGCTGGAGAGGATTGTCCCCTCTGGTGTGGGGGTCCACACCATCCCCACGCCCAAGGAGAATTTTTCTGGGTCAAGCTGTGCCAGCCCACTCACAGCAGAGGGGATGGTTTCTAGCTGGGATGGCCCAGGCCTGAGAAGCAGACATTTCCTCGCTCGAGTGTGCTGAAATGTTTAATTAGAGTTTAACAGCAGCCTGGGAAAAAGATGTCTCGTCATATTCCTGGGCTGCATTCTGCTGTGGAGCCGCGGGCTCCGTACGCAGAGCTGGGAGAGACCTGCGGCACAAAGAGCCCTTTATGAGCCCTCCCCTGCTCGCCCCGACCCTGAACTTTCCCATCAGCTGCTGGCACAGTGCCCTCGTGGTGCCCAGGAGGGAGCTGGGGATGGCAACAGCCCTTCCTCGGTGCTCCGGGGTGCTGCTGCAGGACAGGGGACAGGGGAGGTGTAGAGGGGACACGGGAGGTGTAGAGGGGACACGGGAGGTGTAGAGGGGACACAGGGGAGGTGTAGAGGGGACACAGGGGAGGTGTAGAGGGGACAGGGGAGGTGTCTGCAGGAGAGGGGACACAGGGGAGGTGTCTGCAGGAGAGGGGACAGGGGAGGTGTCTGCAGGAGAGGACATCCCTCCGTGCTGGGATGCTGGCATGAGCCCGAGGTGCCCTGCTCTGGTGTGGCCACCACAGGCCATGTGCTGGCCAGGCACGTGGCAGGACCCCGGGGTGCAGCAGGATGGGACCTGGGGACACATGGGTGCCTGTCAGGGTCCCTCACCCAGCTGTTTCAGCCCACACTGATCACAGATTTCATTTCACAGACCCCAGCAGGACTCAGACCTCAGTCCCATTCCTGTGCCCCCACAATGGGGAAGGAGGGGAAGATGCCCAGCCCTGCCCAGCAAGGTGGCAGGACAGGATCCTCAGCCCTCTCCATCACCCCCTGGGCACTGGGAGGGCCCTGGGAAGCACAGCCACCATCCCAAGGAAGCTGGAGAGGAATGTGAGGAATGAAGCATTGCTTCCCCAGCTTCACCCCCACAAATTTCCCATCAGCATTTTCCACTCTCAGGTATTTTTCTCTGGGGGGTGAAATTACGGTTCTGCCACCGCTCACCTGCCCACGTCCTGTCTGTCAGGGAAAGGGCAAAGCCAGGCGTGGCAGGGTCAGATCACTCCTGCCATCTGCCCCAGCTTCGCCTCCTCCACTTGGCCACTGAAACAACAGACAGCAACTCCCTTGGGCCCAGCAAGAGCCTAAAAAAGTGCCACATTTGTACATTATTGCCCCCTTTTTACCTTTTCTTTGTGTGTGACACGAGCCTGTGGTGCTGTAGATCACTCCCTGCAGCCCCTGCTGCTGTGCTGGGGAGCTGTGGCAGGGTTGGGCCCCCCATCTCCCCATGGTGACCTCACATGGCACCAACACACCGGGGCCACATTGGAACACCCGGGGGGCGTCGGGCTGGGAACGTGGGGAGTAAAGGCCTGAGGGGTCCTGGGAGTCCTCAGCTCAGGGATGTGCCCACCAGTGTGGCACACTCCATGGTACCTCCTGAGCCCCAGTTTGTTCCCTGAGTCCTCCTTGGCCAAGCACGGGGTGCTGCAGCCCTTTTGGACCTGTCAGGGTGGGATCTGCCTTTTCTCTCTGGCTGCCTCCCTTCACTCTTTGTGCCCAGGGGGTAAAGGTTTTCCGAGTGCAACAGGACCATCCCCAAAGTGAGAATTGGTGCCAGGCCAGGATAAATCAGTGGCCCGTGTTCTGGGGACACCATCTGTCCTCAGCCTCAGTAGTGAAGGCTGGGCTGGGGGCCCAAACACCTCCTCCAGCAGTGGCACAGCCAGACTGCTCATGGTGAGAATTGTGATGGTGGTTTTGATTTTAAGAGTTTAAGATTCTGCTTCAAAATTAAACCATGCAGCCCTCTCAGCTGTGGGGAACACAAATCCCTGGCACATCCCAACTGTTGCCACACAGCCAAGAGGAAGGATCCAGCCCCAGTGTCCGTGGTCAGGGACCAGCCTCTGGACCATGCTGGAGCTGGTTTGTCCAGCTGGGCTTTCCAGCTGAGGAGCTGGCCGAGCTGGCAGCAGTGGCACTGCCCCAAAGGGCCCTGTGCAGGACCCCTGTGCCAGCAGCTCCGTGTGCTCTGCAGCCCTTTGAGGTGGGCTCAGCCCTGCCTGGGGATGAGCTCACCCTGGGGATCATCCCCTCCTCAGGCTGAGCTCAGTTTGAGGATCAGGCCAACCTAGGGGTGAGCTTAGTCTGGAGATGAGCCCATCCTGGAGTAAACCTGCCTGGATGTGAGCCCAGTCTGAGAGCTAATCTCCAAATGTGGGTTAATCCAGGGAAAAACTGTTCTAATCCCATTTTCAGGTCTCAGACCAGTGGCTGATCCCAGCCGGGATGCTGAGCCCAGCTGAGTTAAACCGGGGAGCTGAGCCCAGTTTGGGTGCTGGATGCAGCCCAGCCCAGCCCAGCCCAGCAGGATTAGGGGTCCCCAGGCTGGGAAGGGGCACCGTGCCCCGGGCAGCCGCATAAAGCCCGGCTTGTTTGTGCTGGGAGCCTCCTGCCCCTCCTCCAGCGTTCCCAGCCTATTCTACCTTATGTGTAGGAACTGGTTTTTCTTCCTGGGCCATTGTTTCCGCTGGATTGGGTAGATTGCTCCAGGCCTCGCTCAGGTTTCCTTTCTCACGCTTTTTTTTTTTTTTTTTTTTTTTAATATTCCCGTTTTCTGCAGCAGCTCCTGCTCTCCCCGCCCCGGTTAAAGCAGCAGGTGCTGCCCACCAGGATGGGGCTCACCCCCTCCCAGCTGTGCCCCCTGGCTCTCTGGCAGTGCCCAGGACCAGTGGCTGGGCTCCTGGTGTTCCCATGCTGGGAGCAGCTCCATGAGCAGAGCTGTGCCCTGGGCAGCCTGCAGCTACCCGCGAGCTGCTCGGCCTGGGCCGGCTCAGGTTCCCCTTTTCCTGCAGCCCTGGCCACTAAGTCAGGTTTATTTGGTTTAACAGATGGGAAGGGATGGGCTCACAGGCTCAGCACGGGGTTCTGCAGAGCTCCTGCTGGGCTGGGGGCTGCAGGTGTGACCCCAGGCCCTGAGCATCCCTCTCTCTCAGCCTGACAAGGGACACCAACACCTGGCTGCCCACCGGGCTGGTGAGAGTGTGCCAGGGCTCTTCTGGCAGGCAGCACTGGGCTGAGGCGTTCCCAGCCTCGGAGCAGCTGGAGACACGGGGAGCTGGCCTGCAGAGCTGCTCCCCACTCCTTCCCTCCTGCCACAGCGCACCAGGAGCCAGGAGGATGTCCCGGTGCCTCGGGGATGCTGTCCTCCAGCAGGAGGTCTGGCACAGTGACAGGAAGGGCAGGTAGTGCTCCGATGGTATCTGGCTCCAGCTGGGGAAGGCAGTGTGTCCCCCGGGGGCCTCTGCATAGCAGACTTGGGTTCCCAGATAAAAATAGAAGCTGAAACATGAGCCCAGCTTCCCCAGTTCTGCCTCTGCCCGCACACCCTCACCCCCTCAGCTGCGGTGCTGGCCTGGGGAAGCAGCCCCAGCCCTGCCCAGGGAAGGCAGAGCAGAGGGCAGCAGGATGCTCGGGGACCATGGAGGAGCAGGGCTGGGCAGCCACCTGGCCCAGGGTGGCCCTGGCCACTTGTACAGGGCTGAAAACTGCTCAGGGGAAAAGCAGAGAGCTGAGGGTACAGCTTCCAGCCTGGCCCAGCTCCGAGGGCTCAGCACAGGGCAGGGGAACAAGCTCCTGACATACATCACACAGCCAGACCCAGGAGCTCAGTCAGAGGGAGGACAGCTGCCAGGGAAAGCCAGAAGGAGCCAGAATAAGGGTGGCTGTTGCTTAATCCACAGTAAAGATAATTTCCTAAAGCTTGTCCAGCCCTGGGAGCAGAGGACAGAGCCCCCAGCTTGGCTGCATGTCCAGGGGAAGGTGCAGCAGGGAAGAGGCTTCATGGGCTGCCCTGGGGATTCGTGGGGCCTGGCTCAGGCAGGAGCCCAGCTCCCAGCATGGGCAGCAAGGCAGAGCAGTGCTGCTGTCAGTGACCTGAGCATGGGATCCTCGAGACAGAGAAAAGCTTCAGCCCTTTGCAGTTTCCAGGGCTCTGATTCTCAAGGGCAGAAAATGTATCTCCATGACCCCTTCTACTTCTGCTGCCAAAACATGATGCTCATAAAGGCCTGGGGTTGCTTGGTAGCCAGATTTCCACCTGCATTTTAGTTTTGGAATATGAGCTGACAGGATGTGGAACCTCACTCTGTTCCCAGTGCTGGGCAATTCCAGAGCTTGATTTGGGGATTTTTTCCCAGCTCTGAGGTTCATCAGCCTCTGGCATCCTCTGATCAAGAGCTGGGCTCTCAGCTGGAAAAAACTCAGTAGCTCGATAAAGAGGAACAGCAATGAGCTGCATTGCAGGGAGCTGGGCAAATTAACCCTTCTCCTGCTGTGGCATGGGCTCTGGAGCAGACTGCAGCAGGAGGTGGGTGTCCTGGAGCTGCATGACACAGGTTTGCACCCCCAGGAAGGGCTAACCCTCACCCCAGGGCTGGATTTAAAGCACATTTACAAGGCAGGAAGGTGCTGGCATAGGGCTGGAGGAGCAGAGGCAGCGCAGTCAGGGAAGGGACAGCTCACACCCCAGCCCAGCAGCTCCTGGCACAGAGCTCACCCTAAAGCCAAGTCTTCAGGGACACTGCCTCACCTGTGAGGAGGCAGTTGTTACTGGTTTGATTTGTTATTAAACTCACTGTGAGCCTGTCCCAGAGCAGCACCTGCTGCTGGGTGCTGTATGAACAGGGCTCGTGGCCACAGGTTGGGTCAGGGGTGCTGTGGAAGCTTCAGCTTTTTGGGGTGCTCAGCCCAGCTGGGAGGGAAGATGAGCAAGTGAGGCTTGAGGTGGCTGAGAGGCAGCTGGAGGGATCCAAGGGGGGATGAATGTGGTGGGAGGTGGGTCGAGCATAATTTTTTTTCCTCTGGGAAATTCAGCTTTGCATGTGGGTTTAGGTGTAGTGTGGGGTGAGATTCTCATCGCTGCAAAGGCCTTGAGGTATTGAAAAGGGCTTTTGTTGTCACCCCTGGCAGTGACAGCAGCGGGATGGGGTTTGTGGTTGGGGACCAGCAGCGTCTGCGCCCGAGGGAGCGCGAGTGCAGTGTGGGGAGAGAAGAGCAGAGGCCACAGAGCCTGCTCCCATCCTGCTGCATGCTGAGCCCGCTCCACAGCTCCCACACCTCATCCAGGGATGTGCCTGTGCTTCCTCTCCTCTCTTCCCAGCCCTGCTCTTCACCCCAGCCCACCAGCCTTTGCTCAGAGCAGCTGCAGACTGGGAGGTGGGAATGGAGAAGGTGCCCTGACAAGAAGCCAGTGGGAGCTGGGGGGTCCCAAAGAGGAGCCAGCAGGAGCTGGGCTACCCATGGAGCCTCCAGGGCTCTGTCCCCCTGCCTCTCACTGTCCCCCTGTCAGAGGAGCTCCGCTAATCTGCCCATTTCAGCCATGGCTGATGCTCCCAGACAAGCAAGGCCCTTGTAGCTGTCAGGTGAGCCTTTCCCAGAGCTTATGCAAATGATACTAATTAAAGGCATTCTTATCTGTTCAATTTCCCACACCTTTTGCCTCGAGGGGGATAGAAAACTTCATGATTTAACTCCATATTTTGTGGCAGTTGGAAGCACTGCCTAGGGAAAGTGTTGGGAAACGCAGCAGGTCACTCCTGATGAGAAGAATTGGATTATGCAAGTGTTGAAACACTTTATTATGCATGAGAAACCTTCCAGAAACAGATGACTAATAGCAAAGCAGGAGCAGAGAAAGCAGTGGGAACGCAGTTCCAGGCTGGCATGGGATCCATGTCATCTTACCAGCTTAGCAGGGTTGGGCTGGGTCAGCACTTGCCTAAGAGACCTCTCGGAGTACCTGGCTGGCAGCGAGGGAAGTGATGATAATGATTCAATAAACAGAGAGCCCTTCCCTCTTTGTGAGCCAAACAGCCCCCGATGCCAGGATCCCACTGGCAGACCCGTGTTTCCACTGGCAGCAGGTTACTGAGCTCAGACGGCCGTAAACCCTCTGCTGCTGGATGTGCAGGCAGGTTTGGAGAGGATGCATCTCCATGGGAGCGTCACAGCCCAGCTCCCAGCCCTGGCAGGGCTGCCCTGCTGCTGTGGTGTGCATGCACAGCCTCTGCTCTCTGGAAGTACCAGAGACACAGCCAGCATCTCCTCTGCTGCTGGGGGTTTGCAGTACCCAAGGACAGGCCCTGGACCATTGCAGCAGTGCAGGAGCAGCGATGTGCACCTTTGTGATTGCCAGGCTCTGGTGATCAGAAGATCACCAAGGAAAGCTCTTGGCACAGAGGGGAAGGGAAATGGCCCAGCCAGCTGCCCTCTGAAAAGCCCCTTGGAGAGCTGGCTGTCCCCAGCACTGCACTCAGAGCTGGCCCTCGCACCCACAGGCTGTGGAGATCTCCAGTGGGCTGAATCGCCCAGCTTCTGCTCTTACTGCAAGGACCTTGAAGGTGCTACTGGGCATTGCTGCAGGAAGAGAAGAGTGTCTGAAGGTCAAAGCTGTGGGTGCAGCAAGGGCAGCTGAAGTCACTTGGGAAAAATGTGAGAAAACAGACACGTGGAGAAATGAGCATGGTCAGATCCTGGCCTCTGCTTCACATCTGCTGGGTTGGTACCTGGTTTTCTTTCTCTGCCCTTCCCACCATCTCCTGCCGTCCTGGGCACTGTGCTTTGGGCTGTAGGCAGCAGATGTGTGAAGGCAGATCCACAACTCCTGGCCTTGGAGGCAGTAGAGGGCAGCCTGTGCTAAGCCTGGGCATCCTGCAATCTGGGGAGGTTTCAAGTCTCAATAAGTCCCTGAGAGAAACTCCTGGATGCTCAAGGGCTGTGCTTTCACAACCAAAGTGAGGGTTGCAACCTTCATCCAGAGGAGTGGCCCTTTCACCGGATGATATCCATCTTGGAGAGAGGGAGAAAGAGGAGAGGGTAGGCAGGGAGTGGGAAAAGGGATGTCACTGCAGGTGGCTGTTGAGTAGTCCTGTGATACAGAGAACAGAAGACACCCAAGGAATTGTCCTGACATGAGCTGCCCTGAATCGCCCCAAAGAGTCCACAGCAGGCACTGCTGTCCTTTGCAGCAGCTGTCTCCAGGCAGAGAGCTGTGTCTCACCAGTGAAACCCCTGCCAACACCCCTCAGTGCTGCTGGCCTGTGATGTTTGTCAGCAGAGCAGGTGGAAGGAGCCCCAAGGCCCAGAGGCCGCTCCAGGGTGGCTCCTCTGGGCAAGGTCAGCATCACCAAGGTGACTCAAAGCACTTTGGAGATGCAGCTTTTAGATGTATCAAAGGAAGGAGCAAAACTAACTCCAGTGCTGTCTGAACTGCTCATCTTCCACGTGTTTTGGGTACCAACCTGAGCTCATGCTACCAGCCTTAGCCAAGCTCACACTGACTTCTGCAGCCCTTTTGGAGTCACCAAAGGTTTGGCTCCTGCTGATCTTGAGTTTTCTTTCAGCTTCTCAGCTGAAGGTGGAGGTGCAGAAAGAGGATGGGATGCTGAGGTGGCCCTGCAGCTCCAGGCTCAAACATCCAGTCCCTCGAGTCCTGGGAGGTTCGTGTGTCAGTGCTGCTGAAATCCCCGGCCGGGAGGGCAGGGAGAGGCAGGGATCATCCTAAACAAAAACAGGGCGCCAGCTGGGCTGGCAGCATTGCAAAAGGACATTTCACCTGCCTCGTCCTCCTTGGTGGCACAGGGAGAGCCTCAGTGCAGGGGTCTGGGGACGAGCACCTCGCTGGGCTCAGGGACCACAGACCCAGTGACAGCAGCCCGGTCTCAGTGCAGTGCCATCACTCCCAATCCCCGGTGATGCCCTTGGTGGTGACAGCACAGAGCTGGCCGGGCTGCAGTGGCCCTGTGGACGCTGGCCTGAGGTCCTGGGGAGGGACACGCGGCTGTGGGGGTGACAGTGCCCCACACGGGGGGCAGCACCTGACAGGGACGGGGGACAGCAGTGAGGGGCTGCAGTGGGGACCACGGCTTCGTCTGAGGTGAGCTGCACCTGCTCCTCATCCTTGGCACGAAGGTGGCAGCGGAGCCTGGGGACGTGGGGATGCAGGGACGCAGGGACGTGGGGACGCGGGGACGTGGGGACGCGGGGACATGGGGACGTGGGGACGTGGGGACAGGGGGACGTGGGGACGTGGGGACGTGGGGACGTGGGGACGTGGGGACGTGGGGACGTGGGGACGTGTTCCAGTCGTGTCCCCCAGGCCAGGGAGCCTGAGCTGCAGAGCAGCCCCGGGCAGGGAGCGGGACACGGCGGTGTGCGGGGCTCGGCAGCCGGTGATTCACACGGGAGCCGTGGGAAAGCGAGCCCGCCATGGCTCCCGAGCCCGGATTGCTTCAGCGGGGGTGCAGCCAAGATCCATTTCACAGAGGGCAGAGCAGATCTCGGCTGGGATTTACCAGTGACTAAGCATGTGCTGGCACGGGCTTCCCCAGCGTGAGAAAGGCAGGGCTGCTCCTCCTCCTCCTCCTCCGAGGTGTGCCCGCTGCTGCCCTGCACCCCACTGCCATGGGGACATGGGGCACCCCACTGCCATGGGGACATGGGGCACCCCACTGCCATGGGGACATGGGGACATGGGGCACCCTACTGCCATGGGGACATGGGGACATGGGGCACCCCACTGCCATGGGGACATGGGGACATGGGGCACCCCACTGCCATGGGGACATGGGGACATGGGGCACCCCACTGCCATGGGGACATGGGGCACCCCACTGCCATGGGGACATGGGGACATGGGGCACCCCACTGCCATGGGGACTGGACAAGTGTTTGGCTGCCAGCTGCACCCTGTGCTCAGCCCCAGGCCCCATCCCTGGCTGCTCCTTGGCAGTGGGGTTTGGGGAGCTCCTTGGGGTCCAGCAGCTGGCACACGTGGGCACTCACAGACCTGTCTGGGTACATTTTGGGAAGCAAAAGGTGGGGTGCAAAGTGTGACTCAGTGTTGGCAGTGCTGCAGCAGAGCCCAGACAAGCAGAGCCAGATGAGAGCACAGGGTGTTTTGGGGTCCACAGCCACCCTCCCCAGCCTCTGTCAAACAAGACAGACCAAACTTTCGAACTTTGGGTGTCTGCTTGATGCTTTAAGGCAGCCTGTTGCTGGTGTTTTCTGGCCAGGGAGCCAGGGTGGGCAGCAGTGCTGGCAGCCTGGCTGGACGTGTGGCTGACCACACAGCGAGGGGACACCCCTGGAGGGGTTCCTGGGTTTGTGGCTGGTGCCTGTCCTTGCTCGCTGGGACAGGCTGGTTTCCCTGCTGTGGTGCAGGTGATGGGGGCTGCCCAAGCTGTGCCAGGCGTGTCCAGCACGGGTTTGTGCCCGGGGCAGGCAGGAGGTGCCCGCGGGGCTCGGTGGCCACCTCAGTGACCTCCCCCTCTCTCTTCTCTCAGGTGTGCAATTGCAACAAGTACCTGAAGGTCTCACGGGAGAGGATGAGGCAGCTGGTGGAGGGCAGCAGACAAATCTCAGGGGAGCACAGTGCAGGTGAGTGGCTGGGTGCCCACAGCTGGGTGTGATCCCCCCTCCTGTGCCCTTCCCTGGGACTCACTGCCCTGGACACAGCAGGACCACCCCCCTGGGCCTGGGGGTTTCTCAGAGGGGGATCAGGGCCCCCTGCCATCAACCCTGCCACGGGGTGCAGACCCACAGAGCTCTTCCAAGTCCGGTTTATGTCTCCGGCTGTGTAAGACACAGGGCTGTGCACGGGATTGCCCAGCCCGGGGGGTTGGTGACATGCCAACAGGAGCTCAAGTGACAGCCTGAGGCCATCATCACCTGAACGTGAAAAACAGCTTGGGTGGTGAAATGCCTCCTGGCCGGGGCTGCTCACGGTGCCTTCCTCACCTGCCCGGTGCCTCTTGAACGAGGTGAGGCTGCCGGAGGTGAGGCAGTGCCTGCCCAGCCAGGCTCCTCCACAGGAGACACATTCTGGTGTCAAACCGCACCCATGGCAGGCACACTGCAATGGGAATGTGCCGTGGTGCTGCTCCAGGCCAGCCCGGCTGTGCCCGCAGCCCTCGGTGCATCCCTTCCCCGGGCGCTCCCGGCCGCTGCGGCTTTGCTGGGAGCTGCCCGTGTGGATCTGGGCATGAGGAACGCGGTGGGGCGGCTTTTCCCAAGGTGCCGGCAGCCTGGGAGCGGGTGCTGCGCTCCCCCAGAGGCCGGGACATCCTCCCAGCGGTTCCTCTGCCGAGGGCACCCTGTGCGTGTGTGCCCAGCGACCAGCCGGGCCAGTTCAGCCAGTTTCACACTATGGGAAATACGAGTGCTGCGCTTTGTGCTCAGAGCCGTTTCCCCTTCCCCCTTCGGGATGAGGCTGATGGAGTGGGAGGGTCTCACACAGCTCCGTGGCTCCTCCACAGACTCTCCAGGGACCACCTTGCCCGACTCTTTACACCCCATTTGCAGCAGCCCGTGTCCCCACCGGGCCGTGCGGTGTCCTGCCGGGTCCCCCAGGACCAGGACAGGGTTCATGGGGAAGGAGCAGGAGGGACCCCTGCGCTGGCCGTGCCGCTCATGACCTTATCGGGGACTCCTCCTGCAGGGAACATCCTCTGCCCCGGGATAGGCAGGGGCAGGGACAAGAGGGGCCACAGCATCCCCAGGGGGGTGGTGGAGACGTGAAGATTTTTTAAATTGTAAAATCCCCCCTCACCATCTAAAATGTGCTGCAGAAGATGAAAACAATGGGTCGTGCTACATTTGGGTCTGTGGTGCTGACCAAGCTCAGTGGAGGCTCCACTGCCATGCTGGGTGGGCACCCTCCCTGAGCCAGTGCTGGGCTCTGGACACCGGTGCAGGGTAAATCCCAGTGGCCCTGGGGGTGGCTGGAGGTGTCCCTGCAATGGGTGGCACGATGGCATCGGGCAGCTCGGGCACCCACCCGGCCCCTGCCAGCCTGACCTGTGACTGGGGCTCTCTCTCCTCCCCAGCTCTGGGCTCCACCCGAAGCCTGGGGAGAAGCCGGCAGGGGCAGCTGCAGGCGGGCGGGAGGAGGAGCAGCAGAGCCGGGTGTGGGGAGGGCTGGCAGCGGCTCCAGCCTGGGGTGGCAGCAGGACAATCCCTGCTCTACAGACACCTCTCTGGTGGGGAGGGCACGGGCTGGTGGGACCCGCTGCCCTGAGCCAGGAGCTCTGATGGAAGAGCCCCTGCGTGCCCAAAGCCCCACGGCTGGAGGCTTCCCTCAGCTGCAGTTTTTGGCTTTGCTGTGAGCATCACACCTGTCTGGTTGCCATGTGGGAAAGAGAGATGTGCTGAGACAGACCCCTGTGCTGTCCAGGAGTGTTCTTGCACCCATGGATCCTCATTTCCTTGTACCAGACTCGGTCTGGGGGCCAAGGCACCCCCATTGCCTTAGGCTGCTCTGGACACTTGTGCACGGGAAGGAAATGGGTTCCTGAGGGGTTGTCCCCGTGGATCCAGGGCATCTCCTGCCCCCTTCAGCAACCCCTTGCATTTAGGCTCTCTTCTGTCCAGGGTAGAACAGGATGACAGGGCAGGCAGGGCGGGGAGGCGGTGACAGCTGGGCGGCTTTGCAGAGCTCTGCTGTGCCGGCTGCAGGGGCTCCGTGCCCCGGGAAGGAGCCGGGGCCGTTCAGAGCCGGCCACCGCTGCAGGGGCTGCCCGGGCTCTCTTCGCAGCGGCACGGGGAGCTGCAGCTGCCTCTTGCTTGAGCTCATCCTCCCTCCTCCACCCTGGGAACATCTTAAGATCATGGCCGAGCCGCTGCAGCCCAGGTTGCACAATCCCGAGTTCTTTGTCCTCTGCTTATCTGTCTTATCAAGGAGGAAAAGATAACCAGGCATCTTCAGTGCCCTGCAATCAGCACATTTCTCAGGCTCATAACTCCTCTTATCAGGCTGATCTCTCACCTCGCCGAGGTTTCCCATGCACCTTTGTACTCCAAGAATGCTCCCAGGTCTGTTCAGCCTTGTGCAAAGCCTCGACAAAGCTGTGAATTTCTCCCAAAGCCCCAGCCCCGGCTGTGGCCGAGCCCCGCACGCGGTTGTGATGCTCTGGCTGTGGAGGGCACGGGGCTCGGGGCTCAGGGCTCAGGGCTCAGGGCTCAGGGCTCAGGGCTCAGGGCTGGCACAGAGCTCAGGACTGTCACAGGGCTCAGGGCTCAGGGCTCAGGGCTGGCACAGAGCTCAGGACTGTCACAGGGCTCAGGGCTCAGGGCTCAGGGCTGGCACAGAGCTCAGGACTGGCACAGGGCTCAGGGCTCAGGGCTCGGGGCTGGCACAGGGCTCAGGGCTCGGGGCTGGCACAGGGCTCAGGGCTCAGGGCTGGCACAGAGCTCAGGGCTGGCACAGGGCTCAGGGCTCGGGGCTGGCACAGGGCTGCCAGACCCGCAGCCTCTCCAGAGGCAGCAGAAGCTGCTGGTTCTTGCCTGAGCCAGCTGGGACAGGCACCCAGTTCCTCGCCCCAAGGCCTTGGTTCGGGCTGGGGTGACACAGAGGGACCTGGGCTGGAAACAGGGCCTGTGGGGCAGGATTTTGGGCAGAAGTACCTGACTCCTGGGGAAGTTGTTTGCTACTACCCTGACACTGGAACCCTGGGGGTGCCCAGGGCTCACACAGCGGGGACAGGTTGCTCCCAGCCAAATCAGGGCTGTGTAGGCTGGGAAAGGGGAATGGGCACAGGTTCAAAGGAGGTTTGCCCCGATCCTGCTCTGTCCCACCCCTCCCTGGGGCATACAGCAGGGGCTTGAGCACAACACAGGGCTGATGCAGAGGTGACAAGTGCATGCAGAAGTGGTGGAATCCCACCACTGAGAGTGGCTTTGCTCAGCCCAGGAAAGAATCTTATGCAGAAATGAGAATGGAGGTCCTGCAGCATCCCCTCTCCCCCGGGCACAGCAGCGTTTGCCGGTCATGAGACACCATGGTGGGAACAGCAGCAGTTTTTGCTGTTCCCATGGGATTAATTCCCACGGGCGAGCAGGGGTGGGCAGGAGCAGTGAGTGGGCAGCACGTGTGAGGCCAGGAGGAGATGGCTCTTGTGCTAAGCACTGCCCAGCTGGGGACAGTGCTGGGGGTGACTGTTGCTACCTGTGGAGCTCTGCAGCTCTCACGTGGGGGTGCTCAGCCTTGGGGGGCTGGGGGCTGCAGGGCCCAGCCCCTCACCCAGGCTCTGTCATCCCCAGGGTGACCCAGCCAAGAGGGGGAGAGGTGAGCGAGAGGCGAAGGGGTTTTTATTTTCAAGATGTTTTATAATGGGATTATTAGTTCCCAAGAAGTGTTTCGAATCGATTTGGTAAGGAATCGCTTTCCTTTCTCCTCTGTGGGGATGCGGTGGGAATCCAGCCTTTGGTGTGAACCTCGCAGAGCTCTGGAAGCCACGGATCTGACAAGTTCCCGGCACGCTGGGAGGACACTCTGGGCTCCCCGTGGCCCCAGGCACCCTACACACACCTTTTGCTCCATCTCTGCTGTGACTCCGGGCTCTGCAGCATCCAGGCAAGCTGGGCTGCAGTCCCAAGGGAGCTGTGGCTCCACTGGGGAGGTCTCTGCCTGTCTGAAAGGGGAGGAAAAAGCCCTGTTTCAACCCCCTCCCCCCTTTCCCCTGGAAACCCCTGTTTTTCTGGGGGATCCAGCCTTTCCCAGCTCCGTTTTCCCGCGTGCCCGCCTGGCATCCTGTGCCTGGCGTCTGGTGGCCCTTTCACCCTGTCGGTGAGGGGAGCACAGGCATCTTCAAAAGCCCTGGGAAGAATTTGGTGGGAGGGGGAGAAGGGGTTTTACAAGCTCCCATTCAGAAATGGTCACTTTGAAGTGATGTAGCATTTTCAATCCTTTGAAGAGCCACAATTAGGAGGGGGCTGGTGCAAGCAAAGGCAAAACTACGGGGTGACCATCACGGCCTTTCTCTCCTCAGGCTTTTAAGGGATGAACTTTCCCTCCCTGCCTGCCTTTTTCCCACGGGCTCGGGGGGTGGGATTGGGGTGTTTGGGGGAGCTGGAGGTTTCCCATCCCCCCGTGCAGGGGAGGAGGAGGCTGCCATTGGCTTTGCCCACCAGCAGCAGGACAGTTGGGAGAGAGAGCGAATTCCTCAGCATCCCTGCAGGCACACAGACTGTCAGTGTCGTGTCCGGTGCCGTGTGTGCTGCCCAGGGAAATTTTAGGCCTGGTCGGGAGGGTCGCGGGTGCCATTAGCAGCTGGTCACTAATTAAAGGCTTCCCTGCGGTTTGTTTGGCCCATCACACAGCCGGGGCTGGGGGCTCCGAGAGCAGCCTGGCCTGAGCTGTGACAGGGAGGCAAAACCAGTGCTCCCAGAGCAGCGGCGGCACTGGTGCCCTTCCCCAGCCTGGGACACGCGGCCGGGGCTGCGGGAGGTGCCGGGGAGCAAGGGCTGCGCTGGTGCCACACCCGGGGCAGGCGGTGCTGGATGGAAACCGGCTTCTCCCGGATTCAGAGGATGCTCCCCCCTGGGATGCAGAGCCTGGGCCCCTGCAGGATGACAGGCCCCTCCCAAGGGTCCCTCATCACACCAGTGACTGTCGGTTCATCTGCTGTCCCCTCTCTCCACAGGCTGTCCGGGGAGCCAGCGCTGCGATGTCACCGTGCCAGCCCGTGCCACAGCCCGGCCTGGCGGTGCCGAGCGGGTGGAGGGGACGGGGCAGCGCGGGGCAGGCGCGGTGCTGGCAGGGGACACGGTCCTGCAGGTCACTGCCATCCCCCCCGGCGTGCTGGACAGAGCTGAGCTCACCGACTTCTACTGCTGCACCCGCTGTGGGAAAGTGTTTTGGGAAGGGTCCCATTTTGGACGCATCGTCTCCCAGTTTCAGGATGTTCTTGTGGCCTCTGGAGACACACAGAGCATCTATGAGCTGAGCTGAGCTGAGCTGGGCTGAGCTGAGCTGAGCTGAGCTGAGCTGAGCTGAGCTGGGCTGGGCTGGGCTGGGCTGGGCTGAGCTGGGCTGAGCTGGGCTGAGCTGAGCTGAGCTGAGCTGAGCTGAGCTGGGCTGAGCTGAGCTGGGCTGGGCTGAGCTGGGCTGAGCTGGGCTGAGCTGAGCTGAGCTGAGCTGAGCTGAGCTGAGCTGAGCTGGGCTGAGCTGAGCTGGGCTGGGCTGAGCTGGGCTGAGCTGAGCTGAGCTGAGCTGAGCTGAGCTGGGCTGGGCTGAGCTGGGCTGAGCTGGGCTGAGCTGAGCTGAGCTGAGCTGGGCTGAGCTGAGCTGGGCTGAGCTGGGCTGAGCTGAGCTGAGCTGGGCTGAGCTGAGCTGGGCTGGGCTGAGCTGGGCTGAGCTGGGCTGAGCTGGGCTGAGCTGAGCTGAGCTGAGCTGGGCTGAGCTGGGCTGAGCTGAGCTGGGCTGGGCTGAGCTGAGCTGAGCTGAGCTGGGCTGAGCTGGGCTGAGCTGAGCTGAGCTGAGCTGAGCTGAGCTGAGCTGGGCTGAGCTGAGCCGAGCCGAGCCGGGCTGAGCCGAGCCGAGCCAAGCCAGCCTAGAAGGTGCCTTTCCCTCTGATCCCTGGTCACCTCCTGGCCAACTTTGTCTCCTCGAGAGCTCCCCCAGGTCAGGGGTGAGCTCTTGTGCTTACAGCCAGGGCTGTGCTAGGACACCAACCCAGGGCAGAGTCCAGCAAGTGGTGTGTACCTGTGGACATGGCACAGAACAGCTTCTAGAGGATTCCATCCAGCTCCTGGAGACAGGGGCCGTGGATGGGACCTGGCACAGCGCCTCTTCCTTCCTGCTGCCCACAGCAGGTGCCGTGGTGGGAAGTGTGCAGCAAGGTCACCTCCAGTCATAGAAAAGGGTCAACAGCAAATTCCACATCAGATCAGCCTCGAGGTGCATCCAGGAGGAATTGTAAATGTTCCACTTTTGAACGGTGGATACATATCAAAGGGAATTAAAGCAGCTTTCTAATCAGCTTATAATATTGTTTCCTTATCTGACTGCTTAAAAAAAATATTTTTTAAAATCCCATTGTATGTGTCATACTAATAAAATAACATTTATTAGGGCAGTAATGAGCCCTCCTTGGTTTTATGGAGCTGTTTGATCCTGTGTGGGAAGGGCAGCCCCAGCAGGGAGGGGTGCTCTGGGTGGGCTCCTCACTCCAGAGCCCGTGGATCCCCCGGCTGCTCCATCTGTGCTCAGCTCCTGTCTTTGCATGACAGGATGTGATCATGAGGAGACCCTGGGATAAAACAGCACTGAGGAAGGCTTTTATTGCTCTTTATCATGGGTGAGATCTGGCTGAGCAGCATCCATCCCTCAGCCCTGGGAAACCACAGGCTGCATCGGATGTCAGACAGTTCCTCTCCTCTCCTTGTGTACTCCCGCACATCCTTCAGAGTTTGACGGGGACAAGGTGTTTGACGCTCAGGCCAGCTTTAGTTTACAAATTAATGTATCAACACTGTTCCTCATCAGGCAAGAATGCACTTCCCTCCCTTCTCCCCCACCTTATCCCCATCCCCTTCCGAGCAAACTTCCTTCCTCCTGTAATCTGGAGCGGAAACCTCGCCACATATTTGACCGGCTCATAGAAATCAGGTCAGTGTTCCCTGGCATGACTTTGTGCCTTGAACTAGGGCTGGTTGGTCCCTGAGGCAGGCAGCAAGGCACGGGAGGAGGAGGAGGAGGAGGAGGAGGAGGAGGAGGACAGGGGCTGTGGCACTGCCTCTCCTCGTCCTGGAGCCGCTCCTCCAGCCGGATGCTCCAGTTGAGGTCCCAGTTGCTCGGCTGCAGTTTTCAAACAAGCCAACGTGTTTTTGGACACAGATCTAGCCCGAGCTGGCTGTGAGCTCTGGCCCTTGTGCTGTCCCACACCACAGGAATGCTTCTCCCACGGGGCAGGATCACTCACCAGGCACCATGGGGCTATGGCCGTGTTACCCCCGAGGCTGCTCAGACCCCAGGGCTGTCCCCACCGAGCAGTCAGCAGGTACAGAGGACACTCTGGTGGGCTGTAATGAGGCTTCTGGGGGAACTGTGCAGTGGGAGCACTGGGGTGACAGATCCCCATCCTGCAGCCACCACAAAGGAGTGGCCATGCAGTGCAACCAAACAGATTGCCCAGAGCAGCTGTGGCTGCCCCACCTCTGGAAGTGTCCAAAGCCAGGCTGGACGGGGCTTGGGGCAGGCTGGGGTAGTGGAAGGTGTCCCTGGCCATGGCAAGGGGTGTGACAAGATGAGTTTTAAAGACTACTTCCAACTCAAACTAGTCTGATTCTGTGGTAAGTGTTCCCAAGAACCATGTGTCTCAGGAGATGGCAATTTTCTGCCACCAAAACCCTGCACTGACACTGGATTCAATCCTGGGGCTCATTCAGATGGTCTAGGACAAGATAATTATGGCCTAAAGGTGGGGAGGTTGGTCCAGGGCACATAAAACTGAGGTCTGTGTCTCCAACCAGCTCTATCAGCACTTGCAAGGTGAAGAATTGGTCCATCCACATGCCCCCACAGTTTTCCAGGACCAGAAGCCCCACAAGCAGATGCAGACTGGGAGGGAGGGACCAGGCAGAGCAGCACCTACAGCGACATCCGTGGGAAGTGGCAGTCCACAGAGCGTGTTCCTGCAGCGGCCCCTGTGGTGTGGGAGTCCCAGGAGGATGCCCTTGTGCACAGAACTTCCCAAACCACTCGTGAGACCTTTTCTTGTGGTGCTGTGCTCCCTGCAGAGGACGCAGGGCACCCACCCACACATGTCCTCACCACAAGAGCACGAGGTTTCCCTTGCAAGCCCCCAGCTCTGGCCTCAGGAGCTCTGCCTGCAGGGTCCCAGCCCACCCAGGCACAGTCCGGGTGCGACCGAGGGCTCCCGGTGTGCGGTGTGTCCGCGGGGAGAGCACAAAGCCAGTCCCACTCTCAGACCCCACGGGGGACGGGTGTCCCCTGAGAGCCCCTCCAGCTCTTCCCCACCAGGTACAGGGACCCCCTTTCTTGCCCCCGGAGGTGGATCCGCACAAGGGAGACTTTTCCCACCAAGCAGCCGCAGCCGCGGGTGGGCTCCCTGCTCCCTGCTCCCCACACCCCTCACCCCGCACCCCTCACCCCTCACCCCTCACCCCGCACCCTGCTCCCCGCACCCCGCACCCCTCTCCCCTCTCCCCGCTCCCCGCGGGGCTCAGCGGCACCGGGGCCTCTCCGTTGCCGGGGCTGGGGCAGCCGCGGGGCCAGCAGGGCCAGCAGGGCCAGCAGGGCCAGCAGGGCCAGCAGGGCCAGCAGGGCCAGTAGGGCCAGCAGCCGCGGGGCCAGCAGGGCCAGCAGCGGGGGACAGCAGGGCCAGCAGGGCCAGCAGGGCCAGCAGCCGCGGGGCCAGCAGGGCCAGCAGGGCCAGCAGCCGCGGGGACAGCGGCGGGGACAGCTCGGTCCTCCTGCGGCTCCGGGGAGCCGGGCGGGCCGGGCGCTCTCCCTCGCACGCCTTTCGCCGGGGCTCTGCGCTGGGAAGAAAAGCTCCCGTCTTTCCCACGCTCTCCGGCACATTTGAATGAATGAAGTGGGGGCGCGCCCCTCGCCGCCCGCTCCGGATCCGTCCCCCCGGCTCCCGGAGGCCTCGGGGGGCGGCTGCGCTCTCGCTGCCGCGGCCGGGGGGACGGGCACGACCCGCTGGGCTTTTTTGGAAGAGCCCCGGGGCGGCTCTGAGGCGGTGGCAGCCGGCCCTGCTCCCTCCCGCAGGCTCTCACGGCCACGGGCGGATTTGGCCATCACGGCTCCCGAGGAGAGGAAATTTGTTCGGCGCCTCTCGGCGTGACCATCGCAGCTCCGGGGCCCTTCCCCGCCTCTCGCCCGAGAAGAGCGAGGTAATATGGTAAATAAATGGGAAAATAAATCCCTGCGTGGGACTAGTGCTTCTGCAGGGAGCCCGGCCCAGCCTCACACCGCTGCCGGCTCCTCTCCGCTTACTGAGCTGCCTACAAGCTGCAGTTAAAATTCGGCTTTTCAGATTAGTCTTTTTATTCTCCGTTTTTTCCCCCTGCTTTTTCTCTCCCTCCTCTCCCTCTCTGGCCCCGTTCCCAGGCCGAGTCCTGCCCCCACCTGCCAGTCCCGAACATTTGCATGGCTGGGTCCCTGCCCGGGCTCTTTTTCTCACCAGTGTCACTGGCGAATGCAGATTTGCTTGCGAGGATGGAACTCTGGCCAAGCCCCAGACCGGGGGGTGTGAGCAATTCCCACTCTCCCACGGCTCGCTCACAGAGCTCCCACACCTCGCACCACACGCGCAGTAAAGACAAAATCGGTTGTCCCGGGATAGTTAGCAGTAAAAAGGAGAGGGCGAAACAGGAAAAGCAGAGCCCCAGCAGCACAGGGACATCCCGGGAGAAGCTGCAGACGGGAGCAGAGCGGGCTCCAGCAGCAGCAGCGTTCCTGTGTCTCTGTTCCATGGGAACGATGGATGGAACACCCTCACATTAGAGAGGTGTGACAGGGAGAGCCCTGGCCCGGGGAGCAGAAACAATCAGAGACGTTTCAGTCGAACAACAATCAGATGGAATTGGGATAGAGATAGGGATGAGATGGGCATCGCATGGCACGGGTGAGGAGATTGGGATGGGGATGGAGATGGGGAGATGGGCATGGAGATGAGGATGCATGTGAAGATGGGAATGGCATAGGAATGGGGATTGCGATGAGAACAACTATGCAGAAATTTACTTAGAAAAGCAGACCCTTTATGGGAGGAGAATGAGGAGCTGCTTCAACAACTTCTTACAGCCTAAATCCAAGTGGGATGAGAAGGACCCAGATGGGGCAGGAGCGTTCACAGCCTACTCCAGCTGCTGGGAAAAGCCAGGGGAGCAGGCCGTGGGGCAATTCACACTCGGAGCTCAAGGTCACTGTCCTCCAGCTGTGCAACAGACACTCCTGGATGACACGTTTCATCGGCTGGGGATGAATTTAGCAGTTGGCCGATTTCTCCGTTTCCCTCCCCAAAAGGACACAGCAGCAGTGCCAGGTGACAGCAGCCTGCCACCCAGCTGCCCCGGCGCGGCTGCTGTCACCTCGGTTTATGACACGCTCCTTCCTCTGTCCCCTCACCTCCCGCTTTCTCCTGCCGACCAAATGCCCGGGAGGCGGTGGGAGCTGCCCGGGGAGCGCCGCTTCCCACCTGGACCCGTCGTTTGCTCCCCGGAGATCAAACGGGAACCGGAGGATGGGGGGGGGGGGGGGGGGGGTAGAGGAGGGTCCCCCCAGCACCGTTTCTGGTTGATGCACTATTTTCGGGATTTTCCGCCCATTTTTCCGCCTCCCTGCGGTGTCCACAGCTCCCAGCGCTCCCGCAGCAGGAACGGGGTCATCGGCTGGGCAGCGGGTCCGACCCCTGATAAAGCCCCGGGCAGCTGAACTGAGCCCCTCCAGGGTTGGCAGGAAATGTTTTCACCCTTAAATCAACGTCCCCCGTGGGTGCCTGAAAGGCGGTGCAGACCCCTCGGGAGCCCGCAGAGGGGCTGGACCCCGCCGTTCTGCTGAAGGCGCCGTTCTGCTCCGCCAGCCGTCCCCGCTGGCTCACGGGGACACGAAGCCGCGGGGTGCCGCCCCAAACCGGGGCAACCGCAGCCCCGGGACCGTCATTCGTGCGGGTCCCAGCTGGGGGGCCCGAGTGCAGCCGAGCCGAGCCGGGCCGGGCAGAGCCGAGCGCAGCCCCGAGCCGAGCCGGGCCGAGCCGGGCCGAGCCGGGCCGAGCGCAGCCCCGAGCCGACCCGGGCCGACCCGGGCCGAGCGCAGCCCCGGGCCGACTCGGGCCGACCCGGGCCGAGCGCAGCCCCGAGCCGACCCGGGCCGACTCGGGCCGACCCGGGCCGAGCGCAGCCCCGAGCCGACCCGGGCCGACCCGGGCCGACCCGGGCCGAGCCGAGCCGAGCCGAGCCGAGCCGAGCCGAGCCGGGCCGTGCCGAGCCGTGCCGAGCCGTGCCGTGCCGTGCCGTGCCGTGCCGTGCCGTGCCGTGCCGTGCCGTGCCGTGCCGTGCCGAGCCGTGCCGTGCCGTGCCGTGCCGTGCCGAGCCGTGCCGTGCCGTGCCGTGCCGTGCCGAGCCGAGCCGTGCCGGGCCGGGCCGGGCCGTGCCGGGCCGGGCCGTGCCGGGCCGGGCCGAGCCGGGCCGGGTCGGGTCGGGCCGGGCCGGGCCGGGCCGGGTCGGGCCGAGCCGGGCCGGGCCGGGCCGGGCCGGGTCGGGCCGAGCCGGGCCGGGCCGGGTCGGGTCGGGTCGGGTCGGGCCGGGCCGAGCCGGGCCGGACGGGGCCGAGCCGGGCCAAGCCGGGTCGGGCCAGACGGAGCCGAGTCGGGCAGAGCCGGACAGAGCCGGACGGAGCCGAGCCGGGCCGGACGGAGCCGAGCCGGGCCGGACGGAGCCGAGCCGGGCCGGACGGAGCCGAGTCGGGCAGAGCCGGGCCGAGTCGGGCAGAGCCGAGCCGGGCCGGACGGAGCCGAGCCGGGCCGGACGGGGCCGAGCCGGGCCGGACGGAGCCGAGCCGGGCCAAGCAGGGTCGGGGCGGACGGAGCCGAGTCGGGCAGAGCCGGGCCGAGTCGGGCAGAGCCGAGCCGGGCCGGACGGAGCCGAGCCGGGCCGGACGGGGCCGAGCCGGGCCGGACGGGGCCGAGCCGGGCCAAGCAGGGTCGGGCCGGACGGAGCCGAGTCGGGCAGAGCCGAGCCGAGTCGGGCAGAGCCGAACCAAGCCGGACCGAGCCGAGCCGGGCCGGACGGAGCCGAGTCGGGCCGAGCCGAGCCGGGCCGGACGGAGCCGAGCGAAGCCGAAGCGGGAGCGCCCCCCATCGCCCCCTCCCTCCCTCGCAGCGTCCCGCCCGCGGCCGTCCCGCTCATCCCGCGGAGGGGGCGTGTCCTCCCCCTGCCACGCCTCCCTCACCCGATCAGACCAATGGCCGTGCAGCTCACGGCCCCGCCCCCGCGGCGCGTCACGGATGTGCCATTGTTATGCAAATAAAAGGGCGGGTAAAAGGCGCGCGCGGGCCGGGGCGCTGCAGAGGCGCGGGGCGCGGACGGCGGAGCGGCGAGCGCAGGAGCGCGGCGGGGCCGGGCCGGGCCGGGGCGCAGCGGGGCCGGGGCGCAGCGGCGGCGGCGGCACCAGCACAGCCCAGCCCCGGCAGCGGCCGCAGCACCGCCCGCCCGCTGCCGCATGCCCGGGCGGGCGCCGCCGTCGCCGTCCATGCGGGGCGGCGGGGCCGAGGCGGCGGCATGAGCCAGAGCGAGGTGTCGCCGTGCGCGGCGCCGCCGCCGCCCCCCAGCCAGCGGGTGTTCCAGGAGGCGGTGCGGCGCGGCAACACCAAGGAGCTGCAGTCGCTGCTGCAGAACATGACGAACTGCGAGTTCAACGTCAACTCCTTCGGGCCCGAGGGGCAGACGGCGCTGCACCAGTCCGTCATCGACGGCAACCTCGAGCTCGTCAAGCTCCTGGTCAAGTTCGGCGCCGACATCCGCCTGGCTAACCGCGACGGCTGGAGCGCCCTGCACATCGCTGCCTTCGGGGGCCACCAGGACATCGTCCTCTACCTGATCACCAAGGCCAAATACTCCGCCGGCGCTCGGTGATGCCGGGGCTGCTCCCCCCGCTCCGCTCGCCCGGTGCTGCCGGGTCCCCCCAGCCCGCGCTCCCCCGGTGCTGCCGGGGACCCTCCCCGCTCCCCCGGCCGCCACAGCTGCTCCCGCCCCCGCCCGGGGGGGGTTTGGCGAAGATTTGGGGCCCCACGCAGAACACGCCACCGCTTTTACATTTTTAAGTTTTTTTGGTTGGTTGTTTGGTTTTTTTTTTTTTAATCTTCCAAGGGTTGTTTCCTACTGTAACGTGTTTTGTTTTTTTTTCCTCCATCTACCTCGGCTGCACTCACAGTATTCACGGTTTCAGTTTGACATCTGGGCAGATGCTTTAACACCCCCCCATTCCCTCTCCGCTAATATTTAATCCCCCTCCCTGCCCCCTTCGCTCCCGGCCCTCCCATTTAAAGTGTTCTGGCTCAGAAACGAATTCATTTCAACGCCCCCCGAAAGCCACCCCGCAGACCCCCACTGGTGCTGGGGTCCCCTCTCTGCTGCCAGCCCTGGCCCCTTCCATGGGCTGGGGCTTCCGGCGCCTTTCCTGGCGAGGAAGAGCAGGAAAGCCTTCTTCCTCTCCAAGATTCTCCCAGTGTTTGCTCACCGCTGACTTTTTTTTTTGTCGAGGCAACTTCGTTGGATTATGACAGATGTGGTTTTCTCACCCCGATTGCTCCTGGGTTTGGTTGATTTTGTGTTGGGTTTTCTGCTTTGGTTCTTCCTTGAGTGTCCGAAGAAAGTCTGCGTCCTCACCCGCTCCACGAGTCTGTTTAGCACGCGTGAGATCCCAGGAAAAGACATTGAGTCCTTGTGGTTTTGTGTGTAAAGGGGGATTAGCAAATCCTGGACTGGTTTTTTTTTTTTTCTTTTTTAAAAAAAGTGAAATAAACTCTAGAGGCAGAGGATTTGCTTTTGCACAGAAAAGGGGCACGAGCGCTCTCTGCTGCCTACAGAGATGCTGGAAAACTACTGAAAAAAGTTTGGGAACGTCTCTTTTTTTCTTTCGGTGAAACTTGGATAACACTTCTCAATGCAGAACGATTCACTTGACGTATGTACACTCAGCCGCCTTTTATAGGAGATATATATCCCACTGTGTATATCTTTCTAAAGGAAAGGGAGGAAGCAGAGCGAGCCACCCGAAGGCGCATTTTGAAGTGACTGCACGTATAATCGCAAATGCTGCTTTTTTATTGCTATGGCACAAGAACATCCATTTGGAAAATGCGGAAAAGTTCAGAAGTCTCCTTTCTCCTGCTGGTCTTTCAGCCCTCTTCTCCTTGTCTGCACTAAAGCCATCCTTATCACTGCCGTCTCCCCGCTCCTTCCTCTCTTGCTCCCTGCATCCAAACCACTCTGATTAAAAAGAGAAAATAGTTACCTGCTGGTTTATTGGGGTTGTGTCCTACCTATTTATCATGTCTGTATATATTTGTGGGTGAAGACTGTGAGCCTGGTTTTGTTTGAAGCTGGTGGTGAGTGTTTCAAAAATATGGTTTGGGATATATGCTTTTTTTGTTCTTTTTTTTCTTTTCCTAGTCTTAAAATGAAAAAAAACAAAACAAAACTAGAGTCTGCCCTGATTATTTCCCATTGCACTGAATATTCTGCTTTGTCTCTGATGGTTTCACCTGCAGTTGTTTGCATTTTGTTGGGTTTTTTGTTTGTTTTTTGTTCTTTGTCCAATTCAACAATTTGAGATGATTTCAAAAGCTCCAGATTTAAAGAAGAAAAAGAGAAAAAAAGCCCTGTCAAAAGTGTCTCCTGTTAATGCTGTAATTTGCAAGGAACTGCTTGGCCGAAGTCTTTCTGTGAGCATGGAAGGGGGTGTCCAGCACTTCCACTGGTGCTTCTGTGCGATGGTTACCGGGTGGGAACGAGACCTTTCCTAGTGAGGTTTTATCATTCTTACCAGATGGTTGCACATTTTTTATTTTTTTTTTTTTTTACGTAAATGGATTTGCCACAATGAAATGTCATAACATTTATGACATGATATTAAAAAGTGTATTGTAAAGCCAAGTTCTAGATGGATTTTTAAAAAGAAATCTTGGTTATAAACCCAGTCTAAAGGGAGCTCTGTCCAGTGTTGTAAAGACAACATGATGTAACCCATATTTATATTTTTATAAAATACCTATTAAGACTGTGAATCTCCTGTGTGAATTGCTGGGTGAGTTGTTTAAGAAAAGCATTGTTCCTTTCCAGCCTCCTGGAGCTTTAGACACGCTGAGATTTTTGGGAAACTGTACGTCGGGGAAGGGGGTTTGCTCTGAAATTGTGAGTTGATGTATTTTTACATCCCTTTGTATTTTACTGAGAAGCTGCTGCCCTTCCTAGTCCCTAGAGTTTCAATTTTCTATGCAACCCCCACACCCCCATCTCTCTTGATCCTGAGAAGTAAAAGGGATGCAGATTGATTCAAATTGAAATGAGGGTCCCCCCATCCCCCTTGTTGGCTCATCATGCTGCTGACCCTTCACGCCAAAACGGGGAGTACAAGAAAATAAAAAAAAAGAGGCAGGTGGGGGAGGCTCTTTCATGCATGACTGGTTGCCTTCCAGCAGTCATCTTTTTAATTATTATTATTATTTTTGTAAGAAGAATATATTGATAATGTCAGTGAAATAAGCAGACATTGAAGCTGATGCACAGATTGCTCCAGAAAGGAGTTTTTCTGTAGATTTTTCTTTAGATGCGAATGCCTTTTTTAATTATGTTAATTAATGTTAAGAATTTTTAGGCTTATATTGAAGCTGTATGTGGGTCACTATATGATCATTTCTAACTGGATGAAGTCTGTACAGTACAGCATATTCCTGAGTGTATGATATAGACGTGTAGCTCCAGAGTGCGAAATTTATAAATAAATTTTTCATTGATCTTTTTATAAAAAAAAACACAAAACCAAGACTGTTTTGTTTGTTCTTTTTCACATGGTTATTGCTATGTATTATGGCAATGCTGGGTGTTTCCTGTGGTGGGGTGTGGCTGGCTGGGACCCCAGGTGTCTCTTGTGGTGTCAAAGCTGCAGCTGGTCTGGGTTTGGATGCACCCCTGGAGGGGGGCATGGCTGGGGTGGATCTGGGGGGAAGTGTGGGTCCTTCCCACAGGCTGGAGGAAGTTCCCTGGGCTCAGGGGTGTCCTGCTTTGCCCCATCCCAGCATTCAGAAGCTGGTAGAGGGGTGACAACTCAGACCAAACCCTGGTGCTGGATGGACACGTTCCTAAAGAAGCTGCTTGTTCCCAGGGAGTGAGAGGAGAGCTCAGCAGCCAGTCCTGGCATGGGGGATTTGGGGTGCATTTCTGGGGTTGCAGCCCCAGCCTGTCTGGCTGAGCACCCCACAGTTCCTTGTGAACATTCCCAGCTTTTTGATTCCTGCCTGGGCCCCAGCAAGGGTTTGAGCCCCCTCAGGCTCTGGAGATGGGGTCAGAAGGGTTTTCAGCTGCCCCAAGGCACAGGGTGGGGGTCAGCGTGGGCTCTTCATCCCCAGGGCTCCTCTGTCCTGTGGCTCAGAGTGTAGCAGTGCCCAGCTGAGCCCTGCTCTGGAGGCTTTGCCAGGCTGCTCTGGGAATGGGAAGAGCAGAGGCAGCTCCGTGCTGGGCCCTGCCCAGGGCCAGGGTTCTGCGGGCACGACGCAGCCGAGCCTCCCTCACTGGCACTGCCCAGGGGTCAGATGAGGCTCTTTCTCTATCAGTAATTCTGCCAGCTCTGTAAATGCCTAAATCCCAGGGGAACTTGTACCGTGTTCAGTTTGGCTCTGGGTGTGGGTTCCCAGGGATGCAAGGAGTGGCATCCTGCAAACACAGTGGGGAGGAAACCTGGAGAAAAGGCTCAGTGTGACCTTTCCAGGTTGGCCAAACTCCACTCCAATGTGCCAAGCCCCGTGCCATCTGCTGCCAGCATGGGCCAGTGCCTGGCACAAACACAGCTGGTGTCCCTAGGTGCCCTGGGGACATGCAGCCACCTGGGCAGCAGCCCAGTGTGGACAATACGGGCACCAAGTGACCTGGATGGATTTGAGCAGGAGAAAAAAGATGATGCCAAAACCATGGTCACAAGCACTGGTGGTCCTGGGGCTCCTTCACTCGGGGTCCTGTGGCAACTGCTGACTCCAAATTCGTTGGGGGTGTGGGGCAAGCACCGCACCTTCTCCAGCCGTGGCACTGGGGGACATCGACCCCCAGCCTGTGCCACCAAACCTCGCAGTCACTGCGCTCCCCAGGGCACACAGGGACACACCTGCAGGTGGAAATAATCCCAGCCTCATCCCTTTGTGCTTGGAATGCTGCACAACCTTGTCACCTGGGCCAGGGCCCCAGAGAGCTGGGCTGGGCTGGGCCAGCCACCACCCCAAGGATGGGTTTTTCTGGGGAAATGCAGCATTCCTGTGTGGCTCCTCTCCCCACAGTGGATGGGGTGGGCTGGGGTCTCCAGCAGCCCCTTCTTTGGGCACCTCCCTGGAGCCAAGCCCAGCAAAGCCCCTCTGTGTTCCTCAATGTGATGGCCCTGGCAGTGGAAATGTGCTGAGGGCACAGCTGAACCCCACAGCTCCTCCCCAGGCCCACGGCCACCCCACTTTGCAGCTTTCCTCTGCAGAAGCCCTGTCCAAGAAATCTAGGAACTTCAAAGACTTGATTTTTTCCCCCCTTTTTTTCTTTCCCTTTTCTATTTTTGTTCCAATAACACAAGAATATTGGATGGTTTGGTGGTGTAAGCACATTCTTCTGGCATTTTTGCCTGTCCCTGGCTGCGTGTTATTGTCCGTTGGCCGCATTACGTAGGTGCTGTTGTTCCAAGAGAAACCAAAGCAAAAATTTGAACTTTCAAGTGCTTCCTGCCATTGTCTTTTGCTTTTGTTTGTGCTGCTGACTCCAAACCAGATGGATCGGGCTCCTCTCTGCCTGGGGGGCGATGGGAAGTCAACACAGCCCGGTGAGGTTTGACAGCTTTGTCTCCTCTTCTATTGCCCTTCATCCGTCAAGCTCGGCCATCGCTGCTGAATCGGCCGTCGCATATGGATGTGGGGGAGGAGGTGGGATTTTATTTGAATTTCAGGGAGCTTAACACAGTAAGTAATGAATGAGAAAGAAAGACAGCGAGCAGGAGAGCAAGAGGGGACAGGCTGTAATCAAAATTCAGGACATTTTAAATAGATGCTTTGTTGGGTGTTTGTATGACTATGATAATGCCACAGCCCGACGGTCCAAAGAGGAGTTACCTTTCTGAACAAAAAAAAATCACAATCAACTTCTGTTCGGTGCCGGCGAGGAGCCGGTGGCTCAGGCTGCCCAGCCAGACTGGCCTCATTTCCAAACTTCAGAAGTTTTTGCCCTTTCTCAAGGCATTCTGAGCTCCATCACTGTGGGTGGGTGGATGATGGATGGATGGATGGATGATGGATGGATGGATGATGGATGGATGGATGATGGATGGATGGATGGATGGTGGATGGATGGATGGATGGATGATGGATGGATGGATGATGGATGGATGGATGATGGATGGATGGATGGATGGATGGATGATGGATGGATGGATGGATGGATGGATGGATGATGGATGATGGATGGATGGATGGATGATGGATGGATGGATGGATGGATGGATGATGGATGGATGGATGATGGATGATGGATGGAGGGATGGATGGATGATGGATGGATGGATGGATGGATGGATGGATGGATGGATGATGGATGATGGATGGAGGGATGGATGGATGATGGATGGATGGATGGATGGATGGATGGATGGATGGAGGGATGGATGGATGATGGATGGAGGGATGGATGGATGATGGATGGATGGATGGATGGATGGATGGATGGATGGATGGAGGGATGGATGGATGATGGATGGATGGATGATGGATGATGGATGGACGATGGATGAATGGATGATGGATGGACGATGGATGAATGGATGATGGATGGATGATGGATGAATGGTCAGCAGCACCAGGGTCCTCAGCACATCATGCAGGACAGGGCAGCTCATGCTTTCAGCCTGTTTTTGCTGCTGACCCAAAGATGCTGCAATATTTGGTGCTGGGACTGGGTGCAGAGGTCCTGTCCCCCCATATTCATCCCAGGCCACCCCATTCCTGCAGCAGTGAGTCAGTTTTTGTTGTTCTTGGGGTGTACACAAGCTTCATGCACTGCCACGAGGTGAGCATGGGATTTTCAGTGCCATCCCCCATGCCCTGAAATCACTGTCACTCCCATGCTTGGAGGCAGCAAGTGCCCCCAGGAAGGACACTGCTCCATTGTGCAGGAAGGAGAAACCTCTTCCCAAAACCTCTTCCCAAAACCTCTGCAGCTGCCATGTTCCTCTGTCACGATGTCACCATGTTCTTAGGGTGCCCAGGGAGACGTGACCTCTGGGTCTCACCCAAAGTGTGACCCAGACCTGTAGGTTCAGTGGAATTTTTGGCTTTTTTTTCGTTAAAAGGTTTCTCTTCCTGAGAAGAAATGGTCAAGCAGGGCAACATCGTGGTTTGGCTGATTTTGGGGAAGACAGTGGGTCGAGTTTGGATCTGGAAGGGTGGAAGGTGCTTGGCTGGAGGGATTGAAAGATGGCAGGGGGCCTGGGGGGGATCACTGGGGACATGGAGGGGTGGAAGAATGCAGAGAGAGGGGCTGCCTGGGAGGGATGGGGAATAGAGGCCTGATGGGATGGGTGGGTAGGGGAGGGTAGAAGAATGGAGAGAGGCAAAGCTGGACAGCTGGAGCGATGATACAGTTGGGGGTGGTTGGGACACTTATTTTAACTGGAAACTCCTCATTCAGCCTGTGATGCATTTGGGAGGCAGCTGAGGCTGAGGCTTCACAGGGAACTTGAGCAGCACCCTGGGATTGATGGTTTGTGCTCTGAAACATGACAGCACAACAAATAAATTGTGGCTTTGAATGAATCCTGCAACCAAGGAGAGCCTCTGCTTGGAAGCAGTGACTCTGCAGCCTCCTGTCACCCCAAGACTGCCATCACTGTTCTTGTTTTCTCCAGGTGTTTTCTCACACATGTGCGGCCCCCAGCAATGTTCTCACACATAAATGCAGTTGCATGAACAGGCTCTGAATGTGTGCAGCCCTCAGGGTTTCCTGCCCTGGACTCTGATGTCTCAGTGTGGTCACCCCTCCAGCTGGGGCAGGAGCTGGGTGGCAGCTCCCTGGACTCCTGATTTCCTTTAATTATGCCTAAAGCACTCAGTGACCCGGTGACCCAGTGACAGAAGCTTTCCCTGGAGTGAGTGGTGGAGCTGGAGGCACCAGCTGCAGCGTGCCCTGAAGGTTTCCCTGAGTGTCCCATCCGTGCCCAGTCTGCCCCTTGGAGAAGATTGCTGGATTTCCAGAGCCCACCACACTTGGGGGACTGGCAGGTGCTGTGACACTTACTGGGTCTCTCGCTGGAGGCTTCGGTTTGGAGGTCAGGGATGGGGGACCCCAACACAGCCACAGGGGCCTGGGGCACCTGGTGGCCCTAGGGAGCTGGGCTGGGGGTACAGGACGATGCTGGCTCAGCACCCAGCACCCGCCTGTGCCCAGGAGCTGGGGGGCACAGGGCAGCCCTGGCCTCACACCACAGTGCTGGGTTCAGGCCTCGACCCCTGGCACAGCGCCCAGACAGGGAGCCTGTCCCCAGTGGGTCCCCACATTTCTCCTTGCTCACATTCACAGCTACGGTGACAACTCTGAACCGCCCCCGTCCCATTTTCCACTCACTGCTCCCCCTCATTCAAAGCCTCTGTCCTTTTAAGCTATTTTTTTCCCCTCCTATTCATTTCCCGGACGCCTCGATCCTTTTCTCCTGCCTAGCCCCTCTCCTGAGCAGCTGCTATGCTAATAAGCATGAGGCAGAAAAGGGAGCGAGCCTTTGCAGGGCTGGGGAGGAGAGAAAGACCCCAGAGCCCTCCAAATGCTAAATAAATCCAAGGCTGGAGCAGCATCTCCGAACAAAGAGGCCTGGCCTCCCCCCTCTCTTCCCCTCTTCCCAATTCCAGCACCTTTTCACATTCAAATCCATTAAACAGTGAGCAGAAAGACCCCGAGTATTCATAGCATTGCATTAAAGAGAAAGCCCCGTGGTCCCTCTCCATCGGGCGGAGGGAAGGGCTCTCCATCCCCTCTGGGCTGGGAATCACCCGGCCCCGGTCCCTGGGCTCGGAGGAGGGAGGACAAAAGCCTCTGGCACCGAACAGGGAGACCAGTTGCCTCTCCCCTGAGATCCAGGGCTCTTCCCCACATGGGACTCTTGGGCTTCTCCAGTGGGATGGAGCCTCTGGTTCCTACAGGGAGCTGATGGGGGCTGCACTGGAGCCTGGGGGTGCAGCAGGATGGGGGCCCCCGAGTCTCCTGACAGTGCTGGGGAGTGCTACAGCAATGACAGGGCAATGGGGACACCCAGGTCTGAGGGGGGTGAAGATCTCCCCCAGGCAAGGGCAGCTCTCTCGATCCTGGTGATGGGTGAGGAAGGGGAGTGCTCCTGCTGGGCCAGGCACAGCCAAGGGCGCCCACCAACCCCTGAGCAATGACCAGCCACTGCTGTCTCACTACGGCTTCCCAGCACAGCGGGTGCCTTGGGCTGATAACAGACATCCCTTATACCAAAACTGATGATTTCAAACCCACTGTGCCTATTTTGCCCTAAAGTCAAAACAGCTTTCTGGAGCAAAGACCACAGACCTCATTCCCTGAGCAGGAGGAGGCAGGGATAGAGGTGGATGTGCAGTGGGCTCTCTATCAGCTGCTGAGGCTGGTGGTGGGATGCCTGAAAGGATGGGACTCTTCTCTGGAGGAAATACAGGTGGGCATTTTCTTCTTCTGCCTTCTGGGATGCAAATGGACGCTCACCTCAGGAAGGATTTCATGCTCTTCTCAGGGTACAAGTTTCTGCTGGAATCACAGAACTCCAGGAGATGGGGCTTTTAGCACCAAATACTGAAAAATCTTCTGAATTCATGGATTTAACGTGTTAAGAATGAATGATGCCAGCTGGACCATGGAGACCGTGATGGTCACCTGCAGTGCTCAGGAGGCAGCAGTACCTGGGAGCCTCCTGCACAGCTTGCCCAGTGGGGTGGGATTCAGCTCTGAACATGGGGGTCCATCTGAGGTGGCACCTGGGTTCCACTGTGGAGGAAGGGGAAAGATGTCAGCACAAACAACTTCCCTAAGCTCATTTTAGTGCTTGTGATGTCCTGGCATGTCCTTCCTGACCTCTGCCCCAGGCAGTTAATTTTACTAATGTAAAATTATACCAACAATATAATTCACTTAGACAATTACAAATTTCTCGGTGCTTGTCTGTAGGAGAAGTTGAAACATTAATTTGAATTGCTTTTTCATGGTTAGTCCCATTAATCATCCAGCATCCTACTCTGATTACTTCTCATATAGTCCCTTGAAGAGACCACAAGCTTTGTCTTTGCCACTGTTGCTTTTCATATACCTGGATTTCATGTATAGCCACAGTTGATAGGTTTAAATCTTCTATATCAGAATATTTTCCCATGGATCCAGTGTACCGAATGAGAGCTTGGGACAAAGGCCATTCAGCACTTTTCTGGCTATAGGTGCTTTCATTCTGACTCAGCTCATCAGAAACAGCTGCTCCAGCTTCCATGGAGTGTCCTTGGGCAGAGACAGTGGGCACCCATCCCTCGCTGCTCCCTTCTACCTGTCCCTCACCTGAGCAGGACATGAAGGGTTCACCTGGCATGGAGAGATGTGGAAAGCCCCAGATGCTGCCAACACCCCAGTCCTGCTCCTGGGTGATTCCCCATGTGTCTCTCCATGGGTCAGTGACAGCTTGCCCTGGTCCACTGCTGCCCTCGGGGACCCCTCATTGCCAGGGTGACCCTGAGCCCAGCCACCATCTTGCTCTGCTCCAGCCCTTCCTGAGGACCAGCCCTAGCAGGGAATTCACCTGTCCCAGCCCTGTCCCCACAGCAGCCTCATTTTCACCTGACCTGCAAGGTCCTGGGAGGTGCTGAGAAGGGCAGGGAGCGCTCTGGGGTTTTAGGGGTCTTCTAAGAAACAACACGCTTTACAAGCACTGGGGGGTGTCTGGAAGTGCCCCAGCCCTTCTCCAGGTCTACCAGACCCCACCCTGCTGCAGGCTCCACCCTTCCTTTGAGCTCCAAAGCCTCCAGCCCCGCAGGATGAGGCCCAGAGCTCTGCTGGGGCAAGGGCTGGGAATGTCCCAGGGACACGACCTGCCCCACTTTGCTCCCAGACTGCTCCAAGGGCTGTCTCCTCATCCTTGTGGGACTGCCTGGGGCCATTGTGTCCTGAGCCCCTTGGGCTGGCCCAGAGCACCAAGCACCGCAGTCTGCGTTCCGTCCTGGCTGCACCTCGAGGGGTGTGGTGGGACCATCCTGGGCAGGGCTACAGGTGGGCCAGGGGTCCGGGGCGTCCCTCCGAGGGGTTGGCCGGGGAGAAAGGTCCCTGCTTAGCAATGCAAGAATGCAGGTCGGGTTGAATGCGGCGGGGGCGGGTCTGATCTGGTGCCCCACTAAGCCTCCATTCTTTCCCAGCCGGTGCATCTTGTATTCAGGCTGCCTGCTCCTAAGCAGAGCGTCCTTAATCCTTCCCTTGTCTCCTCCATTCCCTTTCAGGCCTTTGGCCAATGGGAAGGGGATGAGCAGCTCTCTGCAGGAAGGAAATTAAAAGCGAGGAGGAGGGTAGGGAGGAGGAGAGCGCGGGGAGGGGGACTTGGAAGGGGAGACAATCCTGGAGTGGAGATGCCAGTCATCGGGGTCTCAATAGCCCCATTCACCCTGCCCAGCCACACAGAAAATCAGGGTCACCAGGATCCATGCCCTGCCTGGAGACAACTGTTGCTTTATTCTTTTTAATTGCTGGAAAAAGCAGAAAAGTTCACTTGTGTGTGTGGCTGGCTGCGGTGGGGGCTGCGCCGGGGGGCGCGGGCGGCGGAGGGGCGGGAGGGACGGGTTAGAGCCCGAGCCGCAGCGAGAAGGACACAAAAAGCAGCCGCACGTGAGGGTGGAGGAGCATCTGCGGCACCGGGCACCGGGAGAGCCCCGGCACCGGGACAGGGCGGCGCCGCCCCCCGGGCACGCACGGAAAGGGTCCCCGGGGTTTTGGGGTGGAGGGGCCAGGCAGGGAAAGCCGTGCAGACAGACACGCGTGGGCAGATGTGTCCCCACACCTCCGGGCACGGAGATGGTTGATGCTTCTGGCTGCAGACTCAGAGAGCAGGCTGTCCGATGTGCCCAGATGTGGCTGCGCTCCGGGCTTGATGCACAGCCCGTCACAGGCTGTTGGCACCCATCAGCAGCCCAGCAGTGCCACACCGGCAGCTTGGCAGCTGCCCTCTAGGTCTGATGTGTGCTGAGTGCCAAGGGACACACTGGGAGAGAAACAAGAGTCCCGAAGATGGAGCCAGTCCCACCCTGCCTCCAGCGGGGACATCTCTGTGCACCCTCTCCCAGGCCTCCTGTGAGCCAGGGGTGGTTTGGGTCTGTTACAGCCTTCAGATTTGGGTTGCACTTCCCTCTCTGGCCCAGCCTTGTCTCTGCTCTGCCCTTTGCTGAACACTCAACGCTCCTGTGTAAGGAGCACCAGAGCACTCTGTGACCCACGGGACACAAGGCAGTGTCTTCAGAGGTTTCCTTGACCATGTCCTCTTGCAAGTCATAGAATTCCAGACGGGTTCAGGTTGGAAGAAACCTTAAAGTCCATCCAGCTCCACGCCCCTGCCATGGGCACGGACACCTTCCACTGTCCCAGGGTGCTCCAAGCCCTGTCCAGCCTGGCCTTGGACGCTGCCAGGGATGGGACAGTCACAGGCCCTCTGGACAGCCTGTGCCAGGGTCTCCCCACCCTCACAGGGAACAATTTCTTCCCAATATCTAATATAAATCTCTCCTCTTTCAGTTTGAATTAGTTGCCCCGTGTCCTATCACTATCTGCCCGTGTAAAAAGTCATTCTCCCTGTGTTTTACAAGCCTCTTCCAAGTGCAGCGTTCCCCGGTGCCCACGGCTGTCCGGAGCGCAGGAGGGGGCTCGGGGACCGCCGGTGGCCGCGGCGGGGCCGGAGCGGGGCTGTCATTCCTTACCGCCGGCTGCCACCTAGTGCTGGGCGGGCCGGGCACCCTGGGGAGGGACCCCGGCCTTGGGGGCTGGAGCCCGGGGTTTTGGAGGATGTTCCCCCAGAGTAGGCGGGGAGAGGAGGAGGAAGGCTGCCGAAGGTGGCTGTGCCGCCGCTCCGCGTCTGCCCCGCGCTCCCGACAGCCCGGGATGTGGCAGGAGGATCTGTCCGGGCTGTCTCTGCCAGGAGCACCGCTCTCTCTGTCCCGTGCCCGGGCGGCAGCACCTGCTGGTCCTTTTCCAAGGGCCCGTCAGTGATCGCGGGGGAGTGGAGGGAGAAAGTCCGGCTGACTTCTGCCAGTGTGCCGCCAGCTCCGCTCCTTCTCCATAAATATTGGGCTTGGCCACCTGGAGAGGCGCCCCTGCCCTTTGCTCTGTTTGCAGTTTCTCTCGGGATGTTTGGTTTCTGTTAATCATCCCACGAAGGCAAACACTGCTGGGAAGGAGAGAGGATGGCCCGGCGTTTCTCGCTCTGCCCGGCCCAGGGACCCTGGACTGTGGGATGGGTCACACTCATGCGGATCCTGGATGTTGGCTATCTGCTTGGGACTGCCTGGAAGGGGTCCAAAAGGGGACCAGGAAACTCAGGCTCCATCCCCTATGGACACTGATTAGATAGCCTGGGGTAAGCGCTGGGCACCCCTCAGTGCTCTCCTCACCACGGGGTCAGGCTGGTCCATCAGGGCTGGGGCTCTTTGTGGGGTGACAGAGCAGGAATACGAATCCCAGCACAGAATAAAGGAGAAAGACGGCTCTTGGGCCCATGGTGGAGAGGAGGCGAGGGTGAGGAGCTCAGAGGTGTGGCTGGGAGGGTGCTCATCTCCACTCCTGCACCCCACACAGCTCCCTGCAAATCCTCAGCACCGCCACGGGCAGTGGTGCCCCCTGGGCCGCACCCCCCAGCTCCCCTGGCAGCCCCCCCGCAGGCTGGCTGGCCCTGCTGGCCCTGGGCTGAAGGTCACAGTGCTGCACAGTGGGGGCAGCGCAGAGTCCAGGATCCCACTGGAGTGCTGAGGCTCAGCAGCACTCTGAAGCCACCAGCCATGATTATTTGGGGTCTCCTTTCCCTCCTCCTCTTCACTGTGGCTCATGGAACCCCCATCGGAGACCAGGATGAAGATATCCAAGTGCAGGAGAATTTTGAGGCTGAGCGGGTAATGACAGCTCATGGTCCGTTAATTCTGGGGGCAAAAGGGATGGGGTAAGCTTTCTTTCATTTTCCTCCAGAAAGAAGGGCAGGAATGTCCATGCCAGGCTGTGCAGGACAGGTGTTGGCAGTGTGGCACTCCCTGGGTGCCACTCAGCCTTTGTGGGGGGCCTCATCCTGGCAGACCCCAGGCAGGGTGACTGCAGTCCCAGCCCCAGGGCAGATGGGTCCCGTGGGATGTCTGTGATTCGGTGTGCAGGGTTTCTGTGGGATGCAGGCTGCCTGGGAGATCCCCCACAATGTGCCCTGTCCCCTGCCAGGATTCCTACAGCCCTGCATGTGTGCCCAGGTCTGGGTCTCACTGGTGTACATGAGGCAATGCCAGCCTGGTGCTTCCAGCCCTGCCTACGGGGCAAGGAAAATCCTGCTCAGTGCTGACACACTTCCCAAATCCTTCAGCACCTCTGGCCTGCACCTGCATCATCACCTCCCAGTTTCTCCTTGGGTCAGGAATATTTTAACTGCACAAAACCAGGTGATGTCCCACCTTGGTGAGGTGGCTCATGGTGCAGACGTCTCTCTCTTCTCCCTGCAGATGTACGGAAAGTGGTTTGACATCGCCATTGGCACGACCTGCAAATGGATGAAGAACTACAAGGAGAAGTTCAGCATGGGCACGCTGGTGCTGGGCCCTGGCCCCAGTGCTGACCAGATCAGCACTACCAGCACCAGGCTGCGGTATGGGGCACTGATGGGAGCACTGCTGGAGGTGCTTGAGCCTCCTCCAAAGCCACCCCACCCAGGGGTGCCCCCTCTGCCAGGGCTGGGACAGACACGAGGGTTCCTTTGCTCTACCTGGCCTCCGAGCCCTGAGGAGGGGATGGGTTGGGCTCAGACACTCGATGTTGTGGGCAGCACAATTTCAGGGGTCCTGCACCATTGCCTTAGTGCCCCAGACATGATTTTCATACCATAACCAGGGAAAGCAATCCCTCCAAGTAGCTGATTGTTTTCTTCTTCTCTCCAGGCAACATGACTGCACACAAGTCTCAGGGGAGTACCAGAAAACCAGCATCCCTGGCAAATACACCTACTACAGCCCCAGTGAGTCGGGGTGAGGCATGGCTGGGAGATGCGGACCAGTTCCATGGATAGCTGGCAAAGGTGGAAGGAGTTCAGAAGAGCAGGACTCAGAGGCCACTCCACAGTTTGGGTCATTTCCAGCCAAAGAATAGAGTAAAGCTGCGGGGAAATGGCTGTTTGAGCACTGTCCCTGCATAGCCATAGGACAATGAGATGTTGCAGTAGGTCAGTCCTGTCCACAGAGTTCCAGGCTGGGGCAGGGACCAGCCACACTTCAGGAGCATTAGTGGGGTCTCAGTTGTTCACAGCCCTTGCTTTCCAATCCCCTCAGCTAACAGACTGGTGAGTCTAAAGGGAGTCATGGTTGTGTCTGAGTCTGCGTCCCAAAAATCATGTTTTTTAAATTAGATGTGTGATTTCAGCCCCCAGCTTTGGGGCTGTCCTACACTGCTCCATCTCACCATGAGGGGCAGGAATGACATCCCTGTGTCTCTATCTCGCCCAGAATGGGATGTGTCTATCCAGTCCTACGTGCTCCGTACCAACTATGAAGAATATGCTGTCATTCTGATGAAGAAGAAAAGCAATTTTGGTCCAAGCACCACCCTGAAGCTGTATGGTATGTCTGGCCACGGCACTTGGGGGAAAGCAGGCTCTAGGGTGGATCAGCACAGCTCCAAAACACCACCCAAGGGTCTCTCAGCTCCCTTGGCCTTAAGGGACAGGACCATGGGCTTTGGACATGGTGGCTTAGACCAGCTCATCTTTGGCATGGCAGAGGTGGAGTCTCATGGCTCTGTCTTCCATGATTAAGAAACATTAAACCAACTTTGTCCAAGTCCTTGGTCAAGGCTGGTCAAGAACAACAGGTGGCCCAGGGAAGCAGTGAGATCCCTGTGCCTGGAAGGGTTCGGAAAATACATTGATGTGGAGCTCAGGGACACGTTTCAGGGTGGACATAGCAGGGCTGGGTCAATGGTTTGGCTCGATATTTGCTTCCTTGATTCTATATTGGGAAGGACCAGGAGGCTGGTGTTACACCTGCCTGCAGCCACCTGAGCTCAGTGGGTATTGGTGCTGCACTCCTGCACAAACCCTGCTCACAGCTCATTCCCTTTCCCAGGGAGGAGTCCGGAGCTGCGGGACGATCTCATTGAGTCCTTCCATCATCTGGCTCTGGAGATGGGCATCCCTGAAGACTCCATCTTCATCCTGGTCAACAGAGGTAACCTCCCATTGGGCATGTGCCTCCCATGCTGCCAGAGCACTCCAGCTGCTCCTTCTGGGTCTGCCAAGCTGGGGAGATGGGACACAGTCAGGAGGGAGGGAGGAGAGACAAATGCTTTGGTAGCATGGGATGAGAAGGAAACAAGGTCATGTACTCATGATCTTATGGGTTGAGAAGGGGCTAGTGTGATGTAGGGTGTGTGTGTGTGTGTAGGGTTTTGGGCTGACCCAGGGGTATGTGGGGTTTTCAGGGAGATGGAGGGAGGCATGGGCATTTTAGGATGGTGCTTCTGTGAGTGGGGGGTGGAAAGCAGAAAGAGGGGCAGAACGTTAGGTAGAACTGGGAGAGTGTCCCCTTGCCCAGGGTCCTGCATGTGCACAGTGCTGGACTCACTGAGGTGACTTTGTCAGGACACCTCTCCTCTCACACTGTTCGTCTTCTCTCCTGCTCCTGGGCCAGGTGAATGTGTTCCTCAGGAGACTGAAAATGCTCCCCAGGTGAGTGGGCCAGCTGGGACCTTCTGAAGTGGATCAAGTCCAGAGACATCCCTGGAGATTGGTTGTCCAGGGAGAAGGTTTCATGGGCAGGACATGTTGTTTGAGCAGTGGCTCCACTGACCATCCTGGCACTTGCTCTTCCACCTCTGCTGATGGGCTTTGCCTGCAAGGATGGGGGCAAGGCAGGTACAGGCTGTAGGGGGAGGGTTCTGGTGGCCAGGTGGGCACAAGAGCTTATTTCTAAGTGGAAGCCTTTTCCTACTCTGATTTTTTTCACAGCGTGAAGGTTGCTGGTGTTTCCTTGCTCCTTGCCTGTCTGTGTGTGTCCCAGCCAGTCTGTAGGCCCTTTCTCCAGTGATGGGGAAGCTTAGCACCCACTGGTCCTTCAACTTCCATCACTCAGCACCTCCCAGCTTCTCAGGGCTGGCTGTGAAAGATTTTCCAGGGGGAATGGGGCTTTCATAGGAGAAACAACCCAGTTGACTCAAGAGCAGGTATCACACCATTGAGGCACATCCCCAGTGTGGGGCATGACTTGGGTACTTTGGGGGTCTTCATCGACAACCTGGGGTTGTGGACCCCCACCCTGGAAGAGCACAGGGCTGGGAAGATCATGAGGTGTGGAGGGATCACAGCCTGCAGACCCAAGATCAGTGACTGGAGAGATGCTGGGAGCACAAAGGAGGGTTGGAGACTGAGGTGTCCCTGACACAGCCCACCCTAAGGGCAATGGGGTGGGCAGCAGGTCCTACAGGCAGGGACTGATGGCAGCTCTGTGCTTCCTTACTGGTGCAGAGGGCACGGAGAGCAGTCCTGCCCCTGGAGGAGGGCTCAGCCGCAGGACCCCTGCCCACTTACACTGGCAATAAGGAAGGTAGGTACCAGGGGAGGGGGCTGCATCAGGACCCCCCTGGCCTGCACTCCCATCTGCCTGTGACCCATGGTGTGTTGGTCCACAGACTCGTGCTGGCTGAGCCGGGACCCTGGGCCCTGCAGCGGGATGCTCTCCCGCTTCTTCTACAACTCCTCCTCCATGGCCTGTGAAACTTTCCTCTATGGAGGCTGTCTGGGCAACGGCAACAACTTCTACTCAGAAAAGGAGTGCCTGCAGGCGTGCCGGACCGAGGGTGAGAGTCCCGGCTGGGCTGGGGCACTGGAGGTGCCTTTGCTGAGGCATCACAAAAGATCTGAGCATTGCCTTGAATGCCTCGTGTCTGGCATCCATGTGGGAGGTGTGGGGGTCCCTGGACCCCCCACCTCACTCAGCTCCTGTCCCTGCAGCTGCCTGCAGGCTGCCCATTGTCCCAGGTCCCTGCCAGGCACTGGTGACACGCTGGGCATTTGACGCAGCCCAGGGCAAGTGCATCACCTTCAGCTATGGGGGCTGCAAGGGCAATGGGAACCAGTTCTACTCGGAGAAGGAGTGCAAGGAGTACTGCGGGGCTCCTCAGCTGGCAGGTACTCCCCTTGGCCCCCAGCCCAGGGCAGCAGCCTGCACCACCTCCAGTCCTGCACTGGGTCTGCCTGCGGTGGGGACAGGGCTGTCCTGCCTCTGAATGGGTCTAGGATGGGTCTGTCATGGGCCTGGGATGGGCTTGTCATGGGTTCAGGATCAGTCTGGCTCTGGAATGGGTCTGGATTGGTTTTGTGCTCTGCCTGGGATGGGTCATTCTGGGTCAGGATGGACCCAGGATGGGTGTGTCCTTGGACTGGGATGGGTTTTCATGGGTCTGTGATGGGTGTGGGATGGTTTTGTGCTCTACTCAGGAGGGATCAGATGTCCTCTAGGCTGCTGCCCTCATTCATCACTGCTGTCAGGGACAAAGTGGGAAGCAGCATCCGTTGTCTGTGATGCAGGGTGATGAGGGGTCTGTCCATCACCTGCTGTGTCTCTCCACTTGCAGAGGATGAGGAGTTCCTGCATCTCTCAAACTGATGCAGGCAGAGGATGAGAGCCCGGCACCCAGCACCAGGGTCCTGCAGGACAGTGCTGGCAGCTGTGGCAGCACAGGAGACACCTCCAGCAGTAAATGTCTTTCATGTGACCAAAAAAGCCCAGTGTCAATCCTCAGGCTGGTGGGGAACAGGGTGGGAGGTGCTGTGGGGTCCTCTCTGGCCTCCCTGCTGGGTGTCCCCACCTCTGTGGGTTACTGGGCTCTCCCCACTGAGTGTCCCCACGCAGGGCCAGGCTGGCCGGGGGGAGCTCAGGGGTCCCGCTGGATGGATCCAGCCCCATTTCCCAGGGGATGGGGGTGGGCTGCCGGGAGGGGACAGCAAGGGAGGCTACAGGTATCTGCTCCTCCCTAAAGGTGAATAATTGCTCCTGGCTCAGGGCCGTGGTGGGGCCGGGGGTCCCGTGTGTGGCGGAGGTGGGGAAGTCACGGGCCGTGCTGTGGGGTTTGCAGCAGGGCATTACGGGCTGTCAGAGAGGATCCTGAGGGCTCACAGAACAGTTAGGGGATTGTGAGGGTCACGGGGAAATGGGGCTGCCATAGGAGCGGACGACACGGGTTATGTCCCAGGGGGCACAGGGGTCCCAGAAAGGGATTAGAGGTGTTTTGGGGTGTCCCAGGGATGCTGCGGTAGCGTTGTGAGGGGTTATGGCGGTCACGAGTGGGGGGGCTGTGAAACTGCTAAGAGGGGATTGTGGGGGCCCTGGGGGGGCTGTGGGGGTCCCAGCAGGGCACGGCTGCGTTATGGGGGTCACGCTGCGGGGGTCTCGGGCGGATTCAGCCTTCCAGGAGGTCCTGGAAGTGGAGGCCGCACTCGGCCTTCCAGGGGGTCCCCCGCGGCGACCGCGCTCCCCGCCCTTCTGTCCCCCGCCGGCCCCCGTACCCGCGCCGCGCGTGCCCCGGCCCCCTGCGGTGAGCCGGAAGAGCCAAGATGGCGACGGCGGGAGCCGTGCGCCGCCCCCGCTCCCCGCGCCCGGCCCCCGGCACCGGCCCCCGGCGGGGCTGAGCGGCCTGGCCCCACCGCCCCGCGCCGGACCCCGGCACCGGCTCCACCGCCCCGCGCCGGGACATGCCTCGATAGAGCCCCCCCCTCCCCCGGCGCAGCTTTCTCCTGCCGGGCCGGGCCCACACACCTCCGCCCCGCATGGCCGGGCCGGCCCCGCCGCAGCCCTGAGCCGCCCCGTGCCTCCGCCGCGGCCTCCCGGCCCCTGAGCCCGCGTTCGGCCCGTTCCCCGGGGTGCAGGTGTGGCACCACGAAGATGTTCTCGGCCCTGAAGAAGCTGGTGGGCTCGGACCAGGCTGCGGTCCGCGACAAAAACATCCCTGCGGGGCTGCAGTCCATGAACCAGGCGCTGCAGAGGAGGTTCGCCAAGGGAGTCCAGTATAACAGTGAGTCGGAGCCTGCGCCGGGAGGGCGGCCCTGGCTGCTGCCCCCTGGGGTGCCCGGGGATCGCAGAGGGGCTGGGAGTGCGTGTGCTTTCTTTGTGCAGGTTTTTATCCGTATTCGCTCAAAGCCAAGCTTGGAATTAAATGTTGGAGCTCGTGGGAGGAGTGAGGGATGTGAAACTTTCATCTTTCGGTGCAAGACTCGGGACCCGCGGTGTAGCAGCGTCCCTGAGCGCTGCCTGCCGGCTGTGGCACGAGAGAGAGTGCCTGCTACATTAGTTTGTGTCAGTTCGAGCATCGAGAGGGTAACTCCCCTGAGTGCGTGGGTGACCCTCCCTGCAGCGCAGGATAATGGTGTTTATAATTACGCTGTAGTGGTTGTATGATAAAAGTCTATTTAAAAGCTCAGCCCTGACAGGCTTTAATAAAAGGTGGACACTGAACACCTCTGTGAGCTCTTGGTACATCATTTCATCCTGAGTGTCTTTTCTGCAGCTGATACATTTGCTCTTTTCTTGAGGAATGCTTTTGGGATTCTTTTCCTCTCAGTCTTGAGGCTTAGGGCTGCATTTTTCCCTTGGAGCTCAGTAGAGGTGATTTCTAATACCGTGTTTCAGGAGGACACTGCAAGTATGTGAAATGTGTCCCGAAGTAACAACTGTGAGACAGGGACAGCAGTTATGTCATTCCTGCTGAAAATAGAGCTGGTTCCAGAGAGTGCTGCTAGTACCAGCTTCTGTGTGGATCCAGGCAGGCAGGGGAGGCAGATTGCAGAAGGCTGAGAGATTGGCAGGTGGGAAAAAGACTGATTTGTAAACGTGGCACTGGATAATTTCCGTGAAGAAACACATGTTGCAGGAATAGAGCTTCTATTGGATCTTGGTATGAAACAGAAGTTAAACTTTGGGTTTTGGGGCATTTTTTTCTTTGTTTAATATTACAGCTGTTGGCTGTGCTTTGGGACTGAGGTTTCAAAGTGCTCTGCTTTACTAGAGAGAACATTTGGTGCCTTTATCCGTAGCACATCTTCAGATATGTTAAAAACATAAAAACATTAAAAGCATAAAAACGGCCAGTGCTGTTTAATTTATAAAATGAATGTCTTAGCAAGTAGTCCTGAATGTGAAAAGCAGCAGTGTGATTGCTGAAACTGGATTTCCAGTGAAACATGGAGGTGAGGATGAAGGTGCTGCCTTGGAACACAGCACTGCATCCTTAAACACGTACCGAAGATCTGCTGGTCTCAGCCCCTTGGTTTGTGCAGAGGCTTCGTGTGGCCACAGCCCAGAGCTGCGTGCTGCTGGGGCAGCTGAGTGCCAGAGATCAGGTAGCTAATACCAGCTTGTGAATTATGTAAGAGCCAGGAGCAGACTTGTCAGACAAGGGAGGTTTGTGCTGCGGACAGAACGGATCAGCTGTGTCCTGCTGCCACAGGATGGGACCAGCTCTGCTCCAGGGTGACTGCACAGTGCCAGACCTGTGGATGGGCACCCGCCTGCTGTTCGTGCAAGGCCCAAACTGCTAACTGTAGCTTCGCTGCTTTTTGTCTCATCGGTGAAAGCCTCAGGAAAGGTTTTTGGTTTGTGTTCTAGTTACTGTTTTATGGCTGAAAACTGCAGCTTTCTGTCACTGCCTTAAGGCCAGCTTTCCAATCTCCATAGTAACTCTTCCCAGCATCACTGTTACATAATATTTATAGGAGATACAAGCTGGCTTACAGAAGGGCTTCCAGGTGCCCCCCACAGCCGTGGCCCTGGGGAGATGGGGAGTGTTCCAGCATGGTCAGTTGAAGGTGGGCTGTGAAGGAATGTCATTACAAGGGCCATTGCTCAGGAAGGGCAGAACTGCAAATCCCGTGCATTGCCAATTCTCCTTTCTTGGCAAAGTCCTGGTATTCAGCAGAGGAGTGCAGGATGTGGTTTGGAGCCACTGTTAGCACACAAAGATCTTTACGACTCCTCTGTTTCCCTGAAACTGCCTAAACCTAAACCAAAGGGCGCTGTGATTTGTTTTACAGAAATGTTTCTTTGCTGCATTAGACCTCTACAGATCCTGAATGGAGCATGTTTCCTTCCCAGAAATATACTTAGTGTGCTGAGAATGCCTTGGGTTGTTCAGTGATAAAGCAGGCTGGGACACAGGCCTTGTACCTGGCTCTAGGTGCCTCCCTGGGCTCAGAGCAGCCCCTGCTGTGCCAGCCCTACGGCTTTCAGGTACATTTTGTAACAGATAACCCCCTGTTTGAGCTCATGCTGAAGGCTGAGAAATGTTTTAATGGCACTGATAGTTACAGACCCTGGGTAGAACAGAGCACTAAAATGAACCTGGATAGTTTGTTTTGATGGTTCCTCTCCTACGCAGCCAACTTTTCAAAAGGAAGAACATTGCAGGGTGGGAAGGTTTAGATTTCTAATGAAGTTATGAGAGCAGAGACCTGTACCAGCCTTTAGCAGTAATCATGTCCTTTGCTGGGGACAAAGGACATTTTCTATTTTACAATTTATTTCTATTTTCTACTTTCCTATTGTAATAATATTGGGAGGACTGATTACATCTGAATAATGCTTGCAAAAAGTTAGCATGCTTTTCACAGCATTCTTCAAGTTCTGTTTAATCACTTTATTTGTCTGCTTGATCTTTTCTCCAGTGAAAATTGTCATCCGGGGGGACAGGAACACTGGGAAAACCACACTCTGGCACCGACTGCAGGGAAAGAAATTTATTGAGGAATATATTCCAACTCAGGAGATCCAAGTCACCAGCATCCACTGGAATTACAAAAGTAAGATGGAAGAGGGTGGAGGGAGTGACAGTCATGGGATGGTGCCTTGGGGGAGGAAATTCCACTGCAGCCTCATTTGCTTCTTTCTTCCTGAAAATCAGACTGCTTATTTGGATTCCATGGAAACATTGAACCAGAGCTGCTCAACTTTCAGGCCACCTGAACGTGAATCGGCTGCCTGTGGGTACCAGCAATTACTGGAGTTAGAATTCTGCATGTCTTGCTTCCGATTTTAGCAACTCAAATACATGTTGCTGGTTATAATTTATTGATGCTGTAGCTCAAAAGGAAGAAGAATTCCTAGTGAGACTATCTTGGTTTGGAAAGACAGGTGTCTGCTAAGGAAGGCAGGAGCTTCTCTTGAAGTGGAAAGAATGTAATCCTCTCCCCTCCTCGAAATATTATAATTTTAGAATCAAGGGGTTCTCAGGTGAAGATATGGGAATAGGAATAACAGTTCTTTACTAGAAAAATTAAAATAAAAATGTAGTAGTAAAAAAAAAAACCACTGACAGAGTGAGAATACAACCTGACACCCTGCTGGTCAGGGTGTTGGTAGTAGTCTGATTAAATGGTGGCTGCAGCGCTCCTGCAGTGACAGACGTGGTTCTGTTGAAGCAGTGACCCTGGAGAAGGGTGTAGTTTTCCTCTGAAGGTCCTGTGGTGTAGATGGGTCCTGTTTTCCTCTGGCAATCCAGTGGAGAAAGGCTGCTGTGGTATTCCAAATCTCAGATTGTATCCAGGTAGGAATGCTTGACTCCTCCCCCTGGCTGGAGCATCTCCCAGTGGGATGATGGAATTTTATCAGTCCTGCAGTGAGACTCAATGATCATTAACAGATTTCCTCCAGAGGGAGGATGGGTCCTGGAAGAGATAAAGAACACTGCCATACCTGGTTTTAACGGGTAATAGAATATATCCTGCATTGAAACCTAAGTCAGAGACCTTATTTTTCACAAAATGCACCTGGAAATGTGCAGAGAGAATGGGTTTCTGTAGCTGCAGGACTGTCTGCACTGCCTGTCATGTTTACATGGAAATGCTGTCATTTATCTTTCTTGAATGTGTGTATTCCTTTTGCCAGTTGTATGCCTTGTTTATAAACCAAACTTCATCCTCAAAATTACAATTTTGTTTTTTTAATGGCTTTGTAAACCTCTGTATGTTACGAAGAGAGTCTACAGAAAATACTTAAACATGCTTCAAACCAGACATGAACCAGCAAGGAAATCCAGCCATCACTTATGTGACTAAGAGTATTTATGAAGTTCTTTAGACAGCATGGTTTTGGTGGACAGCTTTCACCTTCAACAGCTCACTGCCTTCTTGTGGTTGGGTTTTCTTCTGCCACAGAATTTGCTTTTCTTTGGACATTCCTATGCTTTGACATTCCTCCATGTTGGCTTTGGGTTGGGCTCTCTGAGTCATGGATGTTTTACTGAAACCTTCTAACCCTTTATGTTCTATTGTGCTTCCAGCCACTGATGACATTGTGAAAGTTGAAGTCTGGGATGTAGTGGACAAAGGTAAGATTTATAACTTTCTTTCTAATGGGGATTCATTGTTCTTTCTCAGTTTTAATTAAAATCTTACATGGATTTCAGAAATACCTGCTTCCTTCTGCTTTAAAAAAAATCTGTATTTATTATATCATTTCCTGAAAGAATAAGAAAAGGAGAGGTGAGTCCCCTATGCTAGAACCCATTATCTGGAATCTGAACTTCAGATCAAACCCAGTGTTCAAAAGCAGTTGTTCCACATGCTTATTACAGATGAAGCACCTGCTGCCCTGTGTATTCCAATTCTCTGAGCTTTTCAATAAACTTTAGACTAAACTTTGCCTTCTCCCCTTTCTGATTTCCTGTATGTTTAGACATAGGTTCTGAGTTCTTTGTTCTGGTTATAAAAGTTCTTGTTGAGCTGTTTTTTGAGGGCATTCTGTTGTTAAATTGGTAAAACTGTAGCTGCAGTGGGTAATGTATGCAGGGGAGAAGGATCAAAGAGAAGCCAATTACTTTAAAAATTCACTAGGACAGAAAATGCAATATGTGCCTTCCAAAACCTTTTCTAAATGCTTAGCCAAGGAAAATCTTATTATCTATAAATGCATTTTTCATTAGTTTTAAATTTTTGTCGGAGTGTAAACTTTTGTTTTATAAAGAGCTGACCCCCAAAACATCTGTGAAGACACAGTCTGGATGCAGTGCAAACTGGGATGCAGTGGGATCTGTTCCTGGAAGGGATTGAGGTCCAGATGTAAACCTCCACAGCTCATTCTGTAGCGTTGAATGCAGATGTTGTTTGGGTTCTAAGATGCATTTAGTATCAGCCAGGCTCCTGGTTTAGTGAGTGAGTATGGTCAGGAAAGCAGCTGCACAGGTGAGCAGCTCTTGCTCTGAGTGATGTTTCTTGTTTGGTGTCTGTCAGATTTGTTGACCACAGTAATCAAAACTCCAACTTTGATGGCTCTTCTGGTGCTGCCTTTCTGTCAGCCTTGGCTGAAATCGGTGCTCTCAGGCATTCCTCGGCAGAATGCCATTTCAGGGGCACCACCTGTGCAACCTACACTTATGTTACACCAAAAACTAAAAGTGCTATAGGAAGTGGGAAAAGGAGAAATGTCATTTTTCATGTCAGCTGAACTGTATTTGAAATAGGGAATAAAGAAAGACAATTAGCAGTAGCACATCTAGTTCAGATACCTAATGGAGCCTTCAGGGTAAATTTGAGCCAGGAACTTCAAATGAAAATCCTGAGCACTTTATCTTTTTGGTGTATTAAGCTCCAGTTTTCACAGGGTAGACAAAACCTTGCTTAGGCCAGAGTTACTGCTGAAGTCAGTCTGATTACAGTTTGGCTTTTGGATTGTGGGATAACAAGTGGAGGGCTGGAATCTGAGCAAAACATCTGTGTTCTTGCTGCCTTGCAGCTTTGGTATGAATAGATAGACATTTAATTTGGGAATCATGTGGTTCCAGCATTTATTTCTGTGAATAGCTTCTCTGAGCAGAGTCATCTTCTCAACTAGAGACTTGTCATTTTTTTGGCGAGGGGGACAGGATGTGCCATCCGCAGATGTTGATAACATCTCTTCTGGTCGTGCTTTAATTTCTGACAGTGGAGCCTATGTTGGAAATCTTAAAGAACTCCCTTCCCTTCACTTTATATTATTTTGAAATAAAACTCATTCTGTTAAGATCCATACTTATGGATCACAGATATGTACTTTTTTATTGTGCTCAATCAGTGCAGAGTAAAAATCAGATCATCATAATGTTAATGAAATCAAATCCTTTCCTATTGCCATAGCATTGTGGATTCCTTATAAACATAACTTGAGGAAAATGTTCGTATTAAGCATTAAGAGCTTGCTCATATCTAACTTTCCTCCTAATGTTACAACATTTTTCTTTTCCTTCTGTATGTTTAGGACAAAAAATCCTCCTGCGTGATGCTTTGGGTGAGAGCCACACTGGACTGTAGACTTGCAGTAGTGAAGTATCCAGTGCTGCTGTAGCATAGTGCTGACAAGACCTGATCCTCCTTTTTTTTCTCCTTGCCTACCAGATCCTGGCTCATGTGCATATTTAGAACTGGGCAGAACACTGCATTTATCAGGCTGCATTTGAAACTGTCAAAAAATGCATGTTCTGAGCACGCATTTCAACATGAAGTTTTCCAGGCTAAAATTCTTTTGCCAGTGTTTCCGCATTTTATTTTCAGAAGAAATTAGGAGACCTGTATAAATCATGGGGGAAACTGTTGAAAGCGCTGATGTGGGTTATAACTCAACAGGTGTGTCCAGGAACTGCAGTTTTCAGCTCCAGTTGTGTAAAGCAGCTTTGGGCTCTCCCCTGCTGAGCTGTGCTGCTGTTCTGTGGTCACAGGGGGCTGGGGGGAATTGCAGGAGTTGCACCCTGAAAACTGGATGTACATTTCTGGGCTGAAGTTAACAGTGATTTTCCTGAGTGGTATTTCTCCTGGTGCTCCCTAGAGGTGTGCTCCCTGTCCTTGCTGATTCAGCAATGAGGGTTTTCCCTCCAGAATCCACTGGGATGCAGAAGCAGCTCTGCTGGCTCTGCCTGGATGGTGACTTACCTTGGTACTGGTTATTTAGCATCCAGGTGATATTTTGGAAATGTGGGGAGGTTTGTTGTGAAAGCTTAATAGCTGTGAGGTTGGTTAGTGTGGTGAGGCAGTGGGGAATGGCAGCTGTCAGACTGTGCTGCTCCACTTGGCTTGTTCTTGACTATTTGGGATTCTTTTTTTAAATGTGCAGACTCCCTGGAGTCCAGACTTCCTTGCTGCCTGCTGCATTCTCCTTAGGCCCGCTCAGGGAGCTGGGATCATGTCTGGAAAGCTGCCACTTGTTAAAAATCTTCCCAAGATGAGCTTGCCTCCAGCCGTGGATTGTATTGGATTTTGTGTGGCGTATGTAGTAAATATCATCTCCTTTGCTGCTCTTGGAACTGACAGAGCACAGGAAAGATCTGTCTTAGCAAAAGTCACAATCCTGACTCATCTTTCTGGCTTTGCAGCAAGTTGTGTAACTGCTGCAGGTCATAAAGCTGTAACAGATCCTGAATGCAGAGAAGCTGCTTGAATGCAGGAGATTCAGGATCAGTTGTGAATTCCTGTCTTGTAACTTATGCCACTTAGGTTCCCATATATTTTCAATACATGACTGAAGGCATCAAATCATGTTTTTTTCTGTTGCCCACAAGATAGACTTTCCCTTGTATTGAAGATTCCTTTCCTCCTTGCTGCACCTTCACCACTCTGCCTCCCAGACATGTGCTGTAAGAAGGAGAGATCAGAATTCATATTTCTATTATTTTCAGATGTCCCAAGTTAGATAACACAAGGGATTCACATATTCCAGATGTGTATTTTTGACTGGTGAAGGGAAGCAGCCTTCTTGCATGGTGGACAGCATTTGTTAGCAAGCTGTACTGAATCCTTCTATCCTGCAATAAAACTGATGATACATACTGCTGCAGAGACTCAAGTGATGATCACAACCCCAGTGTCCAGTAGGAGCTGTTCTGTAGACTCCAGGGCACTGCTGCCAAGTGTATTTAGTGCCAGTGCTGCTCTTACACCTGTAAATGAGGAGCAGCCGTTGTTCCAGGGAGAGGACCTGAGCCATTGCAGCACTAACACCCGTGTTTTTTGACTGAAGCTCCTCCATTACACATCAGTACAGCCTCAGATCTGGACCTCATGCATACAGTGGCACAATCCTCACTGTGCCCTTGCCTTTATAGGCTAAATTACATCTTTTCACTGTATAGATCTTATCTTTGTCTGGTTCATCCTGCCGTTTGGGTTCCAAAAATAGAGCCTGTGCATGAATCTGTACACACATGCGCTTTTCAGCTCTGTGACTCCTTTGAGATGACCTCCTTTGCAGCACTGATGAGCAGTGTAGGAGAAAATTACTTATTCCTCTGGATACACACAGAAAGGAGAGGGAGCAGGGAGAGGTGTGCAGGTTGTACATTCTGTCTCAGAGCATTGACTGCAAGTGTGCCCAGGTTAGACAGACATCTTCATTGCTCAGATGGGAGGAATGATGGAGAGTATTTGTGGTTGCTTGGGCTTCTCTTTTAATACCTAGAAATTTAGGTCATGCCAAGCATAATTTAGCAGTGACTGCAGAAATAGCAATGTATGGATATTCAGAGAAGCCACACAAATGTCACTGACTTGAAATGAATTGAATTGGGAAATGACATGCATGGCCTAGACATCCCACACCTTCAGCTGCATGGGGAGAATCAGAGCCCATATTTGGATTCCTCAGGGAAACACTGCCCAAATGAGGAGGGATCAGGATTAATATTTCTGCTGCTTTCAGATGTCAGCAGTAAGATGACGTGAGTGGGCAAACATTTTGCAGTGATGCACAGAAGCACCAACCAGAGCTGCCTGCTGTAACCTGCAGCATTAAAGCTTTTCTGAGTAACTGTGTTTTCTTACTATTTATCCTTGAGCTGTGTGCAGGAAAAACAAACCCTGTGGCTCTGGCCTTTGGAGCACATGTAGGCTGTCTCTCCATCTCCACGGTTCCTTTCCCACCATTTGGTTTCTCTTGGATTGCTTACATAAGTTCTGTCTGTCTTTGGATTGCTTTACTGTTCATTTTTTAATAGCCCAGCTGGGATTCTTCAGCAAGGCATACCTATCCCACCCCTCCTCATCCCCCAGGCTTACAGTAGAAGTAGGATCTGCTTTAAGGTTGTGTTCAAACTGCTGTGCACCTGTCCAGACCCATCCTCCAGTTCTTTGCCCAGTGTAACGTTTTTTATGTTTTTTACAATTCTTTTGAAGGAAAATGCAAAAAACGAGGAGATGGTTTGAAACTGGAGAATGACCCTCAGGAGGTGAGTCACCTGGAATTCAAAGGTCTGAGGCCTCTTGTCCACCTTTAGTCCATGGGGAACAAGTTCTATATTTGTTCCTGCTCTAAGGACAGCCTGGCAGGTGGGTGAGGGACAGTGGGATCCCTGATGCCCTTCATTCTTTGCTCTGTGCATTTCAGCCTTGCCCCTGCCCTCACTGCAGCGTCCCTGCTGATTTCTATTCCTGTCACTGGGAATGACTGTGCCCCAGATGTTTGCTCAGCAGCAGGACAAGGATGGGTTCTAGCATGTGCTGTCAGAGACTGTTAGATGCTTCACATCCCCTTCCTATGGGAAATGAAGGCTGGGAAGCACCAGGTATCTTATTTCAGTGGTAATGGTGTGAAATCCACAGGTACTCCTTAAAGTGATTGCCACTTTAGGAAGTTTGCCCACTCAGTACTGTATCCATTGTGTTCTGTATCAGCCTGAAGCTGAATCCAGTTATTTACTGCTTCTTTGCCTTTATTTCCTCAGGCAGAATCGGAAATGGCTCTGGATGCAGAGTTCCTGGATGTCTATAAGAACTGCAATGGTGTAGTGATGATGTTTGACATCACCAAGCAATGGTAAGCCACTGGCACCATGTGATTCTCCCTTATTCAGGCAAAACAAATGACTTGCAGATTTCCAGATTCCCAGCTGGACTTGGAAGCTGATAACCAGGCTAATGAGTTGAAGCAAGCTTGTATCCTTTAAAATAAAAGCTTTATCTTGTGACATGGCTTTTGATACACCTCTCCTGGGCTTGTTCCAAACCAGCAGTGGCCCAGTGGGTTGTGTGCTGCAATTGCTGATACGCTGCTGACTGAGGCTTGATAATTAGTGCTATGTGCAAAGTGCATGTTGCAAACCCCTGCTCCCCAGAACACAAGGGAAAGGAGGATGCTAGTGAGAAATTCCCAAGAAACTGGTATTAGTAAGGATTATTTAGAGGCTCCAGGCTGTATTAATCTACAGAAGTAATGAACTGTTGATTTTGCACATCTGAGGAGGGTGAGAGAGATAAGGAAACCCGAGTGAAAAGAGGAGGGGGGTGAGAGCTCCTGCTTTGTATTTATTTTTGTATATTTGTTGTTTTCAGGTTTGGTGTGGGTCAGTGAGCCTGTGGACAGCTGAAGGGAGGGAATCCTTTCCTTTTGCTGACCCACACTGTTTTGCAGGATTGAGATTGCTGTAGGAAATGTGAGGGTTCTGGTGAAAGTGGCTTATTAAGCTTTTGAAGTTCTTTTTGAATAAAGAATCATCCAAACATATTGGGGGTTAATCTATTTCTCTGACAGGGTAAAGAAGCCACAGACTTAGAAGGATTTTGGGAAAAAAAAACAACCTGTTTTTTTTCTTTGTGATTTGTGCATGAAACTGCTAACAGAAGAATGTTCCCACTCATCTGCCTCTCTCTCTCCCCTCTGATGAAGGACATTTAACTATATTCTGAGGGAGCTTCCTAAAGTGCCGACACACGTGCCAGTGTGTGTGCTTGGGAATTACCGGGATATGGGGGAGCACCGGGTCATCCTGCCCGGTGACGTGCGGGACCTCATTGACAACCTGAACAGGTGAGAGGTCACTGGGCAGGGCAGCAGCCTCAGTAACCGTGTCACTGCCGTGTTTCACATCCGTGTCACGTGTGTCCTTTGTCCTGCACCAGCCTTGGGCCCCCAGAGCTCCCCGAGTCTCACAGGCAGCATTTGCTGACCCCATGGGCCCTTTGATCCGGAGCAGATTGTTCACCAATCTGAGGTGCTCTGTTATGTGGTATCAAATAGTATTTGTTGGTCAAGGTTCAGTAGATTTTACCTTTTTATATAGTTTTATGATTTTAAGGCATTTTTTTTCATTTTTCTCATCTCTTATTTGTTTAGGCCTGTGTCAGGTACAAAGAAATGGTGTCAGTTTTAAGACTTTATCCATGATGAAATAATTTCTTTACAAATTAATTCATATGTATTATTTTTGTCAGTCCTGTTGTGGTTTTAAAACAAAAACCTTCACTGTGAAATGAACAGCTTGTAAAGCTGTGAATTCCCAGTTTAGGAAACCAGCATCCCAGTGTCCTGACAGAGTATTTCTTAGCCTGGCAGGCACATGACACTGTCACACACCAATATCCACCTTCTGCCACCCTTCACTGTGAACTTTGGCTGTGCACAAAATAATGAGTCCAAGCAGAAAGACCCTCTGGGCTGCATTTGAGGGTGGGGGGCTGGCTTGTGGGGTGGCTCATGGTGTGTTACTCAGTCCTGTGCAGGGTGTGTTCTCCTCTCTGCTTGGCACAGGCCTCCCGGCTCCTCCTATTTTCGCTATGCTGAGTCTTCCATGAAGAACAGCTTTGGCCTCAAGTACTTGCACAAGTTCTTCAACATCCCCTTCTTGCAGCTACAGGTAAGGCAGGGATGTTATCCTGATGTGCTGGGTGTGTGGGGCAGATGGGATTTGCTTCCTCTCTAAAGCAGGAATTTGGTATTTGAGGTTTCATTTGCTGTTAAAGGATCCTGAGTAGATTCTTGTTTTCATTAAAGTTGGTATAATAAAATTATGTCAGAACATTAGTGCCTGTGTCTGACTTAAACATGTCTCTGGTTACAAGAGATCAGCTGTGCTGAGTGTCCCAATGCTGACCTCTATAGAAAGGCTCCATTTTCACTGGCATGAAAATGGGATCCAGTGGTGCAGTTTCCAAGTCAAAAATGTGAAATACACACATTTGTTAAACTTCAGATTTCAATTCTGTTCAGTTAAAACTCAGATGAGATTTGGCCATTATCTGAGTAGTTCAGAAACCTCTGTTTGCTGAAAATGTTTGCCCTAATAAAAGGCAATAAATATGAGATCCATGTGCTTGGATCTTGTTCACATGGATCCAATCTTGTATTTCCTTTGTATTTGAGGATTCTTGAGAGAGCGAGGGAAGGCCAAAGGCTGCAGAGGGTGGGATTCTCATCTGTGGGCCTTTAGAAGATCAGCTTTTGGGGTGATCCTACAGGGGTCCTTTGGGATCAGTAGCTTCTGCTTTTTGAGGCCACGTGTCACGTTATGTCATTGTTTTCCATTTGATGGGAAAAACCCAGGCATGATCTTGATTATGTTTCACCAGTAATTGAAGTGTCTAAAAGAGAAGGATGGTGCCCAGTATGAAATGCACATAGGATTTAATCAGCCTCAGAGGTTTCTGTGTCCCCCAGGCTGTCCCTCAGCGGGGTTGGGGTCAGTGTGTGGTTTTCAGCAGCACATTCCCGTGCTCAGTTTACAGTAATGCATCTTCCATGGAGAAAGCAGGGGCTGAAATCCATACCCCCAGTACAGAGCACATTCTCTCTGCTGGCCTGAGCTCTTCAATTATTTATCAGTTCATTTCCAGGGGCAGGATTGGCAAACCTGAGGATGCAGTTTAGCAGTAGGTATTGCTGGTGGCCCACAAATGGGGGGCCATCAGATGCTGCGCTGGAAGGAGACAGGATTCTGCAGACAGCTGAAATCTCCTTTTCCCAGGAAGCCCTTGCAAGTGGCTTTCAGCCAAAGCACTGGTCTCTAGCACATGATTTATTCTCTTCTTTTGGGTCATTGCAGAAAATAAGCTGTTTCTTTAATATTTTAATAACCAGTGTGGTAAAATTTTTTTTTTTTTTTTAAAGTATTTGGAAGTTTGTTTGTAGTGATGAATTTGTACAAAATTGATTGCAACTCTCTTTTTATTAAATATATATTCTTGATTTATTGTGGTCCGTGGAAATAAATAAAAGTGGTGTATGTCTCAGTGCCAAAGTGTAAGGCAAGTCTAATTAAAGTCATTACCAAGGAGCCTAAGGTAAGCACTGGAGAGCAGCGGCCCTTCTGTCTCTGTTTGTTCAGCTAATTTGCTCAGCATGCATTTCACCTGTCTTAGGAAACTGGGGACAAAGAAGCAGCAGACTTGCCCTTTTTTGTCTCATTTTTGCTTATACTGCATGAATAATGTAAAACATTATATAATATATATATTATAGTAGATATCTACTACTGAGATCTTGATTTTCTTGAATTTTAAAATCTAGAATTTGAATTCTACAATCCTTATTAGTACTTCTGATTAGTGTAGCAACTTTAAATATGAATAGCATGTTTTGCTGAATCTTTCTTGTCTGTAAATGACAACAAAGGAATTGTCATTATGTAATGACTTCATAATTCCATGCATACATGTTAATTAAAGTCAAGTTTTCATCTTCAGAGAGTACTTGAAAATGATGAATAAAAATTACTCAGCAAAGAGAGTGCTCCAAGCTCTTAACACAATGGCAAAGTTAAACATGAAGACTGTATATGCCTTGGAAACAGTAAATTACCTTAAATGATCACAGAAGCCCTTAAATTTCAAGAAGGGCTGCATCTTCCAGTAAATTAAGGTTATCAGCTGTGATGAATCACCTAGTCTTATGGTACAAAATAAAAAATACTTAAAGCTTTTTTGCTGATTTCAGTCATAGTAGAATTTGATATAAATCAGTTGCTCCATGGAGGGCTCAGGCTGTGCTGTGACCGTTCCCCAGAACACAGCACTTGGTGTGGTTTGTGTGAGCCAGAAGAGTTGGTTGCTCTTCAAACCTGTGCAGTGTCTTCATAGCTTCAAAGTTATCACATCTACAAAACCATAATGCCAGCAGCATGTGCATGTAGAGACTGAGCATCATCACTTCATGCAAATGTTTGTCTTCTCAGGTGGATTTTATTCTGGGAATTGTGTAATAGACTTCATTTTGGGCTTTTAATCTGATGGGATCTATCTGCAGTGAGTTCAAGTGTCAGGGAATTAAGAATTCACCATGGTTATTGATGCTAGCCTTCAAAAATATTTGTCAGTGCAAAGCTGAAATGTACTTGGAGGCATTTATCAAAGAAAAACCTTTGGCAGTTTGGAGAAAGCCTGGGGTTTCTCTTGCTTGTCCTTCCGCCTGGGCAGGAGTGCAGGCTGTGGCACCACAGACCTGCTGTAATGGGGACTGTGCAGGGCTGGGACTCACCAACCCAACTCAGCACAAGCTGGCCCTGCTCTGTGCCACCAGAGGCAGTGGCAGAGGGAGGATTGATGCCCTCAGGCACCAAGCATCATGGCTTTTGACTCCAGAATTTGGGAGCTGAGCTGATTGGCGTGGCCAGTGGCCAGCTGTGTGCAGGGGATGGGGCTGTGGGCAGGATTTGCACCACTGACAGCTCTAGTCTTGTCCAGGGGATCGGGAATGATGTTTCTGCAGGAGTGGATGTCGTGCCAGCCCTGCAGGGCTGCAGCCCTTGAGGGAGCTGCCTGTGTCTGTGGTTATTGATCTCTCCTTGCTGCCGTCTGGATGTCGGGAGGAGGGAATCAGTTAAGCCAGCTCTTCCTCTCAGCTGAGGTTTTTGTTTGAGTTCTGTGGGAAAGGAAGGACTGAGTCCTGGGTTACATTAGTGCGTCAACTCACTTTATTGCCCATTGGAAATGGGCTAGGGTGCTTGTCCCCCATCTGTGTAACAGCAGCTGGAGGCAGAGGGGCAAGGACTTCTGAAATGTAACTGAGTTGACAGGTTGTGCTCCCTCATCAACCCCGAGAGCAAAAAAAAATGGGAGGCTTTGCATCAGCTGGGTCCTGCCCCCAGAGGGACTGATTTAGCACAGGGAACATCAAAGGCCTGAGTGAATGAGTTGCACAACTGATCTCTGCAGGAGCTGAATCCATTCTCCAAATGTAGCTGGTGCTGTGATGTCTGAAATAACACATTGCAGATTTATGGCTGAGAACAGCTCACAGAACAAGATGCTTCTTACACACAGACTTTATGGATTATCTCCTTTTTATTCACTTTCTCTTTGTGTTCTGAATTTAAAGGGACACCGTGATCAGGGCCAGGGCTCCTGTTGGATGTGTTGCTTTGGTGAAGTGGTGACACAGGATCTCAGTGCACAGAGATCTGTTACAGTGGCCCTTCTGCTTAGACCCAGCTTGTTTTCCTTTCCTCAGAGGGAGACGTTGCTACGGCAGCTGGAGACAAATCAGCTGGATATTGATGCAACTCTGGAGGAGCTGTCAGTGCAGCAAGAGACTGAAGACCAAAACTACGAACTGTATGTCACTGAGCTGTCTTTTCTAACTGCTTTGGGTGTCACATGAATGTTGGGCAGCCCCAGCTGTGGCATATGGCCAGGTTGAAGGGTCTAGGGAGGAACTTTTAGGGATCCTTTGGATAAAATGTTGCTTTTGAATGGCATCACCTGAAGTAAAGCATGTGCCTGGGAATCCCCGTGAAATGGTCTGGTTCCTACCAGCACATGGCTGGGGAGGGCAGGGCAGGTGGGGCTGGGCAGCACACCTGGAGCCAGCACACGCTGATGTAGATAAAATGCTGGAAGGGGATATTTTCCATCCCTCAGCTGCTCAGCACACAAGCTGGTTCTTCTCCTGGCTGTTGCACACCTATGTATTGTATGTCCTAAGATAGCAGAAAGTGATAGCAACAACACTGCTGTCTTCTGTTCCCTTTGAGCACTTCTGAACTCCTTGATGTATTTCTGGATTGAAATAGTGGCTGGTTCCTCTGCCCTGTGTCTGTTCTGTGTCCTGGCTGTGTGCTTGGCTGCTTGTGATGGTGTTTGACAGCTTTAGCCCCATGAAGCCAGTACAACTGTAGCACAGTGAACAGGAATCCATGTTCTCTGAATTCCCATCACAAGGCCTTTATTGCACTGGTGTGGTTCCAGAAAAGTCAGCCTCAGAATGTATTGAAAAAAGATTATTTACAGGCAGCTTTGTTTGGAAATTGGAATCGATGGTTATGAAATATTCATGTGCAGGCTTTTGGACAAGCATTTTTCAGACCAAATTTCAAGTTCTATAACCTTGTTCAGCATGTTTTCCTTGGAGAGCATTGAAATACCCCAATTCACACAAAGCAATGCTGTTTCCAGAGCATTCACCTCGTTCTCCTCCTGAGGGACAAGGTAGGCACCTCATGCCTTCAGCACTTCTCTTGATGTCCCTACTCAAAAGACTGAGTGGGCTGTGCTGCCAGATGGTTTAACATACTTCTGTTTGTACTGCTTCAGTAATGGGAGAATACTTAATAGAATCAGGAGTTGGTAGAGCTGTTTCAAACTCACAGCACGAGATCTTGCCCTTCCAGCAGCTTTAGTGTGTCCTAGGTCTCAATATGTGTCAATTCAGCTCACAAATCCAGCAGAAAAACAGGCCGGATGGGGCTTGGAGCAGCCTGGTCCAGTGAAAGGTGTCCCTGCCTGTGGCAGAGGCATGTAATTGAGATGAGCTTTAAGGTCCCATCCAACCCAGACCAGTCTGAGATTCTGTGACCGTGAAATCTTATCTTGGCTTTATCTACCTCAGGGTTAATCTGTGTTGGGCTGGCTCTGAGAAGAGATCTTAGATCTTAAAGCAGCAGTGTGGTGGTGGTGGAAGAGGGGTGGCCAGACCTCCTAGTTCCAGCAACAGGTATTAGACTGGATCATCCCACCCAGCATGACCACACTGCCATGCTGGTAGGCAGCAGATCAGGCTGCAGATTAGCTTAATGTGGCCTCAGAAATATCAGAGCCTGACAAAAGAGGAGTTAGAATTTTCTGTAAGATTCTGGTTTAGCAAATAAAGTGACATCCTTATGCTGCTGGCCAGCTCCTGCATGTTCATATCTGTACTGAGGCCAAAGTTCTTCACTTTCAGAAAATAACACTTTTTAGAGAAAGGGCTTTAAAATACCTTCCTTGCTAGAGGCACGGATCCCAAAAGAACAGCATCAGGCAGTCTCATGTCTCAGTACTTTGTTCACACTGACTAAGGGTTTAGGGTCATTTTAGGCTATTTTAGGGTGTTTAAGGTTTTTCTCTGTACCCCAGGTAGAAACAGAGAGTCTGTTTGTTTGAGTGGCACCTCTGTGGGACAGATGAGCTGCAAAGGGGTTAGTTCAGCCCCGGAGCTGAAAGGTATGCACTTCTTACATTCAATTTTTATCCCTGCAGGAGGTCTCCAGGCTCAAATTTTGTAGCCAAAGGCCTAATTTAAAGAAATATTCACATTCATATGGCAGAGAACCCAGGTTTGGATTAAGTCTCAACCTTATTAAACAGTTTGGGCTGGGAAACAGAGTATGTGTGGACACAACAGTGTGTGTTGGGAATCAGAGCTTGCAGCAGTGAGGCAGATCTGCAGTACTCATTATTGGGGCTTGGGAAGGTCCTCGCATCCATGATTGTCAGATGCCCATCATTTTGGGATTACCAGCTTTAATACTCCTATCAGTGAATGTCCAAGTAAGCCCCTGGTACACTGTCTGCTGCCACTCACCCTGTTGTGCACAGTGTGTGTGTTGGTGCAGTGTGACTTGGTGACCCTTGACAGATCACAGAACTGTGGAATCCTCAGGGTTGGAAAAACCTCTAAGATCATCAAGTCCAGCTGTTAACCCAGCACTGCCAAAGCCACCACCCCACCATATCCCCAAGTGCCACACCCACGTGTTTTTCAAACACTCCCAGGGCAACCTGTTCCAAAGTCTGACTGCCCTTTTTGTGAAGAAATTTCCCCTGATATCCAACCTGAACCTCCTGTGGTGCAACTTGAGCTCTCTTTTGCTTTTTCCTTTTTATTGGTTCTTACTTGGTAGAGGAGCATCTCCTGTCATGTCATTTGTGTTAGTTGCTTCAGTTTAGACAGCACAGGGAGTTCTGCTGTGGGTCACCCAAATTGCACAGCAAGGGGAGATGACTGCAGGTATTTGGGACCACAGGCCATGGTGTGCACTTCCTTGGAGGCCATTCCTGCTCTCCTGCCATAAAATCAGGCCACAGAGCATGGCAAGGTGACAGCACTAGGACATTTCAGATATTCCCTTCACCCCTGTGCATGTCTGGTAGCTGCTGTGTCACAATGACCGGTGCTAAATTTGGCTCAGTGAGAACAGAAAGAGAACAAAAACTCTTCCTCCTGCTGCAGCAGGCAGGGAACCTGAGGACAAAACGTCACTGATCCAAAATGTGGATCCCAGAGACAACACCAGGTGGCACACAATGCTGCCTCTTCCACCTTACGTAAGCCAGCCTGGGCAGCCACTGCCTGGATGTACCTGGGGGAGACACGGTCTGCTTCCAGTTCTTTCCTTGTGTTCAGGCTTCTCACCACCTGACACACCTCTGGTACTGTCCCTGTGCTTTCAGACTTTACATTTTCAGTGCTGCTAAGAGAACATTTCAGCCCTTTTTGAGTTCTTGAATTCTTATTACACAAACAGTAATGACTTTTATGATGTTCTGAACTTGTACCTAATTTGCTCAATTTCTCCATTTTTAATTGTACCCATCTTCTGTTTTCACAGAAAACTTGTTTATGTTCAGTGTGCCCATTCCCCCACTAAAGGGTGCCAGGGATGGACAGCCCTTTTGGAGAAGAAATTTTCCCCAATACCCAACCTAAACCTCCCCTGGCACAACTGGAGGTGTCTCCTCTCACCCTGTGGGTGCCAGGCCAGTGACTGCAGACAGACATTTGGGCTGCCCTGCTGAGGACTCTGCTTTGGGGAGACACGTTCCCTGCAGGGACGGCTTTAATCACTGCAGAGTCATTGGCTGGGGGCTGGGGTTTATTTGCCTGGTTGGTTTTTTCCACATTGAGCATAGCTCATAATTTCAGCAAGACAGTGGTGCTGAGTAACACCCACACAGTGGCAGGAGGAGCTGCTTCTGGAGCTGTTCTCTGCTATCCTCCACTGCATGGAAGTACAGGTCTGGAATGACACCAGCTACAGGCTGAATTACCAGTTGGGAAAGTAAACCCACTCCTGTCTTTCTCTTCCCTTTGCCCCACTTTTATCTTCCTGCTGTGAATCCTTGTGGTCATCAGACAGGTCAGGAGCCAGCCTGTACTGGAATGAGACTATCTGGGTCATGTTTTCTGGGGCTGCTGTGTTAAGTGCATCTAAGCCTGTCATCAGTCAGTCTTGCTAGAGAAGTGGGGACATGGAGCATGTCCTCTATTTAATGGAGCAGGAAATTATCCTCCTGCATCCATTTTGTCAGGTGGAAAACAGGACAACAGCAGGAATTGAAACCTTCTTGGCCATTGATTCCACATTCAGGAACTTGGGCTAGAGGGATTGGGGCAGTACCTTTAATGAGGCCAAAACAAGTATGTGGAAATCTAACCCTCACTAATCCCAGTTAAAATGATATCATCCAGCCAATTAATCTTCATTTCACAATTAATAAAGTAACCCAGAGCCTTTCTTGTTAGATGAAATACCCGCTAGAATCAGGAGCCAAAAAACTTGAGGCTGTTCCCATCTCCAAAAGTAAATGAGCAGGAGCACTGACAGTTTTAGGAATTGTGAGGCTAACAAGTCCTTTTGTGTTTTTTGTGTTCTCCCTGGGAGCAGAGCAACAGTAACCTCAGGCCCTGATGAATTTTTGTTCCCACAGAGCATGTTCATCTTTAAAATTGCATAACAGTCTCCTCTTGCAAGCAGGTCCAACCACAAGTAAATTATTCAGGAATTCGAGGATGTTTTAGACTTGTTACTTGGTCTGTAATGGAAGGATTGAAAGGCAAATAAGGAGCCCCTGTGGGTGAGGACAGATGACCCACCTGGACATGAATGATATATTTGCAGTCTCTGTATCCCAATGGAATAAAGGTGCTCAGGTGTGAGTTCACCCTGTGCTTTAGTGGGACCTGGTCCTTCATCCAGTGTGGGCACGAAGCTGCTTATTCCACAGTAAGGTTCTGAGTGAGTCCTTTTCCAAAGGACTGATGGATAGAATGAGGAATGGACAGATTGTATAGAATCTGAGAAGAAACAGACACTTGGCAGCTTTGGCCCAGTGTGTTCCCAAAACAGCCACACTTGTGCCTCTGAGGAGTGTGTATAAAGCCAGAGAAAGCATTCATGCATTATGTAGTATTTTCAAAGTGTGGAGGATGCTTAGACACCTTCATCCTGGAAATTACTGCGAGCTTGTTGGCAGCATTTTATGTGTGCTGGTTTTCCACCCACCTCCCTCACAAAAGATCTAACTATAAAAACTCATCAGAGCTGGTTTATGCAGCCCGTGTAGAACCAGTGTCAGACCACCCTGATTTCCCCAGTGTCACAGCACAGGGCTTGGCCCACGTGTCTAGGTTGGAGCTGATGGAGGTGACATGAAGCACATGTGTCACAGCTGTTCTCAGTGCTATGCTGGAGCAAGAGTCTGTGTTGTGCTGTCCCCAAATTACCATTTGTATCTTCCTACTAAAGAACCTGCTATCTCCTGTTTTTATGCCCTTCACACACCACAGGTCACAAAGGTACAGGAGCACAGGTGCAGAGAAAGCCTGCATGTGTTTTATGCCCCAGTCTGGTTGTGCTGCAGGGAAGGATGACACTCTTTAGACTTCAGTTATATAGCAGGTTTTTTTTCCTCCAGCTCTTAAATTTCATGTGTTTCTGGAGGAGAAACAGGTGGTAGTCACAGCCTTCCCTCCCTCTGGAGCTGGCTACTTTCCCAGAACAAAGCAGGTTGTTTCCAAAATGGGCAGCTTTGACAGAACCACATACAGTAAATCTCCAAATACTCTGGTATTGTTAAGAGTTTCCTGTGCTTTGTTGAGTCCAGCTTTAACTACCCTTTGAGCTTCATATTCTGTATCCTAATGTGACTCTATACTCTTTGTGTCTCCTTGTTCCAAAATCTTCAGTGTACAATCATCTTATCCTACCTGAGTCAGCCAGTTGCCTCAATGGTGGGACTCGGTGACCTGAGGCTCAGAGGTTGTTCATTCTGGTTTCAGGCAGTGTTGGTGATTTGGGTGTTTCACAGACAGTCAGGGAGCCTGGCACAGTGAGGAGAGCAAATGCTGCTGGCAGCAGTACCTTGGCTGCTGGGTGCTTGCAGGCTTCCATCCAGGGTTGCTGTTGCTATAAACAGGAACAGGGGTGAGTGTAGATCATCTGGGATTGATCTCTCCTCACAGTTGGGAGGCAGGAGTCTTTAACGCTGAGTGGGTCTTGGGAGTCCCAAGTTCAGCTCTCCTCTTTGGCTCTCCAGAAGCCCTGGATCAAAGCTGGGAGGGGAGGAATGGCAGAATTCAGCACTCAGCACATGTGATGTGGAGCTGAGAAGTTGCACATCGCATGCAGGCAAAGCTCACAAACAGCTTTGCAGGCCATGGCAATTCACAGGGTTTGGGGATAAAGAGCCTTTGCTTTGTTGGACAAGGGCTGAATTGCAGAGCTCTGTGGTTTGCCTTCCCCACCCCATGGATGCTGTGGGTACCCTGCTTGGAGGAGGCTGAGCCATGGCCCCCCTCCTCAGGAAGGGAGCACAGCAACAGAGAGGTATTGAGCACACACTGCTATGTTCTTGCAGCATGTGTGATGTATTGTGCACCTTCCAAACCAATCTGATGCAGTCTCCACAGAGCTCAGTGCTGGACTTAAACTCCTTTATGTTTTCTCTCTGGTGTATGACAAATCCATGCATCATTTTCAGTGGAATGTGTTGTCACGCAGCTCGCCCTAGGAGAGGGAGGATGGGGACTGGATGCTGCGTCGTGTGCTCTGAGCTCAGCTCTGCTGGGAGCTCGTGTTGGTGGAGCCAGTGTTCTGGGTGGAACAGGCACATAGTGTTGGCCTGCATCCTGGTGGGAGCATCAGTGGGGCTACCACAGTTGCTGATGTAGGTGCCTTGACAGTCTGCAGCTTCCTCACAAGGGACAGCGGAGGGGCAGCAGCAATCTCTGCTCTCTGTGATCAGGGACAGGACCCAGGGAATGGCTGGAGCTGCATCAGGGCAGGTGTAGGGTAGGTATCAAGGGACAGCACGTGACAGCCAGGCTCTGGCATGGTTGGGATTGCAGTTCTTAGTCCAGATTTCCAGAATGAGCGAGGTGATTATTTCCCAGCCATTCTCATGTGGAGAACTGGGAGCAAGAACTCTTTTCCTCACCCCTGAGTAGATGACAATTTTGTTTGTACTGTTGAATTTCTTCCTATTTCTGTTACTTGTGATCATCTAGTTCTGTCTTTTATCTTGTCCCTATCTGTTGATGTTGCCTCACTAATTCTGTTTTTTAGTGCTGCCCTTGATCTCCACTTTAGCCAGTTACTTAGGAAGGACTGCTGGTTTTCCAGTTCAAGTAACAGCTTCCTGGGGCTGTTGTTCCCTAGGGCTCCAGACACTGCTGGTCACAAAGTATATTATTTTGTTCCTTAAAAGTATATCAGGTTACTGCCTTTAGATAGGGAATCATATCTCAAGGCTTAGAGTCTCTTAGCCCCCACTGCTTGCATTCTGCCCAGCAGTCAGTCCAGGGAAGGTTCTGGCTGGCTCAGGTCCCTGAAGAACGAGGTCATGCTCTGTGTGACAGAGGAGGCTCTCCATTCACACTCTCACTGCCTGGAGCACAACCAAAGTCTGTCTTGCAGAACCAGCTGAACCCAGAGCCTCTGTGCACAAATTCATTAAGCTTAATGAAATGAGAGGCGAGATCGGGATGTGCTGGATATTATACAGGATCCTTCACTTGGGGTGTCCTCTCTGTATCTCTCAGCTGTGCAGCATGTGGCAGATCTGTTTTTCAGACCACTTCATGTCAAGAACTTGTCTCTGTCCACATTTCTCTGCACACAGTGTGTGAAACAGGCTGCTGACCCTGCAGGCTGCAGAGAGAGGCTTGCATTAGGCTTGAGTTTCTTTTGGAAAAGGAAGGAAAGAGCTTTTCACTCTCTATAGTGGTGCAGGCTTTAATGTTCTTCCAGTCGGGAATGCAGCCAGAACCACAACCTGCTCCAGAGCTCCTGCTGCTTGGCTCCAGGGCCTCTCACACAGGAGGGGAGTGTGAGGGGAGAGCCTGCATGTGGATCTGCACCCTGCAAGAAGGGTAATGGTAAATCAGTCTTCTCTGAGCCCTCAGAGCAGCTCTTTTCTTTTCATCTTCAAAGATTCTCCTCTCAGATCCATTCTTGGCTGATAAGGAGGTTATTACAGCAGTTTTCCTGAGTACTGTAATTTCTTCTGCAGAATCTAAAAATGTACCATTCCTACAGCACTTACTCCTTTAGAGACATATGTCCAACTGATGCCAACATCACAACAACTGACTTCAGGTTGCATTTCAAGCCTTTGTTGTTATAGTCTGTCTATTCAGGGAGTTCCCAGTAGCATTGCAAATATAGATTTGATCCTGTAGTGCAAAGCAGGTTGGGATTCTCCACACCTCAGTGCAGATGGGGTGAGTTCAGCTCATGAGGGTAAACCAGATTTATTGTGACCTGGGGAGTCACAGTGTCACTGGAAGCAGATCCATACCCTCCCAAGCCCAGCTGGAAGCAGACCCATATTCTCCCATCTGTCAGATGAAAAGGGCTTATATAAAGGAGAGAGAGGGACTTTTTATATGGGCAGGTAGTGACAGGACAAGGGGCAATGGTTTTAAACTGGCAGAGAGCAGGATTGGATGTGAAGAAATTCTTCCCTGTGGAGGTGGGCAGGCCCTGGCATAGGTTGCCCAGAGAAGCTGTGGCTGCCCCTGGATCCCTGGAAGTGTCCAAGGCCAGGCTGGACTGGGAGAAACCTGGCCTACTGGAAGGTGTCCCTGTGCATGGCAGAGGTTGGAATGAGATGAACTTTAAGATCCCTCCCAACACAAACCAGTCTGGGATTCTGTGATTCATCATTGCTATTATTTGTAATTTATCTTCCCCACAGCTTCCTGGAAATGATGGAAGCCCGAAGCCAAGGACACACATCACCACTAGCAGCAAACGGGCAGAGCCCCTCCTCTGGCTCCCAGTCACCCATCGTACCTCCAAGCTCCACCTCGACAGGCAGCTCCAGCCCCGGCACCCCCCAGCCGCCGCTGCCACTTGTCACAAGCGCCACCATCTCTCCTGACCCTGCCCCATCCTTGTCCCCAGGAGCTGCAGCCGAGGCCCCGCAGCCCCCCCCGCCCTCCGCAGCCCCCCTGGCCGCAGCCCCCCCACCCAAACGTGGCATCATCGCGCGCCTCTTCGGGACATCCCCTGCGGCCGAGCCCGCTCCTCCCCAGCCAGGTAGGTGCTGGTGCCCTGTCCTGGCAGGATGGCCTCCCAGTTTTCATTTCATTTCGTTTTTTCCCTGAGAGAGACCAAGCAGACAGGTGTGTGAAGGCCATAGGTGCCATGCATGTGCAGCGGGTGTCCAGGGAGACTTGGGCTGTCATTGTCTATTTTCTCCTGATCAGCATTTTGCTTTGTCTCTGTGCTGGATGGGGACTGTGCCCAGCCAGCTGGGTGGTGGCTGTAGCTTGCTTGAGAGGAAGAACCTGAACGCACATGAGAGACTTTAATAAAATAAATAAAATGTCGGGTTCTTACCAGGAGCAAAAATACCTTTTGAATAGCAAAAAAATGACTAGAGAAGCAATTTGAAGTGCCATCCTTGCACACATGTGGTAGTCCAGAGGGGCTCCTGTGCGTAATGGAGAGAAGCAGAGTGCTGAGGTTAAGGGTTATTCAGCCAGAAATGGTCACGTAGGTGCAGGTTCCCCCTCTGGGGAAATGTGCTCCTTCAGAGCAGGTCTGGGAGGAGAGAGCCCTCGGCTGCTGCCTCAGCACTGGTACCTGGCAGAGCAGCGTGGCCCTTGCTCCAGACCTTGCCACACAGAGTGCCAGGCAGAGGCATCAAGGGTTTGTTGCATGTAATTTTACTGATCTGGACCATAATTTGCCTGTCACATTCACTTTGTCTTGTGGAACTAACTGGAGCTGCAGAGCTGGCACTGCCTAAAAATCATGACATGGTTTGAGTCACCCTTTGGAAATACTTTCCCTCTCACTCTGGCTCAGAGTGCTCCTGAGACACCCACGGAGAGAAAGGAGGAGGTGCTGGGGACACGGGTTGCAATTTCAGATGTTGGAATGGTCTGGTTTTAGATCTGCACACAGTGTTCTGCATCCTATGCCTCTTGCCAGATACCACACAATGCACCCATTTTGGTTTGTTAATGACTCTTCGTGCCCAGAGAAAACAAAACAGAAACCAAAGAGGGGAGCAGATGTTAGAAATTCCTTGTCAACAAAAAAAACAAAACATCATTTTAATCTGTAGAAAAAAAGACAAGTGGTCTACTACCAGTGTTACAGTGATTAGGTTTGGGGTTTTTCTTTTTCTTCTCTTTTTTTAACTCTTAGCTTGACAACTGTTTTGGGCTTGTGACTTTCATCCCCGATATCTCAGAATGCTTAGGGGCAGTTGCAAAAGGCAGCCAGGAAGAGCTGATGTCAGTGTTGCAAGGTTTCAGTAGTGTGCAAAGGGTGTGCACTTCCCCTGGAATGTACCCAGGGACCAATTCACTGGAAGGCAGCTGAAAAATCATTGTTACCAAGTAATACTTGGTTTTTCTGGGAGCTATTTAAGCTTTCTTGTGAAGTCTTGGAATAGTAATTCTTTTGGCTGTGGTTTAGCTTAGACCAATGCTACTCTGTGGCATTAGTGGTAGTGTTTGTATGCAAAAGTGATCTGAAAGTTGTGCTAAGGAGAGCAAAATTTAAAAAAAAAAGGCACAAGTCTTGTTTTACCCCAAAGAAAAGTCTAGATGTGAAGTGCAGCATGAGCAGAGGAAAAACATTGAGTATTGCAAATTCTGGAAAGGTTAATCACTTCAGGCTTCTTAGTTATGCTAATTCATGGGTTTTCATCCTGATACCTTAAAGATGGGTAAAGGTGTTTCTACAAATAAACTGTATTAAAGTCAGTCTCTATTTGAGGTGGCTCTTGAGCTTTTGTTTACACAGAACATCCAAAAGCACAGTGTGAACAATTCTGCCATGGACAGTTACAGATGAAAAAAGCAAGAGGATAGGAGAGGGTGAACTGAACAGTCTGGAAGAGGTAAGAGAACAGTGAAGGGACATCCCCCAGGAGCAGTGCACATAGCACAGGTGTAATAAAACCTGTGCTGCAGTCAGCCACAGCATTCCCTGGAGAGCAGAGCCAGCCCTTGCCAGGGAGGTTTTCAGTCCACCCAGAGCCTGGGTCAGCCCGGCACACTCTAATCCCCAGCAGCCATGATCTGTGAGTCCTTCATGTCAGACTCTGGGCTGTTTTATATCCTGTTCATAACCTTTCTCTTCCCTTGCTGTGGAGCCAAGGTCCTGCCTCATGGCAGCACAGATCTGGAAAAAGCCAATTTCTGTCTTGCTTGTGGTGACACCCATGTTTTACAACTCCTGTTGCTAATGCAGATCCTGCTGCTGCCACTCCTCCCCAGCACCCTGCAGCCCCTGCCAAGGTACAGAGTGTGGAGGACTTTGTTCCTGAGGACAGCCTGGACCACAGCTTTCTGGAAGACCCAACACCACAGAAGGACAAAGGGAAACCACAGGCCAAGCACCGTGTGGATAGTGAAAGGTAAGGAAAGGAGGGTGGCACGGGGACACACTGCATGTGCAGCCTGGCTAACGTGGTGCAACCATGCAGTGATTCCAGAGCAGTTAGCTGCCCCAGAGGCTTTCTGGCTGTGCTATGGCCAGTCACAGCATTCACTGTCTCCCATTTAGTGACAGACACTGCTCCCTGGGAAGGGGGAACATCAGGAAAAGCAGATGATCACTTTCCTGGTGTTGCTGTCTTGCTTTGTGCTCAGATGAAACCACTGGCCCTTTGTGTCAGGGAGGGATTTTCCTTCTGGCTGAACACACCAAATCATTTGAGATATTTTCCTTTGGAATATAGTGCACTTTGCAGGGATATTATGTTTTGCTTAATGAATATTTTCCTTCTGCAGAGGCACAAAGTATGGCCAGGCTCCTCTGTGACCTGGTAATGTCATTCCTGAGGCACTATAAAGGGGTTTGGTGTTTGGTGGAGGACACTTGCGAACACTCCATAGCTCTGTGAGATTCTGGAAGGAAGGCTGGAGAAAATCATGCTCCTTTGGCAGTGTCACTGCATGGTTGCCTGCAGAGTCCAAAAAGCTCCTAAGGGGTGCCTTTCTTTTTCTCTGTGTCTAGGGCTTCTTCACAGCATTTTCTCACTAAATTGGAGAGACACAGATTTGATGGATGATATGGAATGTCTCGTTAAAGATGGGTGGTGTCCCCTGGGATCTGTACTGGGACATTGACTTCATCCATGATATAGGGGGATTGAGGGCACCTTCAGCAGGTTTATCAACAGCAGCAAGCTGAGTGGTGTGGGTGACACTCCTGAAGGATGAGATGTCATCCAGAACCTGGAAAGCACAAGAAATGGCCAATGGAAACCTCATGAGGTTCGCCAAGGCCAAGCTCAGGTTGCACCTGGGCTGGGGCAACCTCTGGGGTCAATCTGGGCTGGAGAGTGAAGGGATTGAGAGCAGCCCTGGGGAGAAGGACTTGGGGGTGCCAGTGGATGAGAGCTGGACCTGTCCCACCCCTGAAACCCCCCTCGTGCCCTGGGCTGAGCCCCAGCATGGGCAGCAGGGGAGAGGTAGTTCTGCCCTGCTCAGGTGAGACCCCACCTGCAGAGCTGCCTCCAGCCCTGAGGGCTAGCATCAGGAGGATGTAGAGCTGCTGGGAGAGCTGGGGGTGTTCACCTGGAGAAGAGAAGGCTCTGGGGAGATGTTATTGCAGCCTTTCAGTGTTTAAGGGAAGATGAGGACAGAGGTTTTAGCAGGGCCTATTGCAATAGGATAAGAAATGGTGGATTTAAACTAAAAGAGGGGAGATTCAGACTAGGTATAAGGAAGAAGTTTTTTACAGCAAGGGTAGTGAGGCCCTGGTACAGATTGCCCAGAGAAGTGGTGGATGCCTCATCCCTGGAAACATTCCCAGTCCAGCTGGACAGGGCTCTGAGCAACCTGATCCAGTTGAAAATGTCCCTGCTCAGTGCAGGGGGTTGGAACAAGCTGAGCTTTAAGGTCCCTTCCAACCCAAACCAGTCTGTGATTCTATAATTATCTCCTCAAAATGGCAGAGCTGTGCTTATACCATAAGCTGGATTTTCTTTTTTTTCCTCTTTTTTTCTTCTCCTGGCTTTGATGTTTTTTAGCCAGAAAAAAAGGAAAGGGGATTGTATATACCGAGCTGCTCAGACAAGAGGATGTGCAGCAAGCTGTCTGAAAGCAGACTCTCAGGCTCTGTCTCCCTTTGCTCAGAATACTCCTTGCTTGCTGCCTCTTGTCATCAACACTAACCAGGAGAGTAATTAAGGGCTGACATTGCTCATCTGTGAATACGGTGGATTCTGCATCTTTTGATATCTTTGTCATGACCCAGTGTTCTCTACTTCAACCACAGCAACTTTAAATCAGTGCTGTGTGTGAGACTCAATGCCTGTGTAATGCAGGTCAGCCTGAATCATCATCCCATGTGATGGCAGAACACATGGATGTTTTATTAAAAAAAAAGTGGTGGTTGCTGGCAGCATTCTGGCCTACAAAGCATCTTGCTTGTGGCTGTGGCAGAGCTGAGATATTTTTCTTGGTTTAACAAGAAATTTTCAGAAGAGCCTGCCCCTCGCACAAGGTGCAGCAGGGGCACCTTGTTCAACTTGGCATGCCCCAGGCCTGCAGTGGAGTCCTGGGTTTTATTCAGTGGCATGTTGTGGTTCTCTCACTTGCAGTAAAGAATTCCCAGACTCAGTTTCCTTGCCAGTTAATTAGGAAGGTATTTCAATTTCCCAATTTGCTGATTCAGAACTTAATTTGTTGCTCTTTAACCTGATGCCCTGAGCCAGCATGGATATGAGTGCACCAGAGGACCTAATCTGGCTCCAAAGCATCTTGCCCTTGGCTCCTGCTGGGTCAGGCTGGCCTGAGTCCCTGGGGGATCTGAAGGTGTCTGAAAGCAAATTTATGCTTTACCTGACAATGTTCCTGATCTTTCTTTTCTGCAGCCTTAGACATTTATCTTAAACATGGATTAGATTTCTGTATTCTTACATCAGAAGGGCTTTGAAGGGGTTCTTTGCTTTTATGGATCTGTTATGGATTCCGTGATGCCCAGCTGTGCTAGCCCAAGGGAGGGAAGTCAAGGTTCGCAGCAGAAGACAAATATCTCCTAGAACAGCCATGCAGGCCCATCTTGCAGCGTGGGATTCCCTCAGCTTATCTGCTTTATTAGAGCTTGGGTTTTTTCTCTTCCTTTAGCCCCAAAAAGGGATGTAGCAAGAGCCCTTGAGCTCCCAGGGCTGAGGGAACATGGCCCAGCCAGGTTTGAGGCTGTGAGCTCAGGTTGCAGCAGGGTTTGTTTCCTCCCCAGCAGCCAATCTGTGACACACCAGAGGCTCACAGAGGACACCCCAGCAGGCTCTGTGGTCACCAGCTCAGAGTAGACCTCAGTGAGCAGCATCATTTTGGGGGGGTACCTGCACCTGCAGACATCCAGCTCAGCGCTCATGCCAGCCTGGCAGTGCTGCAAGGGCTGGAGGGAGTGGTGCTTGGGTTTCCTTGCTTTGCTTTCCATCCAACTGGAAGCTCAGTTTGGACCACAAGCTGATTTTCCCTTGTCAGAGCCTGTTTATAGTGCAGCAGTGATATTTTTCTGATGTATATTCACTCCAGTGCTCTGCTGTTCCGCTGTTGCTCAGCGATCTGTGCTGGCCGGAGATGGAGGCAGGGTTCTCACTGCGAAGGGACGTGACCCACTTTGGCAAGGGGATGTGCACGTGGGGGTGTACACCCATTCTGACTGGGAAAGCTGGAAACTGCAGCTCTGTGTGGAGTGTGGAAGGACAGTGGCAGCAATCTCTTAAGAGGCCCTGTGCCTAATAGAGCAGTGATGTGTTAAAGAAAGGCATTCTGTCTAGTTCAGAATAATATCCTGCCATTTTTAGGATGCAACTCCATTTTATTTTCAGTGCATTTCAAGAGGAAACCCTGCCAGTGCTTTGAAACCCTCAGGAATCATTTACTTGTCATTCCTCCAGCCTTGGGGGCTGCTTGGGCACCAGTTTTCCTCTCCTTTGTGTGGCTGGGCTGTGTCCTGGCATGGTGTGAGAGCAGCAGTGTTAGTGATGAAGGGGCTCTTCAGCAGCCTGGCCCTGCTCAGTAGGGCACTGTGAGCAGGTCCTGAGAACAGAGGGATCCATGCCAAGAGCAGAGGGACAGCTGATGCTGGCCCTGGTCTTAGCACTCCAGCCCAGACAAGCACTGGTTGTGATCACTGAGCTGTGCCAGATGTCATCGTTGTGGTGTCCCATTGTCACAAACAACTCCAATGTCTGTTGGCAGATGTATTAACTCTTTAAAACTACCTTGTCAAGCAGTACCCAGGCATGTAGAGGAGCCAGAGTGAGCAGTTGCCATCATCCCCACTGTATTTAGGGTATGTCTCATCTCACCAGCACACCATACTCTACTCAACTGTCTTCCAGTGCTTGTCCTGTGCCAGTGACTGGGAACACCACCTACTTCAGTTAAAGGATTTTAGGGTTTTGTTTATGTCTCTACAATCTTATCTGTTCCAAGCTATAATATGTTTTTTGTCTCTGTGTAAAGCGAAGGATGTGCTTGTACAATACAGGTGGCACCATTGTGTGTGGGGTTATCAGGAGGGAACTGGGTATCTCTTGTGGATGAAAGAAGGAAAAGTGATGGCAAAGGCTCATCAACTGGACCTGGGGAAAATATCTGTATTCCTGACATGAGCAAATTTTCCAGCAAGTGTTAAGGCCTCCCCACCCTCCCAGGGAATAATTCCTTCCAGATGTTCTGTCTAACCCTGCCCTCCTTCAGCTTAAAGCCATTCCCCTCGTCCTGTCCCTCCTGCTCTTGTTCAGAGTCCCTTTCCAGCTCTGTTGGATCCCCTTTAAGCACTGGAAGGGGCTCTAATGTCTCCCCAGAGCCTTCTCTTCTTCAGGCTTAACTATCCCCGTTTTCAGCCTGTCTCCTGAGCAGAAGTGTTCCAGCCCTTTAATCATCAGCTGCCCCAGGCTGGGGATGTGTGCCCTGAATTTGGCTGTACAAGCCAGGCCAGTCTCAGTCTTTGTGCAGGTCTGTCCAGCACCTCCTGAGCTGTGGTGTCTGATCACTCTCTGTGTTGCAGCGATGGAGAGGTACCTGGAGGGAACCCCATGGTAGCAGGTTTCCAAGATGACCTGGATCTGGATGACAAAATCCTCAGCAGACCAATGCTGGCAGCAGAACGGGTGCCCAGCAAGAACATCACCCTCTCCAGTGAGGAGGAGGAAGAGGAAGAGGTGAAGGACTCTAAGGTCATCCTTATATCTGATGGAGACAAAAACACAGAGCAGGAACAAAAAAGGTACAGAGCATAGACTGAAGTGTGGGGTTGTGCTGGCAAACCTGGACTTCCCTTCCATCCTGCCACTGACTTTGTGTGGCCTCTGGGAAGTCTCGGTGTCCTTGTCTGCCTGTTCTTCAGCTGTGAGCTGGGGATTTAGTTACTGTAACTGCTGTGTGTCCTGTCCACTGGGTTCTGCATGGAAACATCTACCTGCTTTTCTCCAGTTTGAACAAGGGCCTGGAACTGAGCACCAGAGTGGCTGTTTGTGGTGGTGTGGGGAGGAGAGCATCAAGTCTTAGGTGAAGGGATTGGAGTCACTCACCACATCTTGTGCTGGGGAGCGACGAGCTGGGTCATATTCTCCACATCCTGTGGTGTGAGGGTTAGGGTTAGGGACACGAGGGTTATCCTCAGCCTCAGTGGTGCATTTGACCCCACACCCCTATAGGATGCACTGCCTTTCCCAGTGGGATTTATGATGTAGCCCTCAAGGCAGGCTCAGCTGTTAACTGTGCTTTGCTCCACAGAATAGGGGGGTGGACAGGTTCTGACAACTTGTTTCTTCTCAGGTCTTCCAGAAATTCTCTGAAACCCCAGAGTGAAGCAATTTTGACCAAAGCAACTGACCCGAAGCCTCCTGACAGTTTACCTCCCCGTTCTGGGTCTGAACGAAACAGCAGCAGCAAGGGCAACACGAGCCTGGCAGCTCCTGCTGCTGCCCCCACAGCAGCAGCCCAGGCCCCAAAGGCCCCTGCCCAAAGCAAGGGACTTGCTTCCAGGCAGAAAGTGGTCAAAGAGGAGAAGCCTGAGGAGTCTGACAGTGATCAAGAGGGACCAATAGCTACTCAGATGCTCTCATTTGTTATGGATGACCCAGACTTTGAAAGTGAGGATTCTGACAGCCAGAAGAAAAAAATGGTAAATACCAAGCCCATGTTGCTGTGAGCTGGAAGGGTTGAGGCATTTCCCTGAGCAAAGCCTTCATCTGCTCTCCCCTCCCTCAGCAGCAGTTGCAGCAAGGCAGGTGCTAAGCAACCTGCAGAGACTGATACGAGCACAAACCCAGCAATGCTCTGAGTGTGGAAGCCACGTGGCAGCAAGAGCCCCATAGAATTACAGATCCATAGAATACCCTGAGCTGGAAGGGACCCAGAAGAATCATTGAGTCCAGCTCCTGGCCCTACACAGACACCCTTACAGTCCCAGCCTGGGCATCCCTGGAGCTCTGGCAGCCTCGGGGCCATGCCCATTCCCTGGGGAGCCTGGGCAGTGCCAGCAGCCTCTGGGGAAACAGCATTTTCCTGATAACCAGCCTAGACCTTCCCTTCCCTTTTGTGTTTGCAAACACAAATAAGATTTGTGCTTGTGTGTTTTACTGTGCTGTTTACTCTTAGCCAGTCCAGCAGTGTGGGAGGTACAAAATGCAAAGCTACTGGGTTTTCACGTGAACTTGAACATGCAGAAGGATGTCTCTGTCAGAAAGAGTGAGCTCCTTGCAGTCAATCCTGCAATAAAAAGGCCATCACAAAATTTGCTTGGCAAAGCTTAAAGGGAAGAGGGAAGGTCTGCTTGGGAAGGACTTTCCAGGACAGCAGAGGTAGCTGTAAGGTCTGTGACATTCAGCACATTCCAGCAGCTGTCTGCTAAAACAATTATGTCAGCAGTCCCCTCGCACTTGCTCTGTATTACAGGTGGAGAAGACAATTCTCCTGCCCCTCTTCTCTGAACTGGTCAGAACTTCTGCATGGCTTGAGATAACCCTGATTTCAGTAACCTGTACTCACAGCCTGCAGAGCAATCTCTGGAAACTCCTAGCAGTGATTTGGGATGAGCAGGGGTGTCCTGATGTCTGGGTTAGCTGGTGTTCAGGGGGTTTCCATCATTTTGGAATGCTGTAGAAAGGGCTGTTGTCCCAGTTTCTTTGACCTTGCTCATGTGTCATGCTGTTTATTAAGTAATTTTTCATTAATTTTGCATATTCACTTCCTGCTTTTCTTGACAATTTGATATGAAAGCAAAAGTCTTTGGAGCAAGTTACCATCTCTTGCATGAGAAGGGATTGATGAGGAAGCAGCAGTGTCAGGGAATGCCTGACCCAGGGAATGCTCCATAGCATGTGAATGCTTTTGCTCTGCAGGCTGTTGATGGTCAGGCAAACCAGTCCAGCCATCACCATTAGCAAGGTGGGGGCACTGCCTGAGCAGCAGCGCAGCAGGGCCGTGTCCCATCCCTGTACAAGGACACAAGGCTGGATAACAGATTCTGAAAAGGATCAGTTGGCAGGTATCAGAAAATCATTAAATTGAATTTCCATTCCCATCATGCAGAGATGGAGAATTTTGGGGTAATTTCCAGGCTCTGCAGCATCCTGGGTTTTAGCCCACATTGAAAGGGCAGATTTGCCCTGGGAGCACATTCCCTTTTGGCCTGACAAAGGGAATTATTCTGCAGACACACTCTGCTTCCTCAGCCCTGCTGCCTCTGGTACCTGAGACCCACAGAGCTGCACAGCAGAAAGCATTTGTGGCTCAGGGCTGGAGGGGAGCTTTCAGTCTATTAGACTGGATTTTCCCAGAACAGAGGTGCCTCCCCAGGGCAGGAGGAAGCTGATGCTGGTGAGCTAACTGAGTTGAAGGTCTCATTTAGTCCCTTTATATTGGGAATTTCATTTCAGCAGCCCCAGTGTGAAGCTGTCAGAACACCCTTGCCAATACCAGTGCAACTGAGGCATTTTACCAAGACAAAAGTTAGAGCTCATAAGATCCAGGACATTGATTTCCAGACAATAACAGCTTAGTTCAGCTGCCATTTCCTTCCCTCCTCCCCACCTGCTGACATCTGACATTTTTGTGTGCAAAACGGTTACAGATTTTGGTTGAAGCATTTGTCAGTGTTGTCTCCCTTTGCTTGTCTCTAGGATGAATTTCCAGTGCGGGAAGATCTCTCTGAAATATCTGATGATGATACCTCACTGGCAAAAGCACCCCAACCTGTGAAACCAACAGTCCCCTCCTTTAAACTGATAAATGACTCAGATCTCTTTGGCTTGGGTTTAGAAGAAGCTGGTCCCAAGGAGAGCAGCGAGGAAGGTAAAGCTCACACCTTATTTCCACTCTTGCTGCTTTTGTATGTCAAGCATCTGGTTTTTCCAAAGTCTTTCCAGGGTGTCAGCAAATCAATTTACACTAAATAAAATATCCTCTGACTTCATGCATTGCCCTGTGTGAGTCTGTAGTCTGGTTTAACACAGCATAAACAGCTTTTAAGTTTTTCCCCATGAGGAGGAGAGCTTGGCTTGTCCCTGGCACCAGCCATGGGTTATTTTTGTCCCAGCTGCAAGCAGAATCACATCTTTCACAAGCTGCTGCTGTGTAAGCCTTCCTGCTTAGCCCTGTGTGCTTGGGAAGTGGTGTTCAGCATTGCATTGCAGTGTCCACCCCCTCCAGAATTTGGATCAGCTTGAACAAAATGCTCTGACATACCCTGCCAATTTCCTCTTCTGTTTGTGGAAAAGATGGGGTGGGATCCTAATCACAACCTAAGCATTCCTCAGGGTTTATTTTTTGCCCCTCCGTTCCCTGAGGGAACAAATCCTACTCATGCAAATAATTCCTGCTGTCTAGGCATTACTGCAAAGCAACTTCCTGTAGACCTGCCCCGATGTCAGCATGAAAGATGGGAAGTTAAAGATTTAAGGAAGGAAAAAAGCTGTGAGCAGCACCAGAGAGAGCTCCTTGAATAGCTGTTCCAAAAGTGTGAGGAAGGTGTCACAGGCTGCCATGGTTCCATCAGCTTGTCACTCTGAGCTTCTGAACAGCAGATCTTGAAATAGCTGTAAGTGCATCTGCAGAGGCCCAGGTCAATAATTTAACTTCAGTTTAGATTCTTAAATAATTAAACGTGGGTTCTTCCTATCTCCTCTTTTGGTGATAAATATAAAACCATCTCTCAGTTGTCAGTGATTGGAGCTTGACTGGTAATTAGGCTTCTCCATGGCTGCATTTACACATCAGCTGGGGGAAAAGGCGTGTGTAGGTAAGAGTGACAGCGCACATGAGAAGTGCTGCTGTCGTGAAGCCTCTTGGGAAGCAGCCAGGCAGGTGCTCCCCTGCTCAAGGCAGTTCTGTGCAAAGGCAGTGGACACTCAGCAGCCAAGTCACCAACCACAGTCATGTGTGACACACGTGACAGGGATGCACTCTGGCACTCGTTTGGTAGTGTGGAAGTGCTCACCCCTGTAGAGCAGGGTTGCAGCAGGGATGCTCTGGGGATGTAATTTCCATACACAGTGTGAGCAGCAGTGAGTGTTGGCCTGCCAGGGTGTCCCATCTGCTGACACCGTGTCCTCAGTCGTCCTCGGAGAACATGCCTAGGAGGATTTCCATCAGAGGGGAACTGTTCCCAGGAGCTCTTCTTCAGTTCTGGAAATAACAATCCAGTCCCAAATTTGGCCTTTGGACCAGTTTGTAGAGCTAGTATCTAGATGTGTTTCTTAGTAGCTGTGAGACAGTGAATGCTAGGTCAGTGTTGATCACACAGATCATATAATGCTCATAATTAAACAATACAGATATGGTTGAGCCAGGGTGTGAATGCTGGGGCCTGTGTTGCTTCCCAAAGGGGCAAAGTTTGGCCGGGGGTGCTGGCCTTGCCTTTGCCCATGGATGCCCAGGATGGAGCATTTTGTTCTCAGAAATGGTGCCAGGACAGAATTGCAGCTCTTACCATTCAAATTGATTAAACACAATATTTTGGGGATTTTTTATGTTTTAACAGATAAACAAGCTTCTAAGGAGAAAAAGAAGAAGAAAAAGAAAAGCAAAGAGGTACTGTTTAATTCCTCAGATCTGCCATGTTACCACCTGCCTAGAACATAGGTGGCCTTTGGTGGTGTCCTCTGGGGACTTGGTGGACTCCCTTCCATGCTCACATTCTGCAGCTCTGATTTGTTCCTCCTAGGCTCTGCAGACCCCTGAATCTCAAAGCAAGCTTGTAGAGCAGTTGAATTTTGAAAAGGGAGTGTGTGAATTTGTAAAATACAGGATGAGGCAGAGCGAGCAGTGCCTCTCTGCTGGGCTGTGTGTTCATAGCATCATGATTTTTCAAGCAAAGGGGTCCCCACAACAGACATCTCAGGGAGAGTGAGGGAGTCTGCAGGAGGCTTTGTCTGTGTCATTTAAGCCTGTTCAGTACCATGGTCCTGTTGGGCACAAGCTGTCTGACAGAGCAGTGCCCTGTATAACCCAAATGGTCTGTCTGCTTTTCTGCCCAAACTTACAGAAGGGTCTTCAGTGCTTCAACCTCAGTAAGATTCCTGATCCAGTTGAACACATCCCTGCCTATGGCATGGGGGTTGGACTGGGTGCTTTCCAGCCCAAACCATTCTTCAGAGCCAGGTGTCAGGGCAGTACATTCTGGGTCACTGGCATGCTCAGAGCATTTGTTAATAAAAATGTTCTCATTTTGCAGGAAGAGGACAAGTCAGTGAAAAAGAAGAGCAAACACAAGAAGAGCAAAGAGAAGGAGGAGAGCAAAGAGGAGAAAGAGAAGAAGAAAAAGAAAAAGAAGAGCAAGGAGAAAAGCAGCGAGATAGATGAACTTGAGGCTTTTCTTGGCGGAGGAGGAGCCGGCATGAGCAAACCACGGGGCGGGGGGGACTACGAGGAGCTGTAGTTTGGTGGACTCTGCACCGTGGCCGTCTCCCTCTTCTCTGACGAGTCACCCCAGGACAGGCACAGATGTGTAAAGCTTTGGCCCTTTGCTGTATAGTCTCTCAAACCAGAGTGAGCAAAACAAAAGCTTTACATCTGTGTGTGCTGCTCTGGTGCATCATGACACAAAGAAAACCCAGCTGAGATGTACGTGAGCCAGGGGAAGGTTCAGGGCATGGCTCACAGGCCTGCTGTCAGGCTGTGGGTTTTTCTCCTTCCAGAGATGCCATCATCAGGTCACTGGCAGGCTGCAGGGTAAAGGGACCTGCCTCCTGCTCCATCCCTGCTGCATTCCACTCCTGCACACCTGAAATTCCTGTCTTGTTAAGAGGAGTGCAACAAAACATGCCGCATGAATGCATCGTGCTCAACTGTCTCAAGTCTTCTTATCCTTCCTATTTTTTTAAGGAGAAAGGTGATATTGGCTATTGCTTCACTCAGCAGTTGATGAGCTTTAAGTCAAGCAGATCATGCTATGGTACAGCTCTCTAAAGCAGCAGGCACAGGGACAGTGTGAGAGTGTGTGATTGTTGATGTCCTTTGAACGGGACCTTTCTGCACAGCAGCTTAATTAGCCCTCACTGGTGCTGCTGTTGGAATTCATGAAGCCCATTGATTTCCGTGGCCCCAGTGTCTCTGACACTACATGTAAGCTGCTATGCAGTTTGGGAAAACAATGAAAAGTGCAAAGCTAACCTGAAAGAGAGAGAAAATCAGTGCTTTTCTGCATTTCCCACCTTTGAATTTGCATATTCCAGAATCCCCTGCTGCTGGGACCTCTCAGGGACATGACTCCATGTGGAAATGAAGATATCCAGAGCTTCAGAATTGGCTACAGGGCAGTGTTGGCATGGCAAGGCATTTGCTTCTCAGGCATTTTCCAGTCAGGCTGTAAACCCCAGCTGCTGCTCTGTGCCGAGAGGGACCAGCACTGCAGCTCAGCAGCATCCATCCTGCTCCAGCTTGTGTCCATCCTGCAGCCAGCCAGCGTGCTGCCTTTCCTGACCCAAGCAGAGAGCCTCCTCTGTCCCATGAGTTTGGGAAGCTTTTTAGTTTTTGCTTTGAATTTAAACCCATGGATTAGTACCTGCTCAGCAGCCGTTGGATGGGCACTGTGGCCACCCCTTGGCACTCCCCTGTGTCTGTGAGCAGCCCCTGTGTTTGATGGAGCTGGTCAGTTCTCTGTGCCCCTCTTGGTTTGGGTCTGGGGTTCCTTGCTCAGCTCAGGCAGTGAAGCTTCCTTCATGTTCTGTGCATTACATTCCCCTCTTGCTTGTAAGTTGATTTGAGGTTTGGTTTTGTTCTCCCTCACCCCTTTCTGTTGTAAAATGTCAGCCATGAAATCCAAACTGGAGTTTCCTCCTGCATTCCTATAAAGCAATGTGTTCTTTTGATCCATTAACCCCTCCAGAGCTGTCTTGACCAGCAGGCATTTCCTGCTCCATTTTTTTCTTGCACCCAAAATGCACTTGTAACCATTTCCCTATAAAACAATCTGGTTTTTTGCTGCATGAGCAGTGTGTTGTTCAGGTCTGTCTGCCATTAGCATTTGCCTCCTCTGAGCATGGGACAGTTCAAACTTTGCACACCCAGGGAGGAAAAGGAGATTTGGGAAAATTGGGACGGGAGCAGTTTGCGGCCCTTTTGGGCAAAGGCAGGTGGGAGCTCGAGCCTCAGCTGCTGCAGTCCCACAAGTGCTTCTGTTCCATCAGGATTTTGGGTCATGTTCCATTTTTGCGTCGAAAAACCCTGGTACTGCCCATTCTGACTATAAAGCTCTGTTGTACACCTGTCTCTGCACATCTTCTTCTACCCCAGAGCCCCGTGCCGGGGCTCAGGAGCTCGTGTCCCTCCCTGTGCTGCAGTGCTCACACACATTGCGGGACAGGGCACTGAATTAAAAACCATTCCCACAAAAAGGAGCTGAGCATAAAAACCATCAGCTCTTTCCCCAGAACCGACACCTGCCCTGAGAGAGCTGTTGCTTCCACAGCGCAGAGGGGGTGGGGGTTCTGCTCGGGGTGGGTTCAGGGGGCTGCACTGGTGGCCAGTCCCTGCTGACACTCGGGGCGGCTGCTCCTGTGCCACGTTTGCTGCCATAGGAGCCTCCACATTCCCTGCAGCTTGTCAGCACAAGGAGCTGAGGCAAAAACAAGCAAAGATGAGTCATTCTGCTCCAAAATACTCCTGTAGAAGAGAAAAGCAGATGCGTGAGCTGGCTCTACTTACTCTTGAGCCCCAGGAGGGTGTCTGGCATGGTTTGGCTTCTGCAGGCCAGAGAAATCCTACACTGTGGGTAAAGTGGGAGCATGGAAGAGAATAGCAGAAAAAAAAGTCCTTTTTATGATACACACAGAATCCTAGACTGATTTAGACTGGGAGGCTTAAAGCTCATCTCATTCCAGCCTCCTGCCATGGGCAGGGACACTTTCCACTAGACCTGGTTTCTCCAAGCCCTGTCCAACCTGGTCTTTTTAAGCTTGTGGTTCTCCCTTTTCCAGGGAATGTAGAAGTGGTTCAGGCTACAGCGTGAGCTGTGAGCCACAGCCAGCAAGCTTGAGGGAGCAGAGAAGGAAATTGGCCTTGTTTGAGCCAGGCTTTCCCATGCCATCCTTTCAAAGAAGCTAAATATAAAAAGTATGTACGTGCCTGTCATTATGGGGAAGCTTCTGCAGGATCACAATGATATAAATAGTTACTGCAAGCATCTCTGCAGGTACCAGGGTATTTGCTTTTGGTTTTATCAGTCATCCAAAAAAAAAAATCAAGCGCTTGAGGCTGAGGAGCTGCAGTTTCTTGGAGCTAGTGCTGGCCAGAGCTGTAGGGGTTGGGTTTGGAGCAGTAGGAGGGAAAAGTGCAGATTTATCACTGCATTTTGGCGGGGGCTGGTTACCCTGCACAGCATGGGGAGCCTCATCCATCAAGGACAGGGTAGTGCCTGCTCCCCTGCCTGCATGGGATCTCAAAGTGTCTGTGCCAGCTGGGCTGGCCCAGGTGCTGTCCCATTCTCTGCAGGTGTTTATTTGGGGAGTATTCCTTGCCATAGCCATCCCTGGAGAGGGACAACCAGCATGGCAGTTCACAGCTGCTGGCACTTTGCAGCTCCCGGCTGTGCCAATGCTGTGAGTGCTCTGGGGGGCAGCCCCCCAACCCCGGCACAGGATGAACCTGGCTGGGGGCTGGGCTGGGGGTACGGTGGGTTTGCTGCCTGCAGTGTCCCTCCTTCCAAGGATCCAGCTGCTTGGAGAGCCCGTGGTGCTTCCCTGTCCTTTGGGATGCCCCGGGGCAGCCAGATGAGTGATGGTGGGGAAATCCTGCAATAGGATGGGTTTAGGGACCGGGACTGTAGCCTAGCAACAGCCTCAATCATGGCATAATATAATTAATCCAGCACTGCCTCAGTCTGCTGCATAAAGATACCAGGACAAGTAGCTGAGCCTTTTTAACTGGTGGGTTTGCCTCCAGAACCAACCTGCAGCATCTCAGGCATGTCTGGCGTGTTCCTGGCCCGAGGCTGCTCTGCGGTGAGTATCCAGGCTCCCTCTCCCAACCCAGCAGCAGGGTGGTTGCTGAGCAGAGGGAACCATCCTCTGGTACCTTCAGTGAGCCATGGTGGGCAGTGCCGTGGGCTCAGGCAGCCCGCAGTGGGGTGAGGTGTGGCGGGGTCAGCTGAGGTGGGGACTCTGGGGAACAGGGCTCCACTCCAGGCCCAAGCAGCAGTGTCCGTGTGCTCTGCTCGGAGCTGCATGGGGATACTGCCATGGGGCAGCCAGCCTGGCAACCCCTAAAACTCCTGGTTACCCCCAGGTTGTTGGCAGGCTGTGCCTTAGGGCAGGAGCAAGGAGGGGAGGCACTGATGGAGCACTCCATCGCCACAGAGGGGACACGGGGACATGGGGGTGCTGTGCCTCCTGGTGGCAGGGGACACCTGCGGGATGTCAGTCCCACCTCTCCATGCTCCAGGAGGGCAGACAGAGCACTCCCGGTGCCGGAGGCTTGGCCTGGGCCGGTGTCTGCAGGCTGGCTGCGGGAGGGAGCCAGCCAGCTGGGGAAAGAGCAGGTTTTCCCCTGGAGCCGGCAGGAGAAACACCCCTCCCTGTGCCTTTGGCAGGCAGCGGCTCCATGGCAGGTGTGAGGTGATGGGCTCCCACCCCTGGGGTCATCACCAGACCCCTGCAGCTATGGGAGATCCCCAGTGACCAGGCTGCCGTGTGGCATCACTGAGGGAGGCTCAGCACCCTGCCCAGTGCACTGGGGGCAGGGAACACCGAGATCCCTCCTCACAGCCACCACGGGCCACAAGGGTATCTGAAACAGGGTTTGCCTGTGGCCCTGCTGTGGGTCAGCAGATGGATGCCCTGAGCCTGACCTCTAGACTGCTTTTCTGTGGGCCTTTGGGGACTAACTGGTCCTTCCCAAGGAGCCCCAAGAGGAATATGGGATTACAGCTCTCTGTGCAGGCAGGGACTTCTCAGTAGCTGCTCAAAAGGCTCCACCTCACCCTTGGGTGCCACCAAGCTCAGCTGCAGGGTAGGGTCCGGTTCCCTCCCCAGCTCCCAGGTGGGCAGCAGGGCCTGGTTTCTCCCTTGGTTCAGAGCTGGAGGCAAGGAGGGGGTGAGAGGGAGAGAGGAGAGAAGCTGGAAGCAGGAGAGACACTCCTGCCCTCAGCCAAGCATCACGCTGATGCCAGGCAGCTTGGGAAAAGGAGAACATCACCCACAGACAGGAGCTGCAGGGGGCCAGAAGCGAGCATCTCATCCCATTCCAGCTCTGCCTCTCCCAGCTGTGGGATCCCCATGTTACCTTGGAAACAGAGGATTTGGCAGCAGCTTGCAGCGCTGCTGCCTGCGCTGGGGGCAGAGGCCCATGCCCGCAGCACTGCCCTCCCTGTGCCCCCAGCCCTGCCTGTGCTGCTCCCCTCTCAGCCCAGGAGCAGGGCTGGGGTGGCTGCCAGACCCCTTCTGCTCCCCAAGGCTGCTTCTGCCAGCCCACACAGGGAGGGTGGGGAACAGGGAGCCCGGGAGAAAGGGAAGGTATCAAATGATCAAATATTCATCCCCACTGTGAATTGAGCAGCGTGGGAGGGAGTGGGGCAGCCCCAACACTTCCCAGAGTCACCCACGTCATGCACAAGTGCCCAGCATGGAGAGGCACCGGGTGCCAGTCATCCCCGTTTCCCACAGAGTGGACATGGGGAGGGTGCCACGGTCCTCCATCCCAATTTTGGGGTGCCCCGCACCGCTCCCCCAGTGCTGGAGCCCTCACCGCTGCTTGGGCGGCCGCAGCACCCGTGGTGGGGACCCAGCACCCACCTTTGGCCAGTCCCCGCTGCACCCTCTCCCCATGGCACCGCCGGGGACGGCCCCAGCATCCCTGGTCCCCTGAGCCGCTCGTGCTGCGTTCGGGCACCGAGCGAGAGCCAGGAGCTGCCTGAGCGGAGGCTCTCGCTGGACTCGAGTGAGCCGCAGCCCGCTGGTGCCATGGCCCTGGCGGCGGCTCCGTCCCGCAGCCGGCCCCGGGGACAGGCGGGCGCTGCCAGCTCCTGTCGCTTCCCCCGTGCTGAGCTGTGCAGCCTCTCCCTCGCCCCCTGTGCCATGGGGGCCCTTCCCCAGCGCAGCCGGGCTGCGAATCGTCCTGGGACAGCGAGTCCCAAACTGCCGGCACCCCCCCCGACAGCCGGGGGCAGGAGCAGCCCACCCTGTCCCTTGGGCTGGCGAGGGCACCCCTGCGAGGACAGCTTGGCCCAGGCTCCCCAGGCTGGGCATTTTGGGGATGGGCTCCACTGACCCCCGATGGGCCTTGTGGTCAGGTCATGGAATTACAAACTGGTTTTGGAAAGGACATCAAAGCTCATTTCATTCCACCCCAGCCATGGCAGGGACACCTCCCACTGTCCCAGCTGCTCCCAGCCCTGTCCAGCCTGGCCTTGGGCACTGCCAGGGATCCAGGGGCAGCCCCAGCTGCTCTGGGCACCCTGTGCCAGGCACTGCCCACCCTGCCAGGGAACAATTCCTGCCCAAAATCCCATCCAGCCCTGCCCTCTGGCACTGGGAGCCATTCCCTGGCTCCTGGCCCTCCAGTTCTCCTGGAGCCCTTTTAGGCACTGGAAGGGGTTCTGATGTCTCCCCAAAGCCTTCTCCAGGCTGGACAACCCCAGTTCTCCCCATCCAGCTCCAGAGCAGAGGGGTTCCAGCCCTCTGTTCTGTCAGCCCCCCTGCCTGGCATCTGGCCCTCTGTCCCTCCACAGCTGTCACACAGAGACAACAGGTCACCCTGCTCAGGGACAGTCGGTGCCTTGGCTGGCCCAAGTGTTTGGAGGTTCTCCACGCCTGCTCAGGCAGCTGCTGCTGCCACAGGCATCCTGGAGAAAAACCCTTATTCTGGAGGCCTGCCCTCGCTACCCACCTGCTCCTGCCCATACCTGCCTCCTGGTGAGCCTCTGGCCCTCCTGGCAGTGTTTTGCAAATGCCCAGAAAGGTCTTTCTGGTGATTCAAAACTGCTCTGTGCTGGTCCAGTCAGAGCTGTGCTCCCCTACTTATGTCCCTGTGTTCCCCAGCAGTCTCCCCTGTCCCTAACCTCACTGCTCTGCCTCCACAAGCTCCTGGTGTGACACGAGGGCTGGGCCAGGAGAGCCCCCGGGACTCTCGCCATGCCCAGCCCCAGAAGGGTCAGCATCCCCGGGACAGGCATGGGGGGCTCCTGTGTTGGGTGGCCTTTTCCTGCTCTGAGCTGCACCAAGGGACACGACGGGGCTGGATCAAGGTATCCAATATCCTGTACCAGGTTAGTGTCAAATCTCACAGTGAGTTCTCAGTGTGGCCTCAATGAATCAGTCTTTGGGGAGGGCTGGGGGCCCACCCCAGCTTTGTAGATATGTAGGACAGGTGTGACACCCCCCATGTCCCTCCCAGGATGAGATCTGCCCTGCTTTGGGTCTCACCAAATGTCCAGAGTCACCACAGACTTCCAGGATGACCTTTGGGCATGTTGTTCCTCTGTGCCTCAGTTTCCCCTTTGGATGGGGGAGCAGCAGAACTGTCACCTACAGACACTGGTCAGGTACACGCTGTCAGGGGCTGGCGGGGAAACTGAGTCCCAGGGACACAGTGAACATTGTGGCTCTGCTCCCTGTGGGGTCTGGGGGAGGACTCAGCAACGAGGAGGCAAAAGCCTCACAGAAAGGGGGATTTGCCCCCACGCTGGCCCAGCTTGGCTTCTCCTGGCCTTGACAGCAAGCCACAGTGGAGGGCAGCCCGGACACAGGACAGGGGCTGCTCCTACCTGGAGACAGGCACCAGGCTGGCCTTTTCCTTGTAGGATTGCAGGAGCCAGTCTTGTGGGATCCCTCCGGCTGCTCCCGTGTTGCCGTGGCCAGGGACAAGCCTGGACCTGCAGAGCCATGGCAGGGGCCCAACACCTCTGTCCTCCGCACAAGGGTAGGGGACAGTTCCACCTTAAGCTGCTGAGTCCTGCTGCCCACATGGCTGTGCCAAGGGGGTCCCCTCCATCTCAGGGGCTGCCACCCCTGTGGGTGGTGGGCACAAGGCGAGGGGCAGCCCCCAGTCCTGCCAGCCACCCCTTTTCAGTTCCACTGGGGTTGCCTCCCCTGCCTGAGTGCTGCAGACTGGGAACCCGGGGTGTCACAGCCCAAAGCAGCAGCACGGCCCCGAGCTCAGGGCAAGCGACAGCAGGACTGCAGCCCTCAGCTCCAGCCTCCTCGAGGGCGACCTTCTCCTCCGACACAGGCTGCCACTGGCTCGAGGAGGAGGAGGAAGAGGAGGAGCAGGAGGAGGAGGAGCAGGAGGGGATGGCAGTGTCCAGGGCCCCGCTGCCCTGAGCTCATGACATGGCGCTGCCATCTCCGGTGCGTGGAGACCTGTCCGCAGTCCAGCTGGATCCCTGAGCACTTTCCAGCCTGGAAGAGCAGCCTCACACGGGGAGCAGATGGTCCCCCTGTCCCCTGCTGCATGGTCCGGCCCGTTCGTTCCCTGATTTCGGACCTGTGGCCGCTCCAAAGCCCAGAGCTCCGGACAGGTGACCCCAATCCATGCAGGTGTCACCCAGGGCCACAGCTGCAGGGACAGAAGGTGGCACTGGAGGGGATGCCCTAAGGACAGCACACTCCCCAATGCCGGGACTCTCTGCGTTCCACAGGGATGGGCTCTTGCATCGTTCGGGAGATTGCACCCACGGGGGCCGTGGAGCCTGTCCGGTGCTCCGGCGTGCATCAGCGGCCACACCGGCGCTGCTCGGGGCTGGCTGGAGCGGGGCTGGCAGCAGGCGGGAGCAGATGGAGCAGCCCGGCGGGGACCGCGGGGGCAGGAAGCCGGGGGCAGCGGGAGCGGCTGGAGCAGCAGCCGGAGCCTTGTGTCCTGCAGAGAGGAGCATGGAAGTGCTGGGAGTGCCTGGGGGGGGTTGATGGGGCCCTTCTGAACATGGTGCAGGGGTCTCGGGGGTCTCTTGGCCTCGTGTGTGCAGAGGGGACAGGACTGACCCTGCTCCCAGCTTCTCCCCCGGCTCCTGTGCCACTCGTCAGTGCAACGAGTTCCTGGTGCTCAGCCCGGCCCCAGGGCACGTTCTGCTGGCCCCAGTGTGCTCAGCAGGAATCCCAGTCACTCCTGCAGGAATCCCAGCAGTGTCAGCCCGCCACAGGCCCGCCAGCACTGCTCTGCCTGCTGCACCATCAGGCGCAGTGGAAGGCTGTTCCTGGTGCTGCAGTGGAGGAAGGAAACGGTCTTGGCTACAGGGATTTTGAATCAAGCAAATCCCGGGGTGCACCTGCCATGCAGAAACACATGGACTGGATCAGGGCTTGGAGCCATGGCAGGTACTGGTGGGTCCCAGGGCCATGGCCCCTTGCCAGAGAACCCACAGGTGCTGGAGCTGTCCCCGGAGCTGTGGGCACTGGGGGGCAGCTCAAGGAGGTGGCGGGAGAAACTGAGGCACAGCTGTGACTCAGAGGCCGCGCTGTGCTGGAGACGCTGGGGCCAGAGTGTGCCGGGAGCTGCTCTGTGCTCCCCTCGCCCGTCTCCATCACTGAGCATCTCTGTGGGCTCCGGCCATCACAGGCAGCGACAGCCCCGGAGTCTCTGGGAAAACGAGGCCATTCCGTGAGGAGCTTAGCAGGGGATTTCGCTGCCCGGTCGGCCCCGGCCGCGCAGGGTGGCGGTGATGGGGCAAGGTCGGGCAGGACAGGCTTGGGGGGCTGTCGGTGCAAGGGCAGGTGCCTGCGGGAGCCGTGGGGTCTCTGTACACGGTGCCGGGCTGAGCCCGGGTGCCCCGGGGGACCCGCGGACATTCACACCCGAGGTGCGGCGGAACCGCAATCCCTGAGGGATGGCACCGGGGCCCAGACCCTGCCCGGAGATGCAGGGGGAAGAGAGGATGCTGCGAGGGGTGGAGGCGGGTCCGGGAACCGGGGCCGAGCGGAGCCGGGCGGGGGAGTGGAGATGGATGGGGATGATGGTGATGAGGACCGGTCTGGGGGCGGTGCCGGGGGAGGCTCCGGTCCCGGTGCCGGCCCCGCCGGTAACTCCGCCTGCCGTATTTATGGGAAAACAAGCGGCGGCGGAGTGCTGGGCCGAGCCGTGCCGTACCTTGCCGGATCGGGCGGAGCCGGGCCATGGTCCCCGGGGCGGCGGCAGCCCCAACCTAGCCCGGCGGCGGCGGCGGCTGGGGGATGCGGCGGGGGCCGCCAGAGCGCCTGGTGCGGAGCAGGTAAGGGGGTCCCGGGCAGGAGGCTGGGGTTTGCTGTACCCCCGGGGACTCCCGACCGGACCAGCCCCTGGCGGCCCGCCCCCCCCCCCCCCCCCCCGACTATCGCCTCGCATCGCATTACATCTCATCATCCCCCTTTGCCCCCCGCCGTGTTCCGCATCCCCATCCTATCCCCCGGAGATCCTCCCGGGGCATCCCAACCCCCAGGCTCCCCACACCATCGTCCTGTGCCTCGTATCCCCGTTCCCATCTAGCTGTGCTCCCTCCATTCCTCCGGGGCCATCCCCATCCCATGCTCCGGAGCCGAGTCATCCCACCCCATTGCACCGGTATTTCTGGGTTCTCCATACTCCCGTGTGCCCTATCCCCATCCCATCCCTGTACCCATCCCCATCTCACCCCTACCCCAGCCCCGACCCCATCCTCATCTCCGTCCCATCCCGCCGCAGTGCTCGGGCCGGGCCATTTCCCCACTCCCCCCGGTGCCCAGCTCAGCGCCCTCCGCGGCCCAGCGGGCCCGGTGCCGCCCGGTGCCGCCCGGTGCCGCCCGGTGCCGGTACGCAGCGGGGTGGGGGTGGCCGGGGCCACCGCCCCAGCGTCTGCGGCAGCGCCCGGGACAGACCCGCCCCCGCCCCGGGGGCCGCCCCATGCACCGTCCACCCAGTCTCGGCCCCACAACTCGCCCATCCAGGGTGCCCCTGGATCCCCTGCCCCCCCGGCCTTCCCCGTTTGCGGGTGTCCCTCAGACTGAGGGACTAGAGGGGTCAGGGCGTCCCCTTCACCCTGGGGCGCTGCTCACCCCAATCTGGACGCCAGCACCGGGGATTCCCTCCTGGGCCGAAGGTGCTGCTCCCCCTGGCAGGATGACCCCTCCGGGGGCAAAGGCTGGCTTGGGGTTTGGCAGCCGTCTGGACAGGAATTGGGGACGATGTGGCAGTGCCAGGGGCAGAGGGGCTGAGACACGGCGCTGGGGAGCAGAGGGTGTGTGGCGGGGCTGTGTGATGCGCAGGGTGGGAGCCAGGGGCATAGGGCACCGTGTGGGTATCCTGGGGGTGGCACGGGCGGGGGGGTGTCTGTTTGCCCCGGATACGAAGCAGGGGCGGGGGGCACAGACCGTGGCGGCTGGCAGCTCCCGTCGCTGTCCCCCTGGCACACACACGGTGCAGGCCCGTGCGCAGCAGGGCTGGCTGTGCCAGGGCTCGGCGAGAACAGACACTGCCCCCACGGCAGCTGCTGCTGGGACCTCCAGCATCATCTGCTCGAGCACAGCGCTTGCAGCAAGGTGCTGTCCTTGGCTGCGTGTCCCGATGCCGATGCCGCGCTCCGGGTGGCGCTCGGGGCAGTGCTGGGGGCAGCTCCGGTGCTGCTGGCCGTGCCCGCGGGACCGTTCGGGCACTGGGGCCTGGTGCAGTGCAGTGTGTGCTGGGGGGAGTGCAGCGTGCTCAGATCTCTGCCTGTGCAGGCACCGAACCCGCCTGCTCAGCGGGACGTGCGTGGGCAGCGAGCGGGCAGCGTGGGCAGCAGCGCCCGGGCAGTGCCCGGCGGGGTGAGCGATGGGCGGGCAGGGTGCACGGGGCAGTGCCCTGGCAGGGCACCAGGAGCAGCCCTTGCCGTGTGTAGGGACGGACAGGCAGCGATGGGAAGTGCCCGGGCAGGGCCGTGTGTACGGGCAGCTCTGGGCACGGCACAAGGCAGCGTGCCGGCGGTGCCCAACGTGGTTATGGGGCAGGCAGGGCACTGCGGGCAGTGTGGGGTGCGGTGGTGGGGGGTCCCACACGTGGCACATGCAGGCAGCGAATCAGTTCCCGAATCCTCCGTGGGCCCCTCTGGCAGCGGGGTCTCCCCCGGCCCAGCCGGTCGCGCTGCCGGAGCCCGGTGCTCACGGTGGCAGCAGCGCGTGGCTGTGACGGGAGCAAGGGCAGCACCCCACGGGTGGCGGGTCCCGTCCATTCCGTGGGCACCGGCTGTTCTGCAGGCGCTGCCGGCAGGTGCCACATCCTCGGGGTGACATCGTGTGGGCACCCCGGGTAGGGAGGCTGCTGCCTGCCAACGTGGCCAATGAAGGGGTGCTCACCAACCGGGAGGTTGGAGAGCAGAGGGGATGCAGTCGGTGGCAGAGGCCGGTATAGCATAATGTGATCATAATGGCACTGGCAGCACTGTGGGGCCATCCCGGCTCTTCCCCACTCAATAGGCAGAGGGTTCCTGCAGCTTCGTGAGGTGCCACAAAGCCCCAGCTCCCCAAGCAGCCTCCCCCTGCACCCACGCTGTCCTCACAGAGGAGGAATAATTTTGAGAAACCATGGCAACCCCACAGCTCCACCGGTGGTGGGTGCTGCTGGGTGGGTGGAAGACACTGGTGCCCATGGGATGCAGCGCCCACGTCCCCAGTGCACAGGGATGTGCACAGTGGCCTCGCTGGGTGACAGTTCCTTTTGGTTCAGCGGGGCTGTGGCTGCAGGGGTCTCTTGGGGTGTTCCATGTGCTCACAAGGCATCCATGGCCCCGGAAGCCACACCTCCACCGCACTGGGGGTGTCCCAGGAGTCTCACCTGCTTTTTTGTTTTGCAGTGCTGGGATGGAGCTGCCACAGGCCCCTCGTCCACCTCAGCCCACCCACCCCCTCACTGCTGCTGCTGGACCAGGTAGGACCCTGGGTTACAGTTCCCTGCCTACCAGCCACCCTGAGACCACACGAATGGGCTTCCCAGCACCACTGTCACCATCACTGCAGTGTGGGGTGCTGCTTTGCAGATCCAGCCCAGCTCCCACCTACTGTAACACAGCAGAGCCAATAATGGGCTGCCTCTTTGGAGGCAAACCTGCCCTCCCAGCTCTGCAGGGAGGCACTGGGACCCCCATCTCCTTTCTCATGGCATCTTGCTCTCCCCAGCCCATCACACGGACAGACGCCCCAAGCCCACTGAAGTCACTTCAGCTCTGGCATCTGCACCCCCTCAGCTTTGAGGAACCCAAAGCCCCTTTTGAGGAGGAATCCAAGCCCCCTCCCCCTCTCTGCATAGTCAATGCTTCTTGCTAAATATTCAGTCGATTCCTTATAATAATAAATATTTTTATTTAATAATAATAAAAAGTCAATTCCTTTTCTCCAAGAAACATCTTCCCTGTGGTCCTCTGCTGCTCTTTAAAGCCAAGTGCCCACCCACCTTTAGCCCAACACAGAGCAGCCAGCATCAACCAGCACACCCAGACCCTTGGTGGCCACAACACCCAGTGCTCAGAGAATGTGGTGAGGTGGCAGCCTGCGGGGCACACACACCCTCACTGTGGGCAGAGAAGGTGCACATCCCCCAGTGCTGGCAGCAACCCATGGCAGCTCTCAAAGGGCTGGTGGGGAAGGTCAGTGCTACAACCCACTTAGCCCTGCAGGCAGACTTCTTCCCTTCTGTCCCCTCCATGCACTGTGGGAATCTTGTGCTGGTGTCCTCTGTCACACAGCTGTGTCATGCTGTGGCTGGGGACTCTGCCCACCCTGGCCACCCAACAGCGTTGTCCCAGAGCACTGGTGTTCCTGGTGTTGGCACGCAGTGGGTGTCAGATCCCATGTCCCACAGCAGCTGAAGCCACTGCCACACTTCCTCTCCTGCCCAAGGGACGCATCACAGCCATGGGACACAGAAGATGACAAAGCCAGCGGGTACTGAGCCAGCACACCTCCTCTGGCACAGGGAGGTGATGCAGGAATCACTTCTGACGTGTATTTGGGCACCCACCACAGCACCCCTCTGCCATCCCTTGGGTCGTCCCTGGTCTGAAATAGCCAGGGAGTGATGCAACTCTGCATAGCCTGCACTGTGACCACCCCACAGGGGTGTTTGTGGGTCACAGTGGGTGCAGCTGCCGCAGGGAGGGGTTGTGGCTCCTGCCTCCTACAGAGCCCCAGACCGTGAGGCTTCCCAGCCACCATGGTGGGTCCTCACGGTGCCTGTCCCTGGGCCCTGTTCCCCCCTACAGCGCTGGTGCTGGGACATGGGTACACACAGTCCCAGAGACCCCTCACCACTGCCGGTTCTCACCAGGGCTGAACACACATTCCCCGCGGAAACCTCTGGTGTTGACCCCCCACAGCCGTGCTCAGGCCTGCCAATTCATGTGATTCTGCAAGACAGTCCCCGTGTCCTGCAGCCCAGGAGGAGGGCACAGTACTCTGTGTTCTCCTCTCGCTGTGCTGAGCTGGTATGCAGAGTTCCCTGGCTGCCCCCACGGGTGTCCTGCCAGCTGCTCTGTGATTTGCACCCTGGATCTGTAGACTTCTTCCAGTTTCTTCTTCCAGCTGACAATCAACAGCAGCAGTGGAGGCTGGGTTACTCCCAAACCTTCATTTCTGAAGAGATGGCCAACCCCCAGTTCTGAGCCAGCAGCTTTGAGCTGGGGATTGATGCGAGGTCACTCCAGGATTGAGGCACCACATGTGTTCTCTTGCAGGGTGGGCTACCGTCCTCTGAGGCCGTGTGACAGGGAACTGGTGGGAGAAGAGTCGCTTTTAAGATGACACGAACAGACCCACCTGACATCCTGGTGTCCACAGTGTACCAAGACATCAAGGTGGCGACAGCAGCCCCCGGGGATTCCGTTGTCTGTCAGCCTCTGGCACAATGTGACGCCTCCATGTCCTCCTCCCTATCTCGCGAGCAGCCCTTCAACAAGCGCCACTGTAGAAGTTTCGACTTCATCGAGTCGCTGGAAGAGCTGGGCACCCCCCCGGCCATGGAGCGCGCCTGCCCGCGCCCCGGCATGCCCGAGCCCACGCCGGGGCCGCCGGGCAGGCAGGCGCCGCCGAAGCCGGACCCGTACAGCGGCAGAGTCCCCGCGCCGCGGAGCGAGCCCAAGCGCCGAGCCCGCTCCAAGAGCGCCCCGCGGGTCAAGTCCACTCTGACCCCGGTGCCCATCACCGTGGCGGCATCACCGCCGCCAGCCCGGCGCGGCCGGGAGGTGCTGCGGGTGGCACGGGAGCCCTCCCACACCGATCCCTCGCCGCGCCGCGAGGGCCCGATGCCGCTGCGAGCGCTGGCCAACGAGGTTCACCCCATCAAGCTGCAGCCGCAGCGGAGCAGCGTCAGCCGCATCTCCCCGCTCTGCCTGGGCAGCAATTGCTACGAGGAAGGGCCGGGGGCCAAGGTGGGCGCCAGCCCCCACGTCAAGTGCCGAGTGGACATAAAGCCGGACGAGGCAGTGCTGGTGCACACGGCGCGGAGCCTGCGGGCAGCCCCGAGCCGCCCGGAGCCGCCGCGCTGGCCCCGCACGCCCGGGGCCGGCCGCAGCCTGACCGTGCCAGGCAGCCGGCAGGCGTCCGCGTCCCGCACGCCCACCCCGAGCGACTCCTACAGCGGGGACCCCCCGCTGCTGCCCTACCCCGGCGAGTACTATGAGGCAGACCCCCGGGCGCTGGCGTACCAGACGGTGCCCGTGCCAGCCTCTCGGGAATTCAGGGAGTACCCCGACAGGGGCTGCATGACCTTTTCGGCACCCGGCGTCCCAGCCAAGTTTTTCTACGCAGAGGAGTCAGCGCGGTGCCCCAGCCCTGCCGTGCCCCTCCGCAGCTCTGGCTATGCCAGTTACCCCTACCCCAGCCGCCACGCCGTGCCCCAGCCCTTCTACCCCGAGGAGCCGGCCAAGGCTGCTGTCCACACGATGCCGCCCCGGACATTGTACGTGGAGGAGGCGCGGAGTTACCCGGTGCAGGAGGCACCTGCCCGCACCTTCTATGGGGATGAGCCCCGCTACTACGCCCCGCGTGGGACCCCTGTCAAGACCCTCTATGCCGAGGACGCTCGTACATACCCGGCCCTGGGCTCCGCCGCCCGGCTGTTCTATGCCGAGGACTACGGGAAGTACCGGGAGCGGGAGGTGATGTCGCGGACGTGTCCCCCGCCCCGCAGCGCTCAGGCCCTGCACTTCGGGGACTGGTACTGCCCCGAGCGGGCCACGCTGCCCTACCAGAGCCTGCAATTGTCACGCTTCACCCCGCAGCCGGCCGGGCGCGAGGCCATGTTCTCCTCCTGGCACGCCAGCTACGGCATGACTCCAGCACGGCTGGGCCGGGAGAGCCAGCACTACTCCAAATCCTGGGATAACATCCTGGCGCCAGCGGCGCGCAGGGAGGAGGCCCTGCAGCGTGGGCGCAGCTACGAGAACCTGCTCACCCACGAACAGCACCGTGCCTTATCCCCCGAGGAGCGCCGGCAACCTGTGGTGATCAACCTGTCGAGCTCGCCCAAGCGCTACGCGGCCCTGTCCCTCTCGGAGAGCTCTATCCTCGAGAGGGTGCACGCCGACGGCAGCCGCGGGCCCCCGGGCCACTCCTGGTACGTCACGCCGGAGATCACCATCACCGACAACGACATCCGCAGCGACGGGCCGGGCCGGGGCGAGCGGCGCTCGGCCAGCTGGGACATGCTGGACACGGGCCGGGAGCGCGGGCCCTACGCTGTGCCCTGCGCCCCTCAGCCCACCCGGGAGAGTGGCTCGGGGCGCCAGCGCAGCCTGGAGCAGCTGGACGAGCTCATCACCGACCTTGTCATTGACTACAAGCCGGCACCGGGCCACCGCGCCGGGGACAGGGACAGCCTCGCGGAGCAGCTCAAGCAGCTGCTGAGCAGTAGCGCCTCAGGGCCCCCCCGGCGGGGCGAGGGCAGGCGGCTCCCCCACAACGTACCCGAGGGACCCCGACCCACAAAGGAGCAGCCGGGCCCCAGCTCCCACGCCGCCACCCCGTGCCGCCCGCCCGCCCCGCCGGCCACCGGCCCCTTCGAAAAGTCACCGGAGAACTGCTCGCCCGACCTGAGCGCTGAGGAGGACGACATGATGATGTGCTCCAACGCCAAGTGCCGGCGCACGGAGACCATGTTCAACGCCTGCCTCTATTTCAAATCGTGCCACAGCTGCTACACGTACTACTGCTCCCGGCACTGCCGGCGCGAGGACTGGGACACGCACAAGGCCAGCTGTGTCTATGGGCGGGTGGGCAGCGTCTGCCGCCACGTCCTGCAGTTCTGCCGCGAAAACACCGAGGTGCACAAGGCTTTCTCGCGCATCGCCAAGGTGGGATACCTCTCCCGCGGCCGTGGCGTCCTCTTCCTAGGCTTCCCCAATTCGGGGTCAGCCGAGAACTTTCTCCAGTTTGGGCTGGAGAGCCTGCTGATGTCCCCCACATATCTGTCCCTGCGGGAGCTGGACAGCTACTCGGACAACCTGGGGGAGTATGCCCAGGAGCTGCGGGAGACAGGCAACCAGTACGACCCCAACGAATGTTTCCTGCTGAATGTAACCGTGGCCGTCACTCAGAAAGTGCCAGAGAGGCCGTCACCCAAGATGCAGGTGCCGACGGTCAGGAAATATGCCAAGGTGGCCTTAGCCTCCTCCAGCCCCGAGAAGAAGATCTTGAAGAAGGAGCGGGACATGGAAACGTTGATCCTGACGCCACCGCCCGGCACGGCGGACATCGACAAGGAGGGGGAGGAGGGTCGGAAGGCACGGGAGGTTTGCTTCATCAACATCCAGCGGGAGCTGCGCATCCGCGGCGTCTTCCTGCGGCACGAGTTCCCTGCTGTCTACGAGCAGCTCTGCGACTTCGTGGAGAGCAACAAGCGCTTCACCCCCACCACCATCTACCCCATCGACAAGAGGACGGGCAAACAGTTCATGTGCATGATTATGGCGGCCTCCGAGCCTCGCACCCTCGACTGGGTGGCCAGCCCCAACCTCCTGGACGACATCATGTGAACGCAGGGCGGGGGGCACCCCCTCTGTAGATACGTGCTGTCCTGTCAGAACCTCCCAGGCTTTTACACCAAGGGGAGGGGGCGGCGGGCGGCCGGCAGTGCCGGGGGGACCGCGGGGTGACGGGAGCACGGCCCGAGGTTTGCCCTGGAGCCCAGAGTCTGGCGAGCCCTTGCACAGCCCGCTCGGGTGAGCGGTGCTCGGCCAGAGCGGGGACGGCCCGCATCCCCCCAGCCCCTGCCCACCGGGCCGGGACACACCCGGAGTCCCCCGGGCCTGCCCCAGGGCCCCCTCAGCGCCGGGGGTCCCGCAGCAGGACCGTGTCCCCGCCGTGTCTGTGTGTCCCGGGCGTGTTACTGCGGGAGGGCCGGCTGCCGGGGGGCCCTGGGAGCCCACGCGAGCTCTGGGCACAGAGCGGGGCAGGGCTGCGGATCCCGGGACGCTGCCGGGGGAGGGGGGGGAGCGGCCGCGGTGAGGGATCTGCGGGGGGCGGGCGGGGGGGGGGGTGTCTGACCGGGGTCGGGGGTAATCGCCAGTGAGGGGTGACCGTGGCGGGGATCAGGGAAGAGGAGGCAGAGCCGGGGCCGTGGCCGCGGCCATCCGGGGCGCCCGTGCCGCCCTTCCCGGCCCCGCTCCCCGCCGCCGATCCCACTGCCGGGACCGGGACCGAGACCGAGACCGAGACCGAGACCGAGACCGAGACCGGGACCGGGACCGGGACCGAGACCGAGACCGGGACCGGCCCCCATCCCCAGAGCCGCTGCCCGGCGGGACCCCGCGCCGCCTGTGGGCGGGGCCTGGCTCCGCGGCCGGGCGCTGGTTGGACGCTGGGCGGGGGGGCGGGGCCTGTCTCCGGAGCCGGGCGCTGGTTGGACGCTGGGCGGAGGGGGCGGGGCACGGAGCGGGCGGCAGCGATGGCGGCCGAGGCGCTGTCGCGGGTGCCGGACGTGCAGATCGATGGCGATGGCGTTTTCAAGTACGTGCTGGTGCGGGTGAGCGGGGCCGGCGCGCCCGCCAAGGATGTCGTGCGAGGCCACGGCTGGGCCGAGTACCACGGTGAGGAACGTCGGCAGTGCGGGGCGGGGCTCGGCTCTGGCCCGGGGTGCCGAGGGAAGCGGCCGCGGGCCCCGGGGGCGGGCGGGGCCTTGCCGGGGGTCTGGCCCGTCTCGGGGGGCTGAGGCGGGGGGGTCCCCGCGTTCCTCCCGCTCCCTCCCTGCAGCCGACTTGTTGGAGCGCACCGCGGAGGAGCTGGCGCGGCACGGGCTGAGCTGCGAGTGCCTGGGCGGCGGCCGCCTCTCCCACCGCCCTCAGGAGAGGAAGATCCACGTCTACGGCTACTCGGTGGTAAGCGGAAACCGGGGGGAGCCCGGCCATGGCCGCGGCATCTCCTTTGGCCGCGTGGGTCCCCCTGACGGCGGCCGAGTCGGCACCGCATCCCCTCGGGGGTGGAAGGGGGGAGCAGGGCGTTCTCCCGGGGGTTCTCCCGAGCGCCGCAGGGAGGGGAGGCTCGGCAGAGCCCTTTCGGGTGAGCGCCGCTCGGCCAGAGCGGGGTCACCCCGTGAACCCCCCCAGCACCTGCCTTTGGGGCTGCCACACACACAGAGCCCCCGGGGGGTCCCGCAGTGGCTGTGCCCACCTCTGGGTGCTGCCAGAGGGAATTGGGCTGCACAAGAACCGTGTCCCCACTTGTTGTGTCCTGAGGGTGTTCCTGCAGGAGTGTCAGGTGTTGTAGGGGCCTTGAAAGGGTAACTGGAGGCACCCTCAGGGACATCACTGGTGTGGTGGGTCCGTGGATGCTGACCCCAGCCCAGGGCTGTGCTGGGTGCTGAGTGCAGAGCCCAGCTGGGACCAGGGTAGGGTGGTGGTCCCCAGGCCACAGTGCACACAGTCTTCCCAGTTTCAGGGTGGCACTGTCCTCTTGCCTGGGTGCTACGCCAGCCGCAGCTGCAGTCAGCCAGGGCTGCCACAGTGGGATTGGCACAGGCTCTGCCTCCTCTCTGCTGCTGGGGTCTGCCAGAGCTACCTTGGTGACTTGCCAGGCTTCCCTGCAAGTGGTTACCCACCAGTGCTCCTTGGGAACCCTCTTTCCTGTGCAGGGCTTTGGACGAGCTGACCACGCTGTGACCACAGAGAAGCTGAAGGCCGAGTATCCCGACTACGAGATCACCTGGGCAGATGAAGGGTACTGACTCCTTTGTCTGTGATGCCAGCCCAGAGCTGACACAGCTGGACACAGCACCGGGGCGGTGGCAGCAGGCTCCCCACGCTTGATGGTGCTCCAGGCTCTCCTGATTTTCTTCTACATTGAACTCGCCCATTCTCCACCATCACTGGACTGTCCCCATGCTGGGTGCTCCCACCTTCCTGGAATGGCAAAGCTGGTGAAGCCAGTGGTTGCTCTGTCCCAGCCTCCAGGTGCCAGGGGCTCAACCCACATGTATCTGTGAGAATTAAAGTCGTTGGGGGAGCACAGCTGCTCTGGTGGCCATGCTCATGGCTCGGCTGCTCCTTCCCAGCTCTGGGACTGCCTGTTGAAAGTGGAAGGGACCCCCCACGTTTTCTGCCCCTTGAGGGGGGCCTGGCATGGGAGCAGGTACAGTCTGGGGTGGGAACAGCAAGAGGTGTATCAGGATTTGCCTTGGAAAGGGCTGAGAAGAGGGAGAGGAAAGCAGTGCCCACACCTGGGGGAGGGAAAGGCAGGGTAGACCTGGGGGAAGACCAGCCCCATCTCCTGTGGGGAGGGAACTGAGCTGCCTGGCAACATGGTTGGGAAGCACATGCCCATTCCACACCTGGAGGAAGAGCATCCTCCCTGCCTTCATCCCTCGGGACCAGCTCTTGTCCCTCAGAATTTCCCAGGAATTCTCCCTTGCTTGTGTTTCCAGTAAGAAGTGATGGGGGGGACTGGGAAAAGCTGCTGGAGGCTTCAGTGGCTGGAGAGCTCCAGGGAGATGTGGAGGCTGGGTTGGTTCAATCGCTGTCCCATGTGGGGCTGGGGCTGGAGGAACTTCCCATCTCAGTTCCAGCCCCATTTCATTGTCTGACTCTGACCCTGTGTGCTCCAAGCTGCTGCCTGGCCATGATCCTGCTCTACTGCCTCGTCCTTATGCCTTCAGGGATGTGGGCTGCTTCCTGTGCACCCAGAGCCATGCAGGATCAGCTCAGCCTGTGCCTGTGTCCCTGTGCCCTCCTGCCAGGGCTTACCTGGGTGACATCCCCTTATACCTTCTCCAAGCTGGGCACGTCCAGCTGAGCCTCTCCTTGTTGGAAGTCCAGTCCCATCATCATCATCAGAGAATCTCCTGTGGAGATACTCAAAACATATCTGAACACATCCTCAAGGATGTGTAGTAGTACTCTTGTGGAGTAGAGGGGTAGGATGGGGTGACCTCCCCTTGTGCCTTCCATTCTGTACTGTCCTGCAATCATCATCACTGCCCCTGGCTCGATCTGCTCCAGTATGCCCACGTCTCATACTGGGGCCACCAGCATCTCCAGTGCAAAGGGGAGGGGTCAGATCTGTGAGAGAGGCTCTGCCCATGGCACCCAGGAGGCCGTGGCACTGGCCTGTGGCCAGCTTGGTGCTGCCAGGTTCTCGGGCAGGGTTCCTGCTCTTCAGCATGCCTGGGCTGGGGGATGTGGGGCTGCTGGTCCCCACTGGGCCTGGCTGGTGCTGGGAGAAGGAGCTCAGCCTGTGTTAAAACTGCCCCTGATGCAATCCTGCTGCAATCTGCCTTCCAGAGCTGTCAGCTCAGTGGGAGGATCTGCTCAGTGGGGCCCCTCTCAGGGCACAGAGGCTGTGGCAGCAGAGGTGAGAGGGGTCCTGTGGTGTAGCAGTCCCTGCTTCCCTTGCCCAGCTGAGGAAACCAGTGGGGTTAGTGGTTGCCATCGCCAAGCAACACTGATAGTGATCTGTGGGGCTCTAGCTGACAAGCTGTACTTTCAGTCTCATCAGCCCTTTCTGGGGTGCTGCTGGGAATGTTCTGCCCAGGAATGACCTGGTTGTGGCCCTGGAGCTGTGTCCCTTCGCCCATTGGAAGTCCTGATCTGGGTGCTGAGATGCTCCTGCCAGCTGGAGCAGAGCAGGCAGGGTGAGGACTGGTTCCTCCCGATGGCATCTTAGGATCCCCAGGCTCCAGGGAGACCTTAGAGCCCCTTCCAGTGCCTAAAGGGGCTCCGGGAGAGCTAGAGAGGGATGTTGGACAAGAGCTTAGGGCAAGACAAAAGGGAATAGCTTCCCACTGCCAGGGGGCAGGGTAAGATGGAATGCTGGAGATATTTGTGACTCCCAGCTCAGCTGTTCTCTCTGGCCAGAGTGCAGCCCACTGCCAAACCTGCACCCAAAGTCTCCCCCACTCTCTTCATGCACAGGGACTGGCAGAGCCCTGAAGTCCCTGCCAGAGGTGCCAGCTCTCCCCACAGGGCTGGCAGCATCCCTGGCTCAGCAGAAAGTGTCCTCATCCCTCACCAAGCCGGCACGTTCCAGTGGGCTGTGCCCCGTCCCAGTCAGAGTTGCAGCCAGCGTCTTCTTCTGGGTGGAAAGCGAGCTGAAGAAGAGCTGTTCAGCGGGGAAAAGTCAAAGGTCTCCCTGGGGCACCTGGCTCCAGCCCCTGTTGTGGTGCCGGTGGTGCTGCTGACAGGGTTGCACTGCGCTGTCCCAGCCTCGCCATAAACCCGCTGCCCGGCCAGGAAAGCGATAACAGCGGGGCTGAAGTCCAAGGCAGGCAGGTCCTGGGGAGCACATTCCAGCCCGGGGCTGACGGTGTGGCCTCTCGCAGCTCCGTTTTACCGTCGCGGTGGCCGGGATGGCTGCAGGCAGGCAGGCGATGCTGGCCCTCCTGGTGCTGCTGGGTGAGCTCTGCCGACAGGGACGGGGGAGTTGTGTCTCTGGAGGGGAAGGGGAAGGGGCCCCCGTGCTGGCTGCTGTGCTCTGCTGCTCCCCAGCAGTTTGCCCCAGCACTGGGGGCCGGGGCAGGTGCAGCCCACTGGGTTCTGCTGGTGAAGTCAGCCCGGGGTTCTCAGGGCGAGCTGGTGCTGGAGCCCCCAGCACCGGGCTGGGGATCACCAATGGCTTTTGTTCAGCGTGGCCCAGAAAATGCCCAGATTTTTCTGTTTCTTCCCAAAAGGGGGCTGGGACTCGAAGCACGGGTGCGATATAGCAGAGTCAGTGCCCCGGCAGGCTCTGGCACCCCGAGGCTGACGGTGGGAGGTGGCAGCGGGAGGGATGTAGGGTGCCGTGACAGAGTCGGGGGGGTTGTCCAGGGAAAGATGCTACTGGGAGCTCAGTTCCTGCCCCGGCAGGGTCCCAGACCGAGATCCCCAGGCAAATGTCACATGCAGGTCACGCGTGCCCTCCGTCACCTGCTGTGCACCCTGCCTGGTTCCTTGCAGCGTGTTCCGCCCTGTTGTCTCTCCCATAGCCAGAGCCGTCCTCCCCAGTGGGTCCGTTGTCCTCAACAGCTGCAACAGCGTGGCTGAGCAGCTCTGCAACTTTGTCTGTGACTGCAGTGACTGCTCGGATGAGAACCAGTGTGGTGGGTGCCCAGACCCCCCAGGCCCCCAGTCCCACCCTCAGTCCCTGCTCCTGGGGTGAGAGCAGGCTGTGTAGTGGGGAGTGTTGTGGGTGCCCAGGACGGGTGCAGGGTCCCTCAAGATGGGCACTAAGGTGGGTGCAGATCTAGGGGTTAGGGGCAGGTCCTTTGTGCAGGTGTCCAGGGTGAACACCAGTCGCCTGGGTGCAGGTGAGTCTGTCAGGTGGGTGCAGCCCCCCAGGGTGGGTGCAGTTCCCTGGGGTGGGCACAGGTCCCCAGGGTGGCCTCAAACCTGCCTTGACCCCCCCCATCTGCCTACCCTCAGGGTACTTACGGGGCTCAGCAGTGCTGGGCACCCCCTTCACCTGTGACTTTGAGGACAGTGACTGTGGCTGGCAGGACGTGAGCACCTCGACGTATGGATGGGTGCGAGGCCGGGCCAGCCTGGCCATGTGGGGTGTGGGGCCTCATTCAGACCACACCATGGGCACTGACCTGGGTAAGTGGGAGCTGCTTGGTGAGCAGCCTCTGGGCACCCACAGCACCACTCCACTGGGCTATGGGTGCCCTGGACTTGGGGGAGCAAATCCTCCATCCTTGTAGGTGCAGGGGACAGAGCAGACACATGGAGGGGCAGGAGTAGTGCTGGCACAGCTCTGGTGCCACCCCATGGGGCTGCAGCCCCCACTCTGCTTTCTGCCCTCCCCAGGTTGGTTCTTGATGACCATGTCCCCCCCAACAAAGACCACGGCCACAGCCTGGCTCAGGTCACCAGAGATGCGGGAAGCAGCTGCCACATGTGAGATCAGAGCCTGGTATCACCTCTCAGGGAGCTGTGAGCACACCCAAGGTGGGCACAGGCAGCATCAGCTACCGGGCAGTGAGGATGGGGGGCAGCGGGGAGGGATGGGGCCATCTGCCCCTGTGGCAGGGACCGAGCCACCAGTACCTTGAGATGAGTCCTTTCCATCCTGTTTGTCTCTTCCACGCTCCACACACAGAGCTGGTGGGACCTGGGGGTCCCAGCTCTGGCCCCCAGAGCTGGTGAGGCTCCGTTTGTTCCTTTGGACACCCCAGGATGCCCCATACCAAGGGCATTTTCGGGGCTTCCCTCAGGGCAGAACCAGACAGAGCAGCCGGTGCTGCGCCTGGCTGTGGCACACAAGGACGAGGTGGTGGGGCTGTGGCAGAGCCCCAGGCACTGCAGTGAGGGCTGGCACCAGCTGGTTGCCTACCCCGGCCGGATCACGGAGCGGTTCCAGGTCAGACAGTGTTGGTACCCAGGCTGGGACCAGAGGAGCTGAGTGATGTTCTGAGACCCAGCTGATGCCATCCCCATCCTCCCACCACAGCTCATCTTCTCCCTGACACAACCACCCACCTGCGGGGCACAGGTGGCACTCGATGACATCATGTTCAGGAACTGTGGCTTACCAGGTGAGTCCCACATCTGCTGGGACGTGAACTGGGATCTTGGGGGAACTGGGTGGGGTGCAAAGCCCGGGGGAACTCTCCCATTGCTCGCTATGTCTTGGGGCACTGTGCCCTGGCCAGAGCATGAGGCGGGCAGTGAAAACCCGTTCCTTGAGCCACCCCAGGGAGCGGTGTGGGAGCGCTCTGGTCCCCGTGGGACCAGCCGCTGTCTGACGCGTGTCCCCCCGCGGCAGGGGTCGGGCAGCAGGTCTGCGGGGCCCAGGAGAGCCGCTGCCCCCGCGGCTCCTGCCTGCCACAGCGCCGGTTCTGCGACGGCACCGACGACTGCGGGGACGGCTCGGACGAGGCCGCGGCGCAGTGCAGTGAGCACCCGTGGCCCCGGGACGAGTCCTGCGGATGGGCTGAGGGTCTGCCTTGCTGGGGCAAAGCTGAGCTCTGGGCTGGCAGTTCTGCCCCACGCCAGAGGGCAAAATGACCCCGAGGGTTTGCAGAGGGGTGGCATCAGCCCAGCCCCATTGCAGGGACCTACCTGCCCAAGGGAGGGCTGCGACCCCGGTCTTTGGGTCACTGCTGTCCTTTCTCACAGAGAACTTCACCCGCTGCTCCTTTGACCGCGATCTCTGTGGCTGGGAGGCAGCAGCCGGGTCACCAGCGTGGGGCAGGAACACGAGCCTGGACCTGGGCACCTCCTATGGCATTCCCACTCGGGACCACAGCAACAGCAGCAGGGATGGTACGTGGTGGGCACCAGCGGAGCCCCACTGCACGTGGATGTGCCCTGAGGTGACACATGCCTGGGCTCTGCTCAAGGCTGTGCCAGGACAGCGGCGTCCTGCGCCCACACGTCTGCCTGGCTCCACTCAGCCCCAGCATCTCCTGCAGGTTTTTTCCTCCATGTGGGCAGCGGCCTCACTGCACGGGGTGGTGGCACAGCTCAGCTCAGCAGCCCCACTTTCCAAGCCACCAACTCCTGTTCTGTGAGTCACAGCTGGGACCTCATGTCTCAGCTTATGTGGGCATAGTGCTGATGGGAGATGGGGTTCCCAGCTCTGGGTACCCTCATGTAGGGCTGGGGCTGTGGTTGGCCCTCGCTGAGGATGGGCATCAGGTTTCTGAGGCTGGTTAGGTGACATCTCTGACGCCCACTGGGAGCTCTGGGGTACCTTACAGCCCCTCTGTGGGATGCAGGGGGCTCTGTGCCCCTGCCCTGAGGGTTCATCCTCCTCCCCATCCCCAGCTTGTGCTGTACTGCCACCTCCATGGCTCAGACACCAGCAACCTCAGCATCTTCTACGTGACCAACTCTACCAAGCATCTGATGAGGGAAAGAACAGGAGACCTGGGCAGCTGCTGGGTCCGGGAGAGAGTGGATTTTAACGTGACAGATCCCTTCAAGGTGGGCTGGTGCTGTGCTGGGGGGAGCTGGGCTGACCCTGGGGTCGGGGACCACAGCTGTGTACAGGGGCAGCACCACCCCCAAGCCCACCGTGGCCATGCCAGCCCATGCTGTGCCCCCCTGTCAGCCACAGCATCGCCCTGCTCCCACTGAGTCCCTTCCTGGGGAGAACATGTGTCAGTCTGTGACAGGTTCTGGCTCCCCCCATCCCATGGTTCCCTGGTGTCGCCCTAATCCCCCTCATATTGTGCAGGACCCCTCGCTGATGTTGCTGACATGGTGCTTCCCTGCAGGTGCTGATTGAGGGGGTGGCTGGCCGTGGGGGAACCGTGGCCATCGATGACCTGATCCTGTCTCAGGGCTGTGTGAAGGAGCAGGGTGAGCTGGTGGGCAGTGTCCCTCACCCTGCTCCAGTGGGCAGCTGTCCCAGGTGTCTTGTGCCCATGGCACTGTGCCTAAAGGACCCCCAGCATGGTCTGCCTGTCCCTCTGCTCATCACAGGGACCATCCTGGCTGCAGCACAGCAAACATTTGCCCTGGGGTGCTGGTATCTTTATCCTGTCGCCATGACACTCTCTGTGTCACAATGTGTCACACAAGCAGCTCTTACTAGGCCCTGGGTCCCCTTCAGCTGGTGGGAACTGGGATGGGATGGGATGGGATGGGATGGGATGGGATGGGATGGGATGGGGGAAATGGAGAGCCAGGGAGATGCTTGGGGACAAGGGACAGCGGTGTGAAGGTCTGACATTGATGCTGTTGCTGGGCCCTTTCACCACTGCTCTCCATCCTGGGGTGTTTCACCATCAGAGAAGCCTCTGGTCATGCTGCCACGCCAGGCAGATGCCAGCTCCTGCGCAGCAGATGAGGTGGCCTGTGACAATGGGGACTGCATTGCCGCAGAGCTGGCCTGCGACTTCGCTGCCACGTGCGCTGATGGCTCCGACGAGAAGCTCTGTGGTGAGAGCCAAGGCAGGCACCCACACCAGTGCCCCGGCAGTGCAGGGGACCAGACACCCTTGGCACATGAGTGTCCTGGGAGAACAGTGGCCTGGGAAGACTGAGCCTGGAGTTTTGGGTTGCCCAGAGCAGCTGTGGCTGCCCCTGGATCCCTGGAAGTGTCCAAGGCTGACTGGACAGGGTTTGGAGTACCCTGGGATAGTGGAGGGTGTCCCTACCCATGGCAGAGGAATGGAATGAGATGAACTTCAAGCTCCTTCCAACCCAAACCAGTCTGGGATTCTGGAATTCTTTGACTTTGCAGGGACAACAACTTTCGAGTCAGGGACTGGAGGCTGGCATGACATCAGCGTGGGGCGGCTGCGCTGGGGTCTGCAGAAGGTCCCTGAATCTGACATCTTCCTCACAGGTGAGGCTGTTCTCACCACCCAGACAATGCTCTTCAGTGCTCAGCACCACGGGAGCCCCCCGAGCAGGGCCCTGCAGTGGCTGCCACAGCACAATGGGGATGATGGGCAGGCAGGATGCTAGGCTGGGGGTGCTACCAGTGATGTGAGACCCCAGACCTCACCTCACAGAGTGTTTCTGTGCCCAGGGACTTTCCTGGCCCTCCAGACAGGAGAAGGACAGATGGTGGGTCCTGCAAAGGCACGATCGCCTCTGCTGGGCCCCTCTGGCCCTGCCTGCACCATGGAGATGAGCTACTACATCTACAGTGATCCCCAAGGTAACTTCTGCCCACCCCCAGAGTGCCCTGCCTGCTTCCTGCCCCCAGACCTCCCATACCCACCTGCCTTTGCTGCCTCTGCCAACCCTGCTTTGCCCCATCACATCATCCTGGAGCTGGGGTGTCCATGTCCCTGTCTGTGTCCCTGCACCCTGTGACCACGGGCTGGTGCCATGGAGGGCTCCCACAGGGTGGCCAGGGGTTTTGGGTACCCACAGCCTCTGCACCACCTCTTGTTCCAGGCTTCCTCGCCATCAGTGTCACAGATCACACCACTGGCACCACCCAGCTGGCCTGGCAGGCACAAGGTCGTGGCAGCACAACTGGGGGTCATGTCCGTGTCCCACTGGGAGAGAGAAGCCGGCCCTTCCAGGTGTTCTGGATGCACAGGGACCAACCTGGGGGGCTTTCAGTGGCAAGTGCCAGTGCTGCCAGGCACCCTGGGCTCATGGCTGATGCCCCCAGGTCGAGCTGCTGGCACTAGTGGATCTCCAGAGCTCAGCGAGTGTCGGTGTTGACAACGTGACATTTGAGCAGTGCTACCCCGATGTGGTGTCACCCACAGCTGCAGGTACAGCCAGGGGTGTGTGGGCAGGAGGGTAACCCCAGACCCTTTCCATGGGGGCTGCCTGGTGGCTGTCACTCTGTCCAAGAGCAGGACCACGGTGCAGAAGGCCAAGAGCCAGGGCCAAGCACATATCCTGCCTTGGCTTTGGACCCCTGTGTAGGGTAAAACTGGGGAGTGGGGCAGGGAAGCAGGGGAAAAGGGGTGTTTGGGGGACCCATTTGCTTTTGTGATGCCTTACCCCTTTCCACCTCCACACTGTCACCTCTCTCTGGCCAGAGCTGTCCTGCAACTTTGAGAGGGGCATGTGTGGCTGGTACCAGGATCTGTCCAGTGACTTCAAATGGGTCCACAGCATGGAGCAGGGACAGGGCTCTGACCACACCACTGGCTCAGGTAAGGGGCTGGTTGCTCTTTGGGGGAACCCAGGAGCCCAGGGCATCCCACGGCCTTCAATCCCCATGGCCATGACATGCCCTGTGCACTCCCAGCAGCCCCATGCCTACGGAGTAAGCTCACCTAGGGCAGCTGGGAGCACCCCAGATCTGGGCTGTGGGTGATGTGGAGCACTCACATCATGATCCCTCCATCCTGGCTATCCCAAACATTCAGGCTACTTCTTGTCCGTGGACCCCTCTGTGCCATGGAGCCACGGGCAGCGGGCCCAGCTCCTCACCTCCCTCCAGGAGCCAGCCACTGCCCCACGCTGTCTCTCCTTCTGGTATCGCCTGGCTGGCCCACAAATTGGTGTGTCCCCCATGGCATCCTCCCAAGGCTGCCCAGCCAGCTCCACTCTGAGGACAGTGGGGTCCTCAAGGGCTGTGGGATGGCTGCCCCTACACCACCCTCTGCCCAGGTACCCTGAACCTTAAGCTGTGGCCAGAGGGAGGGGAGGAGGTGGTGCTGTGGACCCGCCGAGGAACCCAGGGCAGCATCTGGCACCGGGCATGGGCAACACTGCCTGCCACGGGCCAGCAGCGGTACCAGGTGAGGACCAGGCCCCCCATGTCCCTGGGACCAGCAAGGCACAGCGTGTCTGACACCGCTGCCTGGGGGCAGGTGGCTTTCGAGGTGCTGCATGATGGTTTCCTGGGGGACGTGGGGCTGGATGACATTGCACAGACAGCGGGGCCCTGTGGGGCCGAGCTCTCCTGCTCCTTCGAGGCCGAGGGCTGTGGGCTGGCAGCCAGTGGAGAGGGCACCTGGCAGCGACAGAGCAACAGCACTGGCACCACCGCTGGCCCTGTGGCTGACCACACCACCGGCACTGCCACAGGTACGGGATTGTGGCAGCTCTGTTGCTTCCCTGCTGCACTGAGTGTCCCCCCCTGCCTGCTCTGAGTGTCCTGCCTGTACCCCACACCAGCCCTGCCTGCTCTCCCTGTGTCATGCCTGCCCTGCCCTCCCTAGGATGAGCAGAAGGCAATACTGCACATGGCTTCCCAACCCTGGAGCTCCCCAAATGCAGTCTCCCAGCCCCAGGGCTCCCTAATCCTGGGAAGATTCCCAATCTGGGGAGACTCCTTGACCTGGGGGGAAAACCCAGCCCCAGTTGTCCCCTGGTGCTCCCCAGCAGGGCTGGGCAGGGGTCACAGCACAGAGGCATCTCTCCTCCAGGCCATTACATGGTGGTGAACATGGGCAGGGTCTTCCTGCCTGCAGGGCACGTGGCTACCCTCACCTCCCAGCCCTACCAGCCCTCCACGTCTGCCCAGTGCCTGGCCTTCTGGTACCAGCTGAGCACTGGGACCCCAGGTGAGCACCACCTGCCTTGAGACCCCTGGGGGCACCTCCAGGTGGGTGGGGGCCCCATGTGGCACAGCCCTGGACCCCTCCTCCATGTTGGGTGCCCTGGGTAGGCTCCCTCGGGGTGTATGTGCAGCAGAGCAGGGCGAGGAGGAAGGTTCTGAGCATTAGCACCATGGAAGGGGACAACTGGCACCGCAGCCACATCACTGTCCAGCCCGATGGCGACTGGCAGGTGAGACAAGGCAGGGTGCTGGGGGCAGCGTGAGGTGATGAGGGGTGTTTGGAGGCTGCCAGCCTCAGCATGTCACCCTGCCCAGGTGGTGTTTGAGGCAGTGGGAGCTGGGGGTGACCACGGATACATTGCACTGGACGACCTGCATGTGTCGGATGGAGCCTGCCCTGAACTAGGTGAGACCCCACCCCACAGGGGCACTGTGGATCAGAGGGGGAGGATGGGACATCCTGTGGGGGCATGTAAGCCACGGGGATGGGGACAGACCTGTTCCTGCCCTGCGCCTGGCCTGGCCCAAAGCTGGGGGAAGTGTGTACCACCCAGGTGCCCCATCTCCAGCCAGGCAGCACTGGGTGTCTCACAGCGCTGCTTTCCTCTCAGCATCCTGTGACTTCGAGCAGGACACTTGTGGCTGGAGCAGCCCCTCCAACCCCCGCTTGCACAGCTTTGCCTGGGGCTGGAAGAATGGGATCACCCTGGCCAAGTACCCTGGCCCTGAGCAGGATCACACCCTGGGCAAAAGGAATGGTAGGAAACACCCATCCCTGCCTCGGCACCCTGGCATGGCCAGAGTGAGGAAGAGGAGCTGGGGATGGATGGAGTCAGTCCAGTACACCCTGTGAGGCCTGGCTCCACAGCATCCCTGTCCCCTTTTCACCTGGGAGGGGCAGCTCAGCCCCAAGGGCAGTGAGGTGCAGGGCTGGTTTGTGCCATTCTCCGGGCATCGCTCTGGGGAAGAGTGGGACAAGCAGGGTGGGACAAATGGGTGCAGAACTGAGTGACACCCTGCACTCTGTCCCTGCCCACCCAGGTCACTACATGCACTTTGACACCAGCGTGCTGGGTGCTGGGGGCACCAGTGCCCTGCTGGAGAGCCCACCTCTGCCCATGGCCACCGATTCCTGCCTGCGCTTCTGGTACCACATGGACATCCCAGAGCACCTTTGTGAGCACTGCAGGGGCCGGGAGGAGATGCTGTCCCTGGGTCTCACGTATGGGAGTGGGGGCCTCAGTCATCCCCACCTGTAGACCATGGACACTCTGCTTCAGCTCCAGCTGGGCGGTGGCAATGGCCCATTCCCTCTGGCTGCTGCCTTCCCTGTAGAGGGTGGCTCTTGTGGGCTCGGGGCAGCTGTGACCCCAAGATGCCTGTGTCCCCTCCTTGCAGGCAGTGGGGAGCTGCGGGTGACGCTGCAGGGCGCCGCGGGGCAGCGCACGGTGTGGAGCGTGGCAGGGCACCGCAGCCGGGGCTGGCAGGGCGCCGTGGTGCCCGTGCACAGCCCCAGTGAGTTCCAGGTAAGTGGGGCCACCCTGGGGTGCAGAGTGTCTCCGGGGGTGCATCAGCCCCCCAGATCCCACCTTCCCCCACAGATCAGCTTTGAGATCACCACGTGGAGGTGGCCGATGGAGGGGACAGTGGCACTGGATGACATCGTGTACAGCGCCAGGGTGGGCTGCCATTCCAGCCCAGAGAGTCCAGTGGAAGGTGCAGGGGTGGGGGGGCAGTTCTGGCTCTTACAGGTCAACCCAGAGCTGCCCAGCGTGCTGGGCTGAGGCTGGAGGCAGCTCTCTGGGCAGTGGGTCGAGCCTGACAGCATTTCCTCCCCCTGCAGAGAAACTCCCCGGCAGTTTTGTGACAGAGGTGGTGCTCAGTCTGCTCCTAGCCCTCGTCATCGTGGCGCTTGTGGCTCTTGGGGGCTGGTACTGGCTGAAACAGCGAGAGCTGGCGAGCAAGACACCGACAGAGAGCAGCAGGCCCCAGGGCTTCGACAACATCACCTTCCGAGATGTAAGGACAGGGTGAAGGACTGCCCTGGTTACCCCAGCTGTGCCAAAACAGCATTTTCCTAAAAGCTCAGCAAATGCCAGCAGATCCTCCCTGATCCCACATTCCGCCAACGCGACAGGGAGGTGCAAAGGGCTCTGCCTCTTATCTGCTTGTTGACAAACAAGTGCCCCGAGCTGTAGGACTGACCTAAAAGTGCTGCTGCCACCAGGCAGCTGCTCCCAGAAGAGCTGAGTGTGCTCCCACCCCAGAGTCTTGTGGGAAGGGGGTCTGACAAACCCAGCTCATCTTCACTCAGCCAGCACTCAAATTAGTGCAAGGTTGCTTAAGCTACAGGTTCCTTGGACAGATCTGGTGGCACAAGATCTGCAGCAGTCACCAACCCCAGCATGGACTCCAACAACAATCGTGGAGCCCCTTGGGTGCACTGGGGGTTTGGTGCCTCTGCCAGGGTCACAGGAGGCTGGCACACAGATTGTCCTCACTGCAGCCTGGAAGCAATCCTGGTGCTTCACAGCAGACAGCCCACATTTGTCACCAATTCCCACTCACCTTTCTTTTCAGGACAAGGTTATTATATCTCCAAGGGAGGAGGATGAGTCTTGAAATTAGCAGCCAGCAGCAGGAATTGCCTGCTCCCCCAGGCAGACCACCCCTCGACAGGAACCCACGCTCCATCAGTCGCCTGCTCTCTGCCCCCGGCACCGGGGAGCTGGCGACCCAGGGAGCCTGCCCCACACAGGGACACACCCCTGGCATCACTACCTCCAAGTGTTCGGGAAAAGCGTTTTTGTTGTTTGTAACATGAACTTTCTGCTTCCAAGACACAGCAATGTGCCCGTGCTTTGGCAGGGGGCAGGAGTGGGAGTTCTCACAGTGGCTGTCCTCATCCAAACAGGGGTCTAGCCTTGGGAAGTGGGGGTGAAGTGTGGGGTGCTGGCCCCCAGAGCTGGGAAGAGCAGTGCATGCTGCAGAGGGTGTGAGCCACTTCCCAAGCCCAGGACAAAGAACAAGAGCTCCTAGGGCACAGAGACCCCACAGGGAAGAAGCTCAGTGCTGGTTTTGGGGAGGGTGAGTGGTGGGTGGGAGAGCAGGGAGCAGAAGGGGGCACCACACAGCACCCCTGAGGGCAACAGGCAGCTCCCAAATCTGGTGTCCACCTGCTGCCCACACACTTTGTGAATGCACTTTATAAATGTCACTAGGAAACCCAAAAATGTTCCTGAGGTGCAGGCTGGGTTCAGGGCCTGGACCCCAACCCTTGCACCCACCACATCTGAGCCCAGGACCCCTCCCTCACCCCCTGCTTTCACACCTGAATGCTGTGAACTCCAAACCCAGCCCCACACACAGACCAGTTCAGCCCCTGCATGAGGAGCCCACCAGTATCCTGCTACCCCCAGCCGCCATATCCAGCTGGAGGGACATCCTACTTTCCCAGACTGTGCCCAGAGCTTGTCTCCCTCACCCAGCTGGGTCCCCCTTAGGTGATGCCTCAGTCAGGCCAAGCAGATCTGTCCTGCTTGCAGAAATGAGGGCCCAATACAGCTGAGAGCTGGGGAAGGGCAAGGAAGGCTCAGGCTTCACCTGATGTCTCTGCACCCACCTGGCTCTCCAGCTCCCCACAGCCTCCCCTCACCTCCACAGCACTGGTTCCATCCCCCGGCTGCTGGCCAAGCTGAACCATCCCCGACACAGGGAGAGGTGACACAGCCAGGAAGGCTGTGACAGTGCTGGCCCTCAGCCCGGGCACCCCAGCTGTCCCTTTAATTACAACCCCAGAAGGAAGAGGTGGTGCAGTTCCAGTCACACCCAGCCACAACATCTACTACCAGCTGGTCACATGCAGCAGCTCCTCTGGGCAACTGAAGGGTATCAAACTTTATTACAGATCTCCTTAAAACAGGCTGCAAAGAACAAACCAACTCATTGAGATACAGTGACTGAGTCATCATTTCTGATCAAGCCCCAACTCTCCCAGATTATTTATATATAATATATCTCACCCATCCCCCAAATTGTTTCATTAAATCATCACATTTCACACCACCCTAAGTGCCTTAACATCAGATGTTGCTAACACCACAACGCACATGTTTTCTGGCAAATCAGAGGCAGGGTTTGGGTTTTTTCTTGGGGTTTAGATCCTCAATCTCTGAAAAGGAGCAAGGAAAAACAAACATCAGGAAAATTGCTTCTTTAAGGTTGCCTTTTTACAGCAGATACAGATTCAGCAGATTTCCCCCCAAAGCAAGTCTAAAACCCTCTTGTTCAGCTTGGCAATATGCAGAGTGGTTGAGGAGAACCAGATCAGTCTGAGCAAACTGATTTCGAGGCTTTGTTGTCATTTCCCTTTGGGGCCAGTCTCCAATGGTTTTCCAATGTCCTTTCCACGCAGTTTGAGGCCTGGAATAAGACAAAGGAGAGCACCACCATCAGCACTCAATCATTCACCAATATTTCCACCAAATTCAGCCTTAAGGAAGAAAACATCCAGAAAGAGAGCAGGGAAACAAGAGTTCAAGAGAATCGTACTTTAGTTTCTAGACCAACTTCAAACAAAAACTGATCAGATGGGATCTGAACCAACCCAGGAGAGTAAAACCAACACTAAATCCTTCCACAAGTGCAATCAGGCTTCCATGGGTCTCAGCTTCTCACAGCTTTTGGGGGCAAGTACACAGGGATGGTCCCCAGGGCACAGGCACAGGCATGAAGGTGCCGACAAAGATGAAGAGCTCCCAGTTCTGGTTCAGTCAGCAGATCCAGGTTTTATCAGAACATGACTTAATGGCACCACACCCATGATAAACTCCAGCCAGCAATGTTCCTCACAGGAAAAAGGCAAATACCTTCCCCCAAACTACCCTTCCAAACACTGGCAGTATTTCTGAAGTCTCCCTTAACTCACCGATGGCTCTTTCGATCTTGCCCATGACCTGGTTATTGGGGATCGCTCGTCCTGATTCGTAGTCAGCGATAACTTGTGGTTTTTCATTGATTTTCTAAAAAGAGAGGATGAGTCTTAAACACACCAAGGATCAGCAGCAGCCCCTCAGGACTCACACAGATAAGGAATGGCCCCTCATTACGCCAGGACAGATAACAAAGTGTTGCTCCTAGGCTGACTCCACCACCATCCCCCTGCAGTGTCCCAGTGCTGGTGACCTCCCTCCTTTTCAGGAGGAGTAGGCACACCAGGGATTGCTGTTCCTTCATACAGCAGGGAGTTGCTAACACTGAAAGCCCAGATGGTACAAACCTCTTGGCTTGGTGTGAGCTGCTGGGAGGAAGTGGGGAGCAGCCTCCCACCAGCTCAGCAGCCACAGACAAGCTCTGCCTCCAACCTGGGGCTCAAGGGCTGCACAGACAAACCTCAGAAGTTTTCCCAGACAACTGAAGCTGCCAAGACATCAGACACCAGAGATGCTGCATTCCCCAAACTTCCAGCCCATGACACCATCCCACTGCAGCTGCCCACCAGGGAACAGGAAAGGTGCCCACCCTCACCTGCAGGTGCTCCACTCACCGTGGCCAGGTCCTTCTGCGTGAGGCCCTTGCTCTGCCGGCCCTGCTGGATCACTTTGCCCACCTCCAGGGAAACTCTGTCATGGTGCAGCTCCTCTGTTTCACGGTCAAGCTTGGCTGTGTTCTTTGTAATGAAGTGTTGTTTGTTCTGGCCTGCTGCCCCTGTCATTTGAAGCAAGAACAAAAAAAAAAACAACCAAGGACAAACAAAATAAGGCTCAGAGCTGTGCCAAAAAGTATCAAAGGACTTTTTCCAAGCCCTCAGCTGCCCAGGATCCCAGGGAGCTGTCAGGATTTCAACATACCAACATTAACATTGATCTCACCCAAATCCTGCCCATCAGGGAACATAACCTTAGGCCTGTTCATAGTTCTGTGCACACCTAGCCATGCAAAGCCCTTCCCTTTCCCTACCTCACACCCGAACTTCACTCCAGACAGGGCAAGTCTTAACGCTCAAACTTTGCTGCAGACATGTTTGTGCCGCAGCACAGAGGGGTATTTGAACCTGAATCGTGCTTGCTCAGGGATGAGGCAGCACAAGTAACTGGCTTTTAAACAATTTTCTAAAACCTTGCATAAGTAAAGTCTAGCTGTACTTAGCTTTGCTGAAAGACTGAACTTCAAAAACACATTGTTTTCTCTCATGTAAGATACAGTATTTAAGCCTTAGTTTGAATCCTTTCTCTCACATTAGTCTCTAACATTCGATGTCCCAATAAAGCTGATTAATCTTCTTCAAGGATCATCTATTTACTTCTAATCATCAGAATCGCCTCCCTACAGCGAGAGAACCCGGCAATTTATATCGGAGAGGAAACAAGGAATTTTTAAAGAGCAGCGCCATAGAAGATTGGCAGCCATTCAAACGCTCAAGAGAAACAAGCTGCCAAAACGGGGAGCTTAAGTTTTGTGATCATAAAAGCTCTTCCAAGATCTCTGCAGAAACAGGCAGAGCTCTGCCCTGGGCAGCCAGAAGGGAAGGGGCAGCTCCAGGGGCGACATCCCGGCGGTTCCCGGGGCTGCCGTTCCGGCCCAGCTCGGGTTCGTCAGCTCAGCCGGCCGCTGCTGCCCCCTGTCCCCATCTTATCATCCCATAAACCGGACCGGACCCCCCCCGTGGGATACCCACACTTCTTGGAGGTCTCCACGTCCTCCCCGCGCCGCTGGGCCGCCAAGATCGCCTGGGGAAAGAGCGAAGGTGCGCGGTGAGCGCGGCGCTAGTCGGAACGGTGGCCTCAACCACGCTAAGCCCAGGCTCGCGGCCCGGCCCCGCTCCCGGCCCCCACCACTCTCCCCGTTGACCTGCTTGGACTTGGCCTGAGCGGCGCTCGGGCCCTTCTTGCGCAGCACCGTGACCGTGTCCCAGTCGCTCTCCGCCATCGCTCCGACCCCGCCCGGGCCGCGCCCGCCGCCGGGCCCCGCCCAGTGCCCGCCCCCGAGGGCGTGGCCTAACGGCTCCCGCTTGATAGGACAAGGCTCACGCCCGTCAGGAAGAACGGCCTCTCATAGGTGGGATCCGCGCAAGCCCAGCGGGCGGGGCCGGAGTTCCCGCATAGATTATTGGCTTAATTGCACCCGCTGTGATGTAGCTCTGTCTGATAGGCGCAGCGCCCTGCCAATCAACTTTCTCTGTATGCGATTGGCTGACGCGCTCACCACCCTGGGGGCGGAGGCACGTGCCTATGCGCTGCCAGCCTTGCCGGTCGCCCGGTACCGGCACCGATCGCTTTGTTCCGCCTAGAGAAGGCGATACTGAGGGCAGAGCTCCCCGGGGGCTGCAGCTCCTCCCAAGGGACAGCTCCAGTCTCTGCTCTGGGACAGGGACAGACCCAGGGAACGGCTGGAGCTGGGCCAGGCCAGGCTCAGGCTGCAGATCAGGGCAAGGTTCTTCCCCCAGAGGCTGCTGGCACTGCCCAGGCTCCCCAGGGAATGGGCACGGCCCCGAGGCTGCCAGAGCTCCAGGGATGCCCAGGCTGGGATGCTGGGGGGTCTGGGCAGGGCTGGGAGCTGGGCTGGGTGATCCTGGGGGTCACTTCCAGCTTGGGGTATTCTGTGATTCGGTGAAAAACCCACCAGAATCACCCCGAAAGTTTCGCAGTAAAGACATGAAAAGCTGCTCCTGCTCTCGTAATTTCTGAAGCGAGAGGGCATGGAGTTAACGCTCCCCGGAGGGTTTTTGTGGGGTCTTCCCATGACAAAGCGCAAGAGGAACGGTCGGACCGATAATCCGGGCATTGCTCGGAAATCAGGTGCCGGAAGGGCCCGGGGGTTTGTCATCTGTCACCGCAACACGCCTGATCCCGGCTCCAGGGGACAGGAGAAAGCAGCTGTGGAGGTGGGACATTAGCGGGGTGCAGGACTGTCCTTGTGCCGTGCGGTGGAGCCGGGATGTCGCAGCAGCAGGACTGGCAGCAGCCCCGGCTGGTCCCATGCGGGTGGTCCCCCGGCTGTCGTGAGCGGCTCCAGGGCGTTCTGTCCCGTCCCGTCTCTGGGAGCAGCCCCAGGCTCCCGTCCCGGGCGGTCCAAGCCAGCCTTCGCTGCGGTTTCCGGTCCCTTTGGGAACAGCACGTCCTGCCCCGGCACTGCTACCCGCTCACGGTCATTTCAGGAAATGCAGACAGGATTTTTCTTCGCTGGATGACATCACCAAGTTTTCCATGCTGGTGTTCCCAGAGCAGTGCGGCTGTGCTGGGAAAAGGGCTGTTGCAGTACCGTGTTGCGTGCCGAGGGAGTTGTGCCCGTGCCATTCCCGGTGCCGACACATGCAGGGATGCACTTTTCCCGACTCCCTGACAGGGAGCCATCCCTCCCTGGCGGTGCCTGAGCAGCGCCTGGCCCCGAGCCCCCCACAGCCCTGTCCCACCCTTCGCTTCGACCCGCTCCTCTCTGGCCCCGTCTTCGCACCCAAGCTCCCGGGAGAGTCACCTCGGGCGCTGTGTCACTGCTCTGTCACTTCGCCCAGCTCTGGCGGCGAGGATTTCCCCGGCCCCGGTGAATTCCCCGCGGTGAGAACGCGCCCGTGCCGTTCTTTACCAGGCGGTAAAGCCGCGGAGCCCCCGCGCTGGAGCCGGGCCAGGGGGGCAGGCAGGCTGGGGACCCCGCCTGACAAATCCTGCTGCTGTGACCTTTTGCCGAGCGAGTTCCCCTGCGTAAAGCACCTCGCCGTGACCTCAATGCGGGCTGCGCCGCGCCTTTCCCCCACGGCATTTTTCCTGCCATCGGCATCCTGCCGTGTCCGTCCTGCCGCCGCCCATCCTTCCCCGCAGCTGGCCTCCACCTGTCCCCCGAGCCGGAGCCACGGGACGCGAGGTGGCCATGGCACTCTGTGCGCAGGTAGGCGAGGGCCCACTGGTAACCAAAATGGCCAAAAGTGACTTTAAAACAATTCCTCAGGGTGCCAGGGCTCGCTCCGGGCCGTTTCCCAGGGACCGGGGCTGCTCATCCGGGGAGTGCAGCGGGAGGTGGCTGTCCCGACTGGGACCCCGGGTGGGTTTTATTGCTCCAGGATGAGCACCGCAGTCCCTCTGGTCCCCCTCCAGCATGTGCAGGAGATGCACGAGGGGTCCCAGGGGATGGATGGGGAGCCCCTGGGATGGACGAGAGGACCCAGGAGGTGGGTGAGGTGGGCTCAGGGGATGGACGAGGGGAACCCAGGAGGGAGTCATGAAAGGAGTGTGAGAGCGTCCAGGGGTCTGGATTCATTCCCAGCAGGGTCGCCTGAGGCAGGGATGTAGCAGGGGACAGTGGTGGGTCAGCGAGGAGTGGTGCTGGGGAAGAAGTGACAGAGAATGGGGTAAGGGAGTGACTGAGGAGCTCAGGGGAGGTGATACTGGGTGGGTGATTGAGGGGGTGACAGTGGGGATGGCAGGGAGAATAACTGGGTGTGACGGTGGTGTGTTGGGAGCGGTGGCAGGGATTGATGTGAGGGTGTCCGGGGTGCAGGGATGGGTGATGGTGTGTTGGGAGCACTGGGAGTACAGGGGTGGCTGATGGTGTTGGGGGTGTTGGGAGTGTCGGTGGTGTCGGGGTATTGGGGGTACGGGGGGGGCGATGGTGTGGGAACGGCGAGGGGTGCCGGTGGGCGGGGCCGTTACGGGTGGGCGGGGCCATCACGGGTGGGCGGTGCCGTTACGGGTGGGCGGGGCTGCTGTCGACTGGTGGGCGGGGCCAGGGCTCGCCACACGTGTCCGGGGGCGGGGCCTGGCGGCGCTTCCGGTGCGGGCGCGGAGCGAGGGCCGGTGAGTGCGGGGCCCTCAGGGAGCGGCGGGGCCGGGCTTTGCTCCGCCGGGAGCCCGGCCCAGCAGAGAGCCGTCTTGGCCGCGGAGGTCCCGGGCCACACAGGGGCAGCGGGGCAGCCCCGGGCTCTTCTCCGGTTCGCGGTGTCTCCGCTCGTGGGGCTCCTCCCGGAGACAGGCTGGGGGTGTTCAGCTGGGGAAGAGAAGGCTCCGGGGAGACCTCAGAGTCCTTTCCAGTGCCTAAAGGGGCTCCAGGAGAGCTGCAGAGGGACTGGGGACAAGGACATGGAATGACAGGACACAGGGAATGGCTCCCAGTGGCAGAGGGCAGGGCTGGATGGGATATTGGGCAGGAATTGTTCCCTGGCAGGGTGGGCAGGCCCTGGCACAGGGTGCCCGGAGCAGCTGGGGCTGTCCCTGGATCCCTGGCAGTGCCCAAGGCCAGGCTGGACAGGGCTGGGAGCAGCTGGGACAGTGGGAGGTGTCCCTGCCATGGCAGGGAGTGGAATAAGATGAGTTTTAAGGTTCCTTCACACTCAAACCATGGGACTCCATGGATGTGCTCCTGTAGTCACAGGGAATGAAACTATGAGATAAATAAACAGCCAAAAAACCCCATGGTATTTTTTTCCTCATTTCCAATTTGCTCATGCCTCTCGTGTCCTCATTTTCCATCCCTCTGTAGAAGCCTCTGTGCCTGATTGGACACCACCACTAAATCTGGGCTGCACTGTGTGCCCAGCTTCCCCCCAGGAACATCTGGGACCAGCTGCCTCTGGTCAGAATTTTGGCCCCTCCTGACACCTAAGTGTGAAAGCAGGCATTGGTAGCCTGTGGTGGCTGACAGGTTTTTGGTCAACTGAGTTCATTATATTTATTTCTCATCACCTTTAAGACAGTTTTTTACCTTACTTGGAGCAAGAAGCCTTGATATCTCTAAACAGGCTGCATTTCAGTCAACTCGGACAGGAGGTTTTATTAGGTCTGTCTTTCCTGTCTCTGTGTTTTGGATTTAGTTCTAAAACTCAAGTTTCCTCCCATATTTGGGAGGTGAAGGCAGGCTTGTGGTGTGGTTTACATCAGTGTGTTTACTTGTGTTGGGGGACAGTCTAATAATGTGTGAGCAACACAATTTATATGACAATCACCCCCATGCAGTTATAATCAGTTGGAGAAAATACTTTTATTTTCAGTCTCTGGAGATACAGCCAGAACTTTTCGTTCACATGGCAGCAGCAAACTCTTCTCCACCTGGTTCACTGGATCTAAACCAGCCTGGGTTTGCAAAGGAGATCCTGGGAACTAAACTGGAGGTCAAATACCTGTGCTCTGATTGCAAGAACATCCTGAGGCGGCCCTTCCAGGCACAGTGTGGCCATCGCTACTGCTCCTACTGCCTGAAGAAAATCATCAGGTAACTGCTGTGCCTTCAGTGGGAAGGCAAAATGCTTGAAAAGGCGTTTTCAAGAACAAAAGCAGAAAAAAGTGTCTTTTTTAGGACCTTCTTAGAAAGGGAGCTGTGCTCAGTTATTGAGGTTCAGCATCACCTCTTCTCTGAGGGAATGTGTAATCTCTGACTCGCCTTTGTTGTTGCCTCAAAAGTTCTCTTTTCCAGAATCCCCTGCATTGTTTTTGTCATTGAGGAGGGAGTCCAGGTCTATTACCTATCTCCTTCAGTCCTCATCACAGTCCTAAAGTCATCATTTTGTTGTGTCAAAATGGGAGAGGTTTGCGCACAAGCTGTCTTCCTGAGCAGCTTCCTTGTGTTCCGTCTCACTCCTGCCTTTTGAGTGAGGGAAACCTAATATTATGATTAGTTGGCAGAAGAAAAAAATTAGAAATAGGCATCAAAAATACACACAAGCAAAGGCTCAATGTGTTGCTTTAAAAATAAGAAAACATTGTCATTTCATAAAGTTACCAGAAATCAATTTGTTAAATAATACATTAGTTGGTTTTGGTTGTGTTTGATGATTATTTTTCTGTCCTATAGTTCTGGACCTCAAAAGTGTGCCAGCTGTATCCAGGAAGGAATATATGAGGAAGGAATTTCTATTTTGGAAACAAGCTCGGTAAGGAAAAAGGCATCGAAAAAAAACCTAGCCGATCACTGGTGTCAGTAATACCAGTGTCAGTTTTTGTTTGAAATACACGCTCTGAGAACCCCTTATTCCTAGGAACCCTTTTCTTCAGCAGTGGGAAGGGTGATTACTGTTGGACTCCTGAGTGCTGAAATCCAGGTCACGTGTGTGTAGTGGTGCCCTACTTAAAGCTGTCACAGCGATTTGGTTGCTGTTAACGCACCTCTGAGGGTTGATGGGGCAACTGCTGTGGGAGGAGTTTTCAGAAGAATTCAAAGTCCTGATCAAAACTGCAACCCCTCAGTAATATTTGTGGTTTGCTTGTTTTTTCCATTTCAGGCTTTCCCAGATAACGCAGCACGACGGGAAGTGGAGAGTCTGCCTGCTGTCTGCATCAACAGTGGCTGCACCTGGAAGGGAACCATCAAAGAGTACGAGGTACAGGCCAAAGCAAGGCTTGGCATGTCTGCATCCTTTCCTCTGTTTTTGGGGAAGGCTCAGGGTGTTGTCCATGCCTTCTGACAGTGGGGAAAAGTTGTCAAATCCCTGGACTTCACTGTCAGCTGGAGAGGTTCCCTGAGTGAGGGTGTGTGTGCCCTGCTGAGGGCACAGGCTGGACTGAGATTGGTTCAGATTTGCTTGTGTGACCCTTCCATGATGGCAAACACCTGCTCTCTTTGCAACGCTTTTCTGCTATACAAGGCTGTCAAGAAATTGCTGTGCCATGAAATGGTTGTGAATTTATCTGCATTTTGTAAACCTAAAGCTTCAGACTCCATCAGCTCACAGAAAGTGACCTGATCCCATTTCTGCTATCTCCAGAGCTACGAAGGCAGTGGGATTGGATGTTGGGTACTGTCTGGTCACCCATCACCCCAAGCTGTTCTGGGACATAAGGCTGCTGGACAGGAAGGTTTTTCCACCTAGCTTCTCCTCAAGGAGCCTACTAGCTTTTTAATCCAGGTTTTAGTCATGGCTGTGGGTGTTTGGTCCATGACATGTGAATGTATGTGAAGCTTTTGTCTCCTGAGGAAAATTTTGTCATCCCTCTTGGAATGGCAGAACCACCACATGGAAGGCCCAAGATAAGAGGAATACATTTTATTTCCCTCTGACACTTGCTCCAGATAAAGATCATAGCCTGGTGGTTCACAGAACTTTGGTAATGACTGAGATGTGTTTCAGGAACAGGTTTAACCCCGGTCTGCCCAGGCTAACTTTGGGGTTCTCTCAGTGATGCCATTGCAAGGTGGAATGAAGAAGCAATAGCTGTGCATCAGGCCTGAGCATTCTGCCCAGACTGTTGAGCCTGTTACCAGAGACATGCTTCTGCAGCTCTGCTTCCTTGTCCTGCTGTGTGCTCAAAGTTCAGTCCAGGAGATGAGGATATCTATGCTAAATGGTTCTGCTGGTGTGAACTCTCATTTGTACATTTGTGAGAGGCTCATGTTGTGGATGTGGGACTCAAGAAGTGTCAGGTGAAAAGCTTAACATTGCCAAAGCACAGAGTCTGGGGATTCCATGTCAGGGAACAGAGTATGCTGGTACTGAGGTTTCAGGTTCAGGCTGTGCTGGTGGTGCCTGCACATTGTTTGCTCCATGCTTTAATTTTTGCTGGTGCCCAGAAGTCCGATGTCTTCTGCAATGATTGTAGTGAGCTCATCTTCATTAGACTAAACTAAATTACATCTGTCAGCAACTTCCAATGCTGATTGTACTGTGGCTGATGAGCCCTGATGAGAACTTTTTCTTCTGGTTAAAAAAAAAAAAGTCAGCGTTTTCCTGCAGAGCTCAGCAAAAATCTTCAGCTGCCAAAAGTTCTCCCTATGCATTCTGATAAGTGTTTGAGTGCTGAGTCTGGCCAGAGTTCAGAAGTTCTGGGAGTTCAGAAGGGCAGCAAGCTGTTCTGGGATCAGGGCTGCAGGAGTGTGTGATGCCCCAGAACCTTGCACACAGCTGATGAAGAGCTCCTCAATGGATGAGTCTGTGCCTTGTTTTCACTCTCCACCTGATCTTCCCAAGCCTCTTCCCAAAGTTTGGCGTTTGCTGGGACAAAGGATAATTGGTAGAGGTGTGGCCCTGGAGTGCGTGGGCTGTGGGTCTGTGGCACACATCTTCCCTGCCAGAGATTTTTGTGAGTCTTGAGGAGTTCTGTGTGGTACAGGGGGTGTGGGGGTTTTCAGCAGTGCTGCCTGTTTCCTCTCGGGCTGAGTCGCCTCTCCTGCCCGCCCTTGTGGCATTCAGCATAAGGAAGGAGATTATTTTGTGCCCTCTCAGGAAAAGCTGACTCTTTCCTAGGAACTGGTGGGAGGAGGCAAGGTCTGGCTTGTGTTATCTCCTCCCAGATGCCTGCAAAAAGCAGAGGCATTTAATCAAGACTGGCTGTCCCCACGCTGCCAGAGCCAGGCGTGTGGCTGAGGAGGGCTGGGAAAGGAGGCCTTGAACGGCTGCAGCAGCCCAGAGCCTCTCGGTACCTTGGTTAAACCCAGCCTTCAGGGCCACAGTGCAGAGCTGCCTGCTGCAGAACTGCTGCATCTGTGGCTGCGCCCTGGGTAACGTCCTGCAGCAGCGCAGCACTCCCACTCTGGAAAGTCCCTCAGAGCTATTTCCGACAGGACATGGAAAGTCCCTCAGAGTGAATTCACTGTTTGCTAATTTAAAAATCTTCTGTTGTGCTGAGAAAGGCTGCTCTCCCCTTTCAAATCTAGAGATACTGTCGCTTCTGATTTGCTAATCCTATCAGGGCACACAGAGGGGAAAAATGTACTGTAGCTGGAAAGCTCAAGCCTCAAAAACAGGAGTAAAATGGATTTTAGTTTTGCTTTCTGTTCAGGTGGACTAAAGTTTGGCTTTCAGGGAAACATGAAACTGAATGCGTGCAGTCTGCTTGGACATGACTTAGACTTCTGCTTCAAGCTGTGTAGACCATATGAAATTTAAGTCTGGATCTATGTCTGCATTTTTCAGAGTCTGTAAATATTTAGTGGCATTTGGATAGAGTAGTTTGTGGCGGGGACTGGAGGGTTTTTCCTTTTATTAGTGACCTTGTTTGCTGTTGAATCTGTCTGCATGTGCATTTGGAAAATGAGGCTGTGGGCATGAGTCTTTAGATTCAAGAGCAAAGTCAGAGGAGAGCTGCAGAAACTAAACCCAGCCCATTAAAACAGGAGGAAAAATATCAAAAACGGTCCCAGTGATATCCAGGAGAGGGAGTTTGTGGTTCCTCAGCTCTGGTGTGTTTTTCTTCCTGCCTTACAGTACCTCTAGCTGCGCACGTCCATCTATATGTTTATCAACATACTGTTGTCAGTTTTCATACACCTTTTATTTATGCTTTTCATCCCAGCAGTTCCCTTCCTGTGCCCTCCCCCCAGGATTGGGATGGGAGGAGGGGGCTGAGGAGGGGTACACACGGGGTCAGTTTTGGCATTCCCCTTGGTTACCCCAGACAGGGGATTTAACTCAGCCTTCTTCAGCTGGAAACAGAATTAACTGAGACATAAGGAAATGAAATTGTTCAATTTTAGGAAGGAGAACTAAGTTTTAAACTTACACATGACATCACTATTTAAACTAAGTTTTGTGGGGCTCAAATGAGCTCAACTCCTGAGGCTGAGCAACAGTCAGGTGTGGGAACAAGCTGGTTTAACCCATGTGGCAGGGAATGTGCTTTCCTCGAGTTTGTTGTTGTCTCTTTGGTTTTAGAGAGTTCTTTGTAAGTGAAATGTGAAAGGCTGCAGAAAATGCAAAACTCCAAAGCCAAGTGATGTTACTCAAAAGCCTGTGGTGCCAGAAAGGATGTCTGCAGCTTTTCCCTCTGTATTCCTGCACTCCCCTGCACAGCTGCAGTGCAGAGAGCTGCACTTGCTGTCCCAGATGAAACTGCCTCATCCTGCTACCAGAGTGTCCGGAGAGAAACTTTGTCTGCAAATACTGCAAATTTTAAAAATATACAGTTTTTCTGCTTTCCTGATACTGAGGTGGGAAATTCCCAGTACACGCAGACAGCTCCACTTGCCAGTGGGCCTGCAGGCAGAGGGGAGAGCTCAGCACCTTTAAGCAACCTGGAGAAGAGAAGGCTCTGGGGAAACCTCACTGCAGCATTTAAGTGCTTCAAGGAGGCTTGTAAAAAGATGCAGAGAGACTTTTTACATGGGCAGATGGTGACAGGAAAAGGGGGAGCAGTTTTAAAGTAAAAGAGGAGAGATTTAGATTAGATGTTAAGAGGAACTTCTTCCCCGTGAGGGTGGTGAGCCCTGGCACAGGGTGCCCAGAGAAGCTGTGGCTGCCCCATCCCTGGAAGTGTCCAAGGCCAAGCTAGATGGGGCTTGGAATGACCTGGGACAGTGGAAGGTGTCCCTGCCCATGGCAGTGGGGTGGAATGAGATGGACTTTAAGGTCCCTTCCAATCCAAACCATTCCCTTATTCTGTGATTTCCCTCACACACAGCTCCTGACTCTGATCCTTTCAGTTACCCTGGTCCTTCCATGGGCAGTGGTGTCTGATTTTCTAACCTTTCTGGTCATTCCAGGGAATGGTGGGTGATGTGCAGGCTGCTGTGAGGTCGTGTCACTTTATTATTAGGGAAAGAAATTGATGTGTGGATCAATCAGCAGCTTTGGTTGTAATTGAGTGGGAAGAGTTAGGTGTTAGTGAAGGCTGTTAACTCTGCCCCATTTGATTTTCCTGCTTCTGCTGTTGGAAGCTGCAGGCTGGTGTGTGCCTCGCTGGGTAGCTCTTGTCTTCCAGCTTCACTTTAATTCTTCCATGGCTGTCCCCTCCCTCTGACAGCTGTCCAATTCGGTTTCCCTCTAGGAGAGTGCCTGCTCTTGCCTAGCCCCCTTACAGCCATGGCTTTCTAGAACTCCCAAAAAGTTTCCAAGTAAGTGCCTGGATGTCAATGGTGCTTATCCCTGTAGCAGAAGCTACAGCTGTGGATTTGGGAAAGATAGAAACAGGAGGATTGCGCCATTGCTGGGGGAGTGGAGTGTGGCAGATCAGGCTCTAGTGCCAGCCCTTGCTCTTGGCTCCAGGCTGAGTTGGATTTCTTCCAGCAGTGATACCATCCATCTCTGTTCTGACACCCACGTGGGGCGGGAGGAACAGGGGTTTCCAGAAGAGCTTGAAACTGTTTATACAGAAATGTTTGGATCTGCGCTGGCTGAAGCTTCTGGGTGTCTTTAACCATTTACATACAGAACAGTTGCACTTTGAGCTCAGAGGGGCAGTTTTCCTTCCTGTGCTGCAGGCAGGACTGCCCACTCTTGGGCATTACATCGTGGTGCAGAGGGCAGTCAGGATGGAGGATAAATGCTGCGAGGTGGGGAGTGCAGAGGGGGTGGTAGTTTCACACCCGTCATGTTGGCATGGGAGACCATAAGTTTAAAATACTCCCTTTTAAAATAGTTGCCTCTGCAGTGAAGTTTCCTTCTTTCAGCCAGACCATCTGTTCTGCCAGTGCTTTGTGGGTCATGGGGTAGATATTATTGGGTGTTTCTAGAATATGAGAGCAGTAGGTGGGTAGAAGAAAGGGCTCAGCCTCTTTGAGTGAGTGGGATAAAGGCGGGCACTTGGCCTCCTCCTCCTCCTCCTCCTCCTCTGCGGGCAGCAGCGTCCGTGGGGACAGCAGCGTCCGTGGGGACAGCAGCGTCCTGGGGACAGCAGCGTCCTGGGGACAGCAGCGTCCGTGGGGACAGCAGCGTCCTGGGGACAGCAGCGTCCTGGGGACAGCAGCGTCCTGGGGACAGCAGCGTCCTTGTGGGCAGTGTCCCTGTGAGCAGTGTCCTGGGGACAGCAGTGTCCCTGTGGGCAGTGTCCCTGTGGGAGCAGTGCCCCCCAAACCTCGCTGGCTGACCTGTCTCTCCAGGGACACACTGTGAAGCTCTGAGCTTAAGTTACTCACCTAAAGCATAAAAGGAGAGAGTGACCGAGAAGCTGGAGTGGAGCTGCTGCTGGTTTCACTTTCCACTTCCTGATGTGTGACAGGGTGAGGTTTGTGCGTGTTCCCCCAGAAGGCAACAGATTCAATGTCACCAAATTTTCAAACATCTGGTTTCAGATGGCTGCATTAGAAATGCTCCTGGTTGGATTTTTTTTTTTTTTTGTCCCTACCATGACGGGAGACTTCAGTGCTCTTATCTTTTAATTTGAGTTTTGATCTGCATATTCATGATGTTTCCAATGCCTTGTTTCAACTGGTGGGTGTATAACGAGAAGGTTTAAGCAGTATGGAAATGGCACAGGAGCAGAGGCATGTTCCAGCATTCCACTTAGCCAGCACTGTTGCCCAAGAGTCTGCTGAGGATAGAGTATCACGTTGCCCTGGTATAGTAGTTTAGATTCAAACCTACCACACCTGGTCATTTGTTCAGTCTCTCTGGCCATCACCCAGCCCTGACTCTGGTTGCAGAGGCAGGTGCTTGTATGCAGGGACTGGTAAATAAAAGAGTTTTAAAATATTTTTCTTTCTGGTTGAAAAATGGTACTCCAATTCAAATGTGAAGATAAAATCAGACAGCTCAGCCTGGCATGTGATAAGCTGGCACGGGGCCTATGCCTCAGCTGACTGATAACCATTACAGTGGAAAAATTACCCAAATTATCTTGCTGAGGTAGTGGCTCACTCCACTCAACCTGCCTCAACATGTGTTCTCCTGGCAGAGCCATAAATGGAGTTTCCCGTTCATTATCTTTGCCATAAAAGCAATAATTTGATTTTTTTAAAAATCGTTGTAGCAGCTTTTAAATAGAGGTTGAGGTTACGTAGGCACCCAAAATTGGGGTAGCCTGGAGGTCACAGGATGAGTCGGCAGCTCAGAGGGATCAGCATGACCAAGGTCTGAATGTAGGTTGGTAAATCCAGTGCTCAGCTGTAATGAGGTATAAACCCACCCCCATGGGATTATGCCCATCACAGAATCTCCGTGGGGCTTTTATTTGAGGACAAATATCTCCTGTACATTCCTTCACAGGCTCATGATGAAGTCTGCCCTGAATTCCCGCTGACTTGTGAAGGCTGTGGGAAGAAGATTCCCAGGGAGAAGGTATCCATCCAACCCTGCGCCACAGGGGTGTTTGGTGTCCTGATGGGCTGAGCTTGCCATTCTGGGAGCAGGGAGGAGCAGAGTCCATCAGGAAATGAAATGGGGAGAGCAGCTGAGAGGCAGCTGTTAGTGTGGATGTGAGTTTTCCCTAAGTGTGGATGTGAGAGAATGCGGCTGACTTGCAGGTCAGTGTTGGTGCTGCCACTGCCACCTCCCTTACAACCATGTCTGGGGACAGAGCCTCGGTGGGAAAAGCACACTCACGGCTTTATGTTCTGTGTAGAGCAAACAACCACTGCTGCAATTTTGGAAGGAGAGCCCATCTTCAGCTATATTAATTGATACCTAATTAATCATCTAATGGAATCCATGCCTATAGCATCCCCAAGCTGCTGGCTCCTGGGGCAAAGCTGAAAAGTCTGAAGAATTCAAGTTTTGGGAAACATTTTCAAAAAGCACAATCATCTGAAACCATCTTGCCTTCTACGGGCAAATATTTTTAGTAGCAGTGTTGGAAAAAGCCCTTCAGCAGGACAGGGGAACAGAGGCAGCAAAAAGAGAAGCAAAAGAGTTCTTCCAAACGGGCAGCATAAGGTGGGGCTAGGGGTGGGGGTGCAGCCCACCTTATCTGCAGGTTGGGGGTTGGGGTACAGCCCTGCTTATCTGCAGGTGGGAGCTGAAGCCCTGCAGGGAGCCAGCTCAGGGGGTCCCCATGGCTGAGTTACCCTGAGTTTAAATTTTAACTCCATGTTTATCTCTCCAAACTGCTGTTGACTATTTGCTGCCACGTTAGCTCTGAGTAACCTGACTCATTACGCAAGCCAGATGGATCTAGAAGCCATTAAAAAAAGTGGTTTAAAACCAGTTTTAATTGACATCTGTTGTAGCAGATGTAGGAGTTAAGTGGGGAGGGAATATGGTGGTTTTTCAGAACAGAGCTCTGGTATCTGATGGTGAAGGGTGTACTAAACCCAAGCTGAAGCTGTGACAGTGCTTGTTGGATTAATCATGTGCTGTGTGGGAACCTGAACGAGTCATCTCAGTGCTGAGGGGTTAGTGGCACCTCTCTGCAGAAATGTAATGCTGGGATGGAAGTAAAAATACCAACCTGTAGTACATCCTGACCAGAGTCGTGTGAAGTGTCCAAAATGAAATGTGCCCTTGTTTCATGGGGTTGTTTCCTATGCCTCCCATTTCTCAAGTGTCAGGGAAGTTCATTATTCTGCATCCACAGCTGTATTCACTGCTTTTTCTCTCTTGCATGTGCAGGTGAGCAGTGAGACCTCCCAGCCATCAAGAGAAGGAGAAATTAAGCTTTCTTCAGGGGTCAGGGCTGTATTTGTATTCCAGTGAAAGGCACACCTGATGGCAGGCAGAGCCCAGGTTTAGTGGGCACTGTGACAGCTGGTGATTAGCCACAGCTTGGGCATTCTTCAGCTTGGCTGCAGTTTCCCAAATGTCAGAGAGATGGAAAGGGAGCACTGTGGATGTATAAGATCTAACATTGCTTTCCTTCCTGCCTTTCAGTTTCGGGACCATGTGAAGACGTGTGGCAGATCCAAAGTACCTTGCCGGTTTGAGGCTGTGGGCTGTGCTGAGGTGGTAAGGGCTCCTCTCTTGTGTCACCTTGGGCCTTTTCAGTCCCAGCATTAGAGTTCACCCACAAACTGCCGTTGCCCAAACTGTCACATGTATTTACCTTCAGGTATTTGATTAAACCCATTGCACATAGAGCTTCACATCATCTGCTGTGCAGAGTCTGGGTGTCCCAGGAGTAAGATTCCTGTGGAAGGGAATCTTCTCCTACTTTAAGAGCACCCTAAGTGCTTTAGGACTCTGGTGGCTATTCTGCTTTCAGGGGGAATGGCTTCACACTGCCAGAGGCCAGGTTTAGATGAGATTTTTAGGAAGAAATTCTTCCCTGTGAGGGAGGTGAGACCCTGGCACAGGGTGCCCAGAGAAGCTGTGGCTACCCCTGGATCCCTGGGAGTGTCCAAGGTCAGGTTGGATGGGGCTTTGGACAACCTGGTTTAGTGGAAGGTGTCCTGCCCAAGGCAGGGAGTGGGACAGGATGAGCTTTAAGGTCTCTGAATCCAAGCCAGTGTGTAATGACTTGTGATTACAGTGATGCTGTAAGCAAAGAACTGGAGCAAGGCCATATTTCTTTATGACACTCAGTTTTTGCAGGTCCCACTCGTTCATATAAATCCCTCCTCCAGGGAGTTTTGTGAGGCTTTGTTCTTTGTTGCTTTTAGGTACGTCTGACAGAGCTTTTCTGGGAGGGGTCGGAGGAAGGTAGAGCAGACCAGTACAGCTGGAAGTGTTTAGCATCCCTTACTGTATGTGATTGAGGCATTTCTAACACAAAACAAAAACACACACCACCCCCACCAAAACACATTTTAAAATTCTTTCTTTGTTTTTTTTTCTCCTATAAATGTAAATTTAAAGCTGATGTTGTGATGTGGATAGGAGGAATTTGTTCTGTGGATGGTTACAGTGTAGATTGCACACGCTGAATAGGGGTTGTATTTCTCTTGCTGTAGGTGGAAAATGAAAAGCTCCTGGAGCATGAGAGGAAGTGCTTGACAGAGCATCTCTATATGCTGCTGAGCTCTGTGCTCAGCCTCAAGACTGGTGCTGGGGACCCGAAACATCTTCCTGTCCTTCCCTCATCACAAAACAGCTCCCCACTGCTGGCAGCAAACTCACTGTGCTCAGAGTCAGAGCTCTCCCGGTCCCTGGAGCTCTTGGGAAGGTGTGAGGCCCTCGAGAGGAAAACAGTGACCTTTGAGAACATTGTCTGTGTGCTCAACCGCGAGGTGGAGAGAGTATCTCTGACAGTTGAAGCCTACAGCCGCCAGCACCGGCTGGACCAGGAGAAAATCGAAACATTGAGCAACAAGGTGTGTAATGGCCTGCCTGGGCTTCCCAGCACTCCCAGCAGAGGCTGTTTCCCGTTTCCTTTCTGTGTCATGAGCTAGCAGAGCTTCATCACCCGGCCCTGAAACTCCACAAATCTGAAGGCAGGACTAAAATACCCTTTGTGCCTGTGCCCAATCCTCAGCAGTTTCCTGGAAAAGCTGGGAATTTAACTGACCTGCATAAAACATCAGATCTCTGTTAGTTATCAAGCTGGGCAAGATACTGAGGGGTTGTTTTTCAGCGAAGTTTTCCAGCAAGAGCCAGAGCATCCAGAATTTCACTGCATCCCCTTGTGCTACATCTCACTGAATCTGTGGGGCTGCTTACCTTCCAGACCTGTCCAAAGGAGTGCTGCCTTTCCCAAAGGAGTGTCATCAGTGCTGCTACCTGCAGCAACAGGATAAAGGTGTGAAGGAGCTGCCTCCATCAGTCTGCTCCAGCAAAGTCCCTGTGGAGTGCTCCTAGTGTTCCTGGCACCCGGAGATGTGCAGTTTGCAGTGTACCTGTACTCTCTGGGCAACTGATCTGGTGTGATCCTGTGTGAGCTGGCAGGGGTGAACCCTCCAGAGGGTGTAGGTTGTTTTCTTTCTCAATTTAGTTCTGTCACAATGCTGAATTTTTGGGGATTTTTCCCCATCCTCACTTCTTGTGCTGCTCAGCCAATGGAGCAGCTCCTTGAAAGGAGTTTGACACTGGCTATGGGAAAGTTTCCAGCTCAAGCACTGAGCTGTATCCATGGATCTTCTCAAGAGTGACAGGGGGCAGAAGGAAGCTTCAGTGAATTGGCTTTTGTTGCTGGATTTCTCCCTCCCGTGCTCCCTGTCCATTCTGGAGAAAGTCTCCAGAGGTCTGGGGTCTGCCAGGGTGTGCTGGCTCTCTCCCAGAGCCCGTGTGTTTCTAACCTGCACCATGTGTCCCACTGAGCAGGTCCGGCAGCTGGAGAGGAGCATTGGGCTCAAAGACCTGGCCATGGCTGAGATGGAGGAGAAGATTCGCAACATGGAGGCTTCCACTTACGATGGGGTTTTCATCTGGAAGATAACGGAGCTTGCCCGGAAGCGTCAGGAGGCGATCACAGGCCGCTCTCCTGCCATCTTCTCTCCAGGTATGTAAAATCCCCAAAATCTTTTGCATCTCAGCTGGGTGTGGGTCTTGTAGCAGGTCCTTTGCTTGGGAGATGCTGCCAAGGCCAGGCTGAGAAAATCAGGCCAAGAAAAGAAATATTCCTTGTGGAAGGGGGTGTTTTGTCTTGGAGAGTGAAGCAGGCTTGGCAGTGCTGTTCCAAGAGGGAAGAGAGGGCTGAGAGGAATGAGGAGCAGGCTGTGGATGGGATGAGAAAGGGAACTGGCTGTGATTGTTTGGTTTGCATTAAATGTAACATCAAGGAAATACCAGCTGATATCTGTGTTAAAGCAAAGGGAAGTAGAGTTACTGCTTGCAGTGTTGTGAGGACAGAGTGATTGCCACGGGGTTTGGCAAAGGACAGAATCTTGAGTTCAAAACAGAAAATTGTACAAGGAGCGTTGATTCAGGGCCTGACCTGGGACAAGCCAGGGTGGAGCCCATCAGTCTGGGGTGGGGGAAAGGGGGAGGGCCTTGCTGGGTTCTTGCTCTGCTCCTTGCCTGGGCCAAGGAGAGCTGGATGCCCAGCTATGTGGTCCCTCTCCCTGGCTACTCCCACTACTCTGGAGCCTTCCTCCTGTTGTTCAATGGGTTTTACATTCAAAGGGTGATGGGAGTGCTGAGAAAGCCCAGAGGGGCAGTGGGGATGTTCTCCCTGGACAAGCAGAGGGGTCATCTGTCCTGAGAGCCTTTGGGTGATGCAGGTGGGGAGGAAGGAGCAGAGGAAATGAGCTGGGGATTGCCAAGAGGGACACAGTGACAAAGACCCGATCTGCTCCTCGCCCTGTGAAAGAGCACAGTGTCTCTGCTATTCACAGTCTGCCTGTTGGGAAAAGCACCAAGTCCTGCAGTAAAATATTGGCTGTGACCTCTGATCGCTGCCTGTGTCTGCTGAGCCTCACCAGTCCCAGATGTGCTGCTCTGTGCTGCTGTGGGAGGGTGACTTATGGCAGGTCCCCTTACAAGCTGTGACCCCACACAGGTCTGGTGTCACATCACAGGCATTCCCAAGACTGCTGGGGAAGGAAAGTGCCCGAGATCCCATCTCGGCCATGCCCAAGCCATGCCATGGGCATCCAAATGAAAACTAAAGCTCACTTGTTTGAGCCCCTGCCCTGACCAGAGGCATCAGCTCACAGTGGGGGTGCTGAGGGTGCTCTGCCCCCAGCCAAGTGCTTTGTGAGGGGGGATTGTTCCTGCTCACCAGTGTTACTGCCATAAATCAGACATCCTTCAGCACTGGAGTGCAGGCCCAACTCTGGGGCAGATCTCCCCTGGCAGTGAGGGAACAGCCAGGGGCCTGGCAGCAACTGCTCTGTACACAGCATCTGCTCAGGCCAGGACCTGCACTGTCTGGCCTTGGGCTTTCCAGACCATCTCTGGTGCAGCCCAGAGATTCCAAATTTAAGAGCCCTCAGAGTTCAGAGAGATCTGCTGGTGCCAGGCTGTGCTGCATCGGACCCTCACTGTTCCTGTTCCACACTTCTCCGACAGCTTTCTACACCAGCAAGTACGGCTACAAGATGTGTCTGCGTGTGTACCTGAACGGGGATGGCACCGGCCGTGGGACCCACCTGTCCTTGTTTTTTGTGGTGATGAAGGGACCCAATGATGCGCTGCTGCGGTGGCCCTTCAACCAGAAGGTGGGTCTGGAGCAGAGCCCACTGTGTCCAGCCATGGCCTCTCTAGCTTGGCACCCACTCGAGCTTCTTGGCACTGTCACTCTGGCCCACTTGGCAAGGCAGAGGAAGGGCCTGTGCTGGCTGCCCTGGGGGTTTCCCAGGTGTGCTGAGAGCACCGGCTGTGCTGTGGGGCAAGGGAGTGACATAGGATGTTTAGAACCCCACAGAGCCTCTGTAGGGGTTGAGGACAAGGGAAGGTTGTGGTGGATTCAGAGCTCGGGGACAGCAGGTGCTCACTCCATGTCAGGAGTTCAAATCCCAGTTTCTGGGCACTGCAGAACACGTGGAGACCGAGTGAGCGGGCACAAGCCTGTGCAGAGAGGACAACAGCCCTGGCTCAGGGAAATACCTGTGTGCAATGTCAGTACTGAGAGCAAGGTGTAGGTTTTCAGTCAGTCCAACAGCCCTATGCTGCCACAGGGAAGTTTCCAGTGACGGGCAGGATGTGGGGATGGGGAAGGATTCTACAGGACATTACTGAGGTGATATTCTCTGCTGGCCCCACTCAGAGGCATTTCTCCGATTTGCAGATGTGCAGGGTGGCTGTGGCTGCTGGTATCTGCACGTGTCGCTGGGCTGGGCTTCCATGTGTCTTATTCAGCCACTCCCCTATGTTTTCACCTTTCCCCACAGGTCACCCTGATGCTTCTGGACCAGAATAACCGGGAGCACATCATCGATGCCTTCCGGCCGGACGTGACATCCTCATCCTTCCAGCGCCCCGTCACGGAGATGAACATCGCCAGCGGCTGCCCCCTCTTCTGCCCTGTGTCCGTCATGGAAGCCAAGAACTCCTACGTGCGTGATGATGCCATCTTTATTAAAGCCATCGTTGATCTCACGGGCCTCTAACCCTTCTGACCTCGGAGCAGTGAGCATGGAACCAGCACTGCCCAGGGCATCTCCTGCTTGTGCTGCACTTCAGGCAGGTCTCAGAGCGAGAGGGGGCGGCACAGAGAGGGGAAAAGCCCTTCCTGCAAAGGGACCTTTGCTCTGAGTGGAAATGAGGTGTCTGATGGGAGCCCTCTTTCCTGAGGAGAGGGTTGGGTGGACACTGGCAGGCTGTGGGATATGGAAGATTCCCTGCAGGGACTTGGGTGTCTGAACTGCTGCTGTCTGGACTCCAGTGGAAACTGGAGAGAGCGCTTGCTCTACCAGTTTAGCCAGCATCTACAGCTCTCTGTAGTAAAATAGTGGTTTGCCCTGCCTGAGCTCCACCTCCTGTGGATTTTGGCTCAGCTGTCTAGGATTTCCTTCTGAGATCTCTGTGTTCCTGGAAGTTATATGCTGTGAGGTGCCATGGCTCTGCACTGCTGGTTGCTCCACACCCCAGGAAACAAGTAGGGTGTGTGACAGCTGCAATGCCAGCTGGGCAAGAAAGACACACACTGGTTTGCTGCCGTTGGTGTGTTAGGAGGGTGTTGAGCCCAGCTGCAGGCTAGGGGAGCCCTGAGTCCAGCCTTCACTGGGCGTGTAATGGGTGGTGTCTGCTGGAGTGTGGAATGGGGCAGGAGGTGCTGCTGCCCAGGAGGGACTGTGTGTGGCAGCATCAGGGATGCCTGTAGGGAGGGAGAAGTGAGTCTGCTGTGGAGATTGTCCCTCCTGTGCCAGGAGAGGAAGGTGACACAGAGCTCAATATGCACCTTGAGAGCCCCAGACCCTGCCCCCCTCTGCCCTCTGTGTGCTGAGCAGTGCTGGGTGGAATGGGTGCTGTGCTGGGAGCTGTCTTTGCTCATAGGCAGAGGCACAGGCTCTGAACTGGCTTCGCTGCCATGGTGGGATAGCTCCACCAGCCTTCCCAGGGCTCTGCTGCTGTCGAGCTCCACGTCCTGGGCACTGCCACCTCAGGCAATGGGATGTGTACTCTGCCCGTGCAGTGAGCACTGCTGGCCAGTCCCTGCCCTCCCACAGGGCCTGCAGTCACCAGCAACAGCTCTCCCTCACTGTTCCTCCCCATCCCTGAGCTCAGGACTCATGGGCCAGGTGGCTCTTTCTCCACTCAGTGCCATGTTGAACATGCAGCCTCCTGGGTTGGATCTGGCTGGAACTGGAGAATTGAAATGTGCTGTCCCCTTTCTGTCCCTGGGCTCCTTCCCTCTGGGCAGCATATGTTCAGTAACCATGAGAAGGTCTCTCCCGGTGTTAGTGGGGAAGAACTGGCTGCCACATCCCTGCATAGTGCTCTCTGCAGCTTTGTTGTGGCTATGGGCGGCTCTGGATGGGCCCTGATCCAGCGTGTACTCAAAGTTTTGTTACCTCCTTTGCTTGGGCTTTCCACACCCCTCTCAGGGGCTGAATGTACCCCAGGAGATGTTTTGCTGGTGACAGGAACCAGCTGTGAACACCCTGCAATGGTCAGGGGTCCGGGCTGGCTCCTGTGGTGCTCCTTGAGCAGTAGGGCTTGTCTCTGCAGGGTCTGGCTGTCCCCCCACATGCTGGCACTGCCCTGATCTGCCCCTGGGGCTGTTTGGAATGTGCCTGCTGCTGCCCAGGAACTCAGGGGTGCCCAATGTCCTGCAGGCTGGCCTGGACCCTGGCCCAAGCTGAACCTCTTGCACCCACAGCTGGTGTGCTGGCCAGGGGCTCTCCAGACAGGTGCTGGGGTGACCTGTGAGCCCCCTTTGGAATTGCTGCGTGGAGCTTCTCACATCTGTGTGCAGGGCCTGGGGACAGACCCAGCCCCTGCTATTGGGGCAGGGGTACAGAAGCTGGTGACAGCACAGCCTAACTGTGGGAGGGGGATGACAGGACCCTTCCCTTTGGGCAAGCCACCCCCCTTTCCCCTGCCAGCCTGTCCGAAGGGACAGATCACGCCCTGTGTTGCTGCTCTCACCCTGTGCCTTATGAGGAAAATCCAGGCTGGCAGAGTCCTGCTCCCATCTACAGCAGCTCCCCAGGGACACTTGGGAAATAGAAGGGAAAGGAAGGTTGACTCTGTTCATAGAATCGCTGAGAAATAAGTTTCATGTGGTCAGAAGCTTGTTCTGTGTTGATCAGAATATCTACTGCAGCAGGGCTGGGGGTTCTGGCCATGTGGTGCCAGGTGGGACTATGGAGGTGCTGGCTCAGCTGGGGGATGGGGGCTGCTTTTGGGATAGGAGCTGGTCCTCCTGCCCCAGCACATGTTTGGAAAGTTGTTGGGAGAGTCGGTGCTGCAGCAAAGCTCCAGCTGAGCCCTTCAGGCCACAGAGTTACTGCTGGAGGGGAAACATGGCCTGCCAGCCCCTCCTGCTGAGAGCTTTATCCTCCTCACCCTTCTGGTGCTGCTGATGCTCTCCAGGCCTTTTTTGGCTTTTAGCAGCTCTGGAGCTGGCAGCAGAATTGTGCTTATGTGCTGCAGGCAGGGGCCCAGCCCCTTCCTGGCACAGCTCTGCCAGCCTGGCAGCCACGCAGACAAGCACTGGACATGAGCCACCGCTGGATTTTTGTGGGGTTTTTTTCCCTTTTAACCACAGCATCTCAGCCTGGCACTGTGAACTAAGTTTTGTTTTCTTTGAGGGTGCAGTATGGTCAGAACCACTAATAAAAGCTGTTTGAACAGCATTGTTGTGTAGGAGCCAGGGGATGCTGGGCACAGCATGGGGGGGGATTGTCTCAGGGTAGGGGGGTTTCTGTGCTGGGGGATTATTTCTGTGCTGGCAACTCTCCCCAGCTCCTGCCTCCTGCAGGAGGATTCCCAAACAAGGAGGAAACAGCAGGGGCTGTAAGGGGAAGGGAAAGAGCTGGAGTCTGGCTGCTGGAGCTCCACTGGGCCAAAAGGCCAGTGGGAGCCAGTGTAACAGCACCGGGCACGTGGTTCCAATGGTTCTGCTGCTTCTAAGGCAAATCCAACACAATACAACTGGTCCTGAGTTGTAACAACTCTGAGCTCCTGCAGAACAGGCTGCTTTTCCCTCACTGCTTTTGGGAGCCCAGAACCTGCAGGATGCCTGCTCCTGCCCCTCCCAAGCTGCAGCACCAGCCTAGGGACTAAACCCATGTGGGGGCAGCAGCCTGGTGGCCTCTACTCACTGTGTGTGGAAGAAACAAACACAAGGGATGACCATGGGTGCCTGTCCCCTCTGGGAAGCCCCCAGACCCCCTTCATACCACAGCAGCTGCTGCACCAGGGAGATACAAAGGGCAATGAGGGGACAGTGGCATTGCAGCTCAGGAGGCTGCTGTGGCACAGGAATGCCAAACAGCACTGGAGGGCTTTCTGCTTACCTGTGCCTGTTAGTGCTTGGAAAAACATAAATCCAGGAGGCATCCAGCCCCTGGCCTGTCCTGGAGCCTGCAGTGTTCAGCCCTGGACGCTTGCTGCCCTTCAGCCATCCTCTGCCTCTCTCCTGTTACTCACAGCTGTCTACCCACACAGCCCAGGGCGGGCAGCCACAGGCTGGGCAGCAGCTCCTGCAGTGCCCCAGCCCAGCCTTGTGACAGTCCTGGCCTCAGCTCTGCCTCAGCAGAGCACTGCTCAGAAAAACAAGCTCACATTGCAGAGATGCTTTAGCAGAGTATTTATTCAATGCCAGAGTGAAGAGCAAAACTCAGTACAAACAACACCTCAGTGCCTCACTCGCTGCTGCACGGAGCCACGGGTGGAGAGTTCACAGTTGGGGGAGGAGGGAGAGGCTGTTCCTTCACAGTGTGACTGTGCGGGATGTGGTGCCTGTGTGCACACACACATGAAGGAACCCCTCATTTCATGACAGAAAACCTGAGTACAGGCATTTTGGATGAAGCTGGGGCACAGCAGGACACAGGTGCTGATCCTCCTGCTGCAGAGGCTGCTAAATCCATCAGTGCCATTGTGACAGAAGCTGCCACCTCCATCAGGTCTATCAACAACCCCAGACTGGGAATGGCACAGGAACCTGCCCCAGGGCTTCCAGGGAGGGCCCAAGGTGCCTCCCCCTGCTGCTCCTTCCCAGCCCTGCTTCCAGGAATGACAGCAGCTCCTTGGGGCCCCATCTAGGCCAGATCAAGATAAGGAGCTTAATTTTAGACACATTTGGGTACCTGCTACAGGGAGAGAGAAGCTCAGGGGACAGACAGTGAACACCACTGAGTCTGTAGTAACTCCAAGTGACCATCCCCACTGCCGGTGGGGTCCCGGAGAAGCTGACCACCTCCATGGCAGGTCAGCCTCAGGGACAGGGAGCTTATTCAGCTGTCACTGCAGGCAGGAGGGCTCCGTCCCCATCACCTGCAGGTGAATGAATACCTGCAGCACCTGTGGGTGCCTACACCTATTTACAGAGAACATACCTAGAGAACCTGAAGTGCCATGATTGGGTAGCGTGGGCAGGAGGTGAGCTGTCCTCACAGGTACCCCAGAAAGGGACAGCAGATCCCCCACAATAAATACGTTCCCGATCCATAGCTTATTGAAGTGCAACTCAGAGGAAGACAGAGGCAAAGCCAGCAGGAGGGACCACCAGCCCTCACCCCTCCCAAGTTTGGAAACTGGTGATACCAATACACAGACCCTAGGGCCAGGCAGGCTCCCAGCCCTGACCCTGCCACCCCCTCACTGCCCCCAGTCCCTGCTGCCCTCCCGGGCAGAGGTGCCATGGGGAGGAGGCACTTGACATTCCCCAGCAGCCAGACAAGTTGCCCATGGAGCTTTGGGACAAACACACATTAATAAAACGCCAATATTAAGAGAGTCCTGCAGTCAGGCAGCGCAGCTGCACTGTGGCCCCTGCCAAGTACTCTGCAGCTGGTAACTCCCAGTGGGGCCGGCCACGTCCCCAGCTCACACAGAACCACACTGAACGTGCCTCAGTGTCTCAAGCCCAGAGCTCACCCAGAGAGCTATGCCCAAGTAGCAACGCTGGTGAGAAGCTGTGGGAGCTCACCCTGCAGTGACCAGCTCAGCTGCTGCCTGACAGATCCACGACAGGACCCCAGCTCTTATGTCCTATCTGAAGCCAGTGCTTCAAGGAGGAGGCAATTCCCGCTGCCAGGCTCAGCCATAGGATTTGTGTGCCTAGAGCTCATCTCTGTGCAAGGCTCAGGGCTCTGTGAGCTCAGGAGGTGCTGCAGTGAGGAAGCTGCAGGAGCAGATGTACCTGGGTTCAGCTTTTCTGGTTCATGAGCCAGGAGAAGAGCAGTTTCCTGGGCCGGGGCCTCCTGGCCTGCCGGATGCGCACAGCCCGTGGGGACCGCCACACTTTGATGGTGGTGTCATCACTGGCTGTCAGCAGCAGCTCCTGCTCCACTGGGCTGAATGCCACTGAGTTCACCACGTTGTCATGCTGCAGCTTCGCCAGGCAGATGTTGTAGTGCCGGTCCCAGATGTAGCCATGTCGATCCTCTGCCCCACTGCGGTGGAGAGACAGTGGTCAGGGTGTCCCACTGGTCCCAGTGTCAGCCTAACAGCCCCAACCCTCCCCACCCCCATCTTTCTGCAGGGATGGGGGCATAGGGTACCCAAGCCCGTCTCCATGAGCTTCATCCTGCGCAGGCAGTTCCCTCTGGGATCCAGTGCCCCTCAGCTCACCCCACAGCACCTGCAGCCCCAAGAAGGGCATTTACCACCTGCGACCAAACACACCACCAGCCCCAGATTTACCTTTCCTCAGGGATTTACAGCAGGATATTTACAACAGGACCAGGGCAGTTACCTTTTATCAGCACTTTCCAAGTCAGTTACCCTGACTCCCATTCCCTGCTCTGCTCCCAACACAAGGGAGTGTTCTGCTCACCCGGCCATCCCATAGCAACTGCCCCAGGGTGTCCCAGATGCAGGATCAGAATCCTGGCCACCCCCTCACCTTGCTACAAAGTCCCTGCTGACATCCAGGAAGATGAAGAAGCACTCCTCATTGGGTGTGTAGGCCCGGTGTGCACGCAGTGCTCGCTTCACCTCCTTCATGGTCTTCAGGTCAAACACATGCAGGTCGATCTCCTCAGCAATGGGAGGTGGCTGCATCGGATCTGAGATGACACAGTCCCGTGGCCAGGCCCGGCTGTTCACATAGAGGTACCTTGGGGAGGATAGGGATTGGTTACCTGCACTGTATCAGAGTTCACAGAGCCCCCTGGAACAGCAGGGACGGAGCCTACAGCTCAGCTCACTGAAATCCAGGCTGAAACAGGGAACAGGCCAGGGGTGATGCTCAGCAATAACACACCATTAGCACCTGGATCAGCAGGCACTCAATCCATCCACCACAGTCACTTCATGTCCTGGTCACCCCACAGAGCCTGTGAGCAGCTCTTGCCCACCCTGGCAGTTGCTGAAGCCCTCAGTGCTCACCGGTGGTCAGGGGAGAGGCCCATGCCAATGATGTGCCCATGGATGTCGATGACGTGATCCAGGGAGTCAAAGAACTCATCTGAGCGCCGTTCCTCCCCCAGCACCGGCCCTGCAGTCGTCATCTGATGGGGCAGGATCCTTTTAATCCCTGTGGGATAGAAAGCAGAGGGAGGCAGTTCCATATGCTGCTGCCAGAAGGGCTGGGGGAGATCCCAAGCTTCAGGGAGGGGATTTCCTTGGCATGACTAAGTAAGAACCAGCTTGCTGGGCAAGGTCTGGGACAGGGCTGCTGTCCTGGCCAGGCTCCTTCAGCTCTCCAGGTGGGCTTCAGGCCAGGACCTTGCCCATGAGAAACATCCTGGCACATCCAATCCCAGACAGGGAGATCCCAGTGGGATCAGCCAAACCTCACCTCAGCCCATCTCTGGAGCACATGGAAGCTGCGTTGGCCCAGGAGACACGCTAGTTGTGGAAAGGCTTTTCTCCTAAATTATTCCCTGGGCTGGGCCCATTCTCTGCAGTAGCCAGCCTGGAGCAGCCCAGTAGATGCACTGGCTGTGGCAGACTTTTCCCCTGACACTGTCAAGTGCAGGTGGGGATCTGTCCCAGAAAGCTCAAAGAACAGACATTTAAACCAAAATTGTGCTCAAGTGATTTGTAGCTTCTGAACCCCCTGACTAAATGAGACAAGTGATGGGTCAAGCCCTGTCCCCTTCCAGCTCTGAAGAGGTCCAAAACACAAACAGCTTCACAAATGGTCCATCCCCAATGGCTTTCTGGAGGACCCCTGTGAGCCTCAGTAGCTCCTGGGCACACACACACACAGGCTTCATCCTCAGCAGGTCCAGAGGGAGCTGGAAGGTGGCCCATCCCATCCCATCCCATCCCATCCCATCGCCCCTCTGCAGGAATTGCTAACATCACCTTTGATTTTAGCCCTCTCCTGCAGCCCAACAAGACATGGGTGACACCCCACTACAGCTCAAGTCCAAGTCCATTCCCAATATCCCTGTCCCTGAGCTTAGGACCTTTGGGACAGGACTGGTGGTCTTCCACCCCACCAGTGCTGCTCACCAACATTTTCATCCTCACTTCTGCAGCACCATGCTCCCCGTTCCAAACTCAGACACACATGAGTCAGCAGGACAGGCTGCTCAACCTGGAACCAGCATGAGAAATGGGAACTCAAGATTTCAGGCTGGAGCAGCACTGCATAGAATGGGAGGTGAGCAAAGAGTGAGCTCCTTCAGGTCCTGTGGGCACAGAGCAGGTGCACAGGGCCAGTTCTGCGCACAAACTAAGGGGGAAACGACACTGTAGTGACTCATGGTGAGACAGGAACTGCCCTCCAAGCAGCAGCCTGTACTGCAAGTGTTGGCTGCCAGCCAGGGAGTCACAGAGTTCAAAGGCATCACACAAATCCCTCAGCCTTGGGAGGCTCTGGAGGAATTCGGGAGCCCAAAGGCTCTGCCTTGGTGTGTAGCAGGTTGCAGTCTGTGAGGTGGCCTTGGCTCAGCCCAGGGGATCCAGGGGCCACCTCAGCTCAGCCCAGGGCTGTCTGCAAAGCCAGCCCATGGGCAGGAGCATGGAGCAGAGCTCATTCAGTCCAGGTCATATAACTGAGGTGGGCAAAGACTAAGTTGCTTACAGTTCTAGAAATTGCCTTCCTCCACCTTACTGCTGTGGGACCATGTCATGGGAAAGTCAGGAGAGCAAGGAAGCAAGGCTGTAACTGTGTGAGCAGTGAAAGGAACTGAAACAGTCTGGCTTCACAGCAATCTATTCTGGGAGCAGCTCCCTCCTTCCCCACACTCCTGGTCCTTTCCACCTCTCTGCCAGCTTTAGGGTCTCTTGGGGAAACAGCCAGTCTACCTGCTCCTGCTCCCTGCTGAGGAGCTCCCCACAGGATTTCCTGTAAATTCAGGCTCTGCTAGATCTGTTGCCTTAACATGAGTGCCCCAGGTGAGAGCAAGTGACATCCTAACACAGGACTAGGTCACCAGCAATGTCACGGCCTGGCACATGCTGCCCCTACAGCCCACTGTACCCCACTGGTACAACAGAGGAGGCTGCAGCCTGCCCAGCATCGCTCACCACACAAACACTGGCTGGTCCCACGCATGGCAGAGGAGAGGCAGGCAAGGGGCAGTGGCACCGCACAAGTGACTCACACATCAACTCCACGCTGCCCAGACCAGGCTTGCCCTGATGCCCTGTCTATTCCTACAAAAGAAAAGGACTGAGGTCCCTCCACACACTCCTCCAGGGCAACTGCTGCCCCGCCCCTGTACCCACTGCTGCTCATGGCTGGTGGTGTCCTTAACCAGTAGCTCCTTCTTGCTTTTCTGCTCAGCCCTTGCCATGACTTTGGCCATGTTTCATGCTGGCAACAACAAAACAACCCTCAGGCAAGTGGAGGAGGTGGAACTTCCCTCAGTGATGGGGCCTCTCAGAACCCAGAGCAAACTGCAGCTCACACTTCACAAACAGGCAGCAGAGAGACACGGTCTTTTCCCGACCCAAATCCCAAGTGCAGCTGCAGCTCAGGCCCCCAGAGAACCCTGGCTGTCCCAGGCTCAGACCCAACCTTACCTATCTGGTGTGGGGAGTAGGTGAGGCATCCTGTGGTGAAGATCAAGTACTTTGTCTTGCTGTTGCTGTCTGTCGGGAGCAGGTTTGGCTCAGGCGGTTTAGTTCTGTTGCGCACAAACAGCTCGGCCACCTTTGTCTCCAGCTCTGTCTCGGTCATGGCAGGCCTCACACGGCCCTCCATGATATCATCAAAGAACTGCTGCAGCCCATGCTCTGCCGGCACACCCCCGGCACCCGGCAATTCCTGTACAGCTGGCTCCGGAGGCGGCTTGGGCTTGGCCTCTTCTTCCTCGCTGTCGCTGCCGAGATCAAAGACTGGGCAGGTGGAGGAAGCAGCCAGCTGCTCCTCGTAGTCCAGGAGCAGATCCGGGGAATCATACCGGCTGCAGTCAGCCACCATCACCGTCCGGATGGTGCTGGCATTCAGGTTCTGGATTTTGAACAGTCTCTTCACTACATTCACATTCTCAGACTCGATGCCCTGTGAGCAGTGAGGAGAAGTGAGCAGGAACCACCCCACGTCACTTCCACAGTTCAAACCGAGACCCGAGCTAGCACAGGGACACTGGTGCCCACAGATCCCTTCACACTGTGTGTGGGGCACTGACACAAGAAGGGCCTCCAGCTTTGTCAGTTCTACTGAGCTCCTTCCTATCCTGGAGATGGAGACAGAGCGAGAGAAAATGTTTCTGCAGGCAGGAAGAAGTGGCGTGAGGAAGCACAGCAGCTGGGCAGCCCTGGTGCCACCGTACCCTGAGGTCATCAGCTGGTGCTACCTGGTGCTTTACAGTGCAGGGCCAGGAGCTGGAATTGATCCTTGTGGGTGCCTTCCACCTCAGCATACTCTACTTTCTATGATCAACAAGGATTTCAGGAAATCTGTGGATTTCAGGCCTCTGTGATAAGCATGAAGTAGGATCCCTCTGGCCCACAGCAGCAGTGGCAGAGAATCCCTGTGCTCCTGGAGTGTGCTTGTACCCCTCAGCAAAGGCACCTTGGTATCTGCTCCAGACACACAGAGCAGGTCCCTCTCTGCCTCACTGTTCCCAGCCTGCAGCTGTACCCCCACACTCCTGTTATGGCCAAAGTCCTTCCTGGCCTCTCAGGGATGGAAGGGGTAATGCTGGGGTAATGCTTCAGTGTAGCACAGAGATGTGGCTGTGGGAAGGATTTTATCTGGGGTTAGCATCTTGTTAAAATCACAAAACATGGGGATGTGCAGGTGTGACACTGAAACAGAGGGAACACAACTGAGCAGCCCAAGTGCAGGGAGTGAATGAGCAGTTTGAGGCCAGTACACTCAGGTCCCAAGTCTCACCACGGAATCAGAAACAACACCTGGGACAAGAAACCTCAGCAAGGCCAGGCAGGGCTGAGCTCAGCTTCCAGCTCCCAGGAATACCCTGAGCTACCAAGTGGGAGAAGGGCCATTGCTGGGACACACACCAGGCTAACAGCAGTCCCAGGCCCAACTCAGATTAGCAAGGACCTCAGCAGCCCTGCTGTTGGGCAATACATGCTGTGGTGCACTGCAGCCAACTCCTCAGCCTAATTAATGTGGCAAAAGTTAATGAGATCTGAGGGCAGAGTTAGAATAGTGTAGTGAGTACCACAACACCAAGCATGGAGAAACCTCCTGTAAGGGTTGCCTTGAGCTCAGGATCCTGAGGGCAAGTCAGAGGAGACAAACAGGGAGGACAGGAGGATTGAGCCATCCTCCCCTGCAGCTTTCCCTCCCCCAGAAGCCAGCAGGAAGCTGCATTGCCTGCAAAGCTGGAAGGAAGGCAGCTCACCTGGAAAGCATTGTTCAGCCACAGGACCGAGCAGGAGGTTATGCGCCCAATCCGATGCAGATTGCCTGATATCAAATTGGTTTCATTCAGCCAGCAGCCAAACACATCGTAGGGCTTATTCCTCACCCTGGAAAGCAGTGTGAAGTTCTCTGGAAGGGAAACATGAGTGTGAGGCAGTGACTTCCAGCAAGAGCCCTGAAGAAACCATGTGGGACAGGGGAAGTGGATCCAGGTCTCTGTAGGAGAGGCCAACCCCCATCCAGCTCCCAGCCACTGCTTCAGAGAAAGATTATTTCCCTTTTCTCCAGAGATATGTGATGATACCTTGCACAAAGGAAACCAAAATAACAGGGCAGTGCACAGAGCCAGAGCAAAGAGCAATCCAACCACCCATCCTTTCCCTGAGTGGGGCCCAGAGCAGGCCCTGGGGACAAGAACAAGTTAAACACATACAGAATTTCCCTCCCATCCCTGGGGCTTGAGGCTTCACCAGCCAAGACAGCTGTGCCCTCCTGATTGCTGGTACTGTGGGACTCTGCACAAAGATGGTGAGATACCATGGTGGGGATAAGCCTCACACACAGAGCTGCAGCAGAAGTGAAAGAGGCTCAGGTGACAAAACCTCAGAAAGCCCTGTGAGACCTAAGGGTGAGACTACGGCCACAAAGGTGATCTGAGGGCTGGATCCAGCCACTCTCCTCTGTAGATGGGCTGAGAGAGCTGGCTGTGTCCAGCATGGAGAAGACCTTAGAGCCCCTCCCAGTGCCTAAAGAGGCTCAAGGAGAGCTGGAGAAGAACCTGGGAGAAGGGATGGAGGGACAGGACAAGGGGGAATGGCTTCCCACTGCCAGAGGGCTGGGTTAGATGGGATGCTGGGGGGAAATTGTTCCCTGTGAGGGTGGTGAAGCCCTGCCACAGGATGCCCAGAGAAGGTGTGGCTGCCCCTGGATCCCTGGAAGTGTCCCAGGCCAGGCTGGATGAGGCTTGGAGCAACCTGGGATAGTGGAAGGTGCCTCTGCCCATGGCAGGAGGGTTGGAATAAGATGAGCCTTAATGTCTCTTCCAACCCAAACCATTCTGGATTTCTGTTGCTCTATGCCAAGCACCACATACGCCAGAGGCAGGGCCTTCAAGATGAGTGATGTGGGTAACAGTTGCCCAGACTGGCACTTAGAAGAGAAGTGAGGCTAAATACACGACACACTACCTTGAGGTACTGCTGCAGTGACCTGAACAGAGTTACGGCTGTCTGTGAGGTTTCCCCTCTAGAACTGTGATTGGAACCCCTTAGCTCAGGAGTCAGGACAAGCTGAGGCAAGGCCACTGCACACCCAGAGAAGAAGGGAACCCCCTCACACAGCACTCATATACCCCAGGGAGCCCCAGGGAAGCCCCACTTACCCATGCTGATCACAGCAATCTCTCCTGAGGAGGAGTTGTGAGGCCCCACAAAGACGCCAGATACCAGCAGGAGGGAGTCATCAGAGTTGAACTGGGAGAACTGGGTGTAGCTCCAGTTGTACGGCCTCATGTTGGAGCTGTGCTGCAGGGAGATGTCCAGATCATTGCTCCAGATCTACAGAGATGGACAATCAGGAAGTTGCTGAGAAGCCTGAGAGTGGTTCTGCTTTATCTGTTCTGCCAGTACTCACCAGGACATGAAAAACAAACATTATCAAAAACCCCATTTAACTGCCTCCTACTCACTACATCCCTGTCCCTTCCCCTGACAGTAAATGGAGAGGGGCTAAATGAAGAACTGCCGTTCCACTGGTCAGGGGAGATTGAGTTCATGCAGTGAATGGTGCTACCACAGCTGGGTTTCCAGCACGTTCAGACAGATTCCTCCCAGGACAACAACTCAGGGAAAACATGATCCACTGCAGTGGATCATTATCTTCCCAGTCTTCATCAGACCCATGGCACAACAGGGCACTGATCTTCACCTAGAAAGCAAGGCACCTTGGCCACCTACACACACACTCTGGAGCTGGAATCCACAGCCCCCAAGGCTACATTTGCAAGAGTCATTAGTTCTGTGGCTTAGAAGACAGCTCAGCACCCACAGGAACCAGCCCAAGTCCAGGGATGTCTGGTCAAACCTCTCCAAATATTTCCCAAAAGCTGCTTTCAGGGCTAAGCCCCACTGGACCAAGGCTGCAAGGGCTGGGCAGGGCACCTACCACTTTACCTTGACCGTGCAGTCTTTGGAGCATGATGCAAACAGGCAGCCAGAGTGGGAAAAGCTCAGGTGCAAAACTTGGTCATTGTGCTCCTTCAGAGCCTGCACTTCCACGCAAGGGATGGTGTCGTAGAGCCTCTGGAACTCATCGTACCAGGAGACAGCACCTGCAGCACAGAGCAGGAACACGGGACGGGAGTGTGAGTGGAGGAAAGCAGAGCTGGGCTAAACATGGCATCAGGCTTTAATAAATCAATCCTGGCTCCTGAGAACAAGGCCAGAAGCTCTTCTGGGGCACCAACCCAGGGCTGTAGCTCAGCTACCAATCCTCAGCATTTTCCTCAGCAGCTTCCCCACTCCCAAACACAAAAAACCCTTTCTTCCAGTACACAGACTGCTCCACACCACGTCTCCGCTTTCCAAACCAGCAGAGCCCCTGCTGGAACAGCCTGCGCAGAGACTCTGGCTGTCAGGCCAAAACCTTGCTCAGGACAAAACACTCCTGAGAAGGAACATGTGCTCGAGCACAACCAGATCAACCAGGTGGGACAAGAGGAAAGCTGGGAAGCTGCTCCTCACCATACCCAGCTCTGCACTGATTATCTCTGTCTTGTCTAGCGCAGAATTAAGACGGTTCCAGAAAGGGTCTGGGACCAGGAAAAAAACATTTCCATGAGGTAAGAGACTTGAAGAAATGAGACAGAAGAACAGAAGCTGGGCACAGTGTGCTGAGCACAGCCTGGGGGACACTCACAGGAGTCTTACTGATGGACAATAAAAGGTAAATAAAGAAGATTTTTATTGAAAGGCCCAGCCAAGCAGCCTACAGACTTCTTGTAGCAGCAAATCCCAGAGAGCCAAAGAGGATTACCCATGCATATGGATAAGGGCCAACTTTCCCAGTGACACTGAACAGGACTGAAGGATTTTTTGGAACACACTGCAGCCCAGGAGGCACCTGGAGGGACCAGCCTGCTGCCAGCACATCCCACTGCTGTGTGAGGCTGGGCGCTTCGACCCCCTCTGAGCCTCCTGGTCCCGGCCCATCCAGCTGTGAAAAGCCTGAGCAAGCCCCATTTGGAAGCAAACCCAACATTTCATCTTACAGACCCACTCGATACCATTCCTCTAACCATGTTGCTGTCAGGGCAGCTAGGCTGGCAGAGGTATTCCCCAAACTCATGCTCCAGCCCCTGCCCACACCTGCCAGCTGTCCCTATCCTGCTGCCTTGTGCAGGGTGCCCACAGCTCCAGCAGCCAGGGAGGTGCCTGAATACGTTACTGAGCTACACCAACTGCTTGATCTAATTAATGCTCAAGAACAGGGCTGGCAGCTGACTAAGCAGGTCCAGGAGGCTGGGAGGGAACAAGCCTGGTCAAAAGGCTTCAGAAAAACCCTAAAGAGAACATCTTCAGCCCCATGGAGCTCCCCGGGTCTGCAAGAGCAAAGTCTGGAGGAATCCCATTGACATCTACCTCCTCCCAGAGCCCTTCTGCAGTGGTGCACCTGCTGCAAGGAGATCAGCTCCCACTGCCTGATTCTTGGCATTTCTTCCTGCCCTTCTGTACCCACTGCAACTCACAACCCAGGATTCAATTCCCTCAGCCACAGCTGGGGAGCCCCTACACAGCCCTCTCACACCCTGCAGTGCACTGGGAATGGGCTGCTTGGAGAGAAACCCTCCTGGGCAGCAAGAGCTCCTGCTGCCGGGTCCCAGCTGGTGTGACAGAGCTGGGTCATCCTTCCAGACTGCACCAAACTGCTTCCAGCACTGGGTGCTCAGCAGGGAGCAGAGCTATGATCACATGACTGCCACCCCCAAGCCTTCTGACAGCTTGGCCAAGGACAGCCCTGCCAGGCTCTGTCAGCTCCTGTTGTGGGCCCAGATCAAATCCAACCTGTCCTGGTGCTGTAGGGCAGCTGCTGACTCAGCACATGTCCCCAGTGCTGTCACAGGGCCCCACATCCCCCAGACAGACACAGGTGTCCCTGCACAGCCCAGGCCCTGGGACCCTCAGAGCAGCCAATGGTGCTTGTTGCAGCGCCTATTCCAGCTGGAGAAGTGACAGACCTGCAGCAGAGGGGCTGCCAAGTCCCAGAAAGGCCAAGGCAGCAGTGATTCCACAGATCCCATGCAGGCTGGGATGCAGCAGCATGTGGTGACACACTGCAACTCCCGGGATCTCCCTGGGCAGCAACTACAGAGAGCACCTGCCTAGAGAGCTCAGAAACCTCTTTTCTGTGAAAAGAAGGGAAAGGCAAAGCATTTTCAGCCCTTTGACCCCCTGGCAGACCCAGAGCCCTTCCCGTGCACATCTCAGCCCATGACACTGTGACACAGCTGAGGGGACGCGGTCCGGGGTTTCCACTGCCCCGACAGCAGAGGGCAGAGGAGGGGAGTGCAGTCTCCGTCCCGGGCTCACGGCAGCTGCCGTCCCCCGGGATCAGCCCCGTGCCCCGGAGCGCACCTGGGTGCCGCGGCACATCCCGGGACACGCGGTAGTAGCGGTAGAAAAGCTCCTTCCACAAGAATTCGTCGCGAGCCACGGCGCGCCACTGTTGGCAGACGAGCCCCACCGAGAGCACGTCGGCGTGGTCCAGGTACAGAAAGATCTCGAACAGGACGGTGTCCGGGAGCCGGGGACAGCCCGCGTCCATCGTGTCATTCTGCCGCCGCGCCTGGAACCGAGCGGAGTGCTGCTGTCAGGCTCCAGCAGGGGACCCGCACCCGCCAAGGGCCCGCGGCCCTCCCGAGCTTTGGCCGCTGCTCCCTTCGTGCCGTGCCCGGTGCCCTGGTGCCTCCCGCGGCTAGTATCCCGCCCGTGCCGTGCCCGGCTTCCCCGGTGTCCCCCGTGGCTAGTGTTTCCCCTCTGCCGTGCCCAGTGCCCCCATGGCCAGCGTTCCCCCCGTGCCGTGCCGTGCACGGTGTCCCCGCTGTCCCCCCGCACCTCGGCGGCTCCGCTGCCCCCGCCCCGCCGCGCCACTTCCGGCCGGCGCTCCCGGCGCTCCCCCGTCGGCCAATCACCGGGCACGTCCGGCCGCAGCCCCGACGGCTCGAGCACAGAGCTACCCGCAGCGTGCCAGACGCAGCGAGGGGAGCGCAGCGCGATCGCTCAGAATGCCCCGGAAGCGGCAGCGCTGCCCCGCCTCGACCACGCCCACCACACACCACGCCCCATGAGCCCCGCCCGTGCCCCGTTTACCACGCCCCATTTCGGACAGGCCCCGCCCACCGCGGGATCCACTCCCCCGGCCCCTCCTCAACCTTCGGCCCTGTCCGGGCCCGCTCACTTGGCTCCAGCCGGGCCCGGCCCGGCGATCGGCCCGGCGATGACCCCGGCGATGACCCCGGCGATGACCCCGGCGATGACCCTGTCCAGCCGCCACCAGGTCTCATGGCTCCCGGTCGCGCCCGTCTCGCACACCGGCACATGGCGGCCCTGCGCACCCTCCTGCTCCTCGGGCTGCTCCTGACGGCGCGGGGGCAGAAGGCGGCGCAGAGACGGCGGCCGCCCCCTCCCCAGAGTGCACTGGAGAAGGTGGTGGCTCAGGAGGGGCTCAGCCTCCACCAGGTGAGGGGTTGGGCAGAGGGGTCTGTGGGTACCCGCTGAAGCCGCGCTTGGGTGGGCTGCAGGGAGCCGAGTGGCTCCTGTTTCGTGCTACCCCCCGACCCACCTCTGCAGCCCATCCTCCCCCAGACCCCCTGTGCCCTCTCCCCCCCAGGCCCACCCTTGCAGACCCCCACTGTCCTCCCCACTCAGCCTCCCAGCCTATCCCCAAGCCCCTCGGTGCCCTCCACACAGCCAGGGCTGCCAGAGCCTAGCTCAGCCCCAGCACTGCCCGCAGAGCTGCCCACAGAGCAGGTGCAGGGGCCAGAGCCTTACAGGGGCCCTCGACCATCTGAAGCTGCTGCAGGGTTTGTGCAGCCGCCCTCACTTTGGGGCTCTGCTGGTGGGGCAGAGCTGGGGCTGCAGCAAAAAGCGATGCCCAGCACATACCCAGTGTGGCATTGGGGTGCCCACAGTGCTGTGGGCAGTGTGAGCCATGGGCAGGTGCCTTGGACATCCCCTACACACCCCCAGCCTGTCCCTGTGTCAGGCTCCTGCCCTGCAATTCCACCTATCAGCACCTGAAGGGCAGTTGTGCCCTGTGGGCACCCCAAGTGACAGGCTGTGGGCAGAGGTGCCAAGTGAGAGGAAGGAGGGTGCTCAGGGTGGTTGAGTGGTGACATCCCAAGCTGGTGGCCCTGTAGATGGTGTCACCCCTGTGCCATGCAGCTCTCAGGGAAGTGGTTCCTGGTCAGCATGGCCTCCCAATGCAGCTACCTGCTTGAGCACAGCCACCAGCTGGAGGCCACGACAGTGACAATAACCATCCTGGATGGGCAGAGCCTGGCCATCAGCACCTTCAGGAAGCTGTGAGTAATGCCAGACACAGGGTCTGCGGGCAGGGACAGGGGTGTTGCAGGCAGGTCAGAACAGGACTGATGCCCTGGGATGGGGACTCTGAAAGCAGGTCAGAGCAGTGCCAGTGCCCTGGCCACAGACTCCAAACAGGACAGAGCTGCCCCAGAGCCAAGCGTTGTGGGATACCCTCCAGAGAGTTTTGTAGTAGAAACCCTGGCCATGATTGGCACCCTGCCACCCATACAGCCACTAGCTCAAGGCTGGGCTGGGTGTGCCCAGGCTGGTCTGTGTGAGGACAGCCAGGCTGGCAAAACTGAGGCACGTGGTGGCTCCATGGCTGCGCAGCCCAGGACTGGCTCTTGGGACTATCCCAGAGGCAGCATGTTTCAGGATGACGACCTTCAGCACATCTGTGAGCACTTTCCCCAGCCTGGTGGGCCATGAGGTCCTGACCAGGCACAGTGCTGCAGGTGGGTGGCAAGGACACCTTGGGCTCAACAGATTTTGGGCTCAGCATCTCTTACAATGTCTCCCCAGTGTTCTGGGATATCTTTCCCTGGGGGGGGAAAACAAAGTTCCAAGGAAACAGACAGCGTGTGTGCCTGGGTGGGCAGGGACCCAGGAATATCCTCCACAGCCTGTACTGACATCTCCTCCTCCTCTCCCCATGCAGGGACAAGATGTGCTGGGAAATCAGGCAGCACTACCTTCCTGCCCAGGCCCCTGGACACTTCCTGCTGAAGGGTGAGGGAGACTGGTCTGGGGTGACAGGAGGTTGCTGGAGCCGCCCAGTCCTGCTCTCAGCAGGGTTTTGATACCAATGTCCCTCTTCCCAGTGCACTCCCAGTATTTTATGTCTTGTGTCCCTAAGTGCCAGATGCCATCACAGGTGACATGATGGGCTGGTGTCTGTGGGGCTGCCCCACTCTGGCCTGATTTTTCACCCCTTGTACACCTGGTTTGTGGTGAAATGAAGCCTCTGGATGATGCTGGGGCTAACCAAGATTGACCAGGACTAACTGGGCTATCCTCTTGTCCTTCCCAGGCCATAGGAAAAGCAGCAAGGTGGATGTGGTGGTGGGTGAGGCTGACCCCAGCAACTTCATTATCCTTTATTACCAGAAGGGCCGCAGCATCTCTGTTAAGCTCTATGGTAGGCTTTGACTCGGGGCCTCATGGCAGGTGGAGGACGGGGTGGGAAACCCGTGCTGGACTCAGGAGAGGCCAGCCGAAGCCTTGGAGGATCCAGCCTGGGAATGGGGGTCACTCCCAGCTGGAGAATTGTCCCCAGATGCTGTGGGGGAGCAGGTAAGGAGGGAACTGGGAACCCACTTCTCTGAGCTGAAATCCCCATGGGGCCTGAGCCTTGTGTGGGAACATGGGGGGCTTCAGGCCAGGGCCAGGTAGGGCCTGAGGCCTCTGATGGTGTCTCCCCGCATACAGGACGGACCAGCCTGGTCAGTGATGCCATCATGGACAAGTTCGAGCAGCACATCAGGGCTGTGGGTCTGAGTGAGGATGTGACCTACTACTTCCCCACCTATGGTGGGTGGCACACAGTCCTCAGGGAGACCTGTGTGGGTTCTGATGCTCTGGCCACCCTGGGGACAAAGATGCAAGAATGGGGCTGTGCCCTGCAATGTCCTGGGGGTGCAGGGACTGGAGGGTGCCAAGCTCCAGACAAGGTGATCCTCCCGGGCTCTGTCTCTTGCAGGGTTTTGTGACTCTGCAGATGAGTTTCACATCCTTGATGGTGAGTTGGGGATGCTGGGTGATGTGCTGGGTGCCCTCTCCTATGTACCAGGCTTGGTCCCACATTGGGCATCAGTTGGGTGTCCCTGTCCTGGCAGTGGGCTGGGCACACTGGGCCAGATCCACACTTCACCATGACTGTGTAGTCCTGCCCCAGGGGTGTGGGAGGGCTGGTCTGGCACGGGAGAGGCCATGCCAGACCATTCCCCAGAAGAGTGTGCTCTTGTGTGTGCAGTGTCACTCAGAATGGGCATCAGGTACATCCTGGCAAAGCGAGCCCCACTCACCCCCCACATGGGTCAGACTGGGCATGGACACCCCTCCAGCCCCTCAGCACTTCTTTTCCAGAAACGAAGCTGTAGGTGCGGATGGAGTTGCCGTGGGGTCTCAGGGCTCAGCCCTCACCTCAGCCAGCTGCCCATATCCACGCAGATCTGAGCCGCACTTGAGTCTGCTCCCCCTGCTGCTCCACAGTTCTGGAGCCAGCCTTGGGGCTCCTCAGCCCCTCCAGCTGTGCTGACAGCTGCGCTTGTCCTTGTCCTGTGCCCCCTAGCTTGTGTCGCCCCTCTGCTCTGTACCCCACTCTCCTGCAGCAGCCAGCAACACCCCAATAAACACCTCAGAGAAGAGCCTGTGTACAGGCCAGTCAGCTCTAGGTCTGCCCCAGCCAGGCCAGCACTGCCTCCACCGTGGGCTGACAATGCCTTGGACATGTGCTGAGGGGGTGTTGGGGGGCTGTGCAGCCCCCTTCCATGCAGACCCCTGCCATCTTTTCTGTGAGCCTTCACCATCCATGGGAAAGTGGGACAGAATTGTGTCAGTGGTTCCTGTGGTGTGAATTGTGTGGTGGTTCCTGTGATGTGGTACCTGTCGTCAAGCTGGCAGGGGCAAGGGAGGTCCCAGCACTGAGGGGAACAGCGCTGTCCCTGGCCCACAGGGGGCATGGACTTAGGGGCACTGGGGAGAGCACAGCATCTGCCTTTTCTCCCAACAAGCTGGGAGATCACTCAGGGACCCCAGGGGATGAAATCTTAGTCCCGCAATCCTGCTTCCTGTCCCCAGGACCTCCAGGGCCAGGAAACAGCCTGTTCCCCTGCCCCAGCCCTGCAGAGTTTGTTTCTCGAGGGGCTGCTGCCTGCACTGGACTCCTGCCCATACAGCCAGCACCTCTCAGACAGACAGGCAGGGCACTGGAGGGGCTGGAGGGCTGGGTAGACCCCCTGGGTTAATGCTGCAGCCCCTCATCTGACCCCTCCTCCCTGTGTGTGGAGCCTAGCCAAGGCTGTCCTGCCACATTGCAGGCAAATGGATTGGCACTGGCTCCAGGAGGGGACAGGGCAGCCCCCGGGCTGGGGAGCAGCCGTCTGTCCACAGTACAAAAAAGCATTTTGCAATCCTAGCGGGAACTGCTGGCACGTGTTGTTTATCAGGGAATTATGTAAGGGAAGACACGTGTTGTGCCAGAAGCCAGTCCCTGTTCCCACCACCTGTGTCCAGCCTGGCCGCCCCCCGAACCTGACAGAGCCAGGCTGTGCTGGATTCAGCCCATTTTACCTGCACCCCAAAGTGGCTGCACTGGGCAGGGGGATGAGGGAGCAAGGGGAGAGACCCGGGGAGCTGGGCTGGTCCGTAAGGATTCCCCACACCCTTCATCCCGGCTCGGATCATCCATCGTTGGGGCTAAACCATTTCCAAGTGCAAACACCCAGGTTATGCCCAAGGGTCTGTGTCCAGCTGCCGCAGGAACCCACAGTCCAGATACTCCGTCCTGCCCCCAGCCTTGCTCTTTCTGCCCCTTGCCGCTGTTGGTGTCCCCTATGCCCCCAAGTGCTCCCATACTCCTGAGCTTGCACCGGCTTTGCCACACAGGTGCCTGGGCTGGCTCCCAGCTTTGTCACCCTCAGGAGACCCGGGCACCACCTGGGCATCCATCGGTCACCCCCTCCTGGCACCTGGGCAAGGAACTGGAGGTATCTGGCAGCAGGGGGGACTTTGTGTTCCTGCTGCAGCGCCAGGTGACAGTGACACCCTGGGTGTTCCTTGCCTCTGTGCCTGATGGAGAGTGTTCCCCCAGCACCCTGAGGGTGAGCTCTGGGGGAGACTGAGCCCCAGCCCAGCATGCAGGGCCCCAGCCAGGCTCTGGGTCACCTTGTCCTGCTGGAAGGCAGCTTGGACGGGAGTGCTGTCCTGGGCATGCAGCGTCCCGAGCAGGGCCAGCCCCAGTCCTGCCTGGTTCAGCTTTTGTTTTGTTTTAATAAATCCGCAGGGCCAAGCAGGCGCGGGGTGTGCAGGGCAGGGCGGCCTCACAGCGGGACGCAGGGAAGGGAATGTGCAAGGGGGGCTGCCAGGGGAAAACCAGCTGTTCTGAAAACATGATCCTTACGTAAGGCACTCCGGCAGGGCTGCACGGCGGGTCTGGGGCTCTGCCCGGCATAGCCAGCCCTGCCCAAACCCTGCCAGATCCGTGGGCATTGCTGCTGGCACCAGCATACATCCCCTGCCCTCAGCCTGCAGGACAGTCCCCAGATTGAGTGGGATACCTTAGTACCTGCTGGTGACCCCAAACCAAGGAGGACAGCATCTCCAGCACCTGGCAAAGGCTGCAGGGTGGTGGGGCAGGTGGGCCGTCAAGTCCTAAGGTGCATCTGGCTGCATGCTGGTCCCCAGAGAGCTGAACATCACGGGGCTCCCCGGTGGGACACACCCCAAGGGTGCTGAGTTGGGTGTTGCAGGGACTTGAGTCAAGGCAAAGCAGGAGGTCCCACAGGTATCAGGTCCCATGGGCTGGGTTGGGACCTGGCAGGCCCTGGATTTCCTCCATCTGACTGAAGCCCCACTCTGGGTCTGAGTGAGGCCACCCTGTGTGGATGGGGCAGCGCTGGCCCCTCTCCATGGGCTGCTCCGTGCCCCAGCCCAGCAGCACTGGAGGCAGGGCAGCCACTCCGCTGGCCGCTGGCTGTTTTCACTGCTGAGCATTTTGGCACCCTGGAGCAAATACGTCATATCAACAGGAGGGAAGCATTCACAGGATCCCCTGCTTGCCCTTTGGCTTCAGCGCTCTGTCCTGCCCCAGCTTGCATAACGGCATGGGGGGAGGCAGGGCTGGCTGCCCGGGGGCCCCTGCAATGCCTGACCATAAATAGGGGCTCGACAAACTCTCCAGCACCGCAGCACTCTGCCTCCAGCTCTCGGCTCAGCTCCGCTTTGCCATGCAGGCCACACTGCTCGGCGTCCTGGGGCTGGCCCTGCTCAGCACACTGCACGCCCAGGACAGCATTCCTGTCCAAGCTGACTTCCAGCAGGACAAGGTGACCCAGGCCAACCGGCATCACCTCTGTGGAGGTTTGGGGTGTTTTGGGGGATCCTTGCCCCAGAAATGTGGGGAGGGGGTGGTGCAGGTGGATGGGGGGCCAGGCTCGCCCTGGTGCACATGCAGCCCCCCCATCCTGGGACCTCCCAGCACCTGGGTTTGGTGGGATCCAGCATCCAGGCTCCAGCCTGTGGGGCAGAACCCTGGATTAGGCATGGGTCCGAGCTGCTGCTGTGCTGTGGAATGGGTGTGGATGCTCAGGGATCTTACAGGGGAGAGTGAGAAAGGCAATCTCAGTCTGACAGCACAGAAGTGGGCCATGGGAACCCCTCCCCAACAAAGACCCCAGCCCAGGGCCACAAAAAAACAAGGGCTGCTGTGCTGGGGTATCCCTTCCATCCCTCCTCCTGGAAAGGTGCTGGGGGATACAGAGGTGCTGGAGGGAGGTACCTCCTGCAAGGACAGGGGTTTGGGGTGTGCTGCAAGGGTGATACCAGCACGGCTGCTCTCCAAGGCTGGCAGTTCCCCTCAGGGCAGCACACTGCTGGCTCCATACACCGGAATGGAATGAGCCATGCTGCACCCAGTGTCCTGACCCCCCCCTCATACCCACGGATGCCTGGAAATGGTATCTCAGAGCCAGGCAGTCCTGTCACACTCCCTGGGCTTGGGGTGAAGAGGAAGGAAACACCCAAGGGCAGTGAAGGGCACGTAATAAAACAGGGATTTCCTTGTTCCTGGGTTTTGTGGTTGCCAAGAGCTGTAGCAGCTCCCTGAGATGCTGTCCTGCTGTAGGGAAGGCACTGCCAGGGGAGAGGGACATGGGCTGGGCTGGGGCTGGTGGAGGCTGAGGGGTGAGACAGGGTCTATGCCCAGCTGGGGCTGAGTGGAGGTTGTGTGCAGCTCACAGGGAGATGGTACAGCATTGGCCTGGCCTCCAACTCTAACTGGTTCAAGGAGAAGAGGCACCTGATGAAGATGTGCACCACCATCATCTCCACCACCGCAGAGGGGAACCTGGAAGTTACATCTACTTACCCCAAGTATGGGGCATGGGGAGGGAGTGCGCGGGGAGGGGGTACTGGGGGTGGCCACTGGTGCATCCCGCGCTGCTGTGCTCCCCAGGGGGGACCAGTGCGTGACGAGGAACAGTCTTTACACCAAGACAGAGCAGCCAGGGCGGTTCAGCTACACCAGCCCACGTGAGTGCCCAGCTTCTGTGCTGCCCTGGACATACTCACAGCCCTGCTGTGCCTGCTCCTGCCTTGGAGCTGGTTTTCAGCTCAAGGCTGAGTTGTGCCCCATATCCCCTACAGGCTGGGGCAGCAAGCACAACATCCATGTGGTGGAGACCAACTATGAGGAATACGCCTTGGTGGCCACCCGAATCTTCAAGAGCACTGGTTCCTCCACCATGGTGCTGCTCTACAGTATGTCTTCCCCGGGACCCCCATGCTGTCCATGCCCCCGGGATGTCTCTTTTCCATAGGAGAAGGGCAGGGTTAGGGTCATTTCTCAAGCTGGGGTGACCTTGGGAGGATGATGGCTGGGTCGGGATCCCCAGGCTGCCCATACCTCTGTGCTGGTGGGTACGGGGGGACTGCCTCTCACCCTGCTCTTGGCTGCAGGCCGGACAAAGGAGCTGAGTCCTGAGCACCTGGAGATGTTCACCCAGTTCTCCAGGGAGCAGGGCCTGACGGATGATGAGATCCTCATCCTGCCCCAGACAGGTGAGGCTGGGAGCACAGGGATGGTGTCAGGGAGTAGGGGGTGAGGATACCAGAGGGGGACTGAGTAGGAGGAGACCCTGCTGGCTTGTCCCTGCCTCTCTATGGGGCCAGCCATGGGGTATCCCCATTCAGGATCCCTCAGGGGGCTAAGGTCCCACAGCCCCCAGAGGAGCTGATCTCCCTGTTTCTTCCTCCTGCAGACAAATGCATGGCAGATGCTGCTTAGGTGAGTCCTGACTTCACTGGGACTCAGACCAGCCCTGTGGGAGGGTATGTGGGTGCTTAAAGCTGTGTCACCCCACAGAGCCCCCAGCCCCTCTACAATCCTTCCCCAGGCTGCTCCTCTCCTCACAACTACTGGGGATCCCCCACCCAGCCCTGTGGGGTGCCTCCCCACACAGTGTGGGGCTCGCCAGGCCCATGTACCCCTTCTGTGTTACCTGGTCTCCCACAGCTCAGCCATGCTCACCCCCCATCTTTTCCAGGCAGACCCACCAGCTGCTACCAGTCCAAGCCCCAGCAGCATTGCAAACTGGCGACCACCCTGTCCCATCTGACCACCAGTGGCTCCCCAGCACTGCAGCAGTCTTTGCTTCCTGGCTTCACAACCTACACCTGTATCCCTGTCTCAATTAAAGCCCATAAAAAACCAGCCCTTGCCTGCTGGATTGTTGTGAGGCAGCCCCAAACAAGGCGATGGGGTGGGGAAAGCATGACCAGTGGGGTTGGGACTGGGGTTAGCAGTCAGGGCTGACCCCAGCTCCTGGCTGTGGAGCTGCTGGGCTGAGACCCCATATGCACTCACAGCTCTGCCCTGTGGTGCTGCCTGCCCACTGAACCTGCCCTATCCCAGAAAAAGGGGTCCCTGAGGCCAGGACTCACTGAGGGGCATCTGCTCCCCCTCTGCCCCTTGGGCTCCCCCAGTTTCCCTGCCTTGGTTTCCCTGCTGGACAGCAGGCTGGCAGTATGGGAATGGGGCGATGGGCTGTCAGGGGTTCTCCAGAAGTTTGGGGAAGGATGGACACGAAGCAGAAGGATGTCTGTGAGCTCTGGGTGTGGCTTGATCCTGGCCACCCCTGGAACTCCATCCCATCAACTCAGACCCTCTCCAGCAGTGGAGTCTGAGTTGTTTGCCACCAGCATAAGAATCCGCAACCCGTTCTGAGGGCACCAGGCCATGGCTCAGCCTGGTAACAGCACAACCATTCTGTGGCACTGAGGATCCTGAGGCAGGATCTGTCCCACCACTGACAGACCCTAGAATCAGTGGGAATAGCCAGGAGGGGGCCCCTGGGATGCACCTCATACTCCTACTCAGCCACGGAGCGGGCACGGGGCAGCACTTGGTCCTGGCATGATGTGGGTTGGGTCTCACACAAGACTGCATTCATCCAGAACTGTGGGGGACAGGGCATTGCCACCTAAGATGGGCACAGCTTATCGCTGCCCTTATGTAACCTGTTGCATAAAGCGGGTGTGTGGGCAGGGGTGCTGCCAGCAGTGGGGGCTATAAAGGTGGGTGCAGCCTCTCCTGCCCACATCCACTCCAGGACAAGGATGACAGCAGCACTGCCCAGCCTGGCTCTGGCCCTGCTCTACCTGCTGCAGGTAGGGGCCCAGGTCCCTGTGCAACTGGACTTGGACACTGAGAAGGTAACCTTGCAGATTTCTGCCTGGCACATCCTGCCTGGGCTAGCTGGGGCAGGGCAGTGCTGCACCCCTGGGTACCTGCCAGCCCCATCCCTGAGCCAACACCAGGACAGCTTCCAGGAGAGCCTGTGCAAAACCAGGTTAGTCCTGGCTGCTGTGTCCAGTGCCAGCAGTAGCCCCACTGCAAGGACACTAACGCATGGGGCCATGATGTCCCCAAGCATGTGGCACTATCCCCAGGGAACATGGGCCAGGTGCTGCACATGTACTCTTAGCATAGGGCAGGACAGGGTGTTCTGCATGCAGGAAGGTGGCAGGTCCCCATGTCTGCCTGGCTGGTCCCCACAGAGGACTGCAGGTTTCTACCTGGGGTGTCGTGTTCCCCATGGTGGAGGGCAGATCCCCACAGAGGGTGGCAGGTCCCTGAGGAGGGCGACATGTCCCCAGAGACAGTGGCAGGTCCACTGCAGGTTGTCAAATTTCTGCAGTGGGCTGCCAGGTCCCACACGGAGGAGTGCAGATCCCCCTGGCAAGTCCCCACAACTTTTCCGAATTCCACTGGTGATGTCCTTCTGCAGTTTGCAGGGGTGTGGCATGTCACAGCCATTGCTTCCAACTGCTCCATCTTCCTGAAGATGAGGGATGGGATGAAGTCATCCACGGCCATCATCAGCTTCATGCCAGAAGGGGACCTGGCCATGAAGTTGGTCTGGACCTTGTAAGTGTCTGTCCTGCTCATCCTGTTCCCCGTGGTACAGGGACTCCCTTCTCCACCAAAGCAACTTCCCCACTGCTCCAGGTTGTCCAATCCTGCCTCAGTGCAACCCTCTGGGCAGGCTGGGCTCCCCCCTGTGCCCACCACCCCACTGCCCTCCCATGTGGTCTCTAGAAACATTTGTCTGTTTCATGTTCCTTTTCCAGGATGCACAAATGCCAAAAGTTTGAGCTTCTCTTCCAGCAGAGCGAGCAGGCAGGACACTACACAGGTATGTGTGGTATGGGCTGTGGAGCCATGGGTACCTTGAAGCAGAGGGTGGGTATCCCAGCCCCCATGCCTCAGGAGCAATGGGAGGTGGGCTTGGCCCCTCTGCCTCCACAACTCAGCAAGAACTTCTAGGTGGGTGGGCACCTGGCTCCTCCACATGGAGCAGGGGTTCCTTCCTCATACCTACCTCAGGCAAATTTGAGGCTTGAGCACTGAGCTGCGGGCCCCAGCAGGGCCCGGAAGGGCTCAGACTGTACCACGTTACCCAAGTGGTCACCTCTGGGGTCCTTAGGAGCACAAGAGAAGAGGGATCTGCATGTGATGGAGACAGACTACAGCCACTACGCTGTCCTGCACGAGGCCCATCTCGGCGAGGCAGAGCCCAGCACGGCATTGCAGCTCCTCAGTGCGTTGGTAGTGGGGACCTGGCTCCTGGGAAGGGATGGGGGCACCAGAGGCAGACAGGGTCTGAGCTCCCCACCACTGCCCAGGCCCACCATCAGCAGCACCCCATGTCCATCACCTAGGGAATTAATTTTGGGGTGAATGAAGCCTTGCACTAAAGGTATTTCCTGTTGGTTGTGGGTTGAACCAGAGCCCCCTGCAGTATGCAAGCCCAGCTGCAGAAACCCAACCCTGCCAGCCACCCCATACCACCCCAAGTGAATGGGTCACTCATCCCAAGGGGCTTGTGCCCCTTTGCTGCCAGCCCAGGGCAGCTGTGGGTTGCCTGGTGTCCACCCTGCATGTTCGCTCCTTGGCCCTTCCCTGGGGTCCAGCTGTTGCCCCGCAGTACCTGTACCCCTAGAGTGGGGCTGGCTGTTGGGATTCCTTGCACTCATCAGCGGCCACTTTGGGTGTGTGGCTGCAGCAAGGGAGCAGGACCTGAGCCCCCAGCTCCTGCAGAAGTTCATGGAGCTCATCCTCACCATGGGCCTGACTAAGGACATGCTGGCCATCCTGCCCAAGTCAGGTGAGTGGCCCAAGGGCACAGGGTGGCAGCTGTGGCCCCTCTACGTGGGGGTTCAGGGTGTTGCCAATGGCACACTCACCCCTCTCTTTGCTTTCCAACAGATCAGTGCACCAGGGACATCAGGTGAGAGTGGCCAGGGAAAGCTGTGACTCCCTTCCAGCATGGCCTGGGCTGAGCAGGGACTTGCAGGCCCTGGGTGATCCCCCATGTGCCTCGGGACTCTGTCACCTTGGCTGTGCCCTGCTTTGAACAGTTGTCTGCCTGTCTTGTCTCTACAGCTGAAGTACCATGTGTCCTCTAGACCTAGTGAACAATGGGCTCTGCACCCCACTCCATGGTGCTCCTTCCCATTCTCCAGGCTCTGCCAGACCCTCTGCTTCGTACCAGGATCATCCTCAACCTCCTAAATAAATAGATGCAGAAACTGCTCCAGAGCTTGGTGCTTTATTGGTGGGAGCAGGTTGATGCCAGGGTCCCCAGGCACCCTGAGCCAAACAGTCCTGGAGCTGACCCTTCCTGTCAGGCCCTCACGGGTGGTAGGGGGCACCCAGGATGTGATGTTTGCTGTGCCAAGCGTCGGGAGGATGGGGAAGGTGCAGGGGAGCAGCTGCCAGGGCATGGAAGAATGGAGCCAGGCTGGCACAGGCTAGCTGGGTGGTCAGTAGCTCTGGGCAGACAGGGCTAAACAGTCAGGCTGCCCAGTGCTGCCTGCAGGAAACCCCATTCCCTGCTCAGTCCTCTCCTGCGCCACCCAGCTGGGAGTGGGGTGGCACCAGGGCTGCCTATGACAGGACTGGGACCCACATGTCTGTCTGACACCCCCCCTGGTCCCCATCTGACCAGAGTAAGACCATGCTGCCATAACCCCCAAGGGCAGTGTTCATCCCCCTCCACCTCCTGCAGAGTGAAGGCAGCCTCTGGTCCCCCCTCTGCCTCCCTGCCCCGGTGTCCCTCAGCGCCCAGGCAGGTGTTGGGCTGTGACCCCAGGAGCCTGGCAGAGCCAGGCCACAGGGGACATCACACTCTGGGAAGGAGGGACACAATCCCACAGCCACATGAAGCCGCTCTTCTGCCCAGCCTGCTCAGGGTGCAGCCCAGCGCAGGTGGGGCGGCCGGCGCAGGCACCGCGGGTCAGGCTGTGCCAGCCAAGGGCTGGATTTGGGCAGGATGCCAGCAGCTGCCCGGGGCCGGTGACACCGGTCACCGAGGGCCTTGGTGAGTTGGGCACCGGGGCTGCCCCGGGGCCGGTGCCGGGAAGAACCTCCCGCTCCTCCCGGCAGCCTTCCCGCAGCCCGCGGGGAAACAACCGCTCCCTTTGTTCTTTCGCAAGCAGCCAAAAGAACGGGGGAAATCCGAAATTTCAGCAATGGTGCAACAGTTCCTGTAACCCCGTTTTGGGGCTGGCAGGCACGAGCTCCCCTCTGCCCCAGGGGTTTGTTCACTCTGGGCTGACTCTGCCCTTCGGATCCACCCCTGCCCAAGCCAGCCCCGAGAGCGCTCCAGCGGGGGGGCAGAGCAGGCAGCACGGAGCTATAAATCCCACAGCCCGGCACCGCTCCCCATCCCACTGCGGGGGCCAGAGGAGCTGAGCCGAGATGAGGACGATGGGGCTGAGCCTGGGACTGGTCCTGCTCTGCTTGCTGGGCGTGCAGGCCGGGGACGTGGGGACTGCGGAGCCGGACGAGAGCAAGGTGGGCAGGGAAGGGGAAGGGAAAGGGAAAGGGAAAGGGTGTAGTCTCCAGTCACCAGCAGAGCAGGGAGGACTGTAAATGTGTTTTCGTACTGGGGACAGCTGGGGTCACTACAGCCACCAGTGCTTTGCTGTCACACCTAGGTAAGGATCATCGCTCAGCTCCTGCATAGGTGTCCCTGTGGGAATTTGGTTGTCTGGACAGAATGTGGGTGTTCCATGGACTGAGGTTTTCCTGGCTTGGTCCCTGAGGAGGGGACACTCTTGACTGCTCCTCTGGACTCACAGCCTGCTCTCACTGCCAGATTGCAGGGACATGGTACATCACTGCTATGGCCTCTGACTCTGAGAGCTATCTCCAAAATAAGGACCAACTGAAGATGGCAATGGCCAACATTGAGGTCCTGGGGGATGGTGACCTGAAGGTCTCCTTTGCAATTCCCACGTAAGTCCACATGCCTTTCTCCATAGGCTTCACTACCAACCTCCTCCCTGGACTTTCACTGGTGGGTCTCCACCTCAGTGCACTCACCAAAGACTGGGCAGGGGCTGAGACAGGACCACCAGGGGCTTGGGACAGCTGTGGGCTCCCTGTCTTCAGGGCAGGCTCAGGGCAATGCTAGCTAGGACCAGTGCCATCACAGAGGGTGGGACAGGATCCTACGATTACAACTTTCCCAGCAGAACCAGTCTCATCCCAGAAGCTCAAAGCATGAGTGAGGGCATGTCCCCTGTCCCCTGCCAGCTCAGGTGCCCTGTATTCCAAGGGTGGTATCTCTTCCCTCCTGCCCTGGCCACACCATCCCATCTCTGAACAGCAAGTCCCACGTCTGGAATAGTGACCCTTGAACAGGAGAGAGGAAAGGGGGTCATTTCAACTCAGCTGGAGCATCTTTCACTCTTCTGCAGCCCTGGGAGATGCATGAAGTTTGAATCGATCTACAAGCCAACAGGCAGCCCGGGTGAATACTACAGCTCTGGTGAGTGGGGGTGCCTGGGTCTTGGGGCAGGATGGAGGCATGTCCTGCCATCCCTGTCTGAAGCAGCTGGCTGTTCCTGGGGACATGGCCCTCAGGACTGCCTGTCCCTCCTCTGTCCTGGGTGGGACATCCTTCTGCCTCCAGGTGCCAGCTGCACCCCAGGGCTGGTGGCTCAGCAGCATGGCAGACCCCCCCAATCCCTCCCTCTGGGATAAACACATTCAGAGTAAGCTTAAAGCCCAGTGGAATAGTAGGCTCCTTTCGCAAAGAGGCTGTGAGTGGATGTTCCCAGGGATGGAGCAGGAGTGGTTTGCCATCATTCCCAGCACAAGGATCAGTCTGACACTGGCCAACAGCTTGCACTGACCACCCCTTTCTATCCTCACCTCCCTATCCCTCTGCTCTGTTGTGGTCTGTGGGCTCCCCCAGGCTTTCAGAGGGGCCTTAGCAAGAAAGAAAAACAGGATGGGGAGAAACTGAGGAAAGACAGGCTTGATGGGCTTCATGCTCTTACGGCCTGTTTGCAGAGTGGGGGTTTCCAGAAGAAGATAATTAATTTTTCACCATGTCCTTTTGCAGACAGAGGCAATAAGACGGTGAGGCTGGTGGATACCGATGGCAGTTCCTACATGGTTGTCTTTGCCACCAGAGAGAAGGATGAGAAGACCTTGCACATGCTGAGACTTTACAGTGCGTATCCAGCAGTGGTGAACTGCTAAGAGGCGTCAGGTGCTTCTGAGGGTCCTGCAAGGCTGGGGAATGGGGGTCTCCCTCTTCACTCCCACCCTAGGTGAGGTGCAGGAGTGGGGCAGGGACCACCAGGTGTTCCCTGTGTGGCAGGGAAGGAGCAGTGGTTTGGGGTGGCTGTGGAGGTTGGGGCTCCGGCTCCCAGCACTGTGCTGCAAGTCCATGGCCTTGGGTAAGTTGCTTGGTGGAGAGGGGTGGAGAGTGGGGTTCTTGCTGCACAGGCAGAACAGAATCAGTGGGGACAGGAATCATGAGAGGAGTCACTGTGCTGATGTCAGAATCTCTGGCTATCTTGTTCCCTGGGTGGGGTGTCTCATGTGCTTGGCCACCACTGCTCTCCAGGACTTCCCTCAGTGCCTCCAGCATTCTGCCAAGGACTGCCACCCATCCCACCCTCAGCTGAACACACTCACCAGCTTCCCAGGAGATGCAGGGTCAGGCACAGCCTGGAGCTAACTCATGTCTTTGTCTTTAGGCAGAAGCCAGTGGGTGAGACCCAAAATCAAATTGCTGTTCAAGAGACTTGCCAAGCTGAACGGCTTCACCGACGAGACAATCTGGATTTTACCCAGGCAGGGTGAGCACTGCCCAGGGCCAATACAGGGACACGCAGGCAGGGACCAGCTCAGCCCATCAGTGCCAGCACTTCGTGGTCTGAGCTGGCAGGAGGGGGTGCTGGCAGCCAGCAGTGCTCTGGCTGGGCACACTGAGCAAGGAGAAACCCACAAGTTCCTTTTGAGTAGTCTATTTTGGGGGCTAAATGTGATTATTCAGACCACAGTGCCAGACTCAGGCTTTCTCTTTTTTTCCACAGAGGAATGCAGACTTGATGAATTGTAGGTGAGTTGTCACAGTGAAACGTGGTGTTTGCAATGTTCTCTCCTGGATATTTACTCTCTTGGTGCCCCCACGACAAGGGCCACCAAGAAGTCTTTGAATTTCTATGGGGTTGAGCTGTTTGAACTGGTGCTGGAGCTTGCACACAGGTAGGACCATTCTTTTGGATACTGCTCTACAGTGGGGATCCCCAGGTAGCAGCACGCAGGGACTCCCAAAGAGCAGTGCCCAGAGACTCCCAGTGGAAAGTGCCTGGCACTGAACATGGGGGCTGAAACCACCAGAGAAATGTCTGTGCAGCCCTTTAAGCAGTGAGGACCAGGACACCAACTCCTGCCAAAGGGGCCCTGGGCTTGTGGACTGGCAGACCTGGCCAGAGTGGGTTGGTGTCTCACTATGCAAAATATATTTGCTGTTGTCACCACCCTGGCCTGTGCTTTCCCACCACACAGCTGAAGGCATTACTAGAAATCCATTGCTGGAGATGCCTTACCCTACAAATCTGGGGACAACTGGAGAAGAATGCATTGATTCTAATGGAGAGTTCCACTGGTCTCCTTGCCCCACCCAGCCCCCACCTCTCCCACCTCTTTTCCAGGAAGCGCAGACTGGCTCATGGATGCTCCTGCCAAGCAATGCAAGATCCATGCTCTGAAGCTCCAGGCTTCTGCTCCACCATCCTTTTTCCAAGCTCTGTTGTCAGGACTCTGACACAGCCCCTGCTCCTCCAGCACACAGTCCCTGCTTTTTGTCAATAAATAGAAGCCCTCCCCAGATCTTGGTTTGGCTGTCTTGGGAGAACCTGGGGTGCTGGGTCCTGTGGTCCCTCCTGTTGTCCTCCTGGGGGCTGTGGATGATGAACAGCCAGGAGTGATCCCAGCTGAGCTCACCCAAGAATATTTATTTCTAATCAGATTCTTTAAATTGATTCAATCACACTGGGTTCCATTTAAGGTTCCCAATGTTGTTTAGGGCATGTATTTGCTAATATCAGCTTAAGCACTCAAAAGGAAGCTAAGCTGGTCTTTCCAGACAATCTCTGTGCCATATGTGATAGTTAATCCTCTTGACTTTTCATTTTTTCTCTTTTTAAAAATAAAGCGTGACTGTATGGGATCATCTGAGGTCATAAGAGTAACACCAGCTGGCACAAGGATGATACTTTAATTTCAGTTCTGAGCCAGGTTCCACTTGCTGCTTGGGACCTTTGGGCTCTTGGCCATCCAAAAAAAAATAGCCCATCCAACCTGCCTGGAGCTGTGTTAGAGACTCCTGGATGTCCCTGTGCATGTGAGGAGTGCAGCACCAGTCACCAGCTGGTGGTGAGGCTACCACAAGAGGAGTCACTCAGATGACATGCAGACATCAGGACCAGGCTTGTCCATCTGCCTTGGATGGTGCAGAGTGAGACCACAGGGTTCCCCAAGTGCTACTGGGGTCTGGTGGGTGAGAACAGCCTATCCTCTTTCAATACACATCCAGGGGTCTATTGAAATCACACCAGTGTCCCAAACCACTGAAGCTGCCAGACACACCTATCATGAAGAGAGGTGCAGGAGAGAAGCAGCAGCCCCATGCTTGGGTCTCTGTCCTCATGTATTTCCTGCCCCTCTTCTGCAGACAGCAGTCAGGGCTATACTCGCTGTCTCTCTGCTGGCCTGGCAGCCAGAGGAGCACTCCATGGCAGCACAGAGTGTCTGGCTGTAGTGAGGTGACCTCAGGCACCCACCAAAGCCTCTCTAGCTCTCCCCTCTGCAGCTGGACAGGGGAGAGAAAATATAACAAAGAATTTGTGAATTAAGATAAGGACTGGGAGAGATCACTCATCAAATACTGTCGTAGGCAAAACAGGCTCTAATTAGAAATATTAATTTAATTTATTACTAACAAAATCAGAGGAGGATAATGAAAAGTAAAATAAGACCTTAAAAACACCGTCCCCCCCATCCCTCCCTCCTTACCAGTTCTACCTCTGTCCCTGCAGTGGTGCAGGGAGACAGGAATGGGACACTGCTCAGGGACAGAAGTCATTCCCCTGCTCCAGCAGAGTCCCTCCCACAAGGAATAGTTCTCCGTGAACTTCTCAATTGTGAGTCCAGCTCACAAGCAACAGCCCTAGCCAAACTGCTGCAATGTGAGTCACTTTTCCATGGGGTCAGTCCTTCAAAGACAGGCTGCTCCAGCGTGTGTCCCCCATGGGGTCACAGCTTCTACCAGCAAACTTGCCCCAGTGTGGGCTCCTCTCTCCACAGGTCTGCAAGTCCCTGCCAGGAATCCTGCTCCACCATGGGCTTCCCACATGGAAGAGGGGTCACATCCTCCCCTCAGGCATCTCCGTGCTCCAGCATAGGCTCCTCCAGGAGCTGCAGGTGGATCTCTGCACTCCTGTGCCATCCTTGGGTTGTAGGGGCACCACTGTTTTCACTGCAGGCTCAGGGGAATCTCAGCTCCAACACCTGGAACAGCTTCTTCCCCTCCTTCTCCACTGACCTTGGTGTCTTCAGAGCTTTCCTCTCACATATTCTCACCCCGCTTTTATTTGGCCACAATTACAACTGCACAAAAACCTCTTTTGTTTCTTCTTAAATATGTAATCTCAGAGGCATAACCACCACTCCTAACTGGCCTAGCTTTGGCCAGTGGCATGTCCATCTTTGGAGCCACCAGGGATTGGCTCTGCTGGACATGGTGGAAGCTTCTCACAGCTTCTTACAGAAGCCACCCCTATAGCCCCCCACTACCAAAGGCTGGCCATGCCAAGCCAATACAGTGGTGTATGTCTCAAAGCCCACAGCTCCATGGCAGAAGCTGTGCCCCTGCCACATACACAGCACTGCTCACCTGCAGACACGTCCCTCACTGCCCTGTGCCACAGGGTGGTTCCTGGCAGTGCCCCTGGGATGTGGCTCTTTGTGCACAGCAAGGCTGTGGAGCTGGCTTGTGCTTCACTTGAGCCTACCTCAAGCTCACTTGATTCATTAGATTTGATTGCAAATCAAATGCAATTTAATTAGCAGAAAGGCAAACAGCCCCTGTCAATGACTGGCTGATCATTCCCTAATGACTATCAGATCAGCACATGTAATTGCAAAGCCCCACAGTTACCAGAGAATGAAATGAAGATGCCACTTGCATCCCACTCACACAGCACCTCTGACATTTTCTCCTGCCCTGGCTCATGGGCTGGGGGGTTTTGCTGTGGGGGGACACACGGTCTGCTGTGCCTCATCCCTCTGCACCCTCCAACTTCCAGTAAGGCAGCTGGTGCCAGAGAACCCAACTTGGTTTTCTGGTAGCCCAGACTGTGGTGCTGTCCTGGGGACAGCAGCTCTTTGGTATGCCCTTGGTCATGGAGAGGTCACAGGGTACGGGGAGGGAGCTTCACAGGGAGGGGTGGGTGGCTTCCCCAGGGTTTTTGTGCTGGGTGTGTCCGTGTGATATCTTTCCAGTGGACCGGCCATGCAGTTTTCCATCTCTGCCTCATCAAATCAACTCAAAGACTCTGTGAACATTGAATTGTAGTTAGAACAGGTAAAGGGAAAAGTTTTCTGTGATGACAAATGGATTTAGGAACCCAAACACTTCCTGTATTTGCCCCATGAAGTGAGCACTTTGGGCTTTAGTGGGTCCCTCTCTGCCTCTCCAAGGAGATCAGGTCCCACCTTGCTGCCAGCCCTGCTTGTCCCTGATGGATCAGGGCTGGAGGATCCAACTCAGCCCCACTGTGATTTGGGCTCCTGTGGCCCCCTCCATCTCCCCACCCACCACTTGCTCCCAGATGAAGAAAGAGTACCCCTGCCCCATGGCTGAGTGTGATGCTAGGGAGTGTTGAGGTCCCCACAGAGGTGCTGTTTCCAGTAAATGGTTTTTATCTCAAACCACCTTTTTGTGCCTCCAGTTCTCAACTCCATTCTTAAAGCAGGGAGGAGGTGGTGGAAAGGAGGGAGAGAGAGAGAGAGGGAGTGAGCAGCATCTGGTTTGTGAGGGTCTTGGGAAGGGGACACTAAATTGGAGAGTGCCATTCCTAAACTATGACAGCAGTTTTTCTTGGGGAAGTAAAGTCCCAGAGAGGGATTTTTTTTTTTTCCACAGTTCATTTCACAGGAGCAAAGGGCCAAGGAAATTAAAGAATAAAGAAAATGTAAGAGGTAACTATTCTGCTGGGAGCAAATGACATGGCTGGCCCCCATGCCATGCTGTCACCCACCTCTGCCTGGTACCTTCCTGCTCAGTCATGGTGTCAGGGGGAGCCACGGGCAGGTGGAAATTCCTTCCAGAGCCAGGCCTGATGTCCCTGTCACACCATACCATAGCAGCTCACTCTCAGCATTCCTTGGACAGGCTCAAATTGGGCTGACAGGCTGCCAGAGCACCATTGACACTCTAACAGGGCTCCCACTGTGAGCGTGTCGGCTGGGGCTGAGCCCAGCCACACAGCCCTGCACAGCCATGGGAATCCGTGCACGGAGAATCAGGCAGCACATGCTGGCCAGCAGGATCCCAGACAGCAGGTCCAATACAGCACTGGCTTTTGTATGCGTGCCAAGGCCTCAGGTCTGTGCCCAGAGCATGGGGCCAAAGATTGGATGCCAGGATTTTGCAGAGCATCCCTTGACTCCACAGGAGAAAACCTTGGGCAGCCTGGGAGCTCTGCAGCACACAGGGACAACCTGACATTCCTACTGGACATGGCTACTGGTGTGACTGGGGTGTTCATGTGGCATCTCTGGGGTCTGTGGCTGTGGAGGCACATCTCCACCAAGCACCCAGTGATCTGAAGCCAGACAGGACATTTGTAGTCTGAAGGGGATGTAGGGGTTGGAAAGCAAACCCTAGAGATGTGAGACTAATCCAGGATATGGAAAGAGGTTTTTCAAGGGAGTTATCCAGAGATGTGGCTCTGACTGGGAAGGGAGGGGGTGGCTTGGCAGTGCACAGCTCTCTCCAAAGCCAATGGCTGCAGATGAGGTCTGACAAACCCAGCCAGGTGCCACAGATGCAGAGCAGGAAAGGACGAGACACTTTCTGCCATCAGCCTGAACATTACCCCAGCAACCACACAACCCACAGCTGAGCTTCCCCAGCTCTTCACTCCCATTCATGTGGGACTGGGGGAATAACCAGATCCCAGCACAGCATTATAGACGGCATTGGGCTGGAAGGGACCTTTCAAGATCATACAGTCCAACTCCTCTGGGTTGGATTCATGGTTCATGGGCAGAGACACCTGCCACTTGCTCAGAGCCCTGTCCAACTTGGTTTTGAACGTTTCCGGGGATGACACAGCCACAGCTTCTCTGGGCAACCTGTGGAAAGCCAAGGCCTTTCCACTCTCACAGGGAAGAATTTCTTGCCAATATCCCATCTCACCCCGCCCTCTGGCTATGGAAAGCCATTCCCTGTGTCCTGCCACTGCAGACCCCTGTCCCAAGTCCCTCTCCAGCTCTCTGAAGCCCCCTCAGGCACCGGGAGGGGCTCCGAGGGGCAGCGCTCGGAGCATCCCCGGCCGGTGATGCCGGACGGGCGGGGCGGGCCTTGCTGGAGGGGGTGGGGCCCAAACGCGGAGAGCCCCGCCCACCGTCTGACCACGCCCTTGTGCTTGGCCACGCCTTCGCCGCTTGGCCACGCCTTCGCCGCTTGGCCACGCCTTCGCCGCTTGGCCACGCCTCCCTGCCAGCCCCGCCCTGCCGCCCGCATTCGCCGCGGCCCCGCGCCCGCCCGTGCCCGTGTCCGTGCCCGTATCCGTGTCCGTGCCCGTGCCCGTGCCCGTGCCCGTGCCCGTGCCCGTGTCCGTGCCCGTGCCCGTGGACGAGGACGAGGACGATGGTGGCGGCCCGGGGCGCTGCCGCCCGCTGCGGAGCGCTGCTGCTGCTCGCCGCCCTCGGATCCTTCCGTCTGCGCCTCGCCCGTGCCGGTGAGTTCCTCCTCGTTCCCCGCGGATGCTCGTGTCCCCTCCCACGACGATCCCTGTGCGGTTGCCCCTCTTTTCCCATTATGCCCATCCCCACGAGGGATCAGCATCCGTGGGTGTTCGTGTTCTTGGGTGGAAGCGAGGTAGGAGGTGCCCCTGCCACGAAGCCCCGCGGGGCTTTCTCCCACCCCGCAGCGCTCCCCGGGGACGGGCAGCGCCTCCTCGTCACTCCCCTGCCCGCTGCTGCAGGCAGGGGCCTGGCAGGTGGCAGCGCCGCAGGGCTTGTCCCCAGCAGCTGTTTGGGGGGCTGGAGGGACCCACAGATGTGGATCCTGGAGTGGGGAAGGAGCACATAGTCATGGGAGCGGGCCTCATGAAGCACCTTTATTGGTAGGAAAAAAAATAAAACAACATCAAAAAACACCGAAACAAAGAAAAAAATAAAGGTGCTGCAGTGACCGAGCCATCTCGGGGAGCCGCCGGGGCTGCGCTGGAGGGAGCCCTGTTTGTCCATCTGCCTCATTGCCCCGGGAGGAGCCGCAGCATCGCCCTGCTACACCAGTGACGGTGACATTTCTGCTCTCCGCCGGGGCAGAAGGAATGAGTGGCCTCCTCCCGTGGAGCACCGCCCTAAGCTGCCCTGCTGTCTGCTGAAGGGTTGTTTCGGGGTGTTCAGGTTTGATTTGCTTGAGTTTCGGGGTCTGGGTTAGGGGATCTCCCCTCCTGGGGCTTCTGGCGCTGGACATGCTCCGTGTCCCCTTGCTCTGTGCCCACTGCTGGGGAGCACGGGGCTGTCGTGGGCACGAACAGCGACCCAAAAACCCCCGCCAGCTGCAAGCCCTCGGGGAGGTGCCACGGCCCTGCCTGGGTACGGCCTGGCTCGGGCAGGTGCTTTCCGCCTCGCTGGCGCAGGAGCCGGGAGAGGCCTCCGGGCTCCCAGCATTGTTTGCGGATCCGATATTGTTTCCTCGCTCTGGCTCCTGGCAGGACAGACGCCGGGCAGGCGGACGCCGGACAGACAGTCTGCTGGCAGCCAGGACCCGGGTGGCCTCGCCGTGCTCCCGCCTGCTCTGTGGGATGGCGGGAAGCTGCAATAATTTTTAAATCTCCCAGTGGATCAAAACGCCTGTGTGTTTCCATGTCAGAGGGTTGGAAGCAGTGGCGGGGATGCTCCTGCGCTCACCCCCTTCCCACAAGCCAGAGGGAAGCTTCCTTCTCTGGGATGGCCCAGCCAGAGGTACTGCTGACACAGGCTGAGATGGGAGGATGGAGATCCAGGCAGCTCGGATGAGCCACCAGTGATCCAGTATAATCTCCACTCCTCCTGAATTTAAGGGGTTAGTGTGGGATCATCTGGCCTGGCAGTGCTGGTTGGGTTCCTTGAGGGGCTGCTGGGGTGGCTGTGCCTGGATGCTGTCAGGGGGGGTGGTGAGAGTTTCTCTTTCCCTTCCCTTCCCAGCCTGAGAAGGATGCTGGAGGTGAGGTGAGTGTGAGTGGCCTGGCACCGCATCAGCAGCCTGTTCCAGTGCTGGGATATTGCACGTTCTTGGCACACATGGGGTTGGATTTTCAGCTCAACCTCTTTCCCCTGAGAAAAGCTGGGGATGGTGTCTTTGCACTGTTCCCAACAGCAGCATCCCATTGCCAGGGGTCCGAGGTTGTGTGGCATGTGGCAGTGGGGAACTCCAGGTAGGTTTCTCCTGGAGATGGTGGAAGAAATATCCCTGGGATGCTGGGCAGGCAAAGGAGTCTCTGTCCTGACCGCACCACCTTCCTCTGAGTGCAGTGGGGCACAGGAAGCATTGGCTGTTTCTTCTCACTTTATAATTGCCTTTCCTAGGCAGATGGGGCCAAGCCTTGGCTTTCTCTGGGGATGGCTGTGAGGTTGAAGGTGGCAGGCCTAGGAGCAGCTCCTGCTCTCTGGTATGCTGATGAAACTGGCTCCTGGCAAGGAGAGAGTCAGGGAGAAGGTCCTGCACCACCATACCCATGTCCTCCTGCCTCTGTAGCTCCATCCAGACGAGGATTTGCATCTCCTCCTCCTCCTCCTCACTTTCCTTGGCTGATGCTGCAACCCAGAGCCCCTGCAGCAGATGCCATCTCCCGGGATGCAGTTGCACGTGGCTCAGTAACATCCTCATCTTGCTGTGAGCCTGATCTGAGCTGGATGAAGGGCAGCAGTGCTTTGAAGGTGCTGCAGGGTGGTTTAGGTTTGTTTGCTGCTCCTCAGCTGGGCTTCTTTCTCCCACGTCTCTATGCATCACACCAGGCTTTGGGCAGAGGCCCTGCCTGGCTGCTTTTTCTGGATTCATTTTCATGGAACATGAGTGAGAGCTGTATTTCTTCCCGCTTGAGTAACTAGGTTGCCAAATTTCATCTGTTATTATTCTTGTTATTATTGCAAACAAAAAAAATGTTTTCCAAATGGGATGACAGGCTAGAACCCCATTTTTTAATAATCCTGAATCTTGCTACCACAGCCATCACTTCACATCCCAGACATCTGGAGAAGATGCTCAGCAAAATCTGAGTTGTTTCCAGTCCAAGTGACCCATTTGGCCACGTTTGACCTGCTGGCTCTGCGCTGCTACTCCTCCTTGCGCCAGTCTGCAGGGACATGGGTGGGAGCACAGATGCTCATACAGGTGTTCATACTGGCTGCCCCTGCTCTGCAGTGGTCCAGGGAGTGCTCAAAGTTCCCAGCTGGGCATGGCTAGGCAGGAGCCATTCCCTGGGAAGTTCCCAGGCTCAGCCTGTGGTGGGCTTGTTTATCTCTCGGCTTTTCCTCCTTGCCTGCTTGTCCATCGCTGCACTGGGCACAGGGTTGGGACACAGTGGGTGCAGTGGCCTCAGGGACCTACATGCTGACCCCTGAAGCTGTGACAGCTCCAAGCCGCTCTTGGGAGCAAGACAGCAGGACTGGTGCTGTGCCCAGGGTGCTTGCAGGGGCCTGGCTGCCCTGCCGAGTGCAGGGAGTGGTCTCTCAGTCCTGAAATCCTGTGAGTCGGTCTGCAGGAAGCAGCCCCAGTGTTTTCTTGAGGCACATGAAAGGCTGGCTGGGTCCACCCTCGGAGTGGTGGCAGTGGTGGGCAGTGGTCCCACTCAGCTGCCCCATCCCTTCAAGCCTCCCATGGTGCATAGTGGGGTGTCCTCTGCCACACTGGTGCAGACCAGTTGTTTCTACGTGCAGCAGCTGGGGTGCTGCTCCTGAGTTTAATTTTCCACGTGGTTTTGTTCTTGGAGATAATGTCCTCACCTTGTTATCTGGGGTTACATGTGCTCAGCTGGCTCCCACTGTGGGAAAAGAGCCCTTGTGGGGGTGACCTGTGGAGGAGCTGGGATGTGGGGCACAGGCATCCCACGAGGCTCCAAGGAGCTAGTACCCATGCCAGGGACATGGACAGGGCTCTGTCTGCAGGCCTGAGGAGGGGGAACGGGTGGAAAAATGTCTGATAACTCCAGCTGCAGAATCAGCATCAAGGAAGAGTTTATGGAAGAGATGGGGTGAAAGTCCCTCATCCCTTTTGCTGTAGCTTTGTGGGGACTCACAAATCCATGTGCACCCCAGCAATACCCTGGGGGTGCCAGTGTGTGGAGAGCTGGAGCTCAGGGTTGGGAGACTGGGATTCCAGAGCCAGGGGCCTGCTGCTTGCACTGTGCAGGGTCAGGTCCTTTGGATCTGTGATTTCCTGGCAGCTCTGGTCCCCCACCGCAGGGATCCCTCAGTCCCCAGGGAGCCCAGGTCTTCCACAGCACAGGGGAAGGTGCAACAATGTTTGCCTGAAATGTCTCTTCTGGGCCATGGGGGTATTAAGGGAGGTAATCGGCTTAGCCCTGCCGGGTGCTTCGCGGGGGGGCACAGCGTCAGGTGGGTGACAGTGTGGTCAGGGCACTGGGGACAGGGAGGTTGGTGGTGGATGGTGGAGACAAGAGGAGTGATGGGGTGTATCAGGGATGACAGTGTGGCAGGGGCAGGGGGAACAGAAGGGATCACAGGACTGAAAGTGTGCTGGGGAACAGCAGGGGTGATAGCACAGTGTGGACTCCAGGAATGAGAAAGTTGATGAGGGCTGCTGCAGACAAGAGCATCAATGTGGTGATGAGCATGTTGTGGACAGGATGGGTGATTTGGTGCCCAGGGACAAGAGGGGTGATGGGATGGCCTCTCCCCATGTGCAGGGTGCTGGGTCCCTGGGCACAGGGTACAGAAGCTGCCATCAGCCCCATCCCTGCACTGAATCCATAAACACGGTGCCCTGGTGCTTGATCCCCACCAAAATCTCTGTGTCTGGTCCATGAATGGGTAGTGGCTCCCCTGGGTTCCCCTGGGCTGGCTGGCCCTAAAACCTCTGGCCCCAACGCCACTGCCAGTGCTGTTATCTCCCTCCTGTGCCTGGGCATAACCCAGCACTGTTGCCACTCCAAATGGCAGCTACAGGCCTGTAATTAGCCACTTTATGAGTTAACCAGAATTGCAATGGAAAGAAACTGGCCATTAAGTGCCTGGAGTGCGCTTTGAATTGGAGGAAGGAAACGCAGCCGGAGCAGGTCATGATCCCTGCCTTATCCTGCCCCGGAGCACCGCGAGCTGCAACTGCCCGTGTTAACTCATGCACACTGTGGCACATGCTGGGGTAACTCCTGCACAGATTGAGAATGGCAAAGCCTGTAAGAGGTATTTGCTGTTTGAGTGGGAGCCCATCACACTAGGTGGGTGACATGAGAGGTGACATGTCAGCTGAGTGCTGGCGAGGATCCTGACTCATCATGATACAGGGGCTTCCTGAGCTCCTGGCCCCTGTTCCGTTCCTATAGAAAGGAGAGTACGGTGGAGGTGGAGACAGGAGGTATGGAAGGTACAGGTCTCCAGTGCACCCAAAGCACACCCATGGCTGCTGCTTGGGCTCGGCTGGGGCTCAGCAGGATAGTGTTCCTGGGGAGCCCACAGCTCTCTTGTGGGTGAGGAGCTGCTCTGCCTCCGGGAGTTCACCATCTCACACCTGTCAGAGAGAGAGAGGGGGCCCTTAATCAGGAGAGAGGGCAACCTGGTGAGCTGCTGTAATGGGACCCATCCTGCAACAATCATTCTTGGCTTCCTGGCTGGGAGGGAGAGGGTTTCCCTGAGCTGCCTCTTCCTATTCAGCATATACCCCAAAATCTCTGGGTCCAGCTCTTTCGGCACCATCTGCAGCCCTTTTTCAAGAGCCATGGGATGCTGCGTTCACCAGCACCCCTAGGATGCAGTTGTGCATCCCATGGACCCCCAGTTTCTGTGCTGATGGAGCCTCTTATTTTCTGGGTTCTGCCCCATTAGACACAATGGCCCTGCAGGTCTTTATCAGTGGTGGTGGCTGAATCAGCACAGGCAGAGCCATGGGTGCAGCCCCAGTGGGGTGGGTGCTGCAGCCCCTGTGTTTCCACCTGCCTCTGCTCTTGCATGTCCACCAGCACGGAGGGTGCCCACACAAAGTCCCTTTGCCAGCCCTTTTTCCAAAGGCTGTTCTTCTAATTAATGGCTGTTCTTCTAATGGCTATTCCAACAGCCATGAAGGTTGGCCCCTATTGCTCCAGCACCCATGGGTGAGGAGCTATGTCCCCAGGCACCTGTTTCAGGGTGATGGGCTGGTAGGAGCACCAGGGCTGGTGCCAGGCCATGACTAGACCAAGGGAGCTTGACAGACAGAATTCCCACCTTGAACAATGAGCTGCTGGAGTCATCAGCAAAATTATGCTGGTGCCTCTTTCCCAAAAGCTGCAGGATGTCTCTGGTGGTGGTGTGAGATGGCTTTGGCTTTGCTAAAGAGCATCTTGGCCGTGGTGGGTGCAATGATGCTGCTGCTCCAGATGGGTATTTCCAGCCCAGTAGTAAGAGTGTGTGGGAGCCTGTGGCTGCTTTCAGATGACTGAGCTGTGGTGGCCCCTGGCCTGACGGCTCCTTGGATGCTGAGCTGTGGGGTGGGCTGCCCTCTCCCACCTCCCTGCCGTCACACAGAGAGAGCTCACCCAGGGCTGTGGCTCTACTGCAGCTCACTGGGCAAGTGTATACCCATGGAGTGCTGTCCTGCTGATGGGTCAGTGCCCAGGAATGCCCAGATGAGAGAGCTGCACCCCACCCCTTCCCTCCAGACTGCTCAGTGCTTCTGGTGGGTCTGTGGTGCCAGGGCTGCCCATCCCCTGCAATGCTGGCACAGCAAGGGTGCTGTGCTACTCAATGGAGTGTTCCAGAGCACCTCAGCGGTGTGAGGAGGGGCCCCTCAATGGTGCTTGATCTGCACCATAGCCCTGACCACCACCTGCTTCACTTGTGACGTGGTGCAAAACCTGCCCAATAAGAAGGGAATTAAAGAGCCCAACCCCAGCCCCAGCAGGCTCAGGGCATGTACAAAGTTCGTTGGTATTTACTTGAGCAAAACTTGATAAACAAGACTTAAAGTGGGTGGTGCAGGCTGCAAAGAGCAGCCAGATGCATTGGGATGAGGTGGCATTGGTGGCAGCCTGGGGTCCCCAGTATGGGTGGGTGGGCAGGCAGCGAAGCAAAGCCAGCAGCAGGTTCGGGCAGGCAGACCTGGGGAAATGGTGTGTGACACCTGGTTTGCCTTTTGTTTTTTTTATTATTTCTTCTCTTCCTGAATATCTGAAGCCACTTGTGGCTGGAGACTCCCTGGCACGGCAGGGGCACAGGTGGGATGCAGTGGTGCAGATCCTGGATGTGGCAGCCCCTGGTGGGCTGGAGTTGGGGCTGTCAGCATCCAGGGTTGTTGAGGCTGGGATAGCAGGGGGTGTCTCAGTGGCTTGATGCCCTCCTCACTGGCCACAGGCAAGGAAGCCATGTCCTCTTCTACATCCTGGCTCTGCCCAGTCTCTGCTGAGGTCCAAATCTGTGGTTTTCTGGAGCTGTTTCCACCCATCCTGGTGCTGTCTCCTGCTCCTACACCCTCCCTATCCAGCTGTTCCATTTGCACAGCAAGCAGGCTGCCAGGGCAAGGAACAGGGATTTTTCTGGCCCAGTTAAGGGCTTTGAGTAGTGATGACACAAAATTCCACTCCCTCAGCCTGGTGGAGATCGCCTGGTTCTGTCCCAGCCTGGAACAACAGGAGCAACTTGGGATTTTGGGGTGCTTGTAGATGGGGTCTCCTCTAGAGCAGGGACAGGCTCTGGGGGAACACTGGTAGTTGGGAGGCAATGTGTTTGGGGATGCTGAGGGCTTGGCATCTCCCCACCTCTGCAGGAACCTGGCTCAGTTCCTCCTGGCCCTCCCTTTCTCCCTTGGCAATGAACGTGAAGTAGGACAAGCCTCTGGAAGCCTGTCATTCAGGGCTGCAGCATGGGTGCCCACCACACTGTCTGCACTGCCTGTAGCCCAGGGCTCTGGGCTGGTGCCCCCAAAGCAGCAGCAGCAGGGTGAGGATGGGGATGGGAGTAGGAGGTGGGAGTAGGGGAGTGCTGATGAGGCCTTTTTCCATTGTTCCTGGGTGAGGCCATGCCTGGTGGGACTGTCCCCTCACTGGGAGCAGGGTGCAGTGAGCTGTTTGCTGTGCAGGCATGGGGAATGCTCCCAGAGGTTCCCTACAGGTGTTCCCTGTCCCCGGCCTGTGACGCAAGGCTGCTGGCACTGTTTCTTGGCTGTGACAGAAACTATGCTGGAGATCATCTCAGCCAGCTGGGCCAGACCTCAGCACCCACCAGCCAAAGCTGGGAGCCAGAACACAAGCCCTGGTGGCCTCAGGGTTGGGAGCTGATGGCATGTTGCATCTGTCTGACCAAATCTGCTGAAGCACAAAGAAGCAGTTCCAGCTGCTCCCCCACTGGTGGACTAGCACACACCAGTGCTGCTGCAGGACATGGGGCCAGACTGGTGGCCATGGCTGTGCCACATGCTCTGTCCCCAGCAGTGACGTGATGTGACCAGTGGCCCCCAACTCCTGGTTTGCGGGGTTAGCGCTGCAGAGAGCCCTGCTCTGCTGTCTCTGCGTGGGAGGGGGCTTGGCTGCTGCATTTTCAGGGGCAGGAACACAGCAGTGACGTGAGCAGCTGCTGGCAGTGGCAGGGCTTGCACAGGGACTGCCTGAGCAGTGGTGCCAGCTGTGTCCAGGAGTGGGCATTGCTCTGGGGGTTCAATCCAGTCCCCATCCATCTGCTTCCTAGCGCAAGAGACAGCAGGGCAGGGGGATGCAGCTGGGTCAGGAAGCCCACCAGGTCACAGCCACCAGCGGGGTGTCTGTCCTACAGTCAGTCTATGTGTCACCCGTGGCTGGTGTGTACAGCATCCAGCCTGGCATTACTGCAGCTGCTGGCAGTTACTGGCCCTGACTCACTTCAGAAGCCACATCCCTGGGCATGGGGCAGTGCAGGTGAGGTGCTGGGGTGCCTCAGCAATCCCTGCTCCAGCCTCCTGCTGGACAGCAGCACTGCCCCTGCCCAGGGAGGCTGTGGACAGGGGGAAGAAAGACCTCAGGGGCTGGGGTCTGGTGGGGGCATCATGCCAGCCTCTCTGTCTGATGCCTGCCCACCAGCTTGCCCAGGGCCTGCTCCAGAGCTCTCCTTCAGAGCCAGGAGCACTCTGCAGCTCTGGGAGGGAGCCATGGCCAGTGCCTGCTGGCCATGGAAGTACTGGGAGGGCAGGTAGAGCCCACATCAGTTCCCACATTATCTGGCTGAGGAGGAAGATGAGGAAGAGGAGAAGTAGTGACCTTGGAGTGGAGCTGGCAGAGACCACACCACTGCAGGCCCTGCAGGGGCTGCTGCTACTGCTGCTGGGGTTCTGTCATGGCCTTGCTGTGGTCTTTCCTCAGCCTCAGCCAGCATGTAGGGGCCAGACATGGGAGTGAGACCTGCACCCTGTTCCCCAGACACCCCGATATCCCCCCATGCTCAGTGCCCATGTCCTAACATGCCCAGGGACCATGTCCTGCTGCCATAGAGGGACCAGACCCAGTGGTCCTGGATGGGCTGTTCTGTGCCCATGTGGCTGTGCAGCCAGTGCCCCGTGGGCTCAGCCCATGCCCAGTGGGCTCTGCCAGCTCAAACTGTTGGCACAACTCAGCTGAGAGGGAGGCTGGGTGTTGGCATTGCTGGGACCTTAAACATTCACACCAGTGCTCGGTGCTAATTAATTATCCTCTTACGTTCACTTTTATCTCTCTATCTGCACAGTGACGCAGCAGGGGCAGTCCCTGCCTCCCTGGCCACACAGATGTCCTCCTTGGGTTTATTTTTGTTTCTTTTTCACCTGCATGTTTTGGCATGAGTGTGGAAGAGCTGCTCCACTCAGACTGTGACTGCCAGTGGCTCTATGCCCTGCCTGGGCAGCCCCTGTCACAAGCATTCTGCTGGTCTTGAGTACCACCCTGGGTGCCCAGCACAGCTCTCCCCAGGGTGAGTCCTTGGGGATGGAGCTTTGCACTCAGCTTTCCCCTGCGGATAACACATCCAGAGGCCTTGCTGCTCACATGACCATGTTTCCTCCTGGGCACAGCTCTGTTCCTGATTACATGTGTCCCCAGCTCATGCTCACCCGCTGTCTGTGCCAGCTGCTGTGTCCCATGCACCTGCTGGCCTTGGGCTGGGGTCCTGCCTGCAGGGAGCCACTGGGTTCCTCCAGCATCAGCAGCTTGGCCCAGGCCTGGGCCCCACCCAGGTTAACCCCTTAAACACAGGTTTAAGGGGTTACCCCAGTTGTGCTGTTCTGGCCTCCCTGCCCACCTGCACAGGACTTGAGCACCATGGCAGGGCAATGATGGTAATTGGAGCATCCCCCTCCTCCAAACACCCTTGGCACATCTGGACAGCAGCATCCTGGCTGTGCTGTGTCTGGTGCTGGCCACCAGACCATTCCATGTTATTTATTGCTCGCTCCTCTGGTCTGTACTGTTCCTGCTGGCAGGGCCATGCAGGGCTAGGGTCCTCACAGGACTTCAGCCAGACCCCAGCTCGGGTCCCTCTGCCCATCCCACTTGTGGCCAGGCCCTGCTGGGGTGCACTGGTGCCAAGCAGGTGGCGTGGTTGGGGTGGGGAGATCCCTCCCAAACTCACCCAGATTCAACAGCAGCCCTGCAGGTGCAGAGGCAAGACTGGGAGCTGCAGCAGCCATGCTGACACTGGTAACAGGTGGGTGGCAAGGTGGTGACATGGCCACAGCTGGGTGGAGTTGGGACCCACGTGTTGTGCCAGCCCACCTTGGGGTGGGTGTTCAGGAGAGGGGACCCCTGGCCAGAGTGTTGGGGAATCCACCACCTGTCTGCTTGAGCACTGGACAGGTGGCACCAGCCCCCAGGAACGTGTGAGTGTGCAAGGGTGGCACAGAACTGGGGCAGTGTAGTTTGGCAGCCCCAAAGGGCGGCAGCAGTCAGGGTTGGAGGTGCCCATGTGGTGCCTGGGTGGTGGCACTCAGAGTGCTTGGTCCCCATCACCTTGCATGGCACTGAGGTGCTCACTCCCACCAGCACAAGACTCTTACTGCTGGGCTTTGAGGTGGGCTCAGAGAGTGGCAAAGCCCCTTTGGGCCCCCTCAGTCCACAGGGTGCCCACACAGCAATGCCAGCTCATCAGTCGCTGGCTGGTAGCACATGGGGAGCTCTGAATTGCAGCCAGTGAGACAGCTGGGCAAGCATAACTTGTTCCTCAAACAAAGATAACAGCCTTCACTGGGATCCAGCCTGGGCTTTATTTACCCAGTTGCTGGACTCTGGCTCGGGGCTCTGCCCCCATCGCTCCTCATAAGGTGGCTCTGAGGGTCTTGTCAATGTCTGGTGCTGTGAGGTGACCCACCCTGGGGTGACTTCCTCTGTCAGTGATAAGCTTTTTGCAGCACCTGTTTTAGGAGGAAGTGTTTCCATGAACCTGTGGCACAGACAAGAGCCCCTACAGGTGTGTCCCCCACCCCAGTATGTCTGCAGCCTGAGACTGCACAGTGCCACAACCTCCTCCTGCCCTGATTTTTAGACACAGCAACCTTGAGAGTAACCCTAGGGACGTGAAGCCAGAAGCTAAGTCCAGATTCTGTGCTTAGACATCTGATTATTTGCCCATTAAGCACTTCTTGCCACCCAGCCATGTGGCCAAGCCCCACACCATCTGCAGGGAGCAAATAGTCCAGCAAAAAACCCAGCTCCCATGGGGCACAGTGGGCATGTTCCCCCACCCCAAGGGCAACCCCCCCAGGCTGCTCTGCCTGGCATGGGGGTCAGCCAGCATTAAAACTGTTGTTGCTGCACCCTTGCCAGTGGCAGCCAAGGTGGGGAAGATGGTCCTGGATCCCGTGATGATGACTTCCTCCTGGGGTGCAGTGGCATGTGTGCATGGGCACAGGCTGGGGTTCTTAGTAGCAGCTGCACCCTCCAGGGAGCAGTTTGGTGGTGGAATATGGCCATACAAAGGCAGGGGGGTGCATATCCCACTTGTGTGGCTTTGGGGTGACATCTTTCCTGTGCCCTTGCTGGGGGAGCAGATCTGTCATGATTCGTGTCCTGGTGGTTCCATCCTGTTTAGGACTCTCAGCTGTGTCCAGGGTGCTGTCCCCCTTGCCCTTGGTGTGCTGCAGGGCTGGGGATGCTCAGGACAGCCCCCACAGTTGTGGTTCCCCTCGCTGTGGAGTGCACAGGGGCTGTCCCCTGTGTTGCCATCCCCAGGTGCAGGGACAGATGGGTGGCCAAGGCATTGCTGGTGCCGGTGTGGGCGGCGAGAGCTGGCAGGGACTGCTCGGGGTGCGTGGGCCAGTGCTGGGAGCGGGCTCCTGCTGTGACTCATTGCCAGTCTGGCCCCTCAGTCCTGATCCTGCTCTCAGTGCAGCCCCTCAGTCCTGATCCCTGCCCGCTGCTGCCTGTGGGACCGCTGCAGGCGTGGCCACACACAGACACTTGTGCTGCAGCAGGACCAGCAGTGTCACCATCAAAGCCAGGACCCCAGTGTGTCCCCTGCTGCAGGTGGTACCTGAGTGCTGGCCCTTCGTGTCACAGTTCCTGTTTCCAGCTCTGCACATGCTTTGCCACCATCACCTGGTCCAGGACTCAGCTTTGTGTAGGACACAGGGCTCTTGTGTCCCTCAGGAAGATCCACCTCCTGAGGTGAAAACCCAGCCATGATGGTACTGCCATGGCACAGTGAGGCTGGAGCCTGGGGGCCTCGTGCCTGTACCCAGGGAGTGGAGACTTCCTGGGGCTGACATGGGCATGAGATGCCCCATGAAACTGCGAGTGAGGTTTAGGGTGCAGGTCAGTGCTAGGGAAGGCTAGCTCCCACTGCTTGCTCCAGGAAATGCCATGGAATGGGAGGCAGGTGCTGGTACCAGCACTGTCACACCCTGCTGGGGCTTTGGGAGAGTTGTTTGGGACTTCTGATTTGACAGTCATCAGACAAGTATTTGTCTGTGCTGGTTGGATTTCATCTCCCCATGCAGGGCAGGCAAGAGCAGGAGATCCTGGTGACTGCCAGCTCTGCAGGGCTCAGTGTTCTGCAGCACTCCCATGGGGTGGCACCCTGTGCCCATACCTTGAGGGGTATGGGCACTGCCTATTCATCCCTGCATACTGCTTTGTGCAGGTCACAGAATCACAGGCTACCTCAAGTTGGAAGGGACCCATGAAGATCATTGAGTCCAACTCCTTAGGCATTAAGCTCGTGGTTAATTCCAGCTGTTAATGGCTTTGTGGAGGCAGAACAGGGCCCAGGGGTTGCTTTGGTGAAGCCCATTGATAGCTGGGAGCTGCAGCAGAAGCAGCCATGGACAGCCCAGGGCGGCTGGGTCCCACACCAAGAGGGTTTGAACAGAGCTGGGGGCGTGTTTGACTCCTCTCCATCTCCTGAGCTGTTTTGTCCTGTCCCCACAGCAGCATCATGTCCCCGGAGCCTGGACTGTGCCCTGCAGCGCCGAGAGTTCTGCCCGCCGGGGTCAGGTGCCTGCGGGCCCTGCCTGCCCCCCTTCCAGGAGGATGACCATGGCCGCTGTGTCCAGAAGCAGCTCTCACCCAGTGGTAAGTGCACCCATCCTCCACCCCTCTGCCTGCACACCTACCCTGCAGCTCTGGAAGGTTCTGTGCCTCAGGACCGCCCCCCACCCCAGCAGTACCCCATCCTCTCTCTTCTCTCCATGGCAGCTGTATCTCTGTGGGGACAGCTGCTCCTCTCCGTCTCACCCAACTCACCTCAGCTGTGGGGGTGGTTTTGGGCTGGCAACCCCACCCTGCTCTATATGCATCCTGCTCTATGTGCATCCTCCTCTGGTGACTGTGTGTGGCCCTGTCAGCACTGTGGGGAGCCCAGGACCTCCAAGGACAGGAGTAGGACAGGCAGCTTCTGGGGATCTCCAGGGTCTGCCTGGCTGTTCCAGGGTTCTGTCTGTGCAGGAGCAGGGGCACTGCTTTCAGCACAGAGTGGTCACTTAGGCTGATTCTGTGGCTGACTGAAACAGGTGCCTGTGGCCTCAACCATCCCAGGGCTGGGCTGGTACCAACCAGCCAGGTTGCAATGCCTGATTGTCTTTGGTTTCAGATGTTGGACTGTGGTTCACTGATGTTTCCTCCTTGGGTGATGCCCAGCATCCATGGATGGGCAGGACCACTCCCTGGCTGCATACCAGGGCACTGGAGGCTGCACTGGGTGTTATTCCTGGCTCTGTCCCCAAGGGATCTGAGGGGCTGTGACAGCCCCTGGGTGCAACAGCCCATGTCACCCATCCCACTGCTACTGCAATACTTGAAGGATGCTCCCAGTGCAGCTTTGACCCTTGTGCCCCTGGTTCAGCTGCAAAGACAGTGCTGTGGCCAGGCATAGGCATTTTTTAGCATGACAGTCAACTCTTTATGCAGCTTGGGAAACTGTGGCAGAGCTATTTCTGTGCCCTCTTATCATGGGACCATCTCACAGGTGAGTAAAGACCATAATTATGGCACACAATTATTTATTGGTGTAAAGTGGAGTGCCCTCTGTGGCTGGGGGAGAGGCCAGGACTGGCCACGTCCTCAGGCTGCTCCTGGTGGGTTTTGCTGGGGACCACCTGGATGCAAGGTACTCTGGAGCACCTCTGAGTCATCTCCTGGTGCAGAACGTATTGACATCTGCCCCAGCCCACCCTTCACCCACTCTTCACTCCCACTGCCCCCAAAAGTCTCTTGCTGAGGGGTTTCCAACTCCTGGAGAGTTTCTAAAAGCATGTGGGTGGCTTGTCCTATGCCAGGCAGGAGGATTGAACCAGGGAGGCAGCTCCCCCTGGATCTGAACTACATGCAGACATGGAAGGGTGCTTTGGGTTTTGGGGGATTGCTTTGTGTTGTTGAGCATGTAAGCAAGGCCCTTTAGCTGAAATGAGAGGGATGGCGGGGGGGATAAGAGGGGATGGCATCCCCTGGGATGAGGTCCAGACTTGACATTTGACAGCAGTCAGCACCTCTGCCATGGGCTATTCATCCACTGGCACTGAATGGCTTTAGCAGTTGCTTATCGTTTATTTTTTAATAATAAATTAAAAAGTCCTGAGAGCAAATTCCCCTCTTACAAGGGCTGCACGTGTACTGGCATCTCCATAGCAACCCAGCTCCTTTCTGAAGGATGTGGCCATAGTTGCATCCTCACCCAGAGAGATGCAGGACTACACTAGCATCCTCTAAGGACCCACCATGGGGGGATGGTGACATCATCTCCCAGTCCCATCCAGTTGTCCCAAGCAATGCCACTAGCTTGTAGCAGCAAAAGTATGGGGACTGCAGTAAATAAAAAAGGGGGATTCTCTCCCAAATCCTCTATTTTAGCATCCTGAGGATGCCCAGCTCCTCTTGGCAGGGAGGCACCATTTATTTTTCCATGGGGGCTTTCTCATCGTGCCTGTACCTTCGTGTGGTAGCAACACCAGAGAAGGCTGTGAGGATGAAGAGGGGCTGTGATAGCTACACTTAGAGGGAATGCAAGGCAAACAGGGGGCTGCTGTAGCCCAAGGATGCCTAAGCCTTTAAAGGGGATACCCATGCAACCCTTTTGCTATGCAGGCAGCTCCTTTAAAGGGTTACACATCTTTGAGCCACTTGTGACTGTTGGTGACACCGATCCTGGGATCTTGCTGCTGTGCCACAATTCCTGGAAGGAGCCAGGGGTCCTCTCCCAAGAGCAGCTTTTTGGGTGAAGAGCCCCATTTGGGGTCTCAGGAGGGCGATGCATGTGAGTGGCGTGTTGCTGCCATTATAATGTGTAGGGGTCTCAGCATACCCGGCACAGCATCCGTGCAGAGGTGAGATGGGATGCAGGGAACCTGGGTGCAGTGCATCCCACAGCTGGCTGTCTGCACCTGGCTGCTGCTGTCCACATAATCCCACACACACCGTGGTGCTGCATGTGCACACCATGTGCTGTGATGGGTTTGATGTGCTTTGAGATAGTGGGTCTCATCCCTGCCTCTGCTTGACCAGCATGGAGCCCCCACTGGGCTGCAGGAAGCACTTGGGGGAAAAGGGGGAAAAGGGGCTTCAGCTCACAAACGTGTGGGTTCCCCCTTCCCTGCTTGCTGTGCTGCCAGCACCAAGGAGGACGTCAGCCATCCTGGGCCAGGACTATAGAAGTTAGTGGATTTGTAGGAATTTTATGCCCTCCTGTGGACACTGTCAATCACAGTTTTCCTTAGCCCAGGGTGGAAGCCACATGTGTCTCTCCTTGGTCCCTGTTTCCCCAAACTGCCAGGGTAGGTGTGTGTCCCAGGGTTGAGCCCCGAGGAGGTGGAAGCCCTGAGGAGAGGCCAGGGGCAGAGCAGAGGGGCTGGGGGGCTGTGTGCCAGCCTGGCCATGCCGTACTGCAGCAGCAGTGGTAACAACTACCATGAGGGGGCACCTGCACCCTGCACAAGCCCTGCCTGCACCACCGGGTGTCCTTGTGCATGTCCTGTGTGCGCCCGTGTGCCCTGTCCTTGTCCCTGTCCCATCCTTGCCCTGCATGCCCTGTATGCTGTGCCCTGCCTGGACCCTGTTCCTCTGCAGCATCTCTGCTCCTGCATCTGGGGCAGCCAGGCAGGAACTGGGTCTCGCCCCAGCTCCCTGTTTCCTGGAGCAGCTCAGGGCCAGTATCACACACACCCACAGTGCCTGGCAGGACCCAGCCCTTGAGGGTTGAGGTGCCCTCAAATGTGTGGTGGCAACTGTGGCATCACTGAGGGAGGTTCAGCTGCCACACAGCATGGGAGGTGGGCAGCTTTTAGCCACTGGAAGAGAATTTGGTGATAAAGCTGGTTAGTGCAGGTAAGTGGCACAACCCAGGTGCTGCAGCAGCTGCCTCAACCAAACTGCTGCCTCAGTTTCCCATGTGCCACTTCACACACTGCCACAGGACGGGAGACTCTGAGGGACCTGGCAGCTGCTTTGGCTGCTTTTTCAACTATTTTTTTCCTTTTTCCAGACACATCACATCCAGCACCAACAACACAGCCTGATGGTCTCCCTATGGAGACAGACCTTTCCCAGAGTGCAGAAGGGAGCTAGAGACAGAATGTCCCCATCTCAGGCACTAGGATGTCCCCTTGCGCAGGGCTATGCCCATCCTGGGCACCAGGATGTCCCCCTCAGGCACAGGCTGTCACACTGTCCCATGCCAACTCCCTGACCCATTGGGAGACCATGGCCCCATGCTGGCACCTTGGCACCATGGGCCACCTATTGAGCACGGCATTGGCACAGCCCCAACCTGGCTCCACTTGCTCATGGTGCTGCTCTGGGATGCAAATAACAGGGTGCAAAGAGCCAGGGAAACCCAGGGCTCCAGCTAAGGGTAGGAGGCTGGGGGCAGTTTGGGGACACAAGGACATGGAGGATGTGGGGACAGTAACTTTCAGTGCTTTTGTTTAAAGCAAGAGTATTCCCCTTTTAAATTGTGTTTTGGCTCATGTGGCTCTGAGTCATGGGGCAGCAAGGTGGCCTTTGTGCACAGCTCCAGATGGAATCAGGGTTTATTTCCAAACACTGGATGTGAGGACAGATTCCAGAGGAGATGTAATGGTTGTAACCTTGAATTATCTGGGAATCAAGCTGCAAGTACCACCTTGCCTTTGTATGTCTGGATTTAGCCCCCAGGGCTTCCCTGAGGGGACAGTCTGAATACGGGCAAAGTGTCCTGGTTTAGGGCAAATTTGGGAGAAAACCTCCAGAAACAAATGGGGTCCCTCCAGAAACAAATTCAAGCGGCCCCTTCCCCCAACTGGTTTGGGAAAAGATTTCCTTGAAGAAAAGTGGGAAAAACTGTTCAACAAGCAAAGTATTCGCAAACATTAAAAATGAATAATATCAAACAATAACACCTCCTGCTGTTTTAAGAGATGGCAGATTCAGAAAGTCCTTTTCATGGGGTGTAGCCCAGCTCGCTCAGTCCCTTATCAGTCCCTCTAGTGCTGGATAGTGCCAAGGCTCAGGCCCCAGTGAGCCACAGGCACGAGCTGCCAGTGTTTTTCTGTGTTTTCAGTCCAGAGCAGGTTTGAACAGATCCAAGAAAAAAGAAAAAAAAACAGCCCAGGGAACTTAGTTAGCTATAAGCTAGCTGAAAGCAAAGGTGAGCTCTGACCCGCTGTCTGTCCATGCTGCAGACAGCACAGTCTGGAGAAGGATGCGGGGGAGTGAGTGCCGCTTCTGAAAAGAAACTGTGGCTTCTTCTTTCCCCACTTTGCTCTTGGAGCCAGTCATAAAGGTGCAGGACTGAGTATGTCACATGAACAGAACAGACTACTGGGGATACAAGCATCATAAAATCACCCCAGGACACAAAGGAAGCAGGGATAGGTTGGGGATTGAGATGGGGACAGGGATGTCTACTGCGTTTGAAATTGAGTTTAATCCTGCTAAAAGCGGTGGTGAGTGTCAGAGCTGGACTCTGCTTGATGAGCCTGAGAAGAGCAACTCCACTCTTGCTGCAATGCTGTCACCTCATGGCTGGGCAACCCCAGGCCAGAGTGGGAGTCCTGCCTGTGTCTGATGCTGCAGAAGCCCCCTGAAGGGCAAATGTCCCTGGTGAGCACTGTGCTGGGGTGTGGGCTTGGACAGCCACCTGTGAGATGCTGCTGGAGCCAGCCCCTGGGGGTATATCCCACACAGCATGGGGCACCCCTGTCCCCTCCCCAAAGGAGCTGCATCCCACCAGGTGCTGGGCAGGAACCAACCTCTCTACTGGAGCACGGGCTCCCATGCTCTGCTGAATAGCCGAACTGTGCCCTGCTCTGGGGTGGCTCCAGCCACCCTGGGCCATAAAGGACAATTTGGAGTGAAAACCAGTGTTCAGGTGTCCTCTGACTGCAACTCACTGTGCTGAAGCTGCTTCTCACCCCTGAAGCAGCCAGGCAGCTGGCATCTGTCTATGATCCAGCTCCCATCCCTCCTCACTTGGGGCTCCTAGTGACCCAAGGGGTAGGGACACAGGGCAGGTCCTGCACACCAGGGGGCTGACACCCTGCCCTCTCTCACAGAGTCCTCAGCACCTGCTGCCTCTGGCACAAGGGCAGATGCTGTTGCTCCTGATCCTCCAGCATTTGTGGGGTGAAAAATGCCACTGAAAGCAGTAAGGACACGCATGGGCCCTGGGGGCCAGCTTTCAGAGAGCTGCGTCTGAGGGGCCTCCGATTAAACACCACCTGTGTTTGCTGGAGCTGGGACAGGAGCCCCTTCTTGGAGGTACTGGTCTGGCCTGGGGGTGGGCACACAGCTGCACCCCACAGTGCCCATCTCACACCCATTCATTCTCCTGTAGGACGGACCTCCATTCCCAGCTTGGAGGCAGAAATTGATTTTCTTGCGGATGTGCTGGCCAGGCAGGAGGCTCCTCGCCACCACCCTCTACAGGATGGCAGACCCAGGAGTAAGTGCTCACTCCCTGCTCCTGGCGGTGCCAGGGACCCCATGGCAGCCAGACCCTGCACCCCAGGCAGGTTTGCCCTCTGGAGCTGCCCATGCACCACTCACTGCTCTGTCTTCTCCCGCAGCCACCCTGGTGCCTGACCGCGGCAGACAGCGTGCAAGCAGTGGGCTGAGAGGGGGGCATCTGCAGCAGGGTCCTGCTGGCACCATGGCAGCCACCACCCTCCCCACCACTGCCACGGTCCAGAAGTACCCGGTGGAGGCATCTCCCATCCCTGCAAATGACAACATGGTGCTTGGTGAGACCCTGGGACTCAAAGGGAGAGGTTTCACACTCTCACCAGGGAAGTATGGGCTGGTGTCACCATGCTGCCAGCTCACCTGCTGTCCCTTGCTGTCCTCTCCAACTCTGCAGGGCTGATTGTGGTGTGCACAGTGGCTGGAATCTCAGCGCTGATCGTGGCAGCCATCTGCTGGTGCAGGTGAGCTGGGGCTGCTGGCAGTCCCTTGGTGTCCCTGTGCCCAGGGCAGTGTATTACCACATTTCCCAGGCGTGAGGGATTAGAAGAGAGGCACCTACTACCCTTGCCAGTCCCCCCAAGATGTGGCATCAGATGGCTGGGGCAGGAGGATAGTAGTGAGACATCCTGGGGGAGGAGGACAGTAGTGAGACACCCCTGCACCAGATGCAGGCTCCTGGGAGCAGGTGGCACCTGGTGTGGGCCTTACTGTGGTGCTGGGTGCTGACACTGCCAGCACATTGGTGCCTTGTGCCCAGGCCCCATGGGATGGAGGTGGCTGTGCCTGTCATGGTGCCATCACAGGGAGACCCTCCAAGGGTCACTGGCTCCTGAACGGAGTCATCTGCTCCTATGGCTCCCCATATCCTCTAGGATGGACTAGAGACGTCATTGTGCCCCACACTGGGCACCAGTGAGGCACCTCAGATCCTGGTTTTGGGCCCCTCATGGCAGGAAAGACATTGAGGGACAGAAGCATGTCCAGAAAAGAGAATGGGGCTAGGGAAGGGTCTGAAGTACCAGGAGTGGCTGAGGGAGCTGGGAAAGGGGCTCAGCCTGGAGAAAGGGAGGCTCAGTGGGTACCTTCTGGTTCTGCACAACTCCCTGACAGGAGGGGACAGCCAGGGGAGGGTTGGGCGCTTCTCCCAGGGAATAAGGGACTGGGTGAGAGGAAATGGCCTCAAGCTGTCTGAGGGGAGATTTAGGAGATTTAGGCTGGACATTAGGGAAAATTCATGTAATCGGTCAGGAATTGGAAAGGGCTCACCATCCCTGAAAGTGCTCAGAAAACATGTGGATGTGGCACCTGGCAACATGGTTTAGTTGTGGACTTCAGCAGTGCTGGGTTATGGTTGGACTTGATCTTAGAAAGCTTTTCCAACCTTAGTGATTCTCTGATTCCAATTCCCCTCCCTGGCAGGCTGCAGAAGGAGATCAGGCTGGCACAGAAAGCAGAGTATTCAGCCCAGCAAGCAGCCAGCCCCCTGCCCTATGACAAGATCTCGGTAAGGCGCCCATGTCCCTCCCTGAGGAGTGTTTGGCACTCAGGCCCCAGTGCTCTGCTGGAGGGATTCCCACACAGTAGAGGCCCCCCACCAGCCAGGCTGGGGCCCTCCAAAGCCCAACCTCCTCAGCTGTTCCTGCTCTCTCCACAGCCCGGGGACAAGACGCTGGCTCAGAGTGCCCAAATGTACCACTACCAGCATCAAAAGCAGCAGATGCTCTCCCTGGAGAAGTAAGCAGCCTGGGAGCAGACAGCAGGTCCTGCCATTAACTGGGATGGCCCTAATCATCCCACTGGGCTTCATCTCCTCTCTGTGTCTTTTCCCCCCAGGCATAAAGAGGAGCCCAAGCTGCCAGACCCAGCATCATCTGATGAGGAGAATGAGGATGGAGACTTCACCGTGTATGAGTGCCCTGGGCTGGCTCCGGTATGCAGTTGCAGGAGGGCCAGGGAGTACCTGTGCATGTGGGGGTGTCCAACATGTGCCTGGGATGTGCGCTTCTGTGTGAGGAGCCTTTTCCACATGTTCTTCATCAAACCTTGAGGTGGTCCAACCGCTCTGCTCCCCCCATGTCCCTGGCCAGTTCCCACTGAAGCTCTCCAGTGGGCAGGAGTGCATGCCCTGGCACAAAGCTTTTCCCTGGGAGCAGAGAACTAGAGCAGCCCTTGGCACACCTGACCCACCATCCCTGTAGTGACAGGTCACTGCTCCTGGCCACCAGGGCCGGGGGGGTCTCGTCCTTGTGCCATCCTAACTCCCAGAGCTCAGACCTGTGACCCCTCACATCCAGAGAGGATGTTCCTGGCTAGCAGGGGGACTTCGGGGAAGGGCAGGTCTTAACAGCCCTAGGTACAAAGAGCACAAAGGGAGGAAGAGGAGCCTTTTACATGGTAATAGGTGTCGAGTGCGGCCATCAGGGCCCAGATCGAGGGTCATCAGTGGGTCTTTACAGGCCCATTAAAGGGCACTTGATGGCAGGCAGGCAGTCTGGGCAGGGCAACCCATTCCTGCCAGCCGTACTGGGGGGGCCCATCCTGAGGTCCCCTGTCTGAGCAGGGAACTCTATTTCTGCCAGCCAGGCTGGGACTGCTGTCCTGGGGTTCCCAGCCCAGCTGTGGGGTCCCATCCCACCCAAGACCTTGGGTTTTACACATCATCCTGCTTCATCCCCCCCATGCCAGGGAGGCAGCACCTTTCCCGGGTCATGGGAGTCCTGGTGCTCATCATCCATCGCAGCCCACTAGGTCGCCCCCCTCTCCTCCTCCCTCCTCCCTGCCGGGCTGGGGTTCAGACCCAAACCCCTTGGGATGGGGCAGCTGAATCCCAACTGTTTTCTGACCTCCTACCTTCTCCTTCCCCCATTCCTCTCCCTCCACCACGGCAGACCGGAGAAATGGAAGTGAGAAACCCACTGTTTGATGACTCCTCCTTACACCCCTCCAACCCGAAGTCGCACCAGTAACCACCCCATCTCCTGCGCCCGAGCTTGCTACAGACTGTGCCCGCGGCCGTGCCCGGCGGGGTGGCCGTGCCGGAGGGGCACCCACAGCTGGGCCGAGGGACGCTGACCCCGCGCTGACAGACTGTTCCACGCCTGCCCAATAAACACCCACTAACAGCTATGGGGGGGGATTGCCCCCGTTTCCAGCGTCCTTGTCCTCTTTGCTGCTGTCATCGCGTCCCTGCGTAGCCCTTCGCTCACAACTCTCGGGGCGCAGGGGGCGGCTGCTTTGGCACAGAAATTGTTGGGGGTGCTGCCCTGGCACTGTCCCTTTGTAGTTGGCTTTCAGGAGGGGGCTGCTGCCTTGGCTGCAGCAAGGCTGATGCATAGCAGCTGGGAAGGAGTCAGAGAGAGGGTCAGAAAGCAGAAGAGGGCCAGGAGGGCTGGGCATGCTCATGCCTGGTATCAGGGCTGACAGCCTGCCCAGAGCCCATCTGCCAGGGATGGAGCCTTTCCCTGGAGCTAAGGGCTTCAGTGCCCATTCTGCCTCCTCCACCCCAGCCTGGGCAGCTTCTGGCAGCAGAATAGTGCTCTGGGAGCCAATAGCAGGAGCAGGAGAAGCTCCAGCAGGCACTGGCATCACTCCCCAGGATGCTCCTTCAGCTGCTGCCCTGTGCTCTGACCCCTTTAGGGGTGCTGGGCTTCAGGACAGTCCCAATGCCACTGTGATCTGGGAGCCCAGTCTGTGCTGGCAGAGGATGGGCTCTCTCTTACCACAGGCCTCAGTGGGGTAAAAGCTCGAGAAAAAGTGTTCAAGGTTTTGTTTTTAAGATTATGTGGCTGTGGGGGAGGCAGGAATAGGGCTGGAAGGAGCTGGGGTGGCTGAGAGGGGCAGCCAAGGCATGGGGGCTCTGCTGTGCTGCTTCAAACCCCACAGAGCTCATGTCCTGGCAGCATCCCTGTGGAGCCTGGCACTGTGTGTTCTCTGAGAATCCCTCTGTGGCAGGCAACAGTCTCCACTGCTGCATCCCAGGCACCTCTTGGGTCTCAGACCCTCTGCACCCCTCCGTTGCCCATGTCCAGCCTCACCAGCCCTCACCAACATGTTCTTGCTTGGAGCCCAGAGCTCTTCCTCAAACCCTCACAGGTGCATAGGCCATGGACCCCTCCAGTGGAAGGCCCAGAACAGGGTTTGGGTTAGTTTGTCCTGTGGCTTCATGTCCAGACCCTGTTGTGGACTGCCACAGCCACAGGTGACCTCTTGTGCTCTCTGGAGCCATTGTACATGGACAGGCATGGGCAGGGCAGGCAGCAGTGGCAGGGATGTGCTGGTGAGTGATGGTGGCATGGGACCATCCCTGTCCCTGGTGGGGTAGCTGACAGAGGCCATCATGGCTCAGGTTCTGTCCCCGTGTCCTGCACTCCCCCTCCCCTGGGCTGCTGCCACTCTCCCCACACCTCTTGTCGTTGTTGTAAGAATTGTAGTTCTTTTAAAAGGAGATTTTATTAAACGACGATGTTTGAGACCCATGCGAGTGTGTGGTATGGGGCCCGCGGCTCGGGGGGCTCCTCTCGACAGCAGGATGGGACAAGGGGACCGGGAGGGAGTATGCTGTGGGTCCCCAAACCTTCCTTAGGGGCCAGGGAGCAGCCATCCTGCTTCTGCAGCTGGAGGAGCGTTCAAACCCTTCCCAAGGGTTTTCCCAGGCACATAAAGAACCTGGGATAATTTTCTTGTCTCATTATTTGCCAGGAGAGGTTTCTCCAGAGAAAGGTCGGGTGGGAGCCCCCGCACCCAGCCCTTCAGCACCCATCACCCACCCCACCTCCGCCCCGAGCCCCCACGGGGCCCTTCGCACCTCGGGGATGACAGATAAGGGCTATCGAGTCCCCGCATTGTGTGCAGCGGAGCTCCTTTGATCACGCCAAACCCCTCCATCAGGCTGATACCATCTCTCCTGGTTTCGGCAGCCGGAGGTGGATGCTGACTCACCGCCAAAGCACCCACCCGGAATGCTTCTCTCATGGGGGTCTCCAGCTGCACCCCCGGGTGATGCACACCCCAAATAACCTGAGATGCCCCCAGGGCTCAGTCCTGGGGAGACCCAGACTAGAAGTCACTCGTGTCCACTGAGGTCCCCAAATTTGTCCTTCCTCTGCTCCCACAACCCAGCAATCTCTTGAAGCACATCCAGACATTTTGGGAAGTTCTAGCTAATAGTAAAACTTGACTGTTCTGCCCGGGAAAACCCCCTTGCTCCAGGCACGGTGGCCACAGGAGCTCTGTATCCCCTGGGAATCCCTGTCCCTACCACACATCCAGGCATGGAAGAGTCATTTGTCCAGGGACAGGGCACCTGTGCTGCGGACATCCAAGAGCTTCAGCCCCCACCTCATTTCCCCCGGCTGTAACACAATGGGGTGGGCCCATTGGTGTATCAGGCACTGTGTTGGTGTAGGTGAGACACATTACAGCCCAGGGCCTTTGTAATAAGGGAACAGAACTGGACCAAAACACCTTCTGTGATTTTCCCCTTGGCCCCTTGGCATGACTGACTCCATACTGTCCTCTTGGGTAAGCCGCAGCCCAGCTGACAGGGAGCAGACCAGCATTCCTCCAGGCACAGGGTTTCTGGACTAGAACTCCCTGTCCAGTCCTTCTTAATTTGTCCTGGAGTGGCCCCCTCACTATGGGACCCTGACCCACCACATGTAGGACTGCAGCCCCCCTTCGGTGGGCAACTCAGGGGTATCCAGCACAGCCCCAATGGCCTTTCCATCACCTGCTAGAGAAAAGTACGGCCTGACCATGCATAAAACATAATTCATGCTCATCCACTCTCTTAAAATCCCAAGCACCAGTACCACAGCAGTACACTCTGCAAAGGGAGGATGAGCAGGTCTCAGGAGAGTACATCTCGGCCCTCTCCAGCCTGCTGCCATCTCAGTGAACCAGTAAAGCAGACACTTTTTTTTCTGCTCCCATTTTCTTAGCAGGATCCCACTGATCCCTGGCTGTGTTAGACAGAGCCTGGCCAAGCCTGGAACACCAGCATGTTCCAGATCTGGGCTGGTGGAAGGATGCATCCATCCATCTGCTCTGGAGCAGGCAGAAGAATAGTGGTCACTGGTGTTCAAAGACCCTACACAATAACCTCGTGCAGCCCCCCCCCCCCCCCCAAATCACCCAAAATCATTGAAATGTATGGGGGGGGGGGGGGCACACACCGAGAAACCACACTGACTTCTTCCACATCCCCCAGCTAAAACTATCACCGCCACAATGGGCCCCGCGCCTACAAAGGGGCCGGTTCAAAGTCAACGTCTCCCTTCCCCTCCGTCTGTATATGAAAGGACCAGGAATGCGTTTGAGGGCCGGGGGGGGCCGGGGGGGGGGAAGAAGAGGCCGAGGGGGGAGGGAGGCCTGGAAGGCTTCCCGGGGGGATGGAGAGAAAAAGTAAGTCGGCAGGAGGAGGGGATCCAGCCCGGGAACAATAAATCAAAGGGAAACGGAGTTACTGCCAGGCCAAGGAGCTTCTGAAAGCCTGGGCCGCAGCGGGAGCCCGGGAGGAGCAGGGCTGATGGCTGCCATCGGGGTCCCGCAGAGAGATTTCCTCTGCCCGCTGGCAGTGGGGCAGGCAGCAGCACAGCAGGCAGCGGGCAGCTCTGCCTGCACAGCACTAGCTCCAGCATCCCCAGCAGCACGCTCCAAGTCGTCCCCTGCCAGATTGAATCCAGCCCCTGCTGGGGAAGGTGCTTCACCACTCTGGCCGTGGGACCCCCGAGGTCCAGAAGCCACAGGGCTCACTCGGGGCTGCCCATGTCCCCACTGAAAAAGTTTTTGAATCCTTAGTTCATTTTCCTGGGACTGCCCTGCCTCCTGGAGCAGTCTGGCACAGCCAGGATGGGCAGCCTAGTACATGTCCTGCCAGGCATCAGGAACAGACATTAATTCCACCTCATCCACCGGACTATTTTTTTCCTTAGAAGAATATCATCAAGAGGCTTAGCTCTTCCCCTGACATGCAGCAGAGCCATGTGCTGGGCCAGGGGCATTGTGGATCCCAGTCCCTGGATGCCAGGTGTGGGTATGAGTCCCTGTCTGCCAACCCTTGGGTGCTTGTCCCAGGGCATCCTCACCCCGGGTGCCAATCCCTGGGCTCCAGCCGTCTCAGGAGCCAAAGTAAGCGCTTCATAAACATCATCAAGCACCTTCCCCGAGTTCCCCCGCCCACAGCCCCATTCCCATCCCGCCGCGGGGGGGGCTGCTCCAGCCTATCTGCTCGCCCTATCTCCAGTGCGAGACGGCAGCTGCTCTCGGTAATCCGGGTTAATAAACACGCAGTAGTGTCGGCAGCGGGATCACTCCCTGCCTTGCTCCGGCTGGGATCACGGGCTACTGGCAGAAGGAGCACCCCTCGCCCTGCTCCAGCTGAGGTCAGGGGGTGCCCATGCCGTTGGTACCTGACCGTACGCAGGAGCTGGCATCGGGCGGAGCCAGGCAGGGGCTGATGTGATGGCAGTGTCAGGATCGGGAAGGTTCCAGTGCTGAGCCAGGAGGGAAGAAAATGGGAAATGGCTGGAGCCAGCCCTGATAGAACCATTGTGAAGGGCAGTGTGAAGGGAAAGTCTTTAAGATAGAGAAAATATGGAGCGTGCTTCATTGTGGAGCCGATGGACACGGTAGTTAGAGCTGCAATTCCTTCCCGCCAACACACCCCGAGCTCTGGGGCCCCAGGGACATGCTCCTCCGAGCCACAACCCTCCTCTGCAGAGTGAGAAAGAGGAGAGGAATGGTGAGACTGTAAGGGAACCCGGGAGCCTCAGCTCTGTCCATGCTCCACAAGGAGCTAAGGCTCAGTCAACAAGACTACGCACCAAGAGGGGCAAGAGGTGATGGTCAAGCCCTGGACCATCCCAGCTGCTGCACGATGACACGGTGGGCAATGACATCGCGCAGCTTGTTCTCTGTCCTGGGGACAAGTGGCTGCCGCGGCTGAATAGGCTGCCCTCACACCAGCCCCTGGCCCCGGTTCATGCCGCCAATAGCTCCCCAAAGCCATCCCGTTTCTTGCCTAGGCTCCGCAGCGCTGGGGGTTCCCAGCTGGGAAGACCCCGTGACTGCTGCTGCCCTAACTCTGGCGCGGTGGACCCCGAACAGCGTGGGGCCGGAGGGGTGCGAAGGACGTGGGTTTCCTCGAGTCCCCCGGGACCGGAGGGGTGCGAAGCCCCGCGAGGGGCGAGGACGGGTGTTCACCCCCTCCCTGTCTCACCGGGGCCGCCCCGTCCACCTTCCCACCGGCGCTGGGTGCGGGCCGGCGCAGCCCCCTCCCATCGCACCTTCCGTCCGTGCCCCCCGCCCCCCTGGGGGATCAAGTTCACGCCCGACCCACCAATGCGGGGCCCAATGGGGTCGGGGCCCATTTCCATCCGGCCCGGCCCGGCCCCGCCGCTCTCAGAGGCCCCGGCGGCGCCGCAGCAGGGAGGCAGCGGCCGGCAGCCCCCGCATGGAGCCCTAGGGCAGCGGGCGGCGGGCAGCATGTTCAGCCCGGACGGGGGGCTGCCGGCCGCCCCCTTCGGCCTCCTGACCGACGCCGGACCTCCCTTCTCCCGCGGCAGCTTCGACGGGGCGCCCGCCCAGCCGCTCTTCTTCCCTTTCGCCTCCACCGCCGAGCCCGAGCCCGCCCGGGACCCGCCGCCGGCCCGCGCCTGGCTGCCCCCGCCCGCCTCGGTGCCACCCGCCAAGGCGGAGGCGCGCCCGGGCCGGCCTTGCAGCCAGCCCGATCCCGAGCCCCGCACCGCCGCTTGCTGTGGCCCGGCCTGGCCGCCCCCGCCCTGGGCCGGCCCTGCGCCCTCCGGCCCCGCCGCCCTGCCCGGGCCGCCCTTCCCTGGCCCGGCCGCCGCTGCCTTCCCTGGCCCCCAGCTCTGCCCGGCCGCGCTGCAGCCGGGCTCCGGTGGCCCCTCGGGGCTGGGCAGCAGCGGCAGCTCCAGCGGCGCCGCCAGCGAGGGCGGACACTCCAGCGACAGCGGCGAGGAGGTGAGACCCGACGGGACGGGGATGGGGCGGGCTGGCTTGCTCCGCTCCCGCCGTCCGCACACGGTGTGGCCCTGGGGCTTTCCTCCCCGTCCGTGGTCGCGGTTAACCGCCCCGTGGGCAGGAGCTGCCCGGCTGCTCTCGTGTACCGCCGAGACCCCGCCGGTGCCACCTGTCCGACCCCACTGTCGGGTGCCTGCGGGAGAAGCCCTGACCCGGCGCTGGGGCTCGTCCCGCTTCGGTCAGACAGACTCTCCGCAGGGGGCGAGAGCCTTGGGGAGGCTGCTTTGGGGTAAGATGGGGGCCGTTTTGGAAACTCATGAGATGAACTTCCCCATCTCGATGCGGCGGGGCCGTCCCGGATAGCGATACCTAAGGCTGTCTCCGGCGTGATAGGCGGGGCAGCGTAGCGAGTTCACCGAGGGCTCCTGGCCAGCCCCCTCAGTGTCCCTTCGGTCGGCTGCGTCCCCGACCGCCGCTCCCGTACCTCCACGGGCACTGAAGTCTGCTGGGGCAGACAGCCCAGAGATGACGGCGGGAAGAAGACGAGGGCAGCAGGGCTGGTTCCCGGCACGACTGAATTTGTGCTTTGCACTTGTTTTTAATATTTCTCAACGTTGACGTATTACGAGCCCGCCCCGGGGACAGCAGAGGCGGCCGGTGCCGGGGGGATGGTCCCTGACGGGGCTGGGAGGATTTGCACCGCCAGCCAGCGGGTCGGAGCTGCGGGAGGTCCCACGCCACAATCGATGCGTGTGTCCTCGGGCCGCGACGGCCGCGCTGCCTGGGGAGTGCTCATGAACTCAACCTGCGGGATGATGCAGGACGGCGATGTGGACTGCATCCCTCCTCCGTGGGAGGGATGCTCCGAGTTTACCGGTGCCGGTTTTCGCCAGAAACTAATAGCCGTGGCTCGGTGACAGGAAAAACTCCTGGAAAACTCGAAACCCCTCTGAAAACGTGGAAATTTGGTAAAAGGCTTCAAAATGCCCCCGTAGGAAGGTGGGGAGCGCCTGGGTAGCCGCTTGCCAGAACGGAAGAGCCTGCTGGCGGCAAAGGTGCTTAAATATCACTCGCGCTTTCGTCCCTCTCTTCACGGGAGTCTTTTCCCTGCTCCGGACGCCGGCGGAAGAGCGGCTGGCGAGGGGCAGTCTCAGCCTGGGAGCCGTGGGAAGTAGCCCACGCCGCGGGAGAACTGAGCGTCCCCGTGCATACGTGGGATGAGTGAGAATGGGGCAAATCTGTGACTCAGCCAATGTGATCATCGGTGCTGCCTCTGGCCAGGCAAGGTCAGGTGGGCTCGAGCCAGAGGACAAAGGGAACATATCCAGGGCGTGTTGAGGCAGAGCAGGAGCACTTGGTGCCCTTGTGCTACCCTTGGCCGCCGCCCCTCCAGATTGGGTCGAGCTGAGCAATGTGCGTTGTCGGGGTGGGTCCTGTGTGAGCCTGGTCGGTGGCAGTGCTGCCTGTGGCTCAGCCGAGCCTTCTTACGCCACTGACCCCGACAGACCCTGGACCCTGCGCGCGAGTTGTCCCTTCTCAGTGTGTTTCTGCCCCTGCTAGGATGCGCCAACCTCAGGAGAGCTGGAGCAGTTCGCCAAGGACCTCAAGCACAAGCGCATTATGCTGGGCTTCACCCAGGCTGACGTGGGGCTGGCACTGGGCACACTCTACGGTGAGGGGTCGTGAGGGGTCGGAGGAGAGCCCTTGCGTTCCTCCGCAGCCGGTGGGAAGGGAGAGGCCCGGGAGGGGTTTGGAATCACCTGGGCTAAGTGATTTCTACTCCTTAACGACCCGCAAAGGAGGTATCAAGCACCAGTCCTGGCCCAGGGCTCCTAGAGGGGTATCTCTAGATCTGCGGTGAGCTGGAAAGTTCGAGCTCACAGGGAACCGGTTTAAAATGGTTACTTATTGAGATACGTTTCAGGGCTTTAAATCCCTGCTGAAGGAACAGGGTGAACGCCTTTCCTGGTCTCCCAGGAGCAAGGCAAGCTTGGGGGGGTGGTGACTCTGGGGAACTGTGGGCGGGGGAAGCTGTGTGGTGCGTAATGCCCTGCCTGCATTGCCCTTTCAGGGAAGATGTTCAGCCAGACGACCATCTGCCGCTTTGAAGCGCTCCAGCTCAGCTTCAAGAACATGTGCAAGCTAAAGCCGCTGCTGCAGCGTTGGCTCAACGAGGCGGAGAACACAGACAACATGCAAGAGGTGCAGGGCCAAGGGGGCTGGGAGCTGGGTACCTGCAAACCCTGAAGCCACAGATCCTCCTCCGTCTCCCACGTGCTTTCAGGGAGAAGAGGGGAACAGAAGGCATCTTGTGCCACAGCACCATCTTGCTGCATGGCTTGAACCTGGCTTGAAGGGCAATCCACTGGGTATCACCTTCTGCCAAGCTGAGGGAGGAAGCCAAATCCCCCTGCAGACACCTTGTGATTGTGGCAGCTCCCTTTCTGGAGCAGCGAGGTCCTGCTGTAATCTCAGATAGACTGAATGTGCAGCTTGCTGCTCCCTGGGGAACCTCGGGGGGCTGCAGGAGGATGTGTCCAGACTCACTGCTGGCAGTGCTGGGACACTGGGAGTGGCCCCAGTCACAGTGGAATAATGCTCAGTGGAGAGCCACAGGGACACAATCTGCCCCAAGCTCTGCAGCTAGCCGCACATGTCCCAAGCCTGGTGGAGACTCTTCTACCTGGTAACCAAACATATTCCCTCTCTCATTCCCAGATGTGCAATGCAGAGCAAGTACTGGCCCAAGCTCGGAAGAGAAAACGCAGGACTAGCATCGAGACCAATGTGAAAGGGACACTGGAGAGCTTCTTCCGCAAGTGTGTGAAGCCCAGTCCCCAGGAGATCTCCCAGATCGCCGAGGACCTCAACCTGGATAAAGATGTAGGTTGGAAGGGTGGGGGAGGATGGGTGCCCAAACGGTGGCAGCTCCTGAGTACCTGCCAGTTTGATACTTTAGCTCAGAGCAAAAATGAAATGCACATGGAAAGATGTAAACAACTGCCCTTTATCTCTGCCAGACAGTTAGGATATATATATGGCTCATCAATATAAAAGAAAAACCCACTTGGTTCCAGAGAAGACTTTTGTTCACAGATTAAAGATTTAAAACTTAAAGAGAGACAAAAATAGTTCTCAGACCCAACTACAGATATATATACACCCTATATATATACTACTTTGTGTATATATATACATAAATATATTAATGTTATCCTATCAAAGTAATCCTTTGATACTAATTCATCTCAGAAGAAGCTGATTTTTGATCCCAAGAATCCTCCTGGAAAGTTACAATGTTTTTTTTCTGAAGTGGAAATGCACCAGAAGAGAGACAAACTATAATCCACTAACAATACACAAGTTTGCCTATTGGCTTCATCTGGCTATGCTGCCAGCCTTTGGAGGGGAACCTTTCTTTTGATTTGTTGTATTCTTTCCTATTTAACGTTTGCCATTTTTGTCATCTTGACTCTGGAAGCAGTGGGAAAGTGTTCATGGCTGAAGTTTGTTTGAGCTGAGCCTAGCAAGGAGTTGTGACAGGGAAGGGGCTGCACTGGCAGCTTGGGATGCTGTGGAGATGTCACCAGCAGAAGGGTCTCATTGTCACCCACATGGTGTGCTTGGGTCACCCCCATACCCTTCTCTGTCTCCCCACAGGTGGTCCGGGTCTGGTTCTGCAACCGGCGTCAGAAAGGCAAACGGCTGCTGCTGCCCTACGGCAACGAGGCAGAGGGGATGATGTATGACATGAACCAGCCCCTGGTGCCCTCCACTCTGCCCATCCCAGTGACATCCCAGGGCTACAGCCTGGCACCCTCCCCTCCTGTCTACATGCCAACCTTTCACAAAGCTGAGATGTTCCCACAAGCGCTGCAGCCTGGGCTCTCCATGAGTAACAGCGGCCACTGAACCAGGGGCTGTGGGCTCACACCAGCAAGGGGGGCTGGTGCTCTGGGGCGGCTCCCCTTGCCCTGGGCTCACACAGGCACAGCCCTGCTTCTGCTCTCTGGGCTGATGTGTGGGGCTTTTGGAGTGTGAGGCGCTGAGAGCCTGGCACAGGGATGGTGCCTGCTCTCTGCAGATGCTCCCAGCCCTTCTCAGTTATGTGAGCTTACTGGTCCCAGCAGAATTGGCCCCCCTCTGACCACTCCTGGGGCCAACTCCTCCTGCCCCACTGCGCCCTCTGAAGCCACATGTGCCCAGGGCTCTTGAGCCCGTGCCTGGCCCCAGCCCAGCTGCTCTCCTGTGAGATGCAGAAAAAAGTATTTTTTAGATTTTGGGGAGGGTGGGGGGAGGCGGTGGTTTTATTATTTTTTTAAAGGTTTTTGGTTGTAGTTTTTAAAAAGCAAAAAATTTTGTAGTGATCTAGTTTCCCAGGTGTCTCCTTCCACCCTGTCATGTAGAGTGGGACTGGGGTGCCATGCCCAGGGCCAATGGCCCTGGTGGCTCTGCTCACCTTCCTGGGTGGCCAGGATGAGCCAAGGGCTGGGGCAAGGGGGGAAGGTGCGCCCTCTCACCACCCCTCACCCTGTGGCACAACCCTCACCCCTCTGTGGGGCAGTTGATAAAGCTTGTTTGGGTTGGGGGGTTCATGTGTTGTGCCCAACATCACCCCCAGGCCCCCCTGCTCTCCAGCTACTGTTCCCCCCTCACCCACCCCCAGCCCAGATGCCCAGAGACCACCTTTCCCTGGAGGGCCCAGCCCAGTGGGCCTACACCACCCTGTCCATGCTGCTAGCACCCCATGCCTTCCAGCCTGCTGTAGTTAATGATGATTTTTACAGTTTTTGTTCTTAATCACATTCCCTCTGGCAATGAAATAAATCTCAGAGTTCTTTGAGGCAAGAATGAGTTAACCCTTTTCTTGCCTTCCTTGCATCCCTATTCCTGCAGCCCAGCAGTTGAGGTTCAGCTGCATGCAGGGGCACAGCAGGGCTGGAGTAAGGCAACCTAAGAAGGTGGACATGTCCCCATCATGCCAGCAACACTCACCTCTTGGCTGCCTGCAGCTTGGCCTCCCTCCACAACTGGTGGCAGCTTGGCCCTGGAGTAGTACCAATTTGTCAGGGCTGTTGCCCCCCAAAGCAGAGGGGGTCAAAAATAAAGAGAGAAGAGGTCATCTTCCACCCAGTTCGAGCTGCTGTTTTGCTGTAGCTGCCTCTGGGAAGGTTGGAAGCAGTGTGAGCTTGTAAGCTGCTCCAGAAGCTGCCAGGGACAGAGAACTAAGGAGGATGTAGCAGGGTGGATAAGCTTCCCAATGGAAAGCTGGGGCTGCCCTCAGTACTATGGCGCTGACGGGAGGGAAGGATGTTCCTGTATGTGTGGTCCAGCTAAGGCAGTCTCTGATGAGGGGATAACAACCCAGCCATGCAGGTCTATTGGGCACTGGGAGCGAGCTGGTGGGAGCAGGGATGTCTGGGGCCTTCACTTTTCCCCACCACACTCTCAGCTGGTTTGTCCCCAGTTCATTCTCTCAAAGGCCCTTACCCTGAGCAGAATGAAATCCCCATTTTTTGCTCTATAAGGAGTTTGCTCTCTAGGGCTGCCTGGAGGCACCAGGGCAGTGCTAGGCACTAGCACTAGGCAGTGTCCAGGGGCAGTGAAGGCAGCTGCTTACTGGGCACCTTGGGACCCTGCAAAGGGCTGGGCTGGGCTCATTCTAGCCCTATGGGGTGGGGGCCTTCTGCATCTTTGCTTGCTCCCCAGAGCCTCAAACTTGCCTGCCCACAGGGTAGGGGTACAGCTGTGTGTGACATCCACCGGGAACTGCCTCCTGTTGCTGCTGCCCAGTGCTGCCTGGCGCGTGAGTGGTGCAGGAGGCTGGCCAGGGTCAGGAGCGGAAATGTGAAACAGATGTCGTCTCCCACAGGTTTGCTTCTCCACATTTCCACTATCTGGTTTTCTGCATGCAGCCACGCAAGAACTACAGCCCACCATGAGACTCCGACATCCTGCACCCCTGGCACCCCCTGCCCATGAGTACCCAGTATCTCTCTGTGGGCATCCACGGCCCCTCCCGTTCCACTTCTGGTTGACCCAGAAAACAACGAAGCGGAAATCTGAAGCCACAGAAGTCAGAAGAGCACAGTGTGCCTGTCCAACTGCCGCCTCACCAGGGCTGTGCCGGGGAGGGATGTCTCCTCTGCCAGCTCTCAGTCCTGCTGGGCACCTGGCAGCCTGCAGGGTGGCAGAGGTAGGGTTTGGTGACTTTAGGCCCACAGGGAAGAAAACTGGAAAAACTTGTGACAAAAAGAGTTGTTTATATCAAGGGAGTTGATGGCACTGAGTAGAGGGGCAAAGAGCAAGGCACAGATGGAGCAGTCATTTCTTACCCCTGGTCACGTCACTCAACCCCGATTTTCACCCCAATTTCATGATCCTAGATGGGTACTTCCTCTTGGGATGTCCATGGTGCAGGGCGCCCATGCTGCAGGGTTTCCCCAGTGCAATGTGTACATGTGCAAGTTCCCCACGGGACTGGCTTTACTCGAGGATGGTGCAAGCCTTCAGAGGCTGTCAGCTCACTGGCTTCCTGTCACAGCAGGGAGGGAGTGACAAACCACAGTATCCCTCTGCCTGCCTGGCAGCACAGGCTGCTCTGAGAGCATCTGCTGTCCTGTGCCTCCTCACTGGCACAGCGACACCCATGGCTCAGGGTTTGGGGACAGGAAATGGGTGCTGCAAGGAAGAAGGGGAGCAGATGCTGTCCTTCCTCCCTAGCCATGGAGTAATGGACCCCCCTGGGCTGACCCCTGCCACTCCAGCCCAGCCACAAAATGTCACCACAGGGCCTCTGCTGCCAGGACTTTGGCACCCAGCAGAAGGTGCTGAGGGGACATTGAGGATCACAGGGGAGGTCAGGGAGCCCTGAGCCATCACCACCACCCTGCTGTCCTGCCCACACCACATGCACAGCCTCAGCAGCACTGTGCCACTTATTTCCAAAGTACCCTCTGGTCCTGCCAGCACCCTGGCAAGGTGTTCAGTGTTGGGTCGGGGTGATAAGTCCTGTTTCACAAAAAATGAAGTCATGGGGAGTTGCTTGAAGTTGCAGTGTGGCAACAGCTGGGCTGGGAGGAGAGTGGGGTGCTCCTGTTTTTGCTCCACATCATGTGTGCACCCCTGCCTGCATTCATCCCAAGGGTCCCGGTATGCACTAGGAGTTGAACCAGCTCTGCAGGTCAGGATAGAGGTGGCCATGGGGAAGGCGGGGGTAGGCTGTACAGATGGCACAGATCCGCTCCCTCCAGTCAGTGTAGAGCTTCACACTGAACCTCCTCTGCCAGGCAAAGAACTGCCGGTAGCGGCTGGAGTTCACTGTCTTCAGGAAGGTGGCCAGCTCCTTTAGGGAGCCAAAGTCATTGACATGGATGAAGGAGTCTGCAGGAATAAACTGCTCATAGTTGGCCCTGGGTGGCCCCAGCACCACAGGCACAGTGCCAGCCAGCAGTGAGTTCCTCCAGAGTTTCTCTGTGATGTAGTCTCGGTGGATGGAGTTCTCAAAGGCCAGGTAGAATTTGGACTTGGATATTGTTGGCAAGAGGCAGTCCTTGCAGAGGGGCTTGTTGTTTGCTTTCCCGTATATATTCACATGGAGGTACCTGGAGAGGTTTTTGTAGACTTCAGCTCTTTTCTGAGTCCTGTGGTAGTTGCTGATAACCCAGGACACCAAGTTGGTCTTTGCGGGGATGTTCACGGTGGCTGACTGGTTGGGTACAAGCTTGCCATAGGGGATGAAGATGTCCGAATCCTGTCTATAGGTCATCACCCAGTTGAAGGTCTGGTTCCATGCTGCTAGAGCTCTAGTGTTGGAGGGGGACTCCAGGGAGACCCACACCCAGTTCTGCCCCGGCAGCCTCTCCTTGGGCAGTTTGTCCTGGCCAGGCTGGAGCCTGGAGTGGGGGAACACCACCACATTGGCCTGGTGCAGGAGCTGCCGCTCTGTAGTGAGCTGGCAGCCTGTGATGCTGTACAGCTCATGGCACACATCTCTGCTGACACTGGGGACCTGCTTGGAGGGCCATTCCCACACCAGAATCACCAATGGCTCCCTCTGTTTAGGCTCTTCTCCACAGCCTTTGGAGGGGTTGAGGAAGAACCTCAGGTTCCAGAGGGTGGTTACAAACACCCCGGCAGTGATCAAGGCCTTCACACCAGGCCGGCCCCATGGTGACCATCGCAGTGGCAATGCCCAGGGCATGCTGGTGGGTTGGCTGTCACCTCACTGGGTGACAGAGCTGACACCTGTGAGAGAGGAGAGGCCACTGCGGGCCATCAGCTTGACTTGCCAGGGACGAGGGGTGATAGGGAGGTACTGTGGCCAGAGGGGCCAGAGAAAGGGCTTCTTCATGAAGCCTGGGCCTCAGCATCACCCCAGGACCCTCTGCTTCCCTGTGCCACAGAGTTCCCCATGCACACGGTGTCACCCCAGGGTGGCCTTTGTTCATGCTCCTGCAGTCCCTGGTGACCTTTGGGGGAGCACAGATGCTGCTGAGGGTGCCGAGCTGATGGGAAGTAGCCAACTGTGCCCCTCTGACCCATCTGGCTGGCCCCGATATAGGCAGTCCTTGCTTGCTCTGTGCCTTAGGTTACTCACCGGACACACAGCCACAGTCTCAGTCCCCAGTTCTTGCTTTGCCCAGAACAGGTCAAACCTGATATGCAGTTAGCCTTGCCACTGCTGTGCACCAAACAAGAAGGAACATCCTAGTCCCACCTGAATAGCCCCATGGTGAGGCCTTAGCTGCAAAATGGGGTGACTGACTCTGAAGTCCAAAATGCTGATGAGGGCTGAGTTTGGCAGAGTCCTGCCCAAGAAGTGTCCACTCACTCTAGTATTCTCCTGTGACAATGGCAAGGCAATTCCCAGTTTCGAGGTGCCCTTCCCAGGTCAGGGTGGACTTCCCAGTCCCTAAGGGCATCGGGAGCTCCAGCAGGCTGGGAGCTCATAGCCTCAGTGCCCCAAACACTCATATTTTATACTTAGGATGTCACAGATGGCTAATGCCCCACTGTGTGGGCACAGAGGAGAGGGAGGGCAGGGAGAGCAGGGAGGACAGTGCAGCACTTGAGGCTGCCACTGGTGGGGCTCAGCTTGCAGGCACATGGGCCCCCAGCTGTGGGATGCTCACCCTGCCAGGGTGCCCATCTGCCTGCCTCAGATCTCAGTGGTTTAACCAGCAGAACTGCTGGGAGCAAAGCAGTGGTGGAGGTGGAGAGGGGGATGGTTGGCTGCACTGTGGACCAGCCACCAGCTTAAGCCCCCTCTGGATAGCTGGTCCCACTGCAGGGCTCAGAGCATTCAGCACCAAAGGTGTTTCCCCTTTAGTGGAAACCTCTGGAAACATGTGGGTTGCCTGAGTCCTGCTGCCAGCTGGGGCTGAGCCAGTGCCTCCAGTACTGGAGTCTCCTGGAAAGCAGTGCCCTAGTTTCCCACCCACCCCAGCACTGCAGCTTGTCTGCAAAAAATCCCTTCCCCACCTTGGCCCACTCCATCTGTCCTGCTACAATACATGAGCTAAGTTTAAGCTCCAGACAAATCTGGCATGGGAAGCAGAAAGGGCTGGGAAAGCTTTACTGGTTCCCTGCACTGCACATCAGTGCTCCAGGTCTCTGTCCCCAGCAGCAGAAATGTTGATATGGTTTTGGGGGTGTTTGTCCCATTTCAAGGATACTCTGAAAGGGAAACCCCTAGCAAGGGCCACCCCATTTCTCAGCCCCTCTCCCCTCAGTGGTCAGTAATGTTGAACTCAGACTTACTGTGTTGGAGGTGTACGAGGTGCCAGATGTGTCTGCCTGGGTGCTGCTGTGCTGGGCTGGGGCACTCGAGGGCTTCCTCTTTTTTTCAGTTTTGCCTTGCCCCAGCCCCACAGCAGGTCCTTCCTGCTCCAGTGTCAGCTGGCACACTCCACCCTAGAACTTCCCCTGCACTGCGCTGTGGGGTGGGTACCCTGTGACTGGGTGGGTGCCCCATGGTTGGGTGGGTACCTTCTGGCCAAATGGGCACCCCACGGTAGGTGCATGGCCCAGAACAAGGTGGGTGCCCCATGGCTGGGTAGGTGCCCTCAGCCATGACAAGGTGCCACCCATCTGCCACCCGCAGCTTGGTTGCAAACAGGATACCAACTCCCATTGACTCATCCTGAAACTATCAGCTGACAGCCCCAAGTGCCACTAAGCCCTGGGTACTGTCCTGCCTGGGATGTTTCCTGCCAAAAGGAGAAGCAGGCACATGTAAGCCTTGGCAATGTGTGCACAGAGAGCTGCTTCTTCTTCCCCTGCCCAAGTTATGCCCTGCTCCCAGTCTGGCTCAGTTGTGTCCTTTGCTGGCATTGCTGTTCAGTACCCAAGACTCCATGAAAGCCCTGGCAAGCAAAATGAGACAGAGAAACTGAGGTAGAGGCAGGGAGGGGAGCATCGAGGTGTGCAGCACTGTCCTTGAAGCTGGCAAGGGTATGCCCTATGCCTTGGCGTATACAGAGCTCAGAACAGGGCTCCAAACTGCTCTCTGGGGGTTCTCAGGCTGCTCCAGTGCCCCTGGGATCTGCATCCTCAGTCCTGTTAGCTGCCAGCCAGCAGAGATTCCTGTTGGGCATAATGCACCATGCCGTGGTGTAGCAGGGCTCTGTAGTTTCAGTGACACCCCAGGAGCCCTCAAAGGCCAACTGCAGCCCCAAGGATGGGTGCTCCTTCTTCCACAGCCATGTCCATTTCCTGTCATCTTTTCTCACTCCCTTTTCTGCATTTCTTGCCCTGCATGATTGAGTGCCCAGATACCACAGTCCACAGGCACCATCTCCAGAATTGCCCGCCCTAGCCCTGCTGGCTGTGGGCAGAAGTCTGTGCCTGGCTGGAGTGTTCAGCATCATCCTGCTGCTGTTTCATAGCTTGAGAGCCCAGGGCCACACGGGCTGCGGCCATTCCCCTCCATGCAGGACAGCACTGCGGACAGAATTTCCACAGGGTATTCAGGATGGCTGGTAGAGAAGCAGGGAGCTTTTCCCTGGCACTTAATAGTTGCCATGTGCGGCTGCTGCCCCAGGACACCCTGTGTGCAGGGACAATGCCCTGGGAGAATTTGCAGCCAGTGGATCCAAACACCCTGACCCTGTGACCCAAGGGACATGGCTCTGAGCCAGGCAGGGAGCCAGTGCTGCCTAGGTGGGTTGGGCAGAGATCAAGGCCAGGGGCCAGGTCATGACACCATCAGGAATGCTGGACAGCACCAGCACAGAGCAGGGAGATGTATGTGGGTGGGTACTGCCATCTGCAGATGACTTCACACAGAGACAGGAGCTCGGTCACCCTGCAAGGAAGTTCCCTGAGAGGTGCTCAGGGCTCCATGTTCCCAAGTCTTCAGGACCCCGACCCATGGAGGAGATGGGCTACAAGGTCTTTGGAGCTTCTAGCCCATAGAGAGGTTGGGCCACTCGGTCCTTGGGCTTTAGGCCCCTGTGGGTCCTTGGAGGAGGTTTGCCTCCCTGGGGTTGTGCTGCCCCATGGCACACTGCTTGGTCTGTTCCTTGCTGGCTTCTAGGGTTTTCCGTGGCCATGCCAGACAGAAGAGCAGCTGTGAAGCTCCCCAAGACCCACCCAGGGGCAGCAGGAGGGAAGGAGCAGGAGAACCAGGTCAAACACAGGGCTTTGACCCACCTATGGGTCCCCACATTGTGCCCCTCCAAGCTGGGTATCCACTCTGCTGCAGGACAGAGGCTTGGATGTGCTCCCTATGTGGACTGTGGGCAAACAATGCACAATTCTTTGCAAGGAGCCTAGGGTGACTGCATTCTTCCTTCCCCAGGTTCTTAGTAAAAGCCCAGCTCCCCTCAATTCTGGGCAGCTCTGCATGTGCACCCAGCAACCCACCCAAACCAGTCACCCTCCCCAGTGCATGGAGCTGGGCACACAGTGCCTCTCCACCACCACATCACCAGGCATCCTTTGTCCTCCTAGATCTCAGCACAGTGTTTTGCCCAGAAGTTTGAGGAATAATGCTGCTTTGTGTTGGACAAAGGGAGCTTTTGTTAGCCCAGGACAGCTGCCAAAGAGCCTGCCATGAGCACAGGCACCCTTGCCAGCACCACTGCAGCAGGGGCAACTCCTGGCTACACTTGGCCCATGAAGCAGCGTGGAGACCAAGATGGTTACAGAGAGCTGGAGGAAAGGAGACGGAAGGGGGAGAGAAGGCCAAGGGAGAGCAGGAAGAGGGAGGGACAGGTGGAAAATGGGGAGAACAAAAGGACAGGAAAAGGGAGGGAAGGAAGGATGGGGGAATGGATGGAAGCAAGGATAGATGGAAAGAAGAAAAGATGGCAGGAAGGAGGAAAAGAGGAAAAGGATGGACGATAGGATGGACGATTGGATGGACGATTGGATGGACGGATGGACGGATGGAATTAAGGAGGAGAGCTGGCCTGGTTCAGTCCTTGCTGCAGAGGGCATCCAGTCCTGGGTTCAGAGCTGCCAGGAGTCAGATGTGGCAGCAGGTTAGTCCAAAACATGTGTGGACGCCTGAGCACATGCCCGTGGGAGAAGTCAGGCAGGAGTAGAGTGGGAAGCGTACAAGAGCAGGGACAGCCGTGGCACCCTGGTACACAGATCCCACAGCCACGGGCTAGTCCGTCGTGTCCTGGGGTGGGGCACCAGGGGCAGAAGAGCGGAGGTGACCTGTGTATGGTTGAGGGGTGGGAGGGCGGCGGCTCGAGGGGAGCAAGGGTTCCTCGGCCCCTGGGGCAGTAGCCCCGCTCCGAACAGCCGGCACCGGGGCCGCTGCTGTCGGGATGAGCCGGGGCCGCGGTGCAGGTGAAGCGGGCGGCTCCGGCGGCGCCTTTAAGGGGCGGCCTCCGCCGGCTAGGGGTGGTGCTGGTGCTGCGCAGGGTCGGGGCGGGTGCGGCGGAGCCAGGCCTGGGCCGAGGTCGCTTTGCTTCCTTGCAACCCGCGGCAAGCAATAGACGGCGGCTGGGAGGGGATGGCGGTGGGTGGCGGGTGACCGCGGAGCCGAGCGCGGCGCAGCCCTGCGGCGGGGCCGGCCCGACCCGACCATGGGGTTCCTGCACCAGCTCCATCTTCTGCTCTGGAAGAACGTGACACTGAAGCGGCGCAGCCCGGTGAGTGGGGGCGGGGGGCCCTGCAGCTCCGAGGGGCGAGGCCGGGCCCCGCGCAGAAGTGCTGCCGGAGGGTTCCCGCAGTCCCTCGCTGTGTCCGGCCCGCTTCGGGCCGCCCGTGCATGAATCCTCCGGCCTGGCGCGCCCCCGGGCCCCTGTGCGGCAGCAAAAGCTGGGGCTCTCCCGCTTCGCTGTCGTATCCGTGGGGCCTCAGGAGGAGTCCAGGACCGGGGCTGGATGCCGCCCCCCACAGTGGGATCGCTCCCCGAGCCCCGGTACCCGCCAGGTATAAAAAAGTTCTCAGCCCATATGTGGGTCGGAGCCGCCGGTCTTCCGTGGGCTGGCGAAAAGGCAACTTCGTGGAGTTGGGGGTCGGAGGACTGGTGGGTGTCCCTCCTGGGCTGACAGAAGGGACATGATGGCATCGACCGCGCTGGGGCCTCGGGGCCGCTGGCACCCTGTCGCAGGCTCCCCGTGTGAGGTCAGCCATCGCCCCCCGAGGGACCCCGCAGCTGTGGGCAGGGGGTGGCTGCGCGGCCCGGAGGAGCCGGTTATTTTTAGCGGCTGGGGGAGGGGAGTGAGGTGCTGCTCGCGAGCTGGCATCGCTTTTCTCTTCCCAAATATCCCGCAGGCCCGATCCTGCGATTCCTCACTGGCAGCCGCCAGCACCAGACTCCGTGTCCCGGTAGCCGGAGCAGCAGAGGCCCTTGTGACAGGAGCAGGGCCGAGCCTGGCGCTGCAGGCAGGTTTCCCTGCACTGACAGCCCCTGAAATGGATGAGGGGGATGATGCTCTTAGGCTGAGTCATCTCCCCTCTTTACCCTGAGCAGAGTTGCGTGGCCAAGGCAGGGGTTGCGCCGGACCCTTGCCTGCAAGGATGAGTGGCCTGGCACAACTGGGTCCTGGCGCACACTGGCTGACCCGGCCCTGGCTGCCATGGCCTTTGGGTTACGGAGTAGGGGTGCACACAGCTTTTGGGGACCCATTTCTCCGTGACCTTCCCTACCAGCCCCGTGGGCAGCATGGGGGTGCAGTGCAGGAAGCTGTGGCCAGAGGAGGAGGATAAGGAGCACAGGCCCCATCACTTCCATGTGTATGGACTGTTGCTGGAGTGCCACTGCTTCAGGCAGGGTGGCAGGGTATGGAGCAGCCCCTCCTTGCCCACACACCAATGTTGTGAGTGCATGGGGTGTGCAGGGGACCAGCTGTGTGCCAGGACGAGATCTGGTCCCAGTGCCATGGGTGCTCCTGGATGGATTTGATGCAGTCCCTAGGACAGCTGCGCCCTAGGCTGTGCATGCCCTGTGTGTGTCACCTCCTTCCTTGTGCTACTGCTGTGTGTGAATCCCAGAGTCACATCCCAGTATCCCTGGTCTGCATAGGGGCCATCATCCTGCCCACTCCATGGTGAGCTCTGCCCCCTCTGAGCAGTGCTGGGCTGAGCTGGCCAGGGCAGAGCCGGGCCCTGTGCGGCAGCCACGCCTGACGTTCAGCAGTGGGCTCCCCAGTGCAGGTCTGCCCTGGCAGCAGCCACAGATGGATGTTTCTCTGAGAGCAACCAGCTTCCACTGGGGTGATCATACTGCAGCAGCCAGAGGCTGGAGGGCTGGAGCAGGGAAGGGGGGATGCACTACTAGCCCACTCTTCTGCTGGGAGTTCACTCAGGGGCAGGCAGAGTTGGAGGTTGCAGCGCTTCTCCCAGCCTCAGAGAGGGAATGTGGGCACCGGCAGCTGCCTTTTGGCACAGCCTGGTGCTGCAGGTGCTGTCCTGGGGTAAGTTCTTGCCACCATGCACTCACCTTCCAGCAATATGTGGAGCAGCACACCCAGTGCTGTGGAGTGGAAAGCAGAGGCCCCAGGTTTGACTGAGGGCTCTGGACTGGGACTTGAGAGCTGGAGTAGTTCTGTGTTCTGCCCATCAATGTTGCTGGCCTGGGAGTGTCCCCATTGTCCCTGGCAGCAGGGGCTGTTCAGGAGCAGGATTGCAGTAGGGTACAGCCATGGTTTTGGGACAGACTTTATTCATAGGTACCTGGTGAGGGCTTGGCCAGGTCACGGGTGGATGGTGGGTGCAGAGAGACCTGCAGTATGGCCAGGGGGATGGCCAGGCACTGCCCCTGGCCAGTGGCACCTCTCTAAAGCCTTGTTCCCATCCCATGGTGGCTTTGGACCTTGCCTAGTGCGGCTGAGCTGTTCCAGGGACTGCTCTGGGGTTTGGCCCTAATTTTATTCTTCCCAGAACAGAAATTCAGGCAGGAAACCTGTGATGATGGAGGTCTGAGCAGAACAGCATTGATAGCTCTTGGCAGAGGGAAGCCTGGGCTGTGGGGTCCCCTGGGGTGCCCATGGCAGCCGTGGGGATTGCTGGCTGTGCCTTGAGTCTGCTGGGACAGGAATTGTTAAAGGATGGGCCCTCCCATGACTTTGGTATCTGGTTTAAACTTAAGTTGGATGTAAAACTAGCAGGTGCTCTCTCAAGAGTCACCACAGACACAGTTCAGGGTGTTCACCCACCTGCCCTGGGGCTCTTTGTGCCCATTCATTTGGGATAGGCTAGCAGTCACAGCTTGAGCTCTCAGTGATGGAAGTGTGCTGCCAGTTTGCTTGGTCCTGGGGAAGGGTTGATGGGCAGGTCAAGGCTCTTTTTGGGGGAATGGTGGGAGCAGTTCTGTGCTGTTTTGGTGCTGCTGCACATTTGTGGGGCACCCTTTGGCATGAGCCCTGTGATGAGGGAAGTGGTATAGGGAGAGCTGACATCAGTGTGACTGTTCTGCTCTGTGCAGGATCTGTGCCTTCTGCACTTTGTTCTGAAGATGGAAAACTCTCCACACAGGAGCTTGCAGATCTGTCCCTTCCCCCGGCTGATGGCAAAGAGCTGGGGGAAAACTGATGATGCCAGAAGAAGAAAGGCTGAAATTTGGAGTGCTGGGGGGCTGTAACAGTGCCTCTGCTGGGGTGCAGTGTCCCTAGGACCCTGTGCCCGTGGTCCTGCCAGGTCCTGCTGCCAGGGCTGGGAGGATGCTGGTACTGGATTCTACAGCAGAAATCGGTTGGGAACTGCCCTGGCTCTAGGTGCTCTTTGCCCCCTTGTTGGAGGAAGGGGAAGCATAGGTTTAGCAGGGGTGTGCTGGCCCAGGGGTGTCTCTGTGAGTCCCTGTTGGCAGGGCAGCCAGGGGGCACCTGTTGTGGAACACCTTCCTCCACACTGGTTGCTGGTATGACCCTGTGCTCAGGTCAGGAATCTTGTGCCAGTGGGAGGGTGGCCCTGTTCCAGTGCTGTGTGGCCTTTGCACAGGACACTGATGATGATGTGCCCTCTTGGCCCAGCACACGTGTGTCTGGCTGACACTACAGGAATTGGGAGAACTGTGGTGAGGAGTGTGGAGACTGTGGAGACTGTTCCTGGGTCCTGAGTTCAGGAGAGTTGTTGACAAACCCCAGGAGGGACTTCTTGCTCCTTCAGCCTCCCCCAGGCTGCCATGCCTGGGCTGGGTGGGGATGTGCCCATGCTGGAGGCAGGGGCTAGTGAGACAGATGGACACAACTAGAAGTGACCAGAGGCAGAAGTGAGGGTGGCCTAGCCTTGGCAGGATGGGAGTTGGCAGCCCCTGGACCTGGCCTTATCTGTCCCCATGGGGCAGGTGACCTTGAGGAAGCCACTCAGGCCCACATCTGGGTGGTGACCATCAATGGGTGTCCATGGTCAGGTCTCCACTGGAGCTGGGCAGCTTGGCACAGCCTCATGGATTTTGGGGCCTATTTTGCCCCAGAGCTCTCAAGCTCATCTTTCCCAGTGACCATGGCTTTACCTGCCTTTACTTTCTGGCTGTGGGCAAAAGTGAGCATTTAATGAGTGATTAACGTCTGGAGCCATGAAAATTCAAAGGTATTTCTGCAGCCTTAAAATGCTATTGGAAAAGTTGGATCCTGCAGGAGCTGAGAGCCCCATCCCTCAGGGTTCCTGCAGGCCAGCACCTATTGCCAGTTCCTGCTGGCACTGTGGGTAGCATTGAGATGGGCAGAGAGGGTGGCATGAAGTAGGCAGCAGCTCCTTCCTCCTCCTCCAGGACAGACCCTGCCCTGTCTTCTGGGGGATACATGCGGGGATTTTGGATGCTGTGTGTGATGCTGCTTCACCTTTGTTGGAACAAATAAACCCCCTTGCAGGTGCCAGGCTATGGGAGAGAAGGGCTGGCATGGCAGGTTTGGGGTGCAGGGGTGTCGCTCAAGTTGTCAGCTTGAGAGTCTTAGTATGGGTGTGCCCAGCCCCTGACTGCTCCTCTCACACATCATACTGGCTGGAGGCTGTGGCTGTGGGCGTCAGGCATTGCTGGAGGCAGGCAGGAGCTGAGCAGACTTTGGGTAACAGCGATGGACAGGATGAGCTGCATCTGCCTAGCCTGGCTGTCCCCATGAAGACTGCCCCCTGGGCTACTGGGACATGAGTGCTGCCACATCCTGGGGACACCAGTGGAGTTGCACAGTTGTCCATGATGTAACACCCATGTCTATGCTGACCCTGGCTCCAGCACATGTCCCAGCTGTCCCAGTGCTTGCTTGCTGGAGGGTGGGCATGGTGGCACTGTTGTGCTGGGCTGGGCTGTTTGCTCTGTTTGTACCACTGTCCTGTAGTGCTTGTCTGGCCTTTTGACCTGGCTGTGTGGGAGCCATGCGTCGCAGCAGGCACTGCTGCCTCCTGCTCGGCCTCCTCGCAGCCTCCTGCTCCCATCTGACAGTGTGGCAGAGGATGGGCACAGGTGTTGAATCACTGTCCAAATGCTCCAGAAAAGATATGTCCCCCTGCCAGGGGCCAGCATCCAGCTGTGGCACCCACCCGGCTCTGCCTCCCTGCTGGGGTAATTGGGCAGGACCCTACCTGTCCAGGTAGCCAAGGGCAGGGCCGAACATGGGACAAGTTACCCCACTGTCTGTAGGGTGGCAGATAGATACCCAGCACTTGTGCAAACCTGGACATCACCTATGACCTCATCCTGCTCACATCCAACCAGGCTGAAATGAACATGTGGCAGGGGATGTGGAAGGAGAGAATGCTACCATCCGGGAGCTGTCTCTGGCCCCCAAAGCCACTGTCACCTGGTACAATGGCTCCTGGGACCAGTGTCCCACCCTCAGTCCTGCACCTGTGCCCTCGTCAAGAGAGGAGAGAGGCAGGGGATGGGTGACAGGGCAGGGCAGACCGACTAGCTGGTACAATCATGGCCAGCTGCTGGCAGGGACCGGCCCCTCTTTTCTCCTTTCCTTGGCCCTCTTCTACCTACCAGGGGACATTTCCTTCTCAGCTTCTTGCATCCTGGCTTTTCCTCCTTGCTTCCTCACACAATCCCAAAATGTCCCCCAGTGTCTTGCATCTGTGGGCAGGGACTCCACCATCCCCAGGGTGTGCTGGTGTCCCCACTGTGTGCCTCTCTGGAAGTCTGAGGCTCTGTTGGGCCCTGCTGCATGCCAGTGCCCCGCTGTGGGTGTGGAGCAGCCCTGGCCTCCTCACCTCTGGGAAGTGGCCATGGGGGCAGCCCTGGGGGGCAGGGTCAGTCCTAGAGGTGCAACCTGGTAAATAGCCACCTGCTACTGTGTCTGCCCATCACCATATCACTCTGGGTGCCAAAGGTGTGGGACAACCTACTGTGACACTGGGGTATGTGGCAGTGCAGAATGGGCTGGGGACATGGGACATCTCTGGGGATGGAGATGAGCAAAAGTCAATAACCCCTGTCAAAAAAACCCAAACAACAAGCAGGTTCCAACAAGCTGTTGCCACCAAGAACGGTCCCCACACGAGCCTGGTACAGGCCAGCGTGGGTGTGTGCGGATGGTCCCCCTGGTGCCTGGGCACAGAGGACCCGTTGTGTGCCTGGTAAACAGGCAGGGGGTGGGGCAGGGGCCATGGGACAGCAGTGTGTGTCAGGGTGTCCCCTGTTATCCTGCCTTGTGCAGGAACAGTGAACTGTCCCTGGGACTGGTGTTACAGAAAGATGAGGATTCTCAGGTACTGCTCCTGGGGGCATTTTCTGTCTCCTCCAGCCCTTCTTCCTCTCCAAAACCAGGAACTTTGGCATGGTGAGTGCAGCATGGGCAGCACCCATGGGTGCAGTTGTGCTCATCTTACAGAGGTAGCACTGTGGCCATTTGCTGGCAGGGATCTGGGTGCAGGGCTCCCCCTGCTCACTGCCATTTGGGGCTGCTCTGACTTTCTTCTCAGGCTGCCCCCTGAGTGGGGCAGCATGGAGGTGATGTTGGAGACAGGAGGGCCTGATCCTGTTGGGAGCTGCGTCCTTCATGTTAAAGTCCATTCTTGCCACCCCATGGTCTTGCCCATTGGTACTGGTCATTGGTGGGAGGCTGGTGTGGGTGGTGTAGCAAGCACCTTCCCAGCAGTGGATCTGGGCCCTGCCCTGCCCATGGGGTGGCAGCAGGTATCAGGAGATGCCTTGGGTCTGATTTAGCCCTGGAGTGAGCTGTAGTTGGCTCACCTCACCCTGTGCCTCAGTTTCCAAACCTGCAGTGGTTCCCTGCCACCGGGCTGTGACGTGTCCAGGCACTCTGGTGCAAAGTGGCAGCAGCTGTGCTGGCGGTGTGCCGGGTGCTTGCTCCTGCCAGTGGCTGGAGATGCTGATGCTTATCCCCAGGGCCTCTGGGCACAGAGCCTTGACTGGACTTCTGAGCCACTGTGGCCAGGGATTCTTGGGGATTTGCTGTTGTTTGCTGTATGCTGCCAGTGGAAATTCCTTGCAGCCAGAGCCTTTTGGGAGAGCACAGAAGGGGTGTGGGGATGGTCCAGTTGCACCTGGAGCTGGTGCCAGGGCCTGGCTGAAGAGCTACCCTCTGCCATTAGACTCAGCTGTTGAACCTTGTGAGAGCCAACAGTGGCACAGTGATAAGGGGACATCATGCTGCTCCAGGCTGTGAGGGCACTATCCTTCAGGACTTGAGGTCTGGGCAACCCCAGCTATGGTGGACCATCAAGACTGAGCTCAAGCTCCAGCATCCTGTTTGCATTGCTGGAGGAGGGAACTATCCCTTCTGTGTACTCTGCCCTGAACTGCAGTGCTCTGAACAGGGTGCAGGCAGGAGGTTGTGGGAAGCCCAGGAACCTGATTGCTGCTGGCTGAGCTGTGACAGAGCCACCAGCCATCTGCAATACGTGGACACAGTGCTGCACTGCACCAGTGCCTGGGGCCTCTGTACTGCCCACACTTCTCCCTGGTGGCTGGGTTCTGTCCCTAAGCGTCCTGTTCCCTCTGCTCTGTGTCATCCCCAGTGGGTGCTGGCCTTCGAGATCTTCATCCCCCTGGTGCTTTTCTTCATTCTCCTGGGGCTGCGGCAGAAGAAGCCAACCATCCCTGTGAAGGAAGGTGAGTCCCAGCAAGGCAGTGCTTGGAGCACTCCTACACTTGGGGGCACCCTGAGGCCTTGGGGAGGTGCTTCAGCCTGGGGACAGGGGGGACCTGCAGAGGCCTTTTGAGGGACATTGCACTTGGCAGGGGCTACAGTCAAGGACTGGTGGGGTGTATGTGGTGGGTGGAAGTAGCAGAGTCTGTCCCAGCCTAGGGAGGCTCCCCTGAGGGTTGCAGGACCAACCAGCCTGGGCCTGTCATCAGCATGGACATTTTGCATGGGGAAGGGCAAGCTGGATGGTGCTGGAACAGCCACAGTCCCCCTGAGTTGTTGAGGGTCAGCTGGGGTGGCTCTGGGAAGGGCTCCCCAGTTGTGGGGGAAAGTGACCTAAAGGAAGGCCTTTGCCTGACCTTGGGGCACTCAGAGGCCTGGCAGGATGATAAATTGATGGGACTGGAGCTGAGGGCTCTGGGAGAATTCCAGGTGGAACTCTGATGCCTGCAGGCTGTGCTGCTGGGAGGAGGCAGCGGAGTGAAGCTGCCAGCTCACAAGGGCCTGTGGATGCCCATTTTGATGGGTGCCCTGGCACAGCAGGGCCAGGGGAGATGCTGGGCACTGATGACCCCCGTGTAACAATGGTTTGAGCCTGTTTTTCAGTGTGTCCCGGCGAGGGAGAGCCCAGCTGCCAGCACGGTCTGGCTGCAGCAGGCACTGCCTGGGTTCCTGCCTTGGTGCTGACATGCGCTGTGTGTTGTGTGGTTTTTGGTTTGTTTTTTTTTTGTTCTCTTTTGCTCATGTTTTCTTTTTCTTTCCCACCATCTCCCCTGCCCGCCTGCCCTTCATGCCTCAACTGCATGCGCCAGTCTGTAAGTTGGTGTGACGGGTGGGCTCCTCCCCCCATTCCCTTGCCAGTGCTGGCCTCATAGTCTGGGGAGGAAGAGCCTGGTTTAGATCAACTCACTCTGGCCTAATCCATGCCTCTGTAAACCCCTTGCTGTCCTCCACAGCTGGTGAAGATGAGCTTGGGTGGCACAGTATGGCCCTTGCCTGCTCATCCCTGGGGACTGACCAGCCATGGTGGTGTACCCCCTGGTTGATGGTGCTGGGTTCCCCAGGTGCTGGGGCCACTGGTGGCCATGGCCCCAGCCTCTTGGGCTGCATAGGGCTCTCCAGGCCAGGTGGAGGCTTGTCTTATCCCTTCTTCTTGCCTGCCTCCTGGAGCAAAGTCTGCTGGGTCCTGTCACCCATGTGGTGGCTTGTGGTCACCCAGCCTTGCCCAGTTGCCAAGGGGTTGGGGCTGGCTCCCACCCTGGCACCACCACCAGGTCCCTGTCTTGGCCCCTTATGGCTGGGACAAGCTGGGATGTGGCACTAGAGCCTCAAGGCCAGCAAGATGCCATGCACTGACTTAGTCACCAAACAGTGGCACAGCCACCAGTGTGGGTTCCAGCACCCCAACAGGCTGCTGGCCTATGCCATGTTGCACCTGTCCCTTGTTCCTGCCAGAAGCCTATCTTCACCAGTCACCACTGATTGTGGCCTTGCTAACAGCACTGACCTATCTCTAACCACAGTCATTGGCAGGGTGGTGAGAACAGGGTCCCTGCCTGGCACTGCCTAGTGACAACCTGTGGTCACCATCAGGCTGGGGCATTCTGGGCTTTGCCCTGCCCTGGGGAAGGACACGGGAGGGTCCCAGCAGGGATGATGACTCAGTGCCAGTGGAGGGGGGAAGGTTTGCCAGCCCTTTGCTGCTTCTTGTTTCTTTCATCTTCCCACTCTGTGTCTCCATTTCCACCCACCTCCAGCCACTGCACACTGGGGCAGCTGGGTTTGGGGGGAAGCTGGAGGCTCCGGGAGCTGCAGGTGACGAATCTATTTTCCGTGTTGTATTTTTCCTCCCTTTCTTCTGGAGATCCACCACTGCCTCTGAGGCTACTAACAGGAGGGGCCAGGAGCCTGGAGGAGGTTGGTGGCCATCTTGGGGGCAAGTGGCAGAAATTCGCATTGTTGTGGGGCTCAAGGGAGCCATCACCCAGAGAAGAGTGGGTGGGGGCAAGAGGGCTGGAGCTGGGGTGCTGGAGTTGTTTGCAGCCACACAGAGTCACCAGCCAGGACAGCCCTGGTGGGAAAGCTGCTGACTTCTGACCATGGCCACCAGCCTCCCATGTGCTCACAGACCCCAGTGCGTGCTTTTCTGAACTGAGTGTCTGTTTCTCTGGTGGCCCCTTCCCCCTCCCTTCCTCTTTGCCTCTCCACCCCACTGCCCGCACTTTCCTTGGCCTCTTCTGCACTCTTACTGGCTCCAGCTTTCTACACGGCGGCCCCACTCACATCAGCTGGGATCCTGCCAGTCATGCAGTCCCTGTGCCCTGACGGTCAGCGTGATGAGTTTGGCTTCCTGCAGTACTCCAACTCCACGTGAGTCCTCATGTCCTCACCATGCACTTCCTCTCTCACCCTTCCTGCTCCCACCCGGAGCCTGCCCCTTTCCACACTGGCACTGCCACTCTGGGGCTGAGGCAGAAGCTGGCATCCCCCAAGTGTTTGGGTGCAGACCACCGTGTCCTTGGTGCAGGGGACACGTCAGTCTGTTCTGCTGTGGGCTCCCAGGTATTCAGTACTGGGAGGAGGATGGAGGTGGGCCTTGGAAGATACCTTGAGGTGCTGGGGCTCTCCTCTGAACCCTGGCACACTGGATTCAGTGTGCAGACAAGGGCAGTGGTGCCCCATTTCAGACAGGACTGCTGTCCCCTGCACCTGAGGGGCTCTTTCCCTCAGAGCTCTGGGGAAGGTTTCCCCATCCCTCTGTCCCTGAAGCCAAGGCGGTGCTGGGCTCTCGCAGGGTGACACAGATTCTGGAGCACCTCAGCGAGGCAGTAGAGCAAAGCAGCCTCTTCGACCCGCAGCACCCAGGACTGGAGGAGGAGCTGGAGTCGCTGCGCCGACACCTGGAGGCCCTCAGCAGCCCTGAGCCCAGCTCCATGGAGACCCACTTCAGCAGCCAAACAGGTGGGCTGTGCTCTGCCTGCCCCTGCTGCCTGTGTCGGCAGGGACAGATAGCGCCAGCTTGCCTGGCACCCAGCAAAGTGGTGGTGTGTGACAGTGCCCTGCCACTGTTCTGCATTGTTGAATCGGGCAGGGCCAGCTCTGGGGTCGTGCCATGTCCCTGATGCTGGTGGGCTGCACTGACCTCCCACTTTGTTCCTTTACAGGGTCCAGCTTCACACTGGCATGGGCAGCGAAAGACCAGGGTGAGCTGCGGCGCTTCCTGATGCAGAATCTGTCCCTCCCCAACAGCACGGCTGAGCTGCTCCTGGGCTCCAGTATTGACCTGCGGGAGGTGGGTGACCTCTGGGCTTTGCAGGGGTTTGTGCTGCCCTGTAAATGGCACCCAGCTGGGATTTGTCCTACCCTTCCACCCTACACCAGGGCTCTGCTGGGCAAGCTGGTACAGCACTGGTGCTCCACTTTTGGCACACCTGGCAGTCCTGCTCTCATCTCGATGCAGGTGTACCGGCAGTTTTTTGATTCCTTTCCTTTGGTACCTGATGAGACCCATGAGCGAGATCTGTGGGATGGATTTGGCCCCAGCAAGAAGATGACACAGCTGGAGGTGAGTAGCGATGCTACATGCAGGGGACATGGTAGGGTAGAGCCTGTCCTCTTGTCCCCTCCATATCCCACCCCAGGTGATTTAGGGGTGTCTGTCCCAGTAGAGGAGTCAAGACAGAACATTGTCAGGGGTCAGAGTAGCAGCAGGGATGTCTGGGGTCCATGCTGGTGCTGCCACCAGTTCCCTCAGTGTTATGAGACGCACTGGTGCCTATGCCTGGGTTTACCATTGCAGTGGGGGTTGGCGCTGCAGGAGAGATTGTTTCCCCCTTGCATCTGGCATGCAGGGGACTCCTGCTCCCTGCATCTGCACATCCCTTTTCTTCCGCTCCCCGTGGAGACCACGGATGCCGTGGGGCTGTTCGTGTATGTTTGGGGACACATGTGGAGGGGGACCTGGGGGGAGCCCCCATCCCACCAGCCATCTCCATTCTTCATCTTGTAGAAGAACTTCCCCAGTGGCTGGAGGAGCCTGCAGGAAGGGCTGGTTCACAGGGTGCTGCAGGACCCAGTGGCAGCCCCACACCAGCCAGCACTGCTCCGCATGCTCTCCCGGGCTCTGGGCCTCACCAGCACTGCTGTGGCACCTGCCATGTCTGATAGCCCCCAAGCCTTCATCACCGAGATGGAGGTGAGCACCTAATGGGGTAACCTGGGTTGCTCTGCCAGAGCAGGCACTGCAGCACTGTCCCTACAACTTCCTGCCCTGTAGAACGTCCTCTTCACTGGGCCAGTGCTGGAGCAGCTGACATGTGAGCAGCACCCAGGGGAACTGCACCGCCTCCTGCATGTGTCTCCCAGGCAGCAGCCGCTGCTGGTGGCATACCGGGCACTGGCCTGCAATGGCAGCCGAGTCACCCGCAAGGAGCGCTTTGCCCAGCTGGCCTCTAAGCTCCAGGAGCAGCTGGACACCCCCAAGATCGTCAGCAGGGTGAGAGCTGGGCGGCTGGGGTAGGCTGGTGGCAGGGATGAGACTTGGCCAGGGTTTTCTATTCAGCTGGTGTTGTGTTGGGATGGGGAACAATTACATGGCCTGGCTTCTCCTGGTCACCCCCTTCTCTGACACTTCCCCCCCCACCTCCCCCCAACTCCTCCATGGTAAGACCCCAGATGGTTTCCCCTCTGGTTTCCCCTCTAGCATTTGCTTGGACACTGCCTATTGGATGGGACTGGGTGTCCCCAATATCTTCCTAGGTGTCTCTGCCAGCTTCTCTCCTCAGGACCAGCAAAGCCCTTTGTGACACAATTCAAGCCTGACTTTGAGGTCCCAGTCCATTAATTTGTCCTTTGTAGGAACAGAGGATCATCCTTCCTGTCTTGAGTGATATCTCATGTCCTCACACAAGTCCCTGCCAGCATTTGCCACCATTCTCACTGCCTCACAGCCACAGATGCACAGCAATGAGTCCAGTGCCTTACACAGCTCCAACCTTTTAACTAAGAAAGTGGAGTTGCTACTGTTTGGGGTCCCCTTTGGTCCCTTCCTAATGGCAAGCAGGACCCTGTTGTCCCAGCAATGAGTAACTCCTTGTCCACTCATACTCACAGCTGAAGCTGGAGGAAGTGAACAGCACAGCCACGCAGCACCGCCTCCGGGCCCTCCTTGAGGACCTGGTGGAGATGGAGAAGGTTCTCCGAGATATGGACATCCTCTCAGCACTGGCTAAGCTGCTGCCCAGGGGAGCTTGTGTCAGCAAGGCCCCACCACCCACGGCCAACAGCACCAGCTGGGCCAGCGCCAATGTCACAACTGGCAATGCCACAGCAGAGGAGGAAGAGAGCACCAGGGAGGGCCCATCCAGTATCGACAACCCCCAGGGGCAGTTTTCAGCATTTGTGCAGCTCTGGGCGGGGCTGCAGCCCATCCTCTGTGGCAACAACCGGTAGGAGTGCTGGGCGATGGCTCCGGGTTCTACCTGCGCAGGCCAGGGGTGTCACCCCTTCCTGAGCAGGCAGGATGGGTGCTGTACCACAGTCTTGTGCTGCAGCCAAGGATGCTCCCTGTGTTGACCAGCAGCATGCAGGCATTGGAGTCCGCTTGAAGGCCTTTTGTGGGCAGGGGTGGGGGGTGCCTGCAGCAATGGGTGCTGAGCCTGAAGCAGAGTGGAAAGCCTGAGCTCCCTTTGCAGGACCATCGAGCCTGAAGCATTGAAGCAGGGCAACATGAGCTCGCTGGGCTTCACCAGCAAGGAGCAGCGGAACTTGGGCCTCCTTGTGCACCTGATGACCAGCAACCCCAAAATCCTGTATGCACCTGTGGGCACCGAAGTTGACAAGGTCATCCTGAAGGTGAGGATGGATAGGCTGGGATCCCTGTTCTTCTCCCACCATCCTGCTCTGCAGATGGGCTGTGCAGCAGGGAAGAGGTTGACTGCCAGACAGGCAGCTCCCACAGGCAGTGGGAGGTGGGCGGGTATCTCCATGGCTGCTAGCCATCCCAGAGAGCAGAAAGCCCTTGCCTCTGCCCACTGTATGACTTTCTGCCTGGCCCCCAGGCCAATGAGACCTTTGCCTTTGTGGGCAACGTCACCCACTACGCCAAGGCATGGCTGAACATCTCCCCTGAGATCCGAGCCTACCTGGAGGAAGGCAGGCTGCAGAGGCGCATCTACTGGCTCCAGCAGGTAGGACAGTGTGGTGAGGATGAGCCTGCCTGTGATTTACTGCCCTGGCAATAGAGAAGGGGTTGTCCTCCCCCCAAATACCCTGTAACTTCTTCATGGGTATCATGGGTATCCCCGGTATCGACCTTCTCTTGTTGAGACTAGTCTGCATCCCTGCACAGTGTGCACACTGTCCCCCATCCCCAGGAAGAGCTTTAGGTCCTACCTGTGTCCATGGTGGAAGCAGTGACCTGAGAGGCAGGGCATATCCCAGCTTCTCCCTCCCATGTCTTCCTCTCTGTCTCAGTTGACTGCTGACCTCCACAAGCACCCAGAGATCCTGAATGTCTCCGATAGTGACGTTCTCCACCACTTTCTCAACGGTAGCTTCTCTCTGCCCAATGCCAGCATCCTGCTCCAGCAGCTGGATACCATTGACAATGCGGCCTGCAGCTGGATCCGCTTCATGGCCAAGGTGAGATGGAGCCCTTGGAAACCTGTGGGAAAGTTGAACTACTGACAGCCAGGCTCTGTTGGGCTGAAGAGGGTCAGATCCACTTTTTAAGAGCATGGGACAAGGAGTCCTGGTAGAGGTGGTGGCTCCTGCTGTGTCCGGAGCTTTGGGGTAGATATGTAGGGTGGAGGTGCTCACATACTGTTGACTTCAGGGACTGGGGCTGGCTTTGGGTGGTACATGCTGTACTGTGTGCAGGCTCTGTGTGCTAGACCCATCCGAGGCCTTGGGATCTCACTAGCCTACTGGAACATGTCCAGAGAAGGGCAATGGAGCCAAGGAAGGTTCTGGAGCACAAGTCTGATTAGGAGGGGCTGAGAGCTGGGAGAGCTCAGCCTGGAGAAAAGGAGGCTCAGGAGGGACCTTCTAAGTCTCTACAATTACCTAGAAGGATGTTGCAGCCAAGTAGCGGTTGGTCTTTTCTCCCAGGTGACAAGTGACAGGACAACAGGAAATCTTAAGTTGTAGCAGGGGAGGTTTAGATTGGATTTTAGGGAATATTTCTTCACTGAAAGAATAGTCAGCACTGGAACAGGCTGCCGAGGGCAGTGGTACTACCCCTGTGTTCAAAAATGTGTGAATTTGACACCTGGGGGCACGGTTTAATGCTGGGCTTGATAGTGTTTGGGTTAATGGACTCAATAATCCTAGAGGTCTTTTCCAATTTTAGTGATTCTATGATCCTTCTCCCACTAGGTCAGCGTGGACATCTTCAAAGGCTTCCCAGATGAGGAGAGCATTGTTAACTACACGCTGAACCAGGCCTACCAGGACAATGTCACGGTCTTTGCTAGTATGTCCCTGGGAACCAGCTCTTCTCAGGGGTCCCTGAAACTTTGCCCTTCTGCAGCTGTGCCCTGAAGCCACTGGCTTCAGGATGTGGGTCCCTTGGTGCATGTATTGGGTGGATGAGGGGGCTGAGTGTCTCATGGTGCCTATCCTTTGCCCCATGCTGCAGTCCTGGCTCTCCCACTGACATGGCCTGCTGTCTGTGTGCCTTTGCATCCCATGGGGGTCTCACATCCCTGGCCATGCCACCCATCTCATCCGTGGCAGTCCTCACGGTGCCCTCCCCATCCCTGCTTGTTGCTGTGGGCCAGCTGATGTGGCTGGCTCCTGTGGACTCCCTGCTTCTGCTGCCCACAGGCGTCATCTTCCAGACCAACAGGGATGGCTCATTGCCCCCCCATGTCATGTACAAGATCCGTCAGAATTCCAGCTTCACAGAGAAGACCAACGAGATCCGGCGGGCATACTGGCGGCCTGGCCCCAACACTGGCGGCCGCTTCTACTTCCTCTATGGCTTCGTCTGGATCCAGGGTAAGTGTCAGTGCCCTGCCAGAGCTGCCCACAGTCCTGGCCCCTGTGCACTCAGCCTAGCCTCACCTTCTCTTCTACAGACATGATGGAGCGTGCTCTCATCAACACATTCGTTGGCCATGACGTGGTGGAGCCTGGCAACTATGTACAGATGTTCCCATACCCATGTTATACCCGGGATGAGTGAGTAACACTCACCTGCAGGACCTTCCTCCTTCCACTTTGCAGGCCAGGATATTTTAGCTGGGCAAAGGGAACAAGTTTGGGGGCCTGAAAGAGACTGATGACGCTGGGAGTGATGAGCAACCAGTTAAGTCCAATTCCTTGGACTATTAGGCTCAGGAAGGTAGGGGAAAGTAAAGGAATGGCCCATGGATCTGTTGGTGGTTATGGATTACAGTGGTCTGGAGGCAGTGCCTGTAGAAGTCCCAGACCCACCAACACTTCTGGGCAGGAGGTTGGAGAGGGCCCCATCAGGGGCACCGGGGTAGGTAGGGCCCTGGGCTGAGCCCTTGGCTGCTACCTGCGTGCAAAGGCCTGTCAGCCACGACACTGGATTGTCCTGTGGGCTCACTGGAGAAGTTCTTTTAGGGCACTAAGGAGGTGCTGGGTTTGAGACTGGTTGTCCCTGAGCAGTGGGAGAGCCCCTCCAAAGCCCCATGGTCTCCACAGGGTCTCTGCAGGTCTCTGTGGCAGTGCCACCATCCAGTTCTCCCCTCTCTACCCCATCAGCTTTCTCTTTGTCATCGAGCACATGATGCCCCTATGCATGGTGATCTCCTGGGTCTACTCAGTGGCCATGATGATCCAGCACATTGTGACAGAGAAGGAGCATCGCCTGAAAGAGGTAGGGATGATGGAAGAGATTCCTGGGGAGGAGTGTTCATATCTGAGCCCTGCATTCTGTGCTGGGTCTCTGGTCACCTTCCTTGTATTTCTGGGTTACATGAACTAAGGCAGATGCAGTTCCTAAATCCTTGGGCTCAGCTGGTCCTTCTGAGTGTCCCCTGCTTGAGATGGGCCCTGCCCAGCACTGGAGGGAGCTGAGCTCCTTGGCACCCCGATAGAGGGTGCTGTGTCCTGCCCACTCCCAGCAGCTCCCTTGGTGCTACCCCCTTGCCCTCCCAGCCCAGTGAGAATGGGAGTAGGGGTGCACAGGGCTGGGGACAGCCCTGCTGAGTAGTGTTTGCCGCACAGGTGATGAAGATGATGGGCCTGAACAATGCGGTGCACTGGGTGGCTTGGTTCATCACTGGCTTTGTGCAGCTCTCCATCTCGGTCACGGCACTCACTGCCATTCTCAAGTACGGCAAGGTCCTGATGCACAGCGACGTCCTCATCATATGGCTCTTCCTTGCCATCTATGCTGTGGCCACCATCATGTTCTGGTGAGCTGCCTGGTCTGTGCTGGACAGGAAAGGGGCATGGGCAGTGCCAGGTTCTTGGAGCAAGGGTGCTGGGAGCTATGTGGGCAAGGGCTGGTGGAGGGGCACAAGTCTCTCCAAGCAGCTGATCTGGGGAGCCAATCGCCAGAACCAGATGGTGTGGGGAAAGTCCTGATGGGTTGGGATCCAAGGAGACGCTGTCCTCCCTGCAGCTTTCTGGTATCGGTGCTCTACTCCAAGGCCAAGCTGGCCTCTGCCTGTGGCGGCATCATCTACTTTCTCAGCTATGTGCCCTACATGTATGTGGCCATCCGGGAGGAGGTGGCACATGACAAGATCACAGCCTTTGAGAAGTGCATTGCGGTGAGTTGGCTGCAGCAGCTGGGACCATGCTTAGTCCTAGGATTGCCTCAGGTACCTCATGTCCACTGCAAAGCTACCAAGCTGTCACCAAGCCCAGGGCAAGCCTTTGCCAGTATGAACCAACTCCCTCTGGGGCTTTGGCGGTATCTCCAGAAGGTTTGGTGCCTTTCAGGGCCAGGAGCATTTCTGTGGGGCTGGGTGGGGCAATGCTGGGAAGGAATTCACCCCAACCTGTTCCTCTGGAGCTAGCCTGTGGTTCCTGCTGACCTCCCATTCCCTTCCCTCCACCTCTTCACAGTCCCTCATGTCCACCACGGCCTTTGGCTTGGGCTCCAAGTACTTTGCGCTGTATGAGGTGGCTGGCGTGGGTATCCAGTGGCACACCTTCAGCCAGTCACCCGTGGAAGGAGATGACTTCAACCTCCTGCTTTCCATGATGATGCTCGTCGTGGATGCCATGGTGTATGGGGTGCTCACGTGGTACATCGAGGCCGTGCACCCGGGTATGTGTGGGCAGAGGGGCATGAGGGCACCCCAGACCTTACGGGAGCCTTTTTGCTAGACATGCCCACATGTCTTATCTGCTGGTATCAGCCAGATGTCTCAGTTCAGGGGCCAGCTGTAGCAAATCCAGATGTCCACAGCTGAGATACCAGTCTCCCTTATCTCACCTTGTGGAAGCATCTCAGTTGCTCCCTGTTTTTTTATTGTAAAGTTGAAGCATGAGCCAACCCAACTAAATCCCAAAGGACTTTGTTTCCTAGCACAGACCACAGAGCTGCCCTGAGCCCAGCTGTCTGGAGTGTTCACAGCCCCCACCCTGCATTAGTGACCTGACCTGGGAAAACCCCCAAGCCTGTGCCCATGCCAAGCTCTGACCCAGTCGTCAGCAGCTTCTGCATGGTCCTGGGCGTAGGGTTGGCCCTGACTCCCTGGCGCTGTGGTTGCAGGCATGTTCGGCCTGCCACGGCCCTGGTACTTCCCTTTCCAGAAGTCTTACTGGCTGGGCAATGGGCGTGTGGAGACCTGGGAGTGGACCTGGCCATGGTCACGCACCACCCGCCTCAGCATCATGGAGGAGGATCAGGCCTGTGCCATGGAGAGCCGGAGGCTGGGTGAGGGCAGTGGGGAGCAGAAGTGGGTGGCACAAGGGTGGCCCTGGCTCTGCCACAGGCCTTGGCCATGGACTCCTGTGCTCTCGCCAGGGCAGGATACTGGGCCTTTCTGGGATCTGTGACTGTGGCGTGGGAGGGGGAAAATTGGTGAGAAGCAGAGGGGAAGGGACCACAAGCCAGCATAGCCACCATAGGATGGAGGCGGATTGATTCATTCCCAGGGAGCCCCACTCAAAGCCTGGCTTCACTGCCCTCCCCTGACTCCTCACCATCCTACTGTCACAGCAGAGGAGACAAGGGGCATTGAGGAGGAGCCAACACACCTCCCCTTGGTTGTCTGCATCGACAAGCTCACCAAAGTCTACAAGACAGACAAGAAGCTGGCACTAAACAAGCTGAGCCTCAACCTCTACGAGAACCAGGTTGTGTCCTTCCTGGGGCACAACGGTGCAGGCAAGACTACCACCATGTGAGTACCTGTCCATGTAGACAGAGACCATGTTCCTCTGGCCAGCTGCAGAGTGTGAGGCAGGGACTTTGGGATGTCTCTGCAGGGTCCTGTGGCAGCTGATGCCATGCCCAGAGGGCAGCAGTATGGGTGTGGGGCTAGCACAAACATGGGGCAGGCAGTAGGCTCATGGCCTTGTGCTGATATTGCTCTGCCTGAGGCCGAGCAGATGCTCCCAGAGATGGTGGTTGGGACTGGGGCCAGACTGAGGAATATGAGCTCCCTCACACTGTTGCCTTTCTCCATCCATACAGGTCCATCCTCACTGGCTTGTTCCCTCCAACATCGGGCTCTGCTACCATCTATGGCCATGATATCCGTACAGAGATGGACAAGATCCGGAAGAACCTGGGCATGTGTCCCCAGCACAATGTGCTCTTTGACAGGCTGACGGTGGAGGAGCATCTCTGGTTCTACTCGCAGCTCAAGAGCATGGCAGAGGAGGAGATCCGCAAGGAGATGGACAAGTAGGCACCCTCCAGCTCCTTTGTCTTCATCCATGCCTTTGGCATGAGTGAGTCTCCTTCCTGCTTGCTATGCCAGGAGGGGTGATCTGGTGGCAGAGGAGTCCCATAGAGCAGTTTCACCAAGTATTTTCCCACCCTTGGGGTGTCAGGCTGTGGAAGTGAGCAGAAGATGCTCATAGCCTTACTGCAGCTGGGCAGTCCCAGCAGCCGAAAGCTGCAGATACCATGTGAGGAAGAGGCATTACATACTCCTCACAGGCACTGAGCACCATTACAGCCCCTCCAGCATTCCTGGTGCTTCTGCCCTGTCCCCAGGATGATTGAGGATCTGGAACTCTCCAACAAACGGCACTGCCAGGTGCAGACTCTCTCAGGTGGCATGAAGAGGAAGCTGTCAGTGGCCATTGCCTTTGTGGGTGGGTCGCGGGCTGTTATCTTGGATGAACCCACAGCTGGTGTAGACCCATATGCCCGAAGGGCCATCTGGGACCTCATCCTCAAGTACAAGCCAGGTGAGCAGAGCTGGGCAGAGCCTGGCATGCTCCTCTGTGGCAGCCATGGCTCCTCTGCTGAAGCTTTGTGCTGCCATCAGGGAGGACCATCTTGCTTTCCACACACCACATGGATGAGGCTGACCTGCTGGGGGACCGCATCGCCATCATCTCCCATGGCAAGCTCAAGTGCTGTGGTTCCCCGTTGTTCCTCAAGAGCACCTATGGTGACGGCTACAGGCTGACAGTGGTGAAGAAGCAGTCAGACACCAGGAATGGCACAGGTCTGGGGAGTAGTGGGACCCTTTGTTAAGGCAGTAGATGGCACCAGCTCTTCTTCAGCCCAGCAAAGGAGAAGTCAACACCCAAGTATTCCTATCCTGAGTCTTCTTAGGCCACATGGAGGGCAAAGGGGATGGGCACAGGTGTAGGAGGTCCCAGCTGGGTCCTTGGCCAGACCTTACACAGTGGCATTTGTCTCCAGGTGCTGGTTTTTATTGAGCCTGTGGGTTGCCCACTGAGATGTCCAGTGTGGGCAACATTGCAGAACACCATCCCCAGGCCAATGAGGGTGACACGAAAACCCCTGTGGCACTGGGGAGTAGGGGAAATGTGGTGGGTCTTGGTGTGAAGCCAGGTGTGAACTGACCAATGGGTACTGCCCCTCTGCCCCAGAGCCAGGCCAGCCACACAGCCCCCTGGGCCACTCATCTGTCAGCCCCTGCTCTGAGCCTCGTGTCTCCCAGTTCATCAAGAAGTACGTGGCCTCCTGCCTCCTCATCTCAGACACCAACACAGAGCTCTCCTACATCCTGCCCAGTGAGGCCGTCAAGAAAGGCTGCTTTGAGAGGCTCTTCCAGGTACCTGCAGGGGTGGCAGAATGTGCAGGCAAGGCGTTGTGGCACTGTGGACAACTGTCCTCCTCACACAGCACTTTGCTCCCACAGCACTTGGAGCAGAGCCTGGAAGAGCTGGACCTCACCAGTTTTGGGCTGATGGACACCACACTGGAGGAGGTCTTCCTGAAGGTGTCTGAGGAGGACCAGTCTCTGGAGAACAGTGACGTGGGTACGGGCACTGGCGGGGGAACAAGGTGCTGCTGGGGTGAATGAGGGGCTGTGTGATCTTGCTGGCCTTGGTGGCTGCAGGAATCTCCTGTCCCAGGTAGAGGAGAGATTTCCAGCAGAGCCCATCCTGGCTGAGGGCAACCAGCCTCTGCTCCACTCTGGGATAGTGGCTATAGTTACTCCCACCTGGAATAGTGGCTAACTCTGGTGTCCTCAGCACAGGTCTCCAGAGGATGCCAGAGAGATGCTCCAAGGGCTGGAGTACCTCTGTCATGGAGCCAGGCTGGGAGAGCTGTGGGTGTTGACCTGGAGAAGGCTCCAGGGAGACCTTATGGCACCTTCTAATGCCTAAAGGGGGCTTGAAAAAATGAGAAAGAGGACTTTACATGGGCAGATAGTGTTAGAATAAGGGGGGAATGGTTTTAAACTAAAAGAGGAAAAGTTTAGATTAGATGGTAGAAGGAAATTCTCCCCTGTGGGGGTGGTGGAGGCCCCTGGCACAGGTTGTGCAGAGGAGCTGTGGGTACACTATCCCTGGAAGTGTTCAAGGTTGGATGGGGCTTGGAGCAACCTGGTCTAGCAAAAGGTGTCCCTGTACATGGCAGGGGTGTGGAATGAGATGATTGACCAACCCAATCATCTTCCAACCCAAACCAGTCTGTGATACGATCCATCCCCAGTTGGTGCCATGCTGCAATGAAGAGTAGCGTGGCTGGTGGCAACCCACATTTTTTTCTTTCAGACGTGAAGGAGTCCAAGGATGCCCTGCAGCCACCCGCCTCTGAGCTGAGCCCAAAGTCTGAAGCCAACAGAGAGCCCCTGCCCGAAGCAGCCATGCCAGAGAAGCCCGAGGTGGAGCTCAGCAACCTGGTGACCTGCTCCAAGCTGGCGCAGTCGCAGGCATCCCTGCGCTCAGCGTCCTCGGTGGGCTCCGTGCGTGGCGATGAAGGTGGGGCTTATTCCGAATTCTTTGGGGATTACGCGCCCCTGTTCGATAACCAGCAGGACCCCGATAACATCAGTCTGCAAGGTTGGTGCCGCTGGTGCCCGGCCAGCGGCAGGGGCCAGGGGAGGCACTTATCTGGGACATGAGGGTTTGCCCAGGGTAGGCAGAGCTGGCCTAGTCTCTTGGGGTATGTGGTTGTGTCTGAGATGAGTGGCTGTGACTGCTGGGACGAGAGCCTGTGGGGAGGGGGCTGATGAAGCAGCCAGCACCCAGACAGCCACAGCCTGGGTGGGAGGGCTGGGAACAGGCTCCTTCCACAAGTTTGCGCCCCATACTGGTAGGGTGGCATGAGGATCTCATGCCAACGTGTGGAGCCAGTGAGAGCAGCCTGTGTTGGCTTTGCCTCTGCCTCCTTTGGGTCTCCAGTGCCACCTTGCAGACTTGCCCCACTAACATGCCCTCTTCCTACACTGGCACCAGTTGGGTTTCTTCTCTTGGTCCATGGGCACAGAGTCACCTTCCAGGTGATGGCTTTACCTGTCATACCCTGCCCTGGGTGCAAGGCTCTCCCTGCCTGGATGCTGGGATTGCTGGGTAGAGAGGGTTCAGGAAAGCCTTGAGGTTATTGCTGTAGTCAGAGATCCTGTTCTGGGTTATCTCACAACTCTTGTGACTAATTTAGGGATGTACCACCTCTTCCCCCCATCAGGTCTGTGAGAAGCAGAGCTGTGACAGTGCTGTGACAGAGCTCCCACTGTCTTGCTGGGACTCCCTCCTGTGTCTTGTCCCCTTTTCCTGACTGTGCTGACCCCCTCTCCAGCTGGCAGAGCTGATGGGAAAATGGAGGGGTCCTAGAAAAAAGCAGCAAATTAGATTGTTTTTTTAAAAAACTATTGTTGAAATTTTCATTTTGGGGCCGAGAGGAACCTGCCAGCCAGATACCTTGCTTTCCACTGCACTGCTGCTGTGGCCCAGTGGCAGAGTTGGGGTTGGGTGCTGCCCTGACTCTTGGGGTGGCTGAGCTGGGCTGAGTGTTTGGCTCAGCTTCCTGGGAGCCCAGGCAGGTGTGGGAGCAACTGTGCCAGAGGGCTGATGTCCCTTTCCCTCCCAGAGCAAGAAGCAGAGGTGGAAGCAGAGGATTGTGACCTGGCAGGTCAGGGGAGCTTCAAGCTGGAAGGCTCGTGGCTGAAGCTGCGCCAGTTCCATGGGCTGATAGTCAAACGCTTCCACTGCGCCAAGCGCAACACCAAGGCCCTCTTCTCACAGATCCTCCTGCCTGCCTTTTTCGTCTGTGTGGCCATGACTGTGGCGCTCTCCGTGCCTGAAATAGGTGCATGCAAGCCACCTACCTACCTGCATGCTGGGAGACCTGTTCTGCCTGCCCCAGTGTGGCCACTGGCTGCAGGAGGACAAGGCCAAGGCAGTCTCCCTGTATGCAGTGGTGCTGTGGGTACGAGCAGGTTCCTGTCTCTGTCCCCACAGGTGATCTGCCACCCCTCATCCTCTCGCCATCCCAGTACCACAACTACACCCAGCCTAAGGGCAACTTCATTCCATACGCCAACGAGGAACGGCATGAGTACCGGTGAGAGCTGCCACCACTAGTGAGCAGCACCCCGTGCCCAAGGCCCATCCCTGACTCCATCTGTGGGACTGCAAGGGGGGCAAGTGGGGAGGGCAGCCCACAGCAGGCTTAGTGCCTGGGCTGGTTCAGGCTTGGAGCAGAGCCCTGATAGAAAGCAAGCTCTATGCTGGCCAGGGTGTCTCTGGGAGATGTGCCAGCCCTAACACTGTGACTAACAGCTCAGTCATGCCAGGCACAGGCTGTGTGTGCCCATTAGTGCCAAGGCCTCAGGGAGGTCCCAGAAGAAGATGGCCATGGTGCTGAGACTTGTCTCCTGCTCCTTGCTCCTGCAGCATTAGGCTGTCTCCCGATGCCAGCCCTCAGCAGCTGGTGAACACTTTCCATCTGCCCTCTGGTGTGGGGGCCACCTGCGTGTTAAAGACACCCTTCAACAACACGCTGGACCAGCCCATGCAGACCCTCAACCTCAACAGCAATGAGTCCAAAATGCTGGCAGCCAAGTACTTTGATGCCATGTGCATCGACTCCTTCACCCAGGGCCTTCCACTTTCCAACTTTGTGCCGCCACCTCCATCCCCGGCTCCCTCTGACTACCCCATGTCACTGGATGAGGACCTGCTCCATGCTTGGAACTCCACAACCTTCTCCACTGTTAAAGGTATCAGCTATGCTGGGTGCTTTTGTGTCTGGGATTTGTCTCCAGCAGGGAGATGATGCCTCTCCTCCCTTAAGTGGCTCCAGGGACCCCTGGGAGTACCTGTTAGTCTGGCCTGGCCACACAGCCAGAGCTTTGTTGGGCTGAACTTGTGGGTTTGGCTCTGGAACACGGTCCTCATTCAGCCCCAGCCATGCCAGTGGAGCCCCTTGGATGGTGACACTGTCACAAAGCCCTGTGGCCAGCCTTGCGTCACCTTTGCTGGACATGGTCCCCAGCACTTTCATTCTCCAGCCACACTTCATGGCCCATCTCTGAATCTCTCTTCCCCCAAAGCTTTTCACACATCCATCTCTTGGTCACCAGGACCCTTGCTGCCCAACCCTCATGTTATCCCCAGCAGCTGAGACAGGCAGGAGCCTGGCTGTAGCCACCCCTTCTATTCCTCAGGGACTGTGACCTCAGCCCCTGCCCTGCCCCGCATCATCCATGAGCCCATCAAGTGCACGTGCTCCATGCAGGGGACTGGCTTCTCCTGTCCTAGTGGCGTGGGGGGCCATCCCCCGCAGATGAAGGTGGTGACAGGGGACATCCTGACAGACATCACAGGGCGCAACGTCTCTGAGTATCTGCTCTACACCTCGGATCGCTTCCGGCTGCACAGGCAAGAGGGGAGGCTGGGAGGGTCTGCCGTGCACCATAGAGCAGGTGTGAGAACCAGGGGCCTGGGGACATCTGCCCCAGGGTGCTGGCTGGAGTCAGCAACATGCTTAAGCATGGTTCCACCCCTGGAGGTGGGGGACAGCAGTTTCAGCTTCCACAACAATGTCTTGTTCCACAGGTATGGGGCACTTACATTTGGAAATGTCCAGAAATCCATCCCGGCCTCCTTTGGAGCCAGGGCTCCGGCCACAGTGCGCAAGATTGCTGTGCGGAGAACGGCCCAGGTGGGACAGCACTGCATCTCAGGGGAGGGGACATAGGTGGGGAGGAAAGGGGACACCCCTGGGATGGCTCTGCCACCTTGCTCTCCAAGTGCTTTGGGAGGCTCCAGCCATGGGAGAATGATCAGCAGGTCGCCCAGCACAGTCAGCAATGGCCTGTTCTCCCCACAGCCTTGAGCACAGGACACCTGCCCTGTGGCTGGCTGTCACTCCCATCCTATCCCTCCTTCCCAGTACATCTCTGGGCCCAGCTCTCTTGCCATCTCCCCCTGTTCTGCTCTCCTCCTCCAGGTCTTCTACAACAACAAAGGCTACCACAGCATGCCCACATACCTCAATGCCCTCAACAATGCCATCCTGAGAGCCAACCTGCCCAAGAGCAAGGGCAACCCTGCTGCCTATGGTGAGGATCTGGAGGTGTTTGAGGGCAGGAGCATGTCAGAAAAAGCATTAAGGGCATGGTCCAACCAGGCTCCAAAGTGCAGTGTCCACCTTGGGCCAAGCAGGCTAGTGTCCAACTGGAACAAGGGTTCACACACCTCAGCTCTGAGATATGAGAGCTGGGATGTCCCAAAGTGCCGTTTGAAAGTGCCTGGGGTTATGACATGTCCAAGGGTGCTCTCCAGTGAGGGGAGGGCTTGACCTTGAGGTGCTGAGTTGCTTCAGAGAGCCTAGCTCCTTCTGAGGTTCAGGTTGGAAACCCATCCTGCTCAGAGCCAGGACCAGGCAGACTGGGAACAGGGGTCTGTGTCCCAAGCCAGTTTTCATGCTTCCATGTTTCTTCTTGGTCGTTGTTGCAGGCATCACAGTCACCAATCACCCCATGAACAAAACGAGTGCCAGCCTGTCCCTGGATTACCTGTAGGTCCAAGGAGAGGAGGGTCTGAGGGAGGGTGGCTGTCCCATGGGAGGTAGGGGGCTTTTTACTGGTGGTTGCAGGGGAAGGCCAAGGCTTCTGCTCCACAGGCTGTGTGATGGGGAGGACAGGGTGGCTGTGATGTGGGGGTCCCTGTGCCATGCCCTGCTCTGTCCCACATCAGAGTGGGTGGCTGTTCCCAAGACAACCAAGGGTGATGGAGTCCCTGCTTTCTTTGCTCCCCATCCAGCCTGCAAGGCACAGATGTGGTGATTGCCATCTTCATCATTGTGGCCATGTCCTTTGTCCCAGCCAGCTTTGTTGTATTCCTGGTGGCCGAAAAGGCCACCAAGGCCAAACACTTGCAGTTTGTGAGTGGCTGTGACCCCGTCATCTACTGGTTGGCCAACTACATGTGGGACATGGTAAGCAGGACACTTGGCCCCACTGGCCAAGCCTCTGGAGCTGTGCCAGGGAGTGGGCAGTCACAGAACTTTCTCTCTTCTCCAGCTAAACTACCTGGTGCCAGCCACATGCTGCATCATCATCCTGTTTGTGTTTGACCTCCCAGCATATACCTCTCCCACCAACTTCCCTGCTGTCCTCTCCCTCTTCCTGCTTTATGGGTATGTTGCACAGAGATCAGGAGGCACTGGGGATGCCTCCAGAGTCTTATGGGGTGGTGGTTTTAAATGAAAATTTAGTCATTTAGACCAGATATTAAGAAGAAATTTTTCTTAATGGGGTGGTGAGGCCCTGCCACAGATTGCCCAGAGAAGCTGTGGCTGCCCCATTCATGGAAATGTTGTAAGGCCAGGTTGGGCAGCTTGGAGCGCTAGTGGAAGGTGTCCCTGCTCACGGCCAGGAACTGGATTAGATGATCTTGAAAGGTCCTTTCCAGTCCAAACCGTTATGTGATGTTCTGCATCTTCTATAGCTGGTTGGGTGTGGTGACTGTGAGGGCTGGAGCGGGGGAGCCTGGGAACAGCAGGATGGCAATGGGCAGTCCCAAGGCTGGGGGCCCCTCTGCTGTCATACTGACGTGTGCTGCTTCCTCTCACCTCCCCAGCTGGTCCATCACCCCTATTATGTACCCGGCCTCCTTCTGGTTTGAGGTGCCCAGCTCCGCTTATGTCTTCCTTATCGTCATCAACCTCTTCATTGGCATCACAGCCACTGTCGCCACGTTCCTGCTGCAGCTCTTTGAGCACGACAAGGTACCGCATTCACCGCTCTGCTGACAGCCACCAGGAGGGAGACGCTGACATCTGTTTGTGGCGTGGCTCAGGCTGGGAGGGACCTCAGGAGGTTTTCTCTCATCAGCCATGAGACCTGACTGGGCTGGATTTTGGAGATCCTGATCCTACCACTCACTCAGGGTTGTTTGATGGTTGTGTGCTCTCTGGTGTCCTCACAGGATTTGAAGGTGGTGAACAGCTACCTGAAGAGCTGCTTCCTTGTGTTCCCTAACTACAACCTGGGCCATGGCCTGATGGAGATGGCCTACAATGAATACATCAATGAGTACTATGCCAAGATTGGTATGGCTTCTTGTTCTCTCCCTCCCTTGCTCCAGGGCATGTGGGGCTGGAGGGGACCATGATGCTGGCACATCCCCCCAGCCTGCCCCCATGGAGTTGTCCCAAGGCCCAGAGCAGCCTGGAGCAAAAAGCCAAGGGGGTGGACTAGATGAGGCACAGAAGAAGACATGGCTGAGGGTCCGCTGCCTGTGGTGGGCTATCATTTATCTGTGCTATGACAGGAGGGATGGGGGCTGCAGGGACTTTCCTTCCAGACAGGGTTTCTTGGGGGCTGCACTGCCCAACCAACTTTTGCCACAGTTTCATCCTGGCTTCAGAAGCTCCCTGCTCTCTGCTTTTTGAGCAGCTTCTGTATAAAACCCAGGTGCTGCTGGCATTATGAGGGACAATTTTGGGTCAGGATTTGACAAATGCCTCTGATTCCACTCCCAACTGGGTTGATTCATCCTACTGAATTTGAGAACTTGCTGGATGATTTCCACAGCGCCATACACTGAGAGGGAACTGTGTTGCGACCAGCCCAGGCAGCTGTGGTGGGAGAGCATGGGAGCTGTGTCAGTGTCATGGGTCTCTCCTCTTCCTCCTATTCAGGGCAGTTTGATAAAATGAAATCACCCTTTGAATGGGACATCGTGACACGGGGGCTTGTTGCCATGACCATTGAAGGCTTTGTTGGCTTCTTCATCACCATCATGTGCCAGTACAACTTCTTCCGGAAGCCCCAGTGAGTGTGGCACAGGGCAGGGATGTTGGGGCTGGCCATGGGGTAAAGATTTGCCATTGGGACCCTTGAGTTTCAGGCTGCCCTTCTGGTGGTGTTGAGTGGGAACTGCCCAGGCCTGGCAGGGATGCAGCTCTTGGTCTCACATTCCCCTCTGTCTCTGCCCCCTCCCACAGGCGCCTGCCTGTCTCCACTAAACCCATTGAAGATGACGTTGATGTGGCCAATGAGAGGCACCGGGTCCTGCGTGGTGATGCCGACAATGACATGCTAAAGATCGAGAACCTAACAAAGGTGGGGGTTGCATCAGGCTGCAAGGAGACTCCTGGGACCAGCCCAGCCCAGGGATGTGGGTGGGGCAGTGGGTCCAGGTGGCTCCTGGTGGGTTGAGTCCCCATCCCCTTCCCTGCCAGGTGTACAAGTCTCGTAAGATTGGGCGCATCCTGGCTGTGGACCGGCTGTGTGTGGGTGTGCGCCCTGGGGAATGCTTTGGGCTGCTGGGTGTCAACGGTGCAGGCAAGACCACAACATTCAAGATGCTGACAGGGGATGAGAGCACCACAGGTGGAGAGGCCTTCATTAATGGACACAGGTAAGGGGGCTTGGGGTTGGAGGGCTCCCAGGATGAAGCAGCGTGAGTGAACTGGTGTGTCCCAGTGCAACTCTGGAGCCTCGTGTCCTGGGTGACCATCAGCCTGGGGTGTGGGGCAAGAGACAGTGGCCCTATGCTAGGGCTGCCCACTGGAGATTTTCCTCGGGGAAGATGCTCCAGTGTAAAGGCGTGTGAAAGGGGGCTCAGCAGCAGTCCTCACAAAAAGAATTCCTTCTTCCCACAAACCTTTAATCCTCTCCCACAGCATCCTGAAGGAGCTCCTGCAGGTCCAGCAGAGCTTGGGCTACTGCCCCCAGTTCGACGCGCTCTTTGATGAGCTGACAGCCCAGGAGCACCTGGAGCTCTACACCCGCCTGCGTGGCATCCCCTGGAAGGATGAGGAGCGGGTAGGGCTCTGGGCAAGCAGATGGCAGCATCCAAGGCCTGGTGCTGTGCCACAGGGATGGCATCTCACTGGGCAACAGCGACTGAGCTAGTGCTGCTGCTATTGTGACAGTGCCTCCCTGGCAGTGGGCCCATATGGGCTACCAGAGCCAGGCACATGCACTCGCATGTCCCCACCCGTGCTCATGGCTGTGCCAGGGGTGGCTATGAGGCTCCCCTGATTGGCACATGGCTTGTAGTCCCCTTGGAAGCTGACACGCCAGAGACTTCTGCCTGCTCGGCCAGCCCCATGGCCTTGGCAGGATGACAGCAGTTCCCCATGCCTTGCAGGTGGTCAAGTGGGCACTGAAGAAGCTGGAGTTGACCAAGTACGCAGACAAGCCCGCCAGCACCTACAGCGGGGGCAACAAGAGGAAGCTATCCACAGCCATCGCACTCATCGGATACCCAGCCTTCATCTTCCTGGTGCGCCCTGAGGGTAGAAAAATGACCCCAGGTGGGAGGTGCCCACCCCCTGCTTCACCACACACCACTCATTTCCTGGATTGTGGGATAGTGGTCTGAGTTGGACTCAGGACAGGAAGGGAGTGGCAGGGTCCCTCCCAGGGCTGGCATGTCTGAGGGTGCTGTCTATCCCCCAGGATGAGCCAACCACAGGGATGGACCCCAAGGCACGGCGCTTCCTCTGGAACCTCATCCTGGATGTCATCAAAACTGGTCGCTCCGTGGTGCTCACGTCTCACAGGTCCAGGGGGGTTCTGTTAGCCCATGATGCCTCCAAGCACCTGGGGTGCTGTGTGGGAGGGATAGGGCTCCCTGGTCCCCAGGGAATGGCATTTGGTAGGGGGAGGCATGGGACACCTTCTGCTGCCTTCTCTCATCCCTGCTGGTGGGGCCAAAGCACTTGGGTGATGGGCTGGGAGGCCCAGCTCTCCACCTACCCCCACCATAGCCCTGGCATTGTCCTCTGATGCCCCCTCCGCTGAACCCTCCCTTGTCACCTCAGCATGGAGGAGTGTGAGGCCCTCTGCACCCGCCTGGCCATCATGGTGAATGGGCGGCTCAAGTGTCTCGGCAGCATTCAGCACCTGAAGAACAGGTAAGAGCCTGGCAGGAGCTCATTATGGCTGCATGAGGCACACAGGCAGCCTGTGTGTGCTGCTGGCCAGGGCGGGGCTGGGTCCCCATGGCTGGGTGATAGTGTGGGATCCATGACATGATACTGCCTCTGTGTGGGTGCTGCTTCAGAGGTGGGTAGGGAACAGGGTCACTGAAGTGCTCTGCCAGTGGCCTGGTGTCCAGTAGTGGCGGCCTGAGAGCACTGTCCCCTTCCATAGGATCATGGGGGTGCAGATGAGGGGCCAGGTCCTCATGGGGTGCCTTGTTCCTGTGCAGGTTTGGTGATGGCTACATGATCACAGTGCGCACCAAGTCCAGCCTCAATGTCAAGGAGGTGGTGAGGTTCTTCAACCGTAACTTCCCTGAAGCTGTCCTCAAGGTGAGCTGCCCATGGTGGCTATGCTGTCCCCTGCCAGCCCCCACATCAGGGCACAAGCAGCCTTCATCCTCCATGGGGTGATGGGAGGGAATCTGGGAGTGAGGGCTCAGTGCCCCCTCTATGACCACCCCCCAGGAGCGTCATCACACCAAGGCCCAGTACCAGCTGAAATCGGACCAGATCTCACTGGCACAAGTTTTCAGCAAGATGGAGCAGGTGGTGGATGTGCTGGGCATTGAAGACTACTCTGTCAGCCAAACCACACTGGACAATGTAAGACTGGAGACAGCATAGGCAGCTGGATGCTTGTCCCCAGGGAGTGACAAAGTGCTAGGCAGGATCCGACTTTGGGGCAGAGGTTTGAGCGAGATGGGGAACATGGTGGCAGCCACTGCATGGCAGGATGCACTGGCTCCTCACCTGGCAAGCATAGGATGGAGATGCCTGCAAGTACCTGAGTCTCCTGCCTCTTCCTCCTCAGGTGTTTGTGAATTTTGCCAAGAAGCAAAGCGACAACCTGGAGCAGCAGGAGACTAGCCCCAGCTGTGTCCTGCAGTCACCCCTGGAGCGCGTGCTGAGCCTGCTGCGCCCCCGCACTGTCCCCACTGAGCTGCGGGCCCTTGTGGTGGAGGAGCAGGAGGACCTGGAGACTGACGACGAAGGCCTCATCAGCTTTGAGGAGGAGAGGGTGAGAGGTTGTCCCTATATCTGGGTGTTCCTGTGGACCACAGGTGGTCTCACCTGTGTCTGTGCCATGGGCCCTGGGACTGGGTGCTGTGACACCACAAAGGTGGCACAATGGAGCCAGGGCTGGGCCCAGGAGGGGTGGGGACTCTCTTGGAGAGGTGTCTGCTCTGCCACCTGTGCCAGACTCTGGCCCCAGATGCCCTGGGTGGGCTGGCTAAGTGGGCAGCCCCTGAGCCGTGCCTGTCTCCCTGCTCAGGCTCAACTCTCCTTCAACACGGATACGCTGTGCTGAGACCCCAGGGACAACCATGTTGTCAAGCCACCAAACCCTTTTGGCGTCTCCCCTCCCTTTGCCCCGTGGAGCGGAGTTGCCACAGCCGGAGCCACATGCCAGGGAGGACACACTGGGTACAGCAATGCCTGGATAGACCTCAGAAGCCACCACTGGGATGGCTTTTGCCCCCTTCAGCTCCAGAGCAGCATCACTGCATGGTGCCAGGAGCATGGTCCTCAACATGCTGTGGATGGAGACTGTGAAGGAAAGGACAATGGCTCGATGCCAGCACTGCCAGCCCCACTCACTTTGGGGCAGAGACACACAGGCCTGTGAGCGGTGCCTTTGGACACCCGTGTTGCACTCACTCTAGGGACCCTTGGCTGTGGGTACCGCCCCAGGCCTGGCCCCATGTAGCTAGAAGAAGGATGACTGCTTCCACATCACACCTGGCTGATGCTGCCCTGGGCACCACAGGGGCAGGTGCTCTGGTGTTCCACCCACGACCGATTTCTGTCATCAGTGGAATGTCACTGGGGGTCTTGGCCCCACTGGTACATCCTGCCCATCCTGGGGTCTGTTCACCCCAGCCCTGCCTGGCCTTGGGCACTGGCTTTGTCCCCAGGCAGCAGTGCCATTGCAGAGGCACGTGGGGGGGCAGAGGGGTATTTCACAGGGTATTTCACATGCTGGCACCAGCTATTCCTCCCCTCTGCCCTTAATCATGTCCCTCACCCTCAAGTCTCTCACCCTGCCTCCTGCCTGCCCTCACCACTTGCTTCCCCTATCACAGGGCATTGCTGCAGCTCTGCCAGCTTTCTGCTGTGTCCCCTTCCACGTCGCTTTTGCCCTGGCACTTGTTCCTCAGTGTCCAACCCTGTACAGGATCCACCTGCACTAGGTTCTTATTGTTGGGTCACTGGTGGTACTGGAAGAAGGGTTGCAGCACCCCAAGATGGCCTTGGAAGCTGGTGGTGGAGTGGCCTTAAGGTACGAGGGTGGGACAGTCTGGGTGGGTGCCAGTGCAGCCTGGCAGTGGTGCCTGAGGTGGTGGGGAGGGAAGGATGCGCTGCAGTAGTGGGACTGGCAGTGTCACTGGCCAGAGTGGGCACCTCCTCAGCCAGCAGTGCCCCTCCTTTTTGCAGAGGGTCCTGCTGCCTTGTCACCCACAGGGACTATGGCTGGTGCCTGCAGCTCTCAAGAAGCTGCAGCTGTGCCCAGAGGTGGGGTGGTAGCAGGGCCTATGATGCTGACCCTGCCGCCCCCCACTGCTGGCTGGAACAGTCTTTGGCAACGCCCCAGGGCAGTCATGCACCTTCCTGGGGAGAACACACGGTCCATCTGCCCTGTGTGTTCCGATGCCCTCTCTGCCTCCTTGGCATGGGCTTGGCTGGAGGCCCTGAGCAGCACCAGGGACCTCAGCTGGCTGCCACGGGAGGTGGGGAGAGGCTGGCTCTGGTCCCACTTGGATGCAGGAGTAGGGCCTGACTTCAACTGTCGCCATGCCCCCTGGTCCCATCAGCCCCATAGACCATCTGCAATAGATTGTGATACAATATACAATATTTTCAATAGGGGGAAATCTGGGGGAAGCTCTATTTTCAGGTTTTCCAGACCATATTTTTTTTAAATGGCATATGGGAAACTGTCTGGATCTGGGATGGGTTGGAAGGGACAGAGGTGCATGTTCCTGCTCCTATGCTGGCCATACTCTGCCTTCCCCAGGGGATGCTGGGGAACAAGCCAGCTCAAAGTTTGCCCTTTGCCATCAGGGAGAGGGGGTAGTGTCATCTTTGAGTCCCCAGCTGTTATCTTGGTGGCACCCTGGGGCACCCCAGGGTGGGCAGTGCTTTTGTGCTCTGGGCTTTATCCTTGCACCATACCTGCCACACTACACTTTTGTTCCAGGCTCCAGAAGGGCACTGGCAGCTCAGTCACAAAATGTCTTCCCTGTCCACCCAGTCTTCCCCCTGCCCACCATGCTGTCATCCCCATGGCTTCTGAGGGTCAGTGGAGGTGCCCACACAGCCTGGGTGGCAACAGTGGCCTCCCTGCCCTGGGCTTAGGGCTGTCTGGGCACAGTCGCTGCTAGAGTCACTCCAGCAGCGGAAGGTAGCGCCCCAGGGCATTGTCCCAGGGCAGGGGTGGCTGCTGCCTTAACACTGTTCACTTCATTGACTTTGGCCCCGCTTCCGGCCTTGCCTCTCCCTGCACGTCCTTGGCCACCAGCCGTGGGCATAGCGCCAGTGCTACTGCTGCTATACTCAGCCCCAGGCATGGGGCCCCTGGGGGTGGGGACGTCTTGGAGCTGCTTGTATATTGCTACCAAACAAAAATAAGATGAAAATAATGATCGTTTTAAATAAAAAATAAACTGGATCCATTGAGGCTTTGTAGCTGGGCATGGGGGGAATGGCAGGGCTGGGTGCCTGGGAGGGCCTGGAGGAGGAGAAGAGTGGTAGTGCCCAGGGTGGGGCTGCAGGATCCTGCTAGGGGCAAGGAGTGCTGGGCACAACACAGGTCTATGCCCAGTGCTTGTAATCATTCAGGCAGTGTGGGGTGGCTGGGGGTACAGGCAGACGTGGCAGCAGCTGGCAATGTCACTAGCTGCCCTTATGGGCCTGGGGTTGGCAGCAGCCACGGTGGCGGGGCCCTGTAGCAGGGCATCCTGTCTATGCCGTGGGGCCAGGCATGGGTGGGTGTGGGTGCACCCCGAGCAGGAATGTGGGCTGGGAGGGGCTGTGGTTTCAGCTGGGACACTCAGGGTGCAGCCAGCAGTGCAGCAGGAGCTGCCACACAGCATGGCTGAGAAACCCCAAATCCAGCTCTTCATCAAGGTGAGGGGGGTCCTGAGGTCGGTGCCCCAGGCCAGTGGGTAGCCCTGGCAACCAACCCTGGCAGCGTTGCAGTGGGGGGGGGGGGGTGGGGGGTGGGGGGTGTGGCTGGGCTGCCCCTGCCCACTGCAGTGCCCAGATGTGGTGCATTAGGCAGGCAGGGAGGCAGATAGTGGGCAGGGGGTCGGGCACCAGGTAGGCAATGGGGCTGACAACAGGCAGTGGGGCAGGCACTGGGCAGCAGGTAGGTGGGGAGACAGACAGCAGGCAGCTCAGGCTCTTCAGGGTGTACTGTTTGCTGATTCCTGCCCTACAAGCACAGGGTCTGTGGAGGCTAAACTTGGGGAGGTTGGACCAGGTTCCCTCCTGAAAGTAGGGCCGTGCAGTAGGGCACCACAACATCTCTCTGCCCCTTCCAGGCCCTTCCCAGCCGCTGCCTGGCTGGTGCAGTCTGGCTGTGCAGGCAGGACGGGGCTCACCTGGGATTGTGGCTGGGGGTGACAGAGCCACCAATATTGCTGTCATCTTCCTCTGGCACATCTCTGCTGCTGTCCCCTGCCACTGCCACCCCTGCTGCCACTACTGCTCTCAAGCCCTTGCCCCTCGACACTGAGGCCGGAGCAGCCTGGAGGTCCTTGTCCTCAGAGGGTGCTAGGGCCAGCACCTGCTGTGCCATATGGCTGCTCTGGACTGTGGCATTGAAGCTCTGTGAGCTGGCAGAGGCCAGGAGCTGGTGCCCTGCCTGGCATAGCAGGTACCATGGACTGCAGGACAGCTTGCCAGGCTGAGCTGGGGCATGTGCCCTATCATTTTCACCCTGTACCCTTTGGGGCTGCCCCCACTCAGGCCATGCCAGGGTGAAAGGACATCTTAGCTCTCCTTCTGTGCCCACAGGCAAGTGAGGATGGGGAGAGCGTGGGGCACTGCCCCTTCTGCCAGCGGCTCTTCATGGTGCTGCTGCTCAAAGGGGTGCCCTTCACCCTCACCACTGTGGATGTGAAGAGGTGAGTGGCCATCCCCTCCCAAGGGGTGCCAACTCTGGGGCCAGGATCATGTGCAGAGTGGGGGGTTGGTAAGTCCCCAACACTTTGGGAAGGGATGTGAAGGGTGGGCACTATGGGATGCATGGAGGTTTTTTTACCTCCCCAGGTGACCATTGGTGCTGGGGGAGGTTGGCAGGTATTTCCTTGGGCACACAGTGAGGCAGGAGGGGCCTGAGTGCACTATCTTTTGCAGTGATGCCCCAGAACTCCCTTTGCTTGGGACATGTGTGCACAATATGAACACACACACGCACACAGAGTGCCCTGCGGAACCCTGGACATGCCAGGCATCAGTGGTGTACCCATCTTCCACAGGGCGCTGGATGTGCTGAAGGACTTTGCACCAGGTGCCCAGCTGCCCGTCCTTCTCTACAATGGCGAGCCCAAGACTGACACCATCACCATTGAGGAGTTTCTGGAGGACCAGCTGGGCCCCCCCATGTCAGTGGCTGGTGCTGCCTTGAGAGGAGGAAGTGGCCCCCCAGAAAAGGGCAGGACAAGCTGAGGGATGCAGATGAGCCTGTCAGCCTCTGCTACCTGCCTCAGCTGTGCCCATGTCCCCACAGGTGCCCCAGTCTGGTCCCGCATTACCCGGAGTCAAGCCTGGCTGGGAATGACATTTTCCATAAGTTTTCTGTCTTCATCAAGAACCCGGTACCTGCACAGGATGAGGGTGAGGAGCGGCTGGGGGAGTGCCCCATGCAACCTCTTGGGTGCCACACCGCAAAGCCTAGCCTAGTCACACTGAGCTTTCCCAGTCCCCCCCACCCAGTCCACAGTCAGGTCTGTCCAGGCACCGCCCTTCTACACAGGCCAGCATGGCTGAGTCAGCTCTCTGTGGGAGGGCAGAGGCAGGTGCTAGCCTGAGCCAGGTGGGAAGAGGCTGACAGGTGCTGCCTGGACACAGGGAGGGGCTGGCAGGAGGCCGCAGCAGAGCAGGGGCCCCATGCCCGGATCACGGCTGTACTGTGACCTTACCGCCCTCCTTGCAGCATTGCAGCGCAGCCTGCTGCGCGCCTTGCTGAAGCTGGATGAGTACCTGAGCGCCCCTCTGGAGCACGAGCTGGCCCAGGACCCTCACCTCCGGGCCTCCCAGCGCCATTTCCTTGACGGAGACCACCTCACACTTGCTGACTGCAACCTGCTGCCCAAGCTCAACATCGTTCAGGTAAGCCACTGGCATCCCAGTACCATGCCTTTCTCCTTTCCCTGGCATCCCCATGCCCTCACTTTCCTCTTGGTGCTTACAGCAAGACCCTGCTCCTTTCCCAGTTGTTCTCTCAGTTCTGTGTCCCCCAGCATCCCTCTCCCAAGGAGCCTGCCCAGCACAAGGCCCTCCGACAGATCCCACTCCTCTCTGCATCCCCTCCTAAGTGCCAGCCCTCAAATTCACAGTGCCAGGGATGTTCCTGGCTCCCTGCCACCCTTCCCAACTGGTGCCTGCCCTGGTGGTAGAGACCTTGGCACAGTGTCAGGCAAGTCTCCCCCATTTGTGCCTGCAGGTCGTGTGCCAGCACTACCGCCGCTTTGGGATCCCCAAGGACCTGCAGGGTGTGTGGCGGTACCTCAACAGTGCCAGTGAAACTAAGGAGTTCAAATACACCTGCCCCAATAGCCAGGAGATTATACAAGCTTATCGTTCCGTTGTCCGGGCACTGCAGTGAGCCGGGCACGTGCCCTAGTGGGTGCAGGGCCAAGACTGTGGTCAGGCAGGAGGTCAGCGCCCACCCTGCCCCTGCCTGCCTGCAGGGGCTCAGGAGAGCTGTGCCACTCGCACCCAAATTCCCTCCACTGGCACCCAGGTGCTGGCAGCAATCTGCAGTGCACCGAGCCCTTCTTGTGCCACCCACCCTTCCTCACAACCAGGACAAGCTCTGTGGCCCCTCGAGCATCAGGATGAGGACAAGGGGACACAGCCAGGGGCACCATCGGTGCCAAAGCTGTGCCCACCTGAGGGCAGGGGCAGAGCTCGGCACAACAAGCTGCCCTGCAGCCACTTGCATAGGCACGCTATGCCACCCACCTGGGCTGCAGGCACCACAGGGTGCCCTCACACCTGCACCAGGTGAGGTGGCACACCCATAGAGACCTAGGAATGGAGCTGGAGAGGGATGGCACAGGCAATGGGCAGAGGTCAGTTCCCCCCAGAAATCTCAGTTAGGAAGCTCTCAACAGACTTGGGTGTTGTGAAGCAAGGAAAGCCCAAGCTAAGCTTCAGAGCTCCTGGAAATCAATAAAAGCTTTGCAAGCAAGACCAGTGTGAGTCTGGAGTGAACACTCCAGCAGCTCCTCCCTTACAAGGCTTTGTACTGACATCCTCATCCTCTCCCAGCGTGCAGCAAGGCAGAGCCCACCCTCACAGCTCTCCAGAGGGGTTGGCCAGGTTCTAACCACACACCCATCAGCCCATTTGCAAAAAGCTGGCAGAGAAGGGAACTTCTCTGAGGCCCGGACGCCCAGGTTCAGCTGAAACAGGCTCAAGGCTTCCCGAGAAAGGGAGAGGCAGAATGGGGAGACACACCCAGAGAGACCAGCTGGCTAAAAACACCTTTACTGGCAAGAAGCAAAGCACAGGTAATTTTTCCATTCCATGGTATCAAGGCTCCATCCAAACTCCACCAGTTCATGGTAAGTGAGGTCAGCACCTTCCCTGCCAGCAGGGAAGAGCTGCAGGGGAAAACCCCACCATGCTGGTGTCCCCTCTGTTCCATTTGTCCTGCCCAAAGGTCCTGCCACCACCCCAGCTGAGAGGTGGCTGCTGGCTCTGTTGTCTCCCTGGGTCGAAGAGCCCAGTAGGTCTGGAACGACAGGGACACCTCCTTGTTCAGACATAGGGTCCATAGGGCTGTCATCGGGGTACAGGACATCACAAGTCCTCAAAATTCACTCCAGATGGCGCCTTCTTGCTGAAAGGAGATCAGAGCCCCGAGCCCCGCTGCCACCATAGTTATGGAGCAGAGCCCACAGGGTGCCCAGTGAGCAGTACCCAGCCCCAGCACTGACCTTTTGAAACCAGGGTTAATGAGAGACTCCCCATGGACCTTCCTTTTGGCTGGCAAAGCTGAGCCAGAAGCACTACTCTTCCTGGGGCTGGGGTCTACCTCAGTCATGAACAGGCAGTACACAGATTACAAGTTACCAAGGAGCTCTGGCAGCCCTCCCAGTCCCTCCAGGGCCAGGGGGAGCCTCTGGGAGCCCAGCCTGGCAGGACCAGCAGCCACAGAGGGCAAGAAAGGACCAAACTTGGCCTCCTCCCAAAAGGAGCCATGGATCCGCCACAGCATCCAGTCTGGAAGCACAGCAAAGTCTGCCCTCCTTCTGAGGCTGGCAATGCCCAACCTTTGACCTGAGCATCCCAGACACCAGGACAACAGGTGGCTGCCAGCAGCCACAGTCAAGGGCATTCAGAGTGTCCTGAAGAGCACATGGATACAGGGACCAGCAGCCTCCAGGAAGAAGAAGACAAAAGATTGTGGGACCAGGGCAGGTGTCCCTGGCAGTGCCTACCTGGCAGGAAGAGCTGCTGGCTCTGGGCAGTGTTCTTCTCAGGGCTGCAGGAAGATGATAACGTCTCCACTGCTACTGAGACAGGAGCCAGAGCCAAAGCTTGTGACAACACTCCCCAATTCTGCATGCAGCACTTCAAGCCTCCACAGCAAGCTCCCTCCACAGTCAACCTGAGCCCCATTCTCCTCTCAGCACTTCCATCCATACTGCTGCTCCAAAATCTTCCCAGACCCCTCAAACAAAGATGTCTGTAAGTTGACTCCCACATTCGGGATGCTGGTGTGGTGCTGGATGGATGGTGACCACGAGGACAGGGCTGTGTTTCCACACAGAGTCATACCACTGTGCCCTCTGGGCCCAGGCAGGGTCTCTTCTGCCTGCGAGGGTCTGGTGCAGACCCTGGCCAGCTCTGAGAACGGGCCAGCCCGAACAGGGAAGTGATGGGCAGCAGCTCTTCTGCTGGCCCACTGGGACTGGTGAGAATAAACCACCTGGGGTGAAGCCCTCTCCTGCTGCAGCTGAACTGGGGCGCCTAGGGCACTTTAGGTGGGGGTGATCCCATGAAGGTGGCAGGAGCTGCCAGCTCTCCCTTCTTCTAAACTCACCACGGACCTTTCAGGCGCCTCTCCAGGCTCTCGATGCAGCCGGCCATGCCGAAGATCAGCGCCTGCAACTGGCTGCGCGCCTCGGCGGCGGGCAGCTGGGCGAGGGCCAGGGCCGGGCACCGCGGCTCCTCCGGCAGCCACAGCGTGGCCGAACCCGGGCCCAGGCTCAGCGCGGCGGCCCCATGACCCAGGGCGGCCCTGCGGGGAGCGGGGGTGAGGGGAGCGGGAGAGAGAGGGAGCCCCGGGCGAGGTGGGGCCTAGGGTGGGGGCAGCACGGGGCGAGAGGGTGCCCGTGACGGGGGAGGTTCCAAGGCGGCGGCACCCACCTGAGCATCGCGCCGTGCTCCTCCGGCGGGCACCGCTGCAGAGGGAGAGGAGGAGAAGAACGTGTCCAACACGCCCTAGCCTGGGTCCAGATCCATCTCTGCCCCGCCGGCACCCCAGGTCTCAATCCCGGGCTCTCCCACCGCCCCCTGTCCCCCGGAACATACACAGCCGAGCACCGGGCAGCCACCGAGCTGCCCGGCCCAGACCTCCATCGCGTCGGTCACACTGCGGGAGGAAGCAGCTCAGGTAAGGGCCCCCGCGCGGCCCCGTGTCCGCTCCCCACCTGCTCCTTCTCCAGCCCCGCTCTCACAAGACGGTGCCGTCGGGTCCGCAGTAGCAGAGGAATCGCCCTGTCCCGGCTCGGAGCAAGTGAAAGGGCCCTACCGGTTCCGCCATAGCAGCGGCGGAAAAGGGGGTGGAAGGGGCGGGTACAAAGGGGGGGTGGGAACGCCGTATCCTGCCCAGGGCTGGGCCCGGCAACTCCGCCATGGTGAACCTCGGTGTGCGGCGGGTGGAGGATGGTGTGGCCGCCAAGCACCCGGTGCGCCGCGCGGGGGACGGGCTGGGGGGCCTGGAGGGGCTGAGGCTGAGGGGGCCGGGTGGGCTTCCGGCCCCCGCGCTGACGCCTCCTCGCAGGCGCTGCAGCAGTACGCGGCCTGCCAGTCTCACGCCTTCATGAAGGGCATCGGCACCTTCCTGGCAGGTATAGGCCCGTCCAGCCACCCCGGCATTCCCCGAGATGTCCTTGGCCGCTCCCCCGGGGGCAGCGGGAACGTCCGGTAACCTCGGCCCCCGTCTCTGCAGGCAGCGGGGCCGCCTTCGCAGTGCAGAAGCTGGCGCGGCAGAAGCTGCCGTACAGCCCGCAGTGGAGCCTGCTGCTGGCTGCCGGTAAGTACCCAGCCCGAGCGGTAGTGGGGTGTTTGCCATTGTTATGAGGGTTCGTCTCTGGCTCCAGGCACCTCCCTGTGCCCCGGCCCCCAGGGCTCAGGAGGGTTGGCGGCAGCTGGCAGGTGCTGCTGGCGCTCCCAGGAGCACTTCGGCCGCCCCAGCTGCAGGGTCCCTCGGAAGCTACGTGGTAACCAGAGCTGAGACGCAGAAATGTTCCAACTTTTGGATTTACCTGGAGACAGGCAAGTCCCCACAGGAGCTCGCCATGACTGGTCAGCCCGCAGGTACAGTCATATCTTCCTACTGCTTTCCCTGAGCTTGTCGTGCCTGGTTCTTCTCTGCTGCAATAATTATTTTGCTGTTCCTGTCTTGTAAGCTGGTGACTGTCATTGCCAAAATCTCATCCCGGCACCCTGCAGCCAAGGGGTGGGAGCCAGGAGCACCCATGGTGGGTGGAGCTCCTTACCTGGTTTCATGCCTCTCCCATCCCTCTGTGCACCTGGCACAGTGGGTTCCTCAGCAGGGCTGGTGAAGTGGGCTAGGTGCACTTGCTGCTGCCTCCTGCCCCGTGTGCTTTGGGTATTCATGAAAGCCAGCACAAAAGGCTCGTTTGCTGGAAGAGGAAGGAGTAGGTAAGGGGTGGAGAGAGCAGCTGAGGTGTGGAGGGATTTGCTGCTCAGTAGGGTGGCAGAACTGGAGGGGCATCAAGACAAGTGCTGCTGGACAATTCTGCTCACTGCTCTCTCCCACACATGAGCTCCTAAAGCTAGGCCAACTTGAAGAGGCTTAATGTGCTTCACCAAGGCTCTGTGGTTCTTTTCCTACCCTTGGCAAACTTACCAGGGTGGGTACTTGAAAGTCCAGGGAACTTGTGCTTTCTTGTTGCAGAAAACCTCCCCCGTGCAGAGGACAGGGATAGCATCGCAGCACTGGTGAAGAGGAACAGGTACGGTGACGTGGTGGAGTAGCCAGCAGAGCACAGCATTCCGTGCCCATGTCCTGCTTCACTCCCTCCTGCCTGTCCAACCTGATGCTGCCCATGCTGCCTGTGAGGGCGGTAGGCGTGGTGACACTGCTGGAAAGCTCAGAGGACTTGATCCTGCAGTGAGAGCATGGTGGAGATACCTCAGGAATTGCTGCTGCCTGTCCCATGGCCTCTGCACATTGCACTGCGGATACAATAAAAGTTGAGAGCTGAAGGCACTCGTTGTGGATGAGGTGAAGGACAAGAGCAGGTGATGAATGCTGACCTGAGGCAACCTCTGCAGTGAATGCTGGAGCAGATTGCTTTGGTCCCTCTGTGGTGATGGCTGTCACAGTCAGCACCTAGATTGCTCTGAGATAGCTGCAGGCATTGACAGGTTTGGGCAAAGTTGTGAGGGCAGAACTGTTGCTGTGTCCCCTATGTTTCCTAATCCCAGCCAGTCCCCCTGTCCTTTCACTGCAGCAGCAAGGCTTTTTATACTTACCTGAATAGGCCCGAGTTGAGCCTCATAGCTGGGTGGCCTCTGGGGTGTTTTGTTCCTCTACAACAGGGGTGACCGTGTGCCCAGGGCCCCTCTCTGCAGTGCTCACCTGACATTGGCTAGTCCCAGATTGCCCATCCAGATCCATAACTACTCGGCAAGGCAAAGGTACTGTGTAGAATCCCATGCACACAGTGGGCCATGTGGGGGTTTTCCATGTCAGACTCCAAGTCTTGACTAGGTAAATTGTCTGCTCTTGGTGGATGTCCAGCTCTGATGCAGCTGAATTTCTTTGAAGAGAAAACTCAGCCTGAATTTTGGGAGCTGCCCGGGTTCTTGGAGCAGGGTTTCATCTTCAGGAACAAGTGCCTTTTCCTTGTGATAGATAGGCCCTGAACCTCACAACAGGAGGGAGTCCCTGAGCTGAGGAGATGAAGAGCTTGGGGAGGAAACTGGGCTTGGGGATTCACAGCATCATCTGACCTGGAATCAGGTTTGCCCTGTGCAGAGAGATGGGGAGCAGCCAGTGGAAAGCTGAAAGCAAAGTGCTGCAGGGAACAGGTGTGTTAAGTAAAGCATGGCATTCCAGGAGTTCAGCTGGAGCAGGGAAGGGTGTTGGGAAGTTAGCAAACCCACAGAGCAGAGTTGGTGGAGTCAGCAGGAGCAAAGAGGGCAGTGAGAACTGCAGCTCTCTACAGCCACTTCTCTCCAGTGTTTGTGGAACGTGCAAGGTAGGGGGAGGCTTCCCAAAGGATTGAAGGCTGGGACCAGTCCCATGCAGCTGCCGAGAACCACAGTGTGTGTCCTGGTGCCTCTGAACGGCCAGTGACTGCAGCAGCAAATGTGAGCTGCTTTGCTGCCGCCCTTGAGCGCCAGTGTTGGGCCCTGTCAGTGAAGGCTGCTGGCAGGTTGTTTTGCTGGAGGCTGTGGCAGTGAGGTGAGTGACTGCACCTTCAGCACTGGGGAAACATGAGCTTGGTGACTGTGGGTGGCTGGAGCTCGTCCACCTCCAGGTGGACGTGGGTCTGGAGTGAGACTTCCAGCCCACCTTGGTCTATTTGAGGTCACCTCCAGGCTGGTAGAGTGCACAGAGCCCTGATGGTGTCTCAGTACTGGATGGGCTGCAACGGCTGAGCTCTTCGGGCATGATCTTCGAGCCAGACATGTATCTGAGGGACTCTGTCCTTGTGGGACAGCCAGCCTGAACTGCCTGTTGCTGATCACAAGCCACTGAGCCATAGCAGTGGTTACAAAGGTTTATTTCAGATTATTAAAAAAACTCAAACAAAACCAAACCTTCATGTTTGTACATCCCTGTTACTCAATTGGAAATGAAGGTGCATCATCCTAGCTGCCTGGTGTGGGGTGATGCCAGGCTCAAATCCCAGTGCAGAGCAAAGCCCCACATTGTGGGAGCCCATCAGCTCTGTGCCAGCATAGCCATGCACCACAGAGCTGCAGGAACTGGGGTGTGCAGGAGTCTCTGGCTGTGGCAGAGGCAAGTCTGGCATAGGAACTATGGGGATAGTGAAGGCACCATGTCTGGTTGTTGAAGTGGGACCTGGAAGCTGCCATCTTCCCACATCTGGTTGTTGCCAAGTCCTTACCCAAAGCTGAGGCAAATGGTCAAGGCCAAGACCTTGCCTTTGGGAAGGTCAGTGGGGTTTGTGTGTCAGCCAGAAAGACACCATGGGCTTCAGGTGATGCCCAGAGCTCCCCAGGAGGCAGGGCTGATGCTCTGGGGACAGGCTAGTGATGTCGGCTATAAGGACTAGTGTAAGTAATATTCCCCATTCATACACATACACATGAGAATGAATCCTGTTGTTGCTTGGGCTCATTGGCCCAGTTCAGCTCAGCTCTGGTGGCAAAAAGATGTCCTAGCTCTGAATGTCCCATTCCCAAGCCTGCTCCAGGGTCCCTCCCTGAGTAGTGCTGGGAAAAACCCTTCTCCCACAGGGCCAGTGATCCTCTCCTGTCCTTCATTTCCTGCAGCTTGAGGGCAAGGGGAGGGCAAAAGGGGACAGCTTTCCTTCTGGGATGGTGTCAGGCCTTGGAGGAGGACATTGAGCACTTGCCACATACCAAGCATTCAGACTGTGGAGCCTCCAGCAGGTAGGATGGTGCTGGTCCTGCAGCTATGGCCCACCCTGTCCCTGCCATCAGATTATGCTGGACTTGCTGTGCCGGAGCAGGCAGATGGCAGTCACCAGGGATGTCAGGGTGGTGACCACAAAGAGCAGGATGAGGATGACCCAGTAGTTGTACAACATGCTTTTGTGGGAGGAGGGCTTTTCTGCCGGGATCATGTTGGTGAGGTTCAGCATGTAGCCCAGGGCCCAGCCAATGGAGGTTTCTCCTGCCTGTGGAAACAGCATGGCATGGTCACCAGCCAGCCAGTCCAGCTGCATGGGCCTCAGGAGACCTCAAAGTCATAGAATGATGGAATCATTGAAGTTGGAAAAGACATCTAAGATCATGGAGTCTAACCTGTAACACCAGCACTGCCAAGGCCACCACTAAACTGTGTCCCCAAGTGCCACATCTGCACGTTTTAAATCCCTCCAGGGATGGTAACTACCACTTCTGTGGGCAGCCTGTTCCAATGCCTGACCACACTTTCCATTAAGGAATTTCTCCTAAAATCTAACGGAAACTTCCCCTGCCACAACTTCAGGCCATTTCCTCATCCTGTCACATGTTACCTGTGAGAAGAGACCACCCCCCCACCTGGGTATAATCTCCTGTCAGCGTGCTGTAGAGAGTGAGGAGGTCCCCCTTGAGCCTCCCGTTCTCCAGGCTGAGCCCCACCAGCTCCCTCAGCTATTCCTCATAAGACTTGTGCTCTAGACCCTTCAGGAACTGCCTCAGTGTCAGCCCAAGGGAGAAGAGTGTGGGGGAGCCCACAGCCCCCTGAGTCTCTGCTTGCCCACAGGTCCAGCCAGCCCAGGGACAGAGCAGTGACCATCCTGTGCTGAACTGGGCTCATCCCCTGCGAGTAAACCTTGTGTGCTCAGGCCAGTCCTGATCTCCTTGCACAGCCCATGGCATATGCAGACAAAAGTATCATCCTGCCCTGAGGTAACTTCCCAAAAAGCCTCAGCAAAGCATTTTGTGGGATGGCTGGTGTCTTGAGGGCTAAGGAAGGGCTGAAGGACCTGACCCCAGGACCACCTCATAGACAGCTCAGCTCATTTGTTTCCATCCCCCAGGAGATCCCTCCAAAAACTGAGAGTTCCACCCTGCCCCTGTTCACTGAGCTCTTCCTTGGTTCTGCTTGGCTCTTTTTCCATTTTGCATTATTTCTCCTGCAGGGTTCTTTGGCCTAGCTCCAAAGAGATCGCAATGGAACGGGGATGCTACCTACCTTCTTCTGGAAGGCAATGTTGGTGAAGGAGTGGTTGTTGAAGCTGTAGCCTTTGGTGGTGAGCAAATACACAAATGTGCTGACAGCGCAGTAATCTGGCAGCCTCTTCTCCAGCTTGGGGGCTTTCTGGAGCAGCTGGGTGGGATGCACAGAGGGAAAAAGAAGAGGGGTCAAGCCAGCCATGGCCAGGTTTGTGTCTGTGGCCTGAAGCTCAGGGTGGTTACATCTGTGAGGCCAAGGCTGCCCATACCCATCTGAGCCTCCTCCCAGTCCGATATGGGAACCATCAATTGCCTTACCCCTACTCCATTGGTGCCAGGAAGCCCAGTGACCTCCAAGGGCTTCTCTCAAAGCTGGATGCTACCCCACATGAAGCAGCCCCCTCCTTTCCACAATGCGCAGGGAGCCCACCTCACTCCAGCTGGTGGCACAGATGGTCTCTGCAGCATCCTTCAGATCGCTGGGCAGGTGCACGGGTCTTCTCATCACAGTCTGGATGAAGTCCACCGTGTAGAAGAAGGCAGAGAAGGCCTGATGGAGGGAAAGGAGCAGCTGTGGGACAGGCTGGGAGCAAACTCTCTCACCATGAGCTGACACTCTGGCCAGTGTGGTGGGCACCAGCAACCACTGTTACAGAGCTGGGGGTCTGGCTTTGCTGCCACAATATGCTGGGGACAACCTGCCCAGCCAGCAGCTGTGTCACCACCCTCCTCCATGCCGGGACTTACAATGAAGTCTCCTGAAACCTTCGGCTGGAAAACACCATCAAAGGAGCAGCGGGAAAAAGAGCAGTTGGTGAAGTCAAAGAGCTTGCTGACATGCAGAGAACAGAGGTTCCCATTCCCGGTGCCGACCAAAATAACAGTGGTGTTGAGGGCAAGGCTTGGCCTCTCCTTCTCCGTGCAGGGGCTGTCATAGATGCTGCTCAGCAGTAGGCTCTTGTTGTAGCCCATAGGCCAGCAGGGATAGGAGACAATTTCATGGTAGCTCTCAGCCTGCCAGAGGAGGGACACACACATAGGGTGCATGAGCTGTGCCATAGCCACAGCTCCCCTGGAGTTTGAGCAGTGAGTCACACAGCAGCTGCCAAAAGTGTCTCAAAATGGCTTGGGGTGTCTTGGCTCTTAGCCAAGGGCTGCATCATATAGTGGAGATGGTGGGCAAAAACCCTGGGAAAACAGGAAAGGGTTGAGGGCAAAACCCAAGTTGGCTAGTAAAGGTGTTCAGCTGGTCCAGGACTGAGGGTAAACACCAGAGTGAGGGGGAAAACTGTAGGGTCGTGACAGCCAGCATCCACATCAAAGCACATACTGTACCTGAAGGAGCTTAGAGAGGAGCCTCTTGAGGACCTGATCCCTCCCATAGCAGAGAAAGCTGTGTGTGTACACTTTGTATGCCTGGCCATACAGCTTCAGCATCACCTCATTTCTGGGGTTTTCAATTGTGTCCCTGGTTTCAAAAGTGATCTGTGTGGAAGCACCCCCAAAGTCCATGGCCCCCAGGGTCTTCTTCTGAGGCTGGATCCATTCTCCAAGCCATCCACGCTGAGCCAGGGAGGACAAGAGAAGGAATAAGTGTATGATGATCTGCCCAGCCACCACAGCCATCCCACTGAATGTCACTACCCCCTGCCCACCTTGATGAAGTTCTCCAGGAGATAGTTTGCAGTGACCCAGCCAAAGACCCCTTCCTCTTCCCCTGACAGGATCTTTGCTCCCCGGAAATCAAAGGGGTACGTCTTCAGCGTGGCTGCTACAGCTCTGAGGACAGCGTCTGACACCTGTGGGTCTGCAATGCTGTGGGCCAAGTGAGAGGGCAGAGTGACAGGCCTGTGCCACAGTGCTGCAGAGCCCTCCCTGTCCCAGCAGCCCTTGAGGGGGCCAGCACTGCCACAGTAGGGCCCAGGAGAGAGCTGAGCCCTTGCCTGGGTACCCATAGGCACATCCTGAAAAACCACCTGCTAATTTCCTTTATCTCTGCTGGAGGAGGCAGGTGAAAGGAATGAAGTGGGTTCCCTCCTGCTGGGATGGACAATGGGGTCCATCCTGCCTGGGCTGAGTGAGAGGAGCACAACTCCTCCCCCCGTGTGGTCTTTGAGGGGTGATTATTCTCACTGTTTCATCATTCAGCCATCAGGCTGGCAGTGAGGGCAAAGGATTTTCCTCCTAACATCCAAAGTCTGTGTGAGTTTTCCTGGTGCTGACCCCCCACCAGCCTCTCCACTAGCACTGTGCTGGCTGTGCCCTGCAGTGCATATCCTGCTCTGAAAGATAGGACCACTTCTGCAGGGAACACAGCACTGGGCAGCTGGGTGCTGAAGAGCTTTGCCAAGCAAAGGGGCAACACTTCAGCCATCCTTCACCACCTCCGTCCCTGCTGTGCGTGGCAAGCTGGCATGTCAGAGTGGCATGACAGGGCCCCCCTGAGCACTCACTTGAGCAGGCGCATGCCAGCCGTGGCACCCAGGTAAAGCGGGGTGCCGGTGTGCTTCTCCTTGGGCACATCTTTCAGGGCCAGGTTCAGGCAGTGCTCCAGGCTTGTCCCGGCCGCCAGAGGGTTTGAGCTGTAGCTGGAGATGCCAGGACCTGTGAAGAGGAAACAGCATTACTCCCTGCTGGTGAGGGGATGATGCTCAGTGGGAAGATGCCTGGTGAGCAGCTTTTCCCCATCAAGGCTGTCTGAAAGGCAGTTTTCTGTGGGCATGAGGCCATCCAGGGTCCAGCCACATCTCCCAGCCCACACTACATCCCTTGCTGGCTGACAGTCTGGGAAAGGTTGATAAATGGAGAGTGAAAAACTGACCCTGGCTCCTCACTGGCCTAGGCAAGGAGATGGATTGTTCCCTGGTGGTTCAGTACTTGCCAGGAAAAGATAAACCACAAGCATGCATGGCTGCAAGCCTTGCCGGGTGTTGGGAGACATTTTAGGAATAGAGCTGAACCCATTAGAGCATGTTATTACACCAGTGAATACAGAGGGAGGCAGCTGGGCATGGCAGGGGCAGTCACACCATGCTGCCCTGCCCCAGGCATGCAACAGACACCACCACCAGCCCTCAGCCCCCAGCCCCAGGCTAGGGCCAGCCCTTACCCTCCACATCACACATGCTGTGCTCGCTGACCACCCCGGTGTCATTCTCCTTGTCTGCAGGCCACTTGTAGATGAACATAGCGGTGTGGGAGGACCCAGCGTCCAGCACGATGCCGTACTGCAGGGGGAAGGCAGTGAGTCAGGCCTGGAGGCTTAAGGTCCCCTGGCTGCTCCAGTCCTTCCCAAGGGAAGACACTGGGTCTCAGTGCACAACCACTCCTACCCTATTGGTGCCCAGCAGCTCCAGAGCATCATCTGGCAGAGGCAGGCTTTGCACTGCAGCCTGGCACTGCCAGGCCCACACCTGCCCAAACAGGGCACTCCCTGGGATGTGATTAGGACTGTGACACTGGCCATTCTGGGATACTATTTGGAACAGGGACTCCAGCTTTTTGGGTAAAGGGATTCCCTTGAGTGCAGCTCAGGGGACTCTTCCCCCACTGCAGATTACCATCACTCTTGGCTGCCTGCTGAGCCATACTAGCAGGTCCCTGGGACTGGTGGTGGGTAGGATCACCTGAAATGGCTCCTTGGGATGCTCTTGGCCAAAGAAGGGCAGCCAGGCCCCTCATCCCTCCTGCCCTTGTATGGCTTAGCCATTCTCTGGCTATAAATAGCCCTGTTCCTCCTGCCAAACAAGGTTACCCAGCTCCATACGTGCTCCCTGCAGCATCCTTGGGCGGACCCCTGTGCCTGACCCCTGCTGCCCATGGTCTTGGGCCTGCCCATGCTGGCCCCCGCTGTGCCCCCTCAGGGCTGTGAGTACGGTATACTTGCCTGCTGGCACCCAGGGCTTTGGCAGGGCTTTGTGCATGTGGGACAGTCCTCAACACCAGCATCTCCTGGTGGCACAAGGATTTTTCTAATAGAGCCCCCTGATCAGACCCTGGTGATGCTGCAGGAGCAGGGGACATAGAGGGGTCCCCACTGTGACCCCACACTGGGACAGTTTTTCAATGCCAGCTCTATCTCTGCTGTCTTCTGTGTCACCCATGGTCCCAAGGGTTCTGCCCCAATGCAACATCACTCAGCCCAGCCCCAGTCAGAGCTGCTCAATCCTAAAGCCCCTGTAGAGGGGACAGAGAGGACAGTGATGTTCCCAAAGGCTATGGGTAGGGCCTGGGGCGCCTGATCAGTGTGTGGCTCTGCCCAGGAGAGGAGGCAGATGGGGACATTGAGAATTTCCCATGTGCTGCTGCCTGGCACTGTGCCCGGCTATGCCCAGGACTCAATCCCCCATCCCACAGGCTCTCCTGTCTGGCCCATGTCGCATGAGGGGCTCATCCCTGTCCCCCCACCATTCTGCCTCTCTCAAGGGTGGTGCAGTCATGCAGCACCCAGGTTTGCAGTGAGTTGTGACAGGTTTCCTTCCTACTGCAGTAGCCACAGCAGCCACAAGATTTAGAAATTGCCAGAGATACATTTGCCAAAAGAAGAAAGAAAAGGGCTGTGAAGAGCAGGCAGCAGCTCAGGACACTCAGGCCATGAGCTCCACTGTAGATCCATGAGGGAAGGATCAGCCCTCAGCAGCAAGATTACTAATCCAGGGCGGTTTTAGGGCAATATTCCAAGCAAAGGCGCTGGAAAGGGAAGATGTGGAGCTGTAGCTCAGCAGTGAACAGCACTATCCAGCAGCTAATGTGGACTGACTCAGCAAGGACCACATCTTGTCCAGGCTGTTGGAAGATGTGTCTAGGGTCTCCCATAACAGGACTGACCTCTAAACCATGTGGGCATCTTTTGGGCTGAGTTAAAATAACACAAAGTTCTGCATTCTCAAAACACTACTGAGCTTTGTGTGAAAACAATTCCTCAGCACCTTCCTGGTACCAGTCCCATGGGAACAGACACTAATGGACACCGGAGCACACACTATGCTGGAACTTACAGCACTTGGCATGTCCAGGAACCCTGAGTCCCTGGGCCAGGCCTTGTGCAGAGGAGGGTCAGGACAGAGCAGGTGATCAGGGATGCTTGGCCCCAAACCGCAGCACTGCCTGCAGATTAGAAGGTTTTACCACTCAGAAAGCAAACAAGCAGCAAAAAAAAGCACAAGAAGAAAAGTTTCTGTGAATTAATTTGGTTTAAAACCAAAGGTCCATCTTGGAACCAGAAAGAAGAAAGGCTTTCCAAGCTGATTCAAGTACTACATATGGGGGTCTTGGTACTGATCTAATTCCTCCATGTTTTAAGAGATAAAATCCACTTTGAAACCAGCTCAGGGCACTGCCCAAGATGCCCCAGTATGTGGCAACAGGTGGCAAAGAAAGGCGTCACAGAGAAGGAGTTAATAATTGGTAGTTATACTAAGAAGAAAAAGGGTCATCTTAGTTAAGCCAGCTCGTCTTCTCATTCTAGTCTTCATTATGTATGACAAGCCCAGAGAGAAGGCAGCAGCACATCTGGCATGCAGGCTGGCTCAGAAAGTTTCCAAGTAAATTGCTTGGGATGAGAAAAGGGGTTTTAGATGAACTATTTTTCAGGATAAGAGCCTGGAATTATTCTAAAACAAAAGACTTGGCCTACAAAAGGAGTACTTGGCCAACAAGAAATTGTTCAGGAACTTCTTTCATCATCAGAATTTACAATGAAAAAGAAAAAAAAAAAAAAAAGCGGCTTGTATTCAAAGGAAAGTGCATTTGTCACCCAGCAGCACTGGCTCAGGCAATGCAGTGGAGATGCTGGGGTGTGCAGGGGAGCCCTGGCCCAGGCAGAGCCACAGCAGCAGACACTGACTCGGCTGTTCTGGCCTGGGGGGCTTCTGTCTTTCGGTGTGTCCAACAGATTCCCCTCCCAAAACGCACGTTCTAAGGCACAAGGATGGGTGGCAGAAGGTCCCACAGCCGGGGGTCCCGCAGCGGAGGTGCCACACAACGGTTCTCGCTACTGGGGCAGCTCCATCCCTGCGCACCCGGCGGGGGATGCTCTCCGCGACCCTCCCCGCAGATGAGGGACCTCTCAGTCCCGGCGCCTCCCGTGACGCTGCGGATCCTCTGACGCCGGCGTCTCTCCCGCACCGGTGATCCTGCACACCGGGAATGCCATACGCCGAGGTGCCCACGGCGACTCCCCCAGCCCCTGGCAGCCCAGGACCTCCCGGTACCCGCCGCCACTCCGCGCTCGGTGCCCCCGCGCCGCTCTGTTCACCTTGAAGCCCGGCGGGCCCCGTGTGTCCCTGGAGCCGAGGAGGAGGAGGAGGATGCCCAGTAAGCAGCCGAGGGCCAGAAGCAGAAGCAGGGCGGCCAGACGGCGGGCCATGGTGGAGCCGGGCAGGTGAGCGGCTCGGCAGCAGCGGCGGCTCCTGCCGCTCCTCCAACCCCGCCTCCTCCTCGCCCGCCTCTCCCGGCTGAGTCACCGCCGCCCCGGCCCACCCGGGCGGGACACCGGGCTCCGTGGCACTGCGCCGGGCGGCCCCGGCCTGTGAGTCCTGGGGCTGCCCCCGACACGAACTCGGATCTTCCTGCCTCGGGACCAGACCCATCTGCCTCCCTCAGGCACGGTTCTTTTGCCCGGGATCAGCCCCAGCCCGGCCCCTCAGGCACCGCCCCGGCCCCAGAATCAGCTTTGTTCCTCGAGCATCACCGTTACCGGGAGGGCTCAGCCCAATCCTGTCCCTCCTCCCTAGGCACAGCCTATGTCCCTGGGAACAGCCCTATCTACCCCTCCGGGCGTGGTCCTTGACCCCAGGCTCAACCCCATGCTGCCCCCGCCCTGGGGCTTTGCCCTTAGATGGATTCAGTGGGACGTGGGATCAGGACGTGACATCCTGAGATAGAGCAAAACTCCAAGAACCTCTCATCTACAGTGATTAACAGCTGCGGCTGTATTCCTGCTTTTAATCATCGCAAAAACTTTGTGACAGCACTGAGAAGCCCAGATGTGTACTGAGGCTGTTTTCAATATGGTCACAAGTGAATAATGTAATGCATTTGTATAGGGAGCAGCGAGCCAAAGGAGGTTGGGCTCCTTCCTCTGAGAAAGACATTTACAGCTTGCTTACACGGTGGGATACAACAGTGAACAAAATAATAAGGAGAGGAGGCTGGAGGACACGGCTCCTAGAGCAGCTGGGTTGCAAGCTGAGGGTCACAGCCTCACACTGAGGGTGTGAGCTGAGGCTCCACACGCCTGCTTTACTTCTCACTATTTTTTGAAGCAAGGAGCTTTCCTGCCACTCACAGCTGATGTACAGCACACGCAGCACACGTTGCACCAGCACTAGACCTTCTGCAGAACTTCCTGCCCGTCACTGTGGTATTGGGGTGCAGAGGTGCTCAGGGGGCTAAGTCTTTGCCCACGGCTTGTGGTGCAGGAGCCCCCAACCCTGATGCGCCACTCCATTGCACAGGTTCTGCCCCACAGGGCACGAGCTCCAGTGCTGTCCCTGAAGCAGTGACTGGCATCAGAGTCTGGGAAAGAAAATGTCTAAATAGGGGCACAGAGAGTCACCCTCACCCTGGCAGTGCCCATCACTGTGGAGCAGGGCTTCTCAGCAGGACTGCTGTGTTCAATCTGTGAGTCTGTTTGCAGGGGTTTATGTCCCCACTTCAATTAATTAAGCACTTAACCCTGGAAAATCGGTGTCAATCTATTCCAAGACATTAATGTATTAATTTATGTGAAAAAATTACTCCCCTTTGCTGCTGATTATGCCACAGGAGAACACAGTCCTGTCCCTGAGGCTCAGCACAGCATCATTCCCACTGCCTTTCTGCCTTTCCAGTCTGACTCTTCTCAAGTTTCTATGGGAAAATGCCCGCCTGTTCTTGACTCTTCATGCTGCCCACTGCACACCTCACCTTCTAAGGCACTCCTCTGCCATCCTCTACAGTGCAACTGCACCAGGGATTACCACAGAGAGATCTTTTCTGGATTGCATTTAATCCCTTTCTCAAACCTCCTGCTTCACCCTTAGATGGACAAGCAATGAGGTCTTCAAAGACTGAAAAGGAACAAAAAAATCTCTTTTCTGGATAGGTAGGGAGCAGAAACAGGGTTGGGGGAGCCCTGTGGGAGTAGGGCTGGTGCCCTAGTTTGTGGCAACGTGCCTCAGGGAAGGCAGAGTTACATTGTCCCACCCCAAACCCCTTGTGAAAGGCGGCCCAGAAGTTCTGATTGGGTTTGAGTCCCTGGGGGGTTTCTCCCTTGCTGTGTTTCTAATGGTCCCTGACCCTGAACTCCACCTTCAGGGGTGGAGAGCCTCGGGAATTCTGTCCCTCAAAAACCCCTGCCCTGCCTTTGTTCGGGGCTCTTTGTTCTGGATCTGACTTTGTTCCCGTGCTGAATAAATGGTTTCATGAACAAGGGCCCATCTCGTTGGTGTTCCATGCTGGTCCCCAGAATCCTGCTGCTTCCCTGGATGAGATCCTGAGGTTGTTGACTGCAACACTTGTTCTTCATCCTTCTTTTGGTTTTGGGGACTTTGCAGCGAATTCCTATCTGGCAGGTGGTCCTTGGTGTGGTGGGACCCATCCTGGGAGATGTGAGCGTTCTCCATACCTTGTTCTTGTGCAGACTTGGCCATCCTATTCCCAGGCTGTCAATGAGTGGCTTTGAAAGGGGGGTTGGCATTCCTTCTCTCCCCAGGGGGGAGCTGCTCCTCCTCTTCATGGGGTCACTTTTGCCACCCTCTTTCCAGCCCCAAGGGGATAGGAGGTGTGAGCTGAGGTTTGAGGGAACCTGTGCCAAGCAATGTTCAACCACTGGTGTCCCAGGATAGTCAACCTCCAGTGCAACCAGGAAGGCACCAAAAGCTTGGACATGCTGGGGTGGAAATACTCCCATTCCCAGGGGAATGTCAGCCAGGCACACACATGTATAGCCAGAGAAATACCCAAATATCCTGTGACGGTATGTTCAGGTGGGCAGCACCCCAACATGGCTGGCTGAGCTCAGCCCAGCCAGGTTTGGGCACTGCCAGCTGCTGCCCCGGTAAGGGGGGAAGCAGGGAGGGGATCTCTTGTCACTTCTCCTTTCCCATGTAGCTCTGTCAAGGCACCACAGGCCAGAGAGCAGGGCACTGAGGCTGGCAGTACCTTTGCCCGTGGTGTGTGGGCAGCCCCAGCCATTTGCAGGGAACTCAGCCATGTCCCTGGGGAGGAGCAGGTGTCTGCGCTGAGGTGGCTGCCCCAGGTGGGTAGTGCCTGAGCTTCATGCACAAGGAAGTTCAGTGGGAAAAAACAAATGAAGGGCAGGGAGGGCTTTCTCTGCCATGGAAGATGAAGCAGGCAACTTGCTCCAGCGGCAGGAGGTGAGAGCAGCCTTGTTTGTCTGCAGAAACAGGGGTCTGGACTTTGGGCACTATCAAAGAAAGGCAAGAACAGATGTCATCTCTGCGGGACTCAGATTGTGAAGCATACAATCTGCCCAAATGAGCAGGTTCAATAAGCAAGCAGCTGCGTGGGGGAGCCAGCCCAGCACAGCCTGGTTGCCCTGCCGCACTACCACTCTGCCATCTCTCTGCCTGCCACCCTGCCACCCTGTCTGCCTGCCACCCTGCTTGCCATCTGTCAGCCTGCCAGTGTCTCACCTCTGTCGCCTCTGCTGATCTCCACAGTGCTACTCTCCATGCATTCATCCTCCCTTGACCATTCCCAGGGACAGAGGAACACTGTGAATTTTTAGGGAACTGCTTTGATAGCAGGAGGGACAGATCCCCTCAGCATGACCAGATATGAAAATGGCATTGAAACCTGAAATAACCAGAAAATCCACCAGATGCGGGAGCAGGGTTTTCTGTGGGGCAGCAATAAGTTCCCCACAATTTAATGCAAATTTTTCATGATTACAGCCTGTGTCACCACTGTGATGAGGCCACAGCAGCAAGGGACCAGGTTAACCTGTGAGATCAGGCAGATGCTGATCTCTTTTCTCTGCTGATCAGTGATAGGACCTGAGCATGAAGCTGTGTCAGTGGAAGTTTAGTCTGGTTATCAGGAAGAAGTTCTTCCCCAGAGGGTGCTGGGGCATTCACCAGTCTCCCCAGGGAATGGGCACAGCCCCATGGCTACCAGAACTCCAGGAGCATTTGGACAATGCTCTCAGGGATGCACAGGGTGGGATTGTTGGGGTATCCTGTGTAGGGCCATGACTTTTTTCCATGACCAGGCATTTTCCAACTTTAATGATTTTGTGCTTCTGTGATCCTTAAGGACTATCAGGACTATTCTACGGTTCTATCCTTCTTTGCGGCATTGGACAGGAGCCCAGAGGAAGGGATAGATGTCGCAGGCAAAGGGAAACCAGCTCAAGAGCCTCAACTCCCTACTGTGCTGATGTCTTTGGCTCACCCTATATCTGGATAAACACAAAGAACTTAATCCCAGGTAAAGCTGGATGAGGATGTGTCGCCAGCATGCCTGAGGCACCTGAGAACTTTTGTCTGTATGTCTACATCCCCTGCAGCTGGTGTGGACATGGGCTTCAGCTCAGTCACCCAGGGAGACAGGGCTTTCCTCCAAGGAGAGGCACAGGCACAGACTCCCCAGGAAAGACAGGGCATGCTGGCACCCATCCCAGCTGGGCAGAAAAAACTCGTCCCCACCATGGAGCCGGAGAAATAATCCCTGGGGGCAGAATGAAAGAAAGATGAGTACAAAGAGGAGAAGGTGGGGAGTGCATTAGTCACCCAGCAGTGCAGGGGACCGCCACTTCCTCAGACAAAGGAGAGGTGTTTTTTTTTTTTAACAAAAGCCTCTGAGGTGGGGACACCTGGGTGAGGGCTGCAGGGTTGAACAATGGATCATTCAAGGAGATCAAAGGAGACACTGGATCAGGAGAAGGAACTGATGTCTCTGAGAGGTGGGATTTGCTGGTTGTGGGAATCATGGCTGTTCAGTGGCTTTGTAAAACACAGATGAGCACATCTGGGAGCACTGGTGGGCGGCCCTGCAGCTCCGTATGCGGTTGGGTAATAACAGGAAGAACATAATGAGCCTGTAGATACTGCAACAGGCTGGGGTCCAAAGGGAGGGGTTAAGGACAGGGTTCTCTGCTCCCATCTGCGAGCTCCTCAGCCAACAGCAAGTGCAGGGGACCATTCAATCCAGAAGCATTCAACAGTTTTGGGATTGGCCCAGCACAGGCCAGCCCTGAGCAATGCACAAACAATCCCACAACACACTCCAGAGCTGCTCCAGCACAATATTGATCTTAGCCTTGGCAGAAGCCCTGGGGGTCCTGACCTGCTCCTGAGGGAGCACTGGGAGCCAGTGGGGTTCCTCTGCAGAGGCACCCAGACCAAGAACCAGCAGAGTTCCACCCAGGGACAGAGAGGGGCTGGCTGGAGAGCAGCCTAGTCCCTGTAGCAGCCAGAAGGACATTTGGGACAGCATGAGGCTGCAAAGATGTTCCCAGATGGAGCACAGCCCCCATCTGCCTCTGCAGCACAGACCAAGGAATAAAGGCAAGGATCTTTGGTCTCAGGTTGGGCTGAGGCTTCTCACCCATCCATAGGCTGTGGTCCATGGGAGAAATCCCCCAGTCCCGTTCTCAATCCAAACCTCAATCAATCCCACTCCCATTCCCAATCTCAGGTCTGCCTGGGAGCTGCACTGGAGGCACAGACAGATGGAGGAGTGGGAACCTACTCCCAGTCCTCAGGGCTCTGTGACTCCAGTCAGGACCTGGACTGACATACCCTGGGACTCAGCTGAGACATCAGGTGTATTCTTTGGCTAGTGCAGGACAATGCAGGCCAATGCAAGCCCAGAAGTGCCTCTTCCTCAGGGACCTCCAGGCAGGGTGAGTCCTGCACCAAGCAAAAGACTTGGATGTTTAGGCTTCCCCAGCTGCTGGGGCTGACTCTCTCCCCAGTATCTTGTCGCCTTGCATGGAGGAGTCCCAGTACTGTGTGGGGTATCAGGAAACCTCCCAGCTGTCTGTCCTGCTGTTAGGTGTATCCCACATTCCAGCAGAGATGTGTGAACCTGGAGCCAGAAAGATGCCTTTGCTCAGGGTGCACTTACATCTCCACCTGCACAAAGTTGGAGTCAGACAGGACTGGAATGGAAGCAAGGACCTGTCAGGAATTTCTGGGGATGCCCACACCAGTCCCAGCACTAAGGCCACCGCACACACATATGAGGCATTTTGGGGTGTTTTTGAGTCTGTGGCCAGTGAAGCTACAAATCCAACCAGTGTTTACACTGGTATAGTAAAAAAATAAGGGAATTAAACAATCTCCCTCAGTCAGGAGTGAGCTCCTGACTGAGTGCAGCTCCTGCTGAGCCTCTGCACCCTGTGAGTGGGAGCTCACTGATGTATTCCAGCCTCAGCTCCAAGCCTAGATCTTGTCCTCTTAGAGGCGTTGAAGGTCTGGAAGGATCTTGGTGTATCCAAGGCTATAATCTCCGTCCTGGCAAGAATCCTTGCCTGGAAGGAAAATCAAAACCAAGTACAAATCTCTATTCTTGCCTCACTTTCTAAACCCCTTTTTGTCTCCTCTTTCCCAGGACAGTGTCTGTTTGATGCAAGCCCTGAGGGGGTCCATGGGCAGGGATCCCTGTCATCCTGGCATTGAACCAGCCAGGAAGTAGGTAGCTTTTCCAGAAAAGCCCCACTGGTTTCTCCTGGTTGTCTTGCCAGGAGCCGTCTCCTGCCAGGACAGAGGGCCAAGAAGTATCGAGGTACAGGGCAGCCCCTCAGGCTGACAGCCCTGTTCCTGCAGCCTGGCACAACACATGACAAGCCCTCTCTCTGTCTCCAGCTGTCTTCAGCTGGGGGCGTGTCCTGAGCCAGCCATGATTTTCTGATTTTCACCCTTCACTAGATCCCTCCTTTCTGTACTTGTCAAAATCCCTGTTGCGTTGCAGGCAAATGTCCAGAAGCACCATCCCTTATCAGGAAACTGCTACACCCCAGCACTGGGAACTGCATGCTTTAGGATGGGTTGGATCTGGCTTCTACCTCCACTGGAAGAGCTGGTGGCTCCATTTCTCTCCAATCTCTCCAGGACTGTCTGAGTTTGTAGACCCCCAGTTGTATCTTCTCTGGCTGGAGGGACCAGTACTGCTTAGACAGGAAGGCTCCTTCCCACCAGAGTTTCCCAGGGACCCTACAGCTATGTGATGCTTCCTGGCAGGGCTCAGCTGTCCCAGCTGCCCCATGTGCGTGCCACTGCATCATCCTGGTGCATCCCAGGGGGCAGGATCAGCCCTCTCATGGTCCTTGCTGCCATGCTGATTGTTCCTACAGCTAACTCCCACCTCACATCCCTCCTGGGGTGTGCAACATATCCACCATCGAGCAGAGGCATACTACTATCCCACAGGCTGGCCCAGACCTCCGGGATTTTCCCACCAGTGATGTACTTTCCATTGCTTTTAAAAATAAAATCCCAGTAATAAAAACTTCAGCTAATTTTATCCCTAGCCTGTTTTTCCCAGGCTGGTGCAGGATGAATTTCACCATGCAGAACCACAGCAGGGGGATGGGGTCACCTCTACCTCTACTGTCTGCACCCACTGCCACATGGGTGTCCCACAAAGGGATGCTTTGGCTCTGAGGGAACCCACACAATGCCTGTGTTCCTCCAGGGTGCGGGCCAAGACCTCAGCCCCCACTCTGCTCCCTGACAGCTGCTTTTCCGGGGCTGGGTATCTTCTGTGTGCTGCTGCCTCTTTGTGTAATGTGGGGGAGTTTAAGTCATGGTCCCTGCGGTATGCAGCTGCAGAGCAAAGCAGGGATTCTGGGAGCCTCATTCTTCCCCATCACATGGGTCTCCTGGAGGGAGCATCTGCCTTCAATCAGTTGTACCTTGGAACAGAGCAGGGTGGCTGTGCAGACAGAGGTGAGCAGGCTGGGATCACAGCCACAGTGAGTCATTGGCTCTGGCAGAGATCTGATGGGACACTGAAACAGAGCCTGGATGCTGTGCTTGATCCCCTTAGGATGGGAAGTGTCCCCCAGAAATGAACTATGCTGGTGAGCAGAGGCTCAGCCTCCATCATACCTTGCAGTGGGGAGGGCAGACCTCTCCTTTCCGCCTGGGTGTGGGCCTTTGCTCACAGTGCTGCAAATATCAGCCACAGGCAGGGAGGGGAGAACAGGGAGCACTGGGTAGCATCCGGTGACCCTCCTAAGGCAGGAGGCAGTTTATCCATGCTGAGAGGAGAATAGCACTGGCATTCTGGAACCTGGGATACAAGCAAGAGCCTAGGATACAAGCAAGGATGCAGCAACACAAGGGGATGGTCTGGGATGGGAGAACACTCTAGCTGAGGGATCACAGGGATGATCAGCACCCACTTGCAGGTCTGAGATATAACAGGCACTTCCTTAGTCCAGTCAGCCCTGCATGGTCCAGCTCCCCATCCCAATGAGAACCATCCCCAGGACCCAGGGTCTTCTTCAGGTCATCACATCCTCAGTTTGCTTCCCAGGGAGTTGCACTGACAACAGCAGGCCAGGAGGTCCAGAGCGAGAGGGCTGCAGGGCCAGGGCACCAGAGACTGTGGTAGCCCAGCAATGCAGACTGTATGTCAGGGAAGAAAAGCAAAAAAGACAGAATGTTTGGATCAGGGGCCCAAGAAGCAGCTGTTCCTGGTAGAATGTAGGATGATTGCTCTGCTGGGACAGCAGCCCTTCTCTAAAGGGGCAGCTGGGCATGGAGCCCTGGCTCAGAGGGCATGTAAAGGGCATGTAGCTGGGCAGGACAAAAGAGAAACTATGCCTGGATAAACCTGGATAACTGGATCCTTCCCAAACTGCACAGCTGAGGACACAGAGGATGAGATCTTGCATCCCTGGGCAAGGTACACCTCCAGACTGAGCTCAGAGGAAGGCTCACTCTGCTCAGATAATAGCTTCAGGCTCTGGCAGTAGGGACCCCCCATGCAATGTCACCCTGGCGCTCACCATAAATGCCCCATGTTGACCCCATGGTGTTGCGCCTGCATGTGACGAACTCCAGTGTGGAGGGCTTTGGGGTGATGAGGTGGGTTGGCAGGAGCTGTCCTGGCTGGGGACAGCAGGGCTGTCTCCAGCTGCTCCCAGTGTAACCACAGCTTCACACAGTTGAGACATAAACTTTGAAGAATTTAAGATTTTAGAGAAGCTGAGACCTTAATTAAAAATAAGCCTTGCTTAATCTAATTAAAAAAAAATAAATAGACGGGCCTTGCTAAAATTAAAGGTAGTTAGAGAGGCTTTGCTAAAATTAGAGTTTAATCATTGGCTAATAAATAATTATGCTTGTTCAGCTGGGCTTATAAGGAGAAACAAAGAGTCCGGTAAAGAACTTCAAGAACATAAGACAATTGCAAATCAGAAACCCATTGAAGACATGAAACTAGGAGCCCAGACAAGGGTCCATTTGTCACTTTGCATTGAAAAGACAGAAAGGTCAGAACGAGGAAGAGCCATATCCCTTCCCTCCCTTTTGTGACCCCTGCTCATAGTAAGACCACCGACCCATTTCAAAGAACAAACCACACATGCTTGTTTTTTTTTAAATTAGCATAAGAAGCAGAGAGTGGGTGGCAACTGGGTTATGAGTATGGTTTGTATTTAATATTTTTGTAAATAAAAAGCCTGTATTCACCTGTATTTGGGGCCGTGCATATTAAGGGGAGATCCAGCACTGGCCCAGAGCTGCTAATAAACATACACTTTTTAACCCTAAAATGGTTAAAGAGCCTTTGTCCATCTCAGTTGGATATTGATACTAGATCGTATCCATATTTTGGTAAATCACAACAAATTTCCCTGTAAAACACAGAAACCCATACTCTCACCAATGCCAGTACATATTAACTTTGTAAAAGATAAGATCCAAATCCTGTTTCTTTCATTTTTGTCAACACCGCTGGGTTTTCCCCTCTTTTATGTCTGTGGTTCAATAGGGCTCCTACCACATCTCCTGCTGGCTGCTGGCCACTGGTGCCCCTTACCAGCCACAGCACTGGGAGGATGGGATTCTATTCCTTCTGTCAGCATTTCTTTCCCCCGTGGCACCAGACAAGTACACCCCCCAGGACTCCTTCGTTCTGGTGCTCTACTCCCCCTCCTGTAGGGATGCTGCACTTCTTGGGTGCATTTGCAAAGGTGGCAAGTAAGAGTGAATGCCATCGTTGGGATTTTCCTTGTCCCTGTTCACTAAACACATCGGCTCTGAAGTCGTTAGAAATTGTGCTGGTTTTGGCTGGGTTAATTTTCTTCACAGTAGCTTTTACGGGGACAGGTTTTGGATTTGCACTGAAAATATATTAAGGGAGGGGGGGGGGGGAGTGGAGACGGAAGGGTCTGGCGTTTGTCGCGGTCCGTCGTCCGCAGGGGAGGGTCGGGCTCCCCCCGCGAGAGGAGCGGGACCCCCGCGGGCCCAGGCCGGGGCGGGCGCCGCATGCAACTCAAATTGCCGTGCTACCTCTCAGCCAATGGCCGGAGAGCCCGCCCGTCGCCAGCCAATGGGAAGGCGGCACTCCCCGCCGCCAGCAAATAGGCGCGGGGGGGCGGGCGTTGGAGTAACGCTCGGAGCGGCGGCGATGGCCCCGGAGCGCGGTGACCGCTCGCTCCCCGGCGGTACCGAGGGTCTTCCCCGGGTTTTCCTGCAGAGCCTGCGGACTCTTTTCGATATCCTGGATGACCGGCGGCGGGGTTACGTGCACCTGCGGGAGATCGAGTCGCGCTGGCGGGGAGCGGAAGCCCAGGAGCTGCCTGCCGGTGTGATGGAGGGGTTGCGGCAGGCGGCGCCGGCCAGCGGGTACCTCACCTTCGAGAGGTTCGTCCTGGGGCTGCGGGCGGCTCTGCCTGGGGCTGAGCCCCCGATGGAGGGTGTCAGCGGCGGACGGCGGAGCGTAGAGAAGCCACCAAGCCCTCGCTGTTCCGAAGAGCGGCGGGGGAAGAGCGGCGGGCAGCGGGAACCGGGGCAGGGCCAGCCCCGAGGCCGCGGTGAGTGACGGGACTGGGCTGGGGGCTTCGAGCTCGCGGGGGTGATGGCAGCGCCCGGGACGGGGACTGGCGCTCGGAGGTCGGGATGCGATCCCGCGGTCCGCCCCGCTCCCCTGTGCCCTCCTCTGGGCTCAGAGCCAGCGTTCCCTCAGGGCCGGTGTAGAACTCCCCCAAAGTTACTGTTCGTCCTGGTTTGGGCTCGCTGAACACCGATCCAGGTGTGAATATCCCAGCGCCGTCGCCCGCCCAGGTCTGTGCTCCCCTCGCGATGCGCTGGGCTATTTATAGCGCTGACAGGAGGAATTAAGGGCTTTGCCGTAATGTGTCCGTGATTGTCCTGACCTCCAGGGATGGGTGGCACAGCTGGGAGTCTCGAAGAATGGCTGGGCCCTGGGGACCCCCAAAGCCGAGCAGCTTCACTGGGGTGAAGCTGCGGTCACAGAGCGGCCGTGTGCTGGCCCTCAGGAATGATTCCTTCACGATGTCATGCATGGTTTGGACAAATACAAAATGCAAAACCTGATTAGCTTTTTGGTTTGGATCATTCCAGAGCACTATTCCAAATAACAAATAATTAATCAATTAATAAATGGGAGAGCAGTGCCAGGGCGATGTGCTCTGCTGTCCCAGATTCTGTCCATAGAGCTATCCTGCACATCCCTGTGGACTCTGCCCTTTCCTTGGGATCTGGGCTCCCTGTGCTGGCTCTGCCAGAGCCCTCTGGGGTGGTACACAGACCTTAGCATGGAGGAGACATGCCAGTTTCACTGGCATCTTGATTTGTTGCTAGTCAGTAGAATATGCTATAAGGAAACCAGGTTTCTGGGCTTATCTGGGTAGGTAATAATTCTTTATCTAGGTTTGTGAAGTGCTTTTGAGACAAAGTCTGTGTGAGGAACTGGTACTTATTATTGCACCACTTGAGTGCAATGACTTCCTCCACCTTGGGAAGGTCAGGCTGGTTTGCCTTCCCTTCCCAACCACTCCCTCCCAGTCTGTTCTGCTGGGTGGAGAAGAAACTTTTAACTGTGTCTGAGGTTCTCTGCTTTCCATTTTGACTCCAGACTAACCACCAGAGCTTCATCTAAGGGAACTATTAAGCAGACTATCCTATCATCAAGAGTGTAAATCCGGAAAAGCCTGAAAAAAATCCTGTTTGTTGAATAGACAGCAGATTGAAATCTCTGCCCTGGGAAGAAACAAGCAGCTTTCTGCTTGCTGAGGATCTTTCCATTGCCGGGTGATGTTCTGTAACTGTCCAGAGCTTGCAGGCAGGGTTAGAGCCTCAGCCCTTGCTGCTAGCATCCCACGCTGCAGGGCTGTATTTTGGCAAGAGGCCTGAGTTTCAGGTTCATTCAGCAGTTTAGAAAATAGTACAACTCAGTTATTCCATCTCTTAGCTTGTGATCTTGCCCAGTGCGCCCCTCCACAGATGGTGTCCCAAGGTGCAGTTGAACAGGTGGATGTTCTCAGCTGGCTGCAAGGGACTTAGGCAGTGTCATGGCAGGATATAGCTCCATCCTTGCTGCGGAGATGTGTGGTGGGTGCTGGGAACTGACTGTGGCTCCAGGAAGACCTGTCTCCACTAAGGGTATATCATTTGGGTGTGAGGCTGCTCTGAGCCTCCAGCTGCATGTGGTGGCTTCTGTAAGACCCCAACCAAATGCAGTGAGAAGATGTGTCAGTGCTCATAAGCTGCAATGAGTCAGAGGAAATGTTCCCTCTCTGTGTTTTGTGGGAAGAGGGTGCTCTCACAGGGTGTCTGCCCAGCTCTGCTTTACGGTCTGAGGAGCATCTACACATGTCAGAGGTGATTTGGATGTGACTCATGGCAAAATGGCAGAGGTTGGGGCCAGGTGGTTCTCCTGGAACCTCCAGGGGTGCAGGGAGCCAGTGGGACAACAGTTCTGTCCCCTCTCTCACACTAGCCACTGCTAGCGTGTGGGCTGAAGTGCTTCTGAGGTCCCTGCTTAAGTCAGCTTCCAGCTTCTCCTCAGCCCAGCAGTGCTGGTGCAGAGTGCAAGCTTCTGCTTGGCACCCCATGGTCCCTGGGAGCCAACAGTGCCAACACTGGACACAAGGATGATGAGGTGGATATTGGAGAAGTCACAGGGCAGGGAAGTCACCATAATGACACCCTTCTTCTGGTGTCTTGTCACAGCAGTGTCTGAGCGCATTGTTCTTGGGGTTCTTAAGCTCAGTAGTACCCCTGTGAGCTGGGACCTGGAGAAGTCAAAGCACAGAGAAGAAAGCCCTGGAAGTGTGTTGTGGCCTGGGGCACTGGCTTCTCCCCAGCACAGTGCTTTCCCTTGCTCCAGGGGTGGCTTGGCCCTAGCCTCTGGAGAGTTGTTTGCACTAGCAGGAGGGAGAGGATGATTTGTAGGGGCTTGTCTGGGCCATTGCCAAGGATAGTTGTGGAGAAGTATAAAACAACCATGAGGTGTCTGCTTGTCCTGGGCAGAGAGGGTCCCAGAGGGAGGAAGGAGCTTCTCCATTATCTCATGGCGGGATCTCTTCTACCTCTAGTGAGCTTATCCTGTTCCTTCCCTAAGAAGAACTCTCCTAGCGCATTAGCAGGGGTGCTGTTTTAGCCACTACCTTGTCAGCTCAGGTGTGCAGAGATCAGCTGGTTGACCAAGAGCTCCTGCTTATCACAGGTGCAGCTCAGCTCAACCCATCACTTCTAGGTTATTGCAGCAAAAAGTTTTCCAACACGCTTGTCCCACAGCTCTGACCAGAAGTGCTCCTGGCATTGCCTTGGGATTCTGACTGTTAGGAGTATCATTGGTTTTGGGGCTGTTCCTCAGCTTTTCAAGCAGGATATACTACAGGTCTGCCAGGACAACACGTGTGGTGACACCAGTCCTGCTGGGTTCCTCCCAGGTAGATTTTGGTACATGAAACCAAAGGGAGTTGGCAAAGCAGATGGATGGGTGATATCAAAGACTGTGTTTGCTGATGTGCTAGAGACCTGTCTGTGCCAGAGTATTTGTTGGGAAGTGGAGTGAGATACTGTAATGGACTAGAAGGAGGACTTTTCCCATGGCATAGTGGCTTCTTTCCCCAGTGATACAAAGTGACAAACTGAGGTGTAGCATTGCCTGCTGCCAGCTGAGCCTGTCTCCTATCCCTGGACCAGTGTGACTGTGGCAGCGCAGGCAGCCCTGGTATAGGACTCCCACACCTTGTACCTTCAAGATGAAGGGTGGCTCCTGTGGCCGTGCCTGCCCTCTCCTGCCTCATATCCTTCCTCCGTCATGTTCATGTGCTCAGCTGAGGAAACTTGTGGAGCAGAGGGAAGAAACATGCCAGCCCATGTGGTGCCACACACCCTGTACTGGCATTCACAGCCATTCATGTGCCTGCAGCAGGGAATGTGCCAGACCTGTGCCAGGCAGCTCTGGTAGAAGGATGTGCGAGGGATGGGAGTGCCTGGCAGACACATGGGGAACTGTCCTGGGAAGAGGGCGTTTTCCCCAGCTGCCTGCCATCACTTGCCAGCTCCCTGCTGCTTTTCTTGAAAAGCCGGGTTAGGAAAGGAACTCTTGAGGAAGCCTCAAGTGTGCAGGGAGCAGGCGAGCTGTAGGACTGAGGGGGTGGCACGAGACAGGGTGTGCTGGGCACTTGGCTGGGGTCTGAGGCAGGATGGGAGGAGAAACAGGCTGCTGCCCAGACTTGCCTGGGGATGTGCTGGCTGCACCCTTGGCTGCCCTGATGCTGTGATTTGGGACAGTGGGGTGTCAGGGTGCTGCTCTACCAGCTCGGCTAGCAGTGGATCAGAGCTGGCTCAGCTGTGACTGCAGGGCTGGGTTTCTGGTGAGGGCAGGCAGTGTGGGGCTTGTACAGACTTCACTGCAAGTGCCCAGGGAATTCATGCCCTGGCTGACAGGCAGGAGGTGCCTGATCCAGCCTGGAACCTTCCAGTATGAACTTAATCTTCAAAAATAGGTTATCCATGGATTTACATCAGCGCTATGTGTTTGTAGTAGATTAGTCTTTTCCAGGATAGGATGTTTGGGTTTTAATAAAATTTTAGAAAATCTACAGCTTGATTTACTTTATGGTTACATCATAGACATAGTGTCTGGGCTGGATATCCACATGGCCGAGTCCATCACCAAGCAGGAGCTGCCTTCCGGAGAAGTTGGCTTCCTGGCACAGCTGGTGCCACCTGAGTGGAAGCCGGGTGTCCCATGAAGACACGTGAAGGCAGTCAATATCACTAATGGTTTTGTTGCCCCAGCTGGGACTGGACCAGCTTTTCCTGGAAACTGCTTGCTTTCTACAGAAGATGACATTGAGGTCTCTTGCTGGCCTGGCACAGCTGAGTCAATCATTCCTGACACCTGGACAAAAACAGAAGTAGGCTGGTGGTTTGCTCAGTCTCTCCCTGTTTGCAAGACCACCCTGCAGATCATCTCACAGAAGTGGCTGTGGGGAGGATTTTGCTGAAAGCAGCTTGTAGCCTCATGCTTTCATCTGTTCCAGGTGATGATGCAAAGTCTGCTGGGAAGTTCCAGGGAGACAGTGGCCACCCAGAGGCTGGGGACAGTCGGAGGCATCAGAGAGGCCGTGCAGAACACCGGAGACACACCATCACCAATGGTGTGGACTTCAGCATGGTAAGGGAGAGTTGTGGGCTCCCATGAGGGGGAAGGTAGATTGCAGGGTTCTCTCACTGATGACTTCATCTCTGGGCTTTGGCTTCTTCTCTGCCAACCCTGCACATGTGAGCTGTGAGTTGTCAAGCAAATCCTGATATTTTGGATATGAAGGTCTGTTGATGTATGTGGATGTTTTGCCATTATTTCCAAAGTGCTTTCTTTCCTGAATCGTGCCAGACAGGGAGGAGGTGGATGCCTTCCCCCAGAGTGGGGTCAGGCCACAAAGCCAGTGTACTGGCTGCTTTCCCAATGGGCAAGGTCTTGGGAAGAGGAAGACAAAGGTGGAGGTGTGGGAACAGATGTATCTCTGGGTCTTAAGAGCACACCAGTGAGGGTCAGGTATGCTTTGTGCTGGCAAGCAGTGGGGCAAGGCTATGTCCCCTCCCAGATGTTCCATGCAGATCAGGGCTCAAACATGCAGGTCCTCTCAGCTTCTGACAGACTTTTTGCTAGCAAAGCAGAGAAATCCACATTGAATTTATTCAGGCAGCCCAGGATGGAGGGGTCTGTTCGGTGCTCACCAAAATCCAAGTATGTTTGTTCTGGGGCTGACACACCCCAAAGGGAGCAGGGGGGCAGCTGTAGGCATGCTCCTGCTGCATTCCTAGGTAAATAGGTGAAGAAACCTGCACCTGCAATGCTGAGCAGGAGGGTAGAGGTAACCCAAGTGTCTTTCACACAGTTTGGTTGTTCTCCAAACTGGAGAACTTTTCTTCCAAAAGTCTTTCTCCAAAGCAGCATCAGGCAGCAGTCGTTATCCTGCCCCTCTGTAGCCTTTCGTGGGGAAAGGGGCTGAGACCCTTGCCTGTATCCACATCCCCCCACACCTCATGAAGAAACCTACTCCTGGGACTTGACAGAGCCTTGGTGGGGAGTGGGTGACATCTCTGTGCTCTGTCTTGCAGCTGAAGTACATGAAGGAGCTGGAACAGGAGAAGGATGTCCTGTTGCAGGGCCTGGAGCTTATAGACCGGGCTCGAGCGTGGTACTGCCAGCACATCCAGCTCATGCAGGAGCACCAGCGGCTCCTGGGGAAGAAGAGGACCAGTGCTGTGAGTCTGGGCCTTCTTCTGGCTGCGTGTGGGTTTGGAGAACAGGGCTGGAAGATAGCTGGACCTGGAGCTGACCCCATGGTAACCTCTAGCCTCTTCTAACCCATCCTGCAGGATTTTGCTGAGGGTGGCCAGAGTCACCTGGGGCGCCTGGTGCCCAAGCTTCAGGAGGTGAACCGCTGCCTGGGTGACCTTCTTTCCACTGCTGGCAAGGTGAGAACAGCATATCAGTAGCTTCAGGTTGTTTGTGTGATCTTAGGATTCATCCTGTCCCACCCATGTTGGTGGCTGGGCTGACATTGGAGCTGCCAGAGTTTCCCCCAGCTCTGGGAAGGCAATGGAGGACAGCCAAGAGGACAGCACAGCTGGTCCTGATGTGGGCTGGAGGATGCATAAGGCATTTGGGGGGCTAAAGGAGATGCCCAAAAAGGTACAGCCATTGTCAAGGGAATAAGGAGCCTAACCTCATGAGGCGCTGAGTCAGCCACTTCAGAGCTGACTGTCATGCTGGGCAGGAGACAGGCACACTGGCAGGAATGCTTCCCCATTCTGCCTGGTGGGCTGGAAACACTGTGATGGCCTGTGCTGGGATTTTAATCATCTGCTGGGCTTCTTTGAGTTCTTTGTGTGCCACAGAAACATCTCACCTTGAAGAAGGGCTCGGTAGGGCCACAAGATAAGAGGCCCAGTGTCTCATTCCCTTCATGTGGAGGCAGGTCAGCCTGTCAAGGCTTTCCCTTGGAGGAATGTACCCTGACGGAGCTGTGATAAGCTTATCTCAACCCTCTCCTAGAGAGGGTCCTTTAGATGGGACCATCTTCTCTCGTCATGGTGAGCTATCCCACCATACTTCAGTGACTATGCTGATCCTTTGTAACCCATTGGTTTTCCCCCTGGTACCACCTTGGCTTTCCCCCATAAAAACCCCAGCTTCTGCCCAGTTCAGTAGGGAGCTGATGTCCCTGGCTACCCTTCACAGTGCTGCTGGACAATAAAACTGTCTCTGTGGAATCACCATACGATGCTCCTGTCTCTCTGTCTCTGAGTTGGCCCGGGATAGCCTCGCAAGCAGAGCTGAAATCACTGAGCTGAAATCACTTGCAGCCACAGGCTACCCCTTGCTAAGGTTACCCAGTGGCCAGGGATTGCCAGAGACCCCCGAAGGCCATCTCTTGTGGGACAGCTCTCTCTGGGAAAGTTGTGGCATCCTGGGTCCGACCAATGGACACGGCCTGGCCACCACACCTTCATCTTCTCTATAGGCAGCAAACCCCTCCTCAGCCCTGAGCAGGCTGGTGCCTGTAACATCCCCAGCCTCCACAGGCTCCCAGCAAGCCATCAACATGCTGAAGGAGCAGAATCGGCTTCTCACTAAGGTGAGTGGAGGTAGGGGTGGAGGAGATGCCCTTGGGCGTGCTGGGAAAGGAAGGGGATGGGATGGGGCCAGGGAAGGAATGATAGGCAGTGGGAAGTGTTCCTTCAGCTTGACCAGACTTGGTCATCCCAGAGAAGGGTGTATGGGGCTGCACATGGAGACCTTCTGGCATAGAGCTGTGCCCAGCTGTCTCCAGCTGTTTGCTGGGTGAGTCAGTGGTAGGGATGAGGCATTCCTGGCAGAGGAACAGGCTGTGACAAAGGTCACAAGAGGTCACAAGAGAGGGCAGAGACTGAAGCTGGGGGCTGTCAGGGGAGTGATGGTCTGCCAGGGCCAGGCTCACTGCTGGGGTTTCTGTCATAGCATATGGCCACATAAATTCTTTGGGGGCTTGAGTCCCTCTGCTCTGGAGCCAGGCTGGGACAGCCTGGGGGTCACCTGGAGAAGAGAAGGCTCTGGAGAGACCTTAGAGCCCCTTCCAGGGGGCTGTTCCTTGGGACAAGGGCCTGGAGGGACAGAACAAGGGGGAATGGCTTCCCACTGCCAGAGGGCAGGGTTAGATGGAATACTGGGAAGAAATTGTTCCCTGAGAGGGTGGTGAGGCCCTGGCACAGGGTGCCTAGAGAAGCTGCCCCATCCCTGGAAGTGTTCAAGAACAGGTTGGACAGGTCTTGGAGCAACTGGCTCTAGTGGAAGCTGTTCCTGCCCATGGTTAGGGGCTGGGATGAGATGGGCTTTTTTAATGTCCTCCTACCCAAGCCCATGATTCTGTGGTTCTATGAAATTTTATCTGCCACACACCAGTTGCCAGCATTTTCCTCCTCTAACCAGCATTTTCCTCCCATCTTGTGCAGGAGGTGACTGACAAGAGTGAGCGCATCACCCAGTTGGAGCAGGAGAAATCTGCCCTGATCAAGCAGCTCTTTGAGGCTCATGCCAACAACAACCATGAGATGAGCCAGCTGGACTCCACCTTCATCTAGCACATGCCTCCCCCACCCCATCCCCAAACTTCCTCGGGGTTTTCAAGGGACCCTTGCTCCAAACTAATCGTACCCACTGCTCCAGGTGTTGTGTCTCAAGATCTGGGGCTGCTGGTGGCATCTCTGTGGGAGGAAGCCGGGAGCCCTCTTGGGGAGCATCCCTGCCCTGCTGATGGTTTATCAGCCATGCTGTTCTCAAGCTGCTCCTTTCCTGTCTCTAAATGGGTTGCAGGGACACTGTCCCCAGCCCCGTGACCCCCAGTATGTGGGAGACATGGCTGCTGTCTGTGCTGCCCGTGTGGGGTGAGCTGCTGTGCCCTTGCTGACTTAGGCTGGATTTTGGGGGCTCATGGGAAAAAGTGATGCATCTTCAACACTCCAGCCAGCATCTCCAGACAAGCCTGACCCTTAGAGGCTCATGCTTGTCCTGCCGTTGGAAGACTAAGATTAGAAATCCAAGGAGGCATGCCTGGCCCCTCTCTGCTGCCCATGTTCTGCCATGTCCTGGCCCTGTAGTGCCCAAACTGGTGGTCTTCATGGCAGCCCCTCTGTCGTGTTTGTGGTAGTGATACCATAGTTGCTGTTTACATGTCTGCAGGCTCCTGTAGGGAATGAGCCATAGACCTAAGCAAGATAGCCTCTACCTCTGAGCTGCTGTTTTGGGCTGTTGACAAGTTGAGACAGACACCGCGCCCTTTACTTGGCTTGACCTGGCAAATACTTCCTGATACCTGCCAGGATTACATTCTTTTCATGACTGTCAGAGAAATGATCTTCTGTAGCCTGGGGATGCTCACATCAGCCTGACCTCGCGGGGGGGCTTTAGAACTTGGTTTTGTATTTAACTGAGTGTGAGACAGAGCAGAGGCTACCAGGCTCTTCCCTGTGCACATCTCCACATGGAGAAATGGCAGCTCTGCTTCACGTGGTTGTGGAGGCTACTGCCAGGGGTGACATCCTGACTGTGAGCTGCACTCTTCTGCAGGTGTCTTGAGGGGTGGTGGTGGTCTAAGATGAGTCCTGGCGCATCTCAGGACTCCTCCTGCTTCCCATCACGATGGGATTCCCACCTCAGTGATGATGCTAGAGCTGAATGACATTCGACTGTGGCTTGCTACTTGGTATCCATGGTACTTTCACTGGAGATCCCATGTAGCACAGCCTGGCCCACTGTACCCCCAGGGCCAAGGCCTTTCTCTCTGGGGTTGTTTCGTGCTCCAATTCTCCAGGTATGATGCTGTGGCACTGAACTGAGCTGGGCAGAAGGTGCTGGCTCTGCCCTGAGCTGACACATGCAGGCCAAATCTCTTCTCACTTTTGTTCTTATCTGTCAGGACTCTCTCCCATGCAGCAGTTCTCTTCGAGGTTGATCCTGAGCTAAAGCTCACTGCAATGTATGAATCCCTGCTCTGCCCTTGTGCCTGCAGCTGGAGTAGGGATCAGTAGAATGCCAGGGGGATGGTGGAGGAGGAGCAGCAGGGCCATGGCTAGTCATGTCCCCTGTCCGCAAGAGTCGGGTGTTAGTTGTTCCCTGGGCATCAGTGTCTGCTATCCTTTTTGTGGTGTCTTCTCTGGTGTCCAGTGCCTGTTTTGCCTAAGGTTTAATTAGAACTGACCCTTTTTATGAGGGTTACCTGTCTGTAGGGCTAATAAAGTGGGGTGACCTATTTAATTTATCCTTCTGTCTCTCTCCCTAAATCAGCCCATCTCCTGCTGCCAGCCCTGAAGTCCCTGACTGTCCTGTCTCTCAGAATTTAGGGGGAGCTGAAGCTGCAATCTGGTGAGCAAACAAAGAGCCCGGGGAACTCTGCACCTGGATATGTTTCCATGTCCTTTCCCATCACCTCTGGGCTTCCCAGGGACTGGGGATGCCCTGTCCCCTGCTGTGGGGCAGGGTCTTAAACCCACCTGCACCCCTTCCAAGTGCTGTAGCTTCATCTGTGTATTCCTCCAGAAGCTGTGCTGGGGCTCACACTGCTAAGGCGGTGCTGGTGCAATTCACAACCTCTTACTTGCTTTTAAGTAACCTTTCTCAGAGCTGCCCCATAGAGGTGGCAACACTGGCTGGTGTTCTGCAGTAGCTCCTTTCCACAGGGTCAGTCACAGGGGACCTCAGTGGCATGGCATGTGTAGCAAGTGTCCCTCTGCCCTATGCTGAGATGGCAACTCAGTGAACCTGTGCTGACTAGGAAACCCTCCTTCCATAGGTTGTAGGGTGAAACCTGCACCCTGCAGAGGCTGAGTCTCCCCTGCTGGGAGCGGAGCCAAAAGGGAGACCCCAGTCCACTTACTGGCATCTGGTGGAGGGATCTCTGCCATGGCCTGTTCCAGGTGCCGCTTAGGGCAGCCACTAGTTCCAGATGGGGCAGGAAGAGGGTTGCTAATTACCCTTGGTTCCCATTTCATGCCTTTGCTTGGGTGTGGAGCCCATGAGGGCTTCCAAAGGAAAAAGAGTCACAGTTCCCGCTCCAGGCTGCTCCATGCAGAGCCAGGGCAGCTCTCTCTGTCCCAGCCCTTGCCAGCAGCACTGGCCCCCACTCTGCTTTCTGTGAGACGGCTGTAGGTTGCAGGGTAGCTCTGGCAGTGCCAGGGCCCACTGGAACCAAGTTTCCCCTGGAAACTGCAGGGCTCACCTCAGGCTGTCACTCTGGCCTGCCCACACTGTTTCTAGGTCCCTGATGAGCCTGACCCTCCCCTGTGGGTCTGTGCTGTGTCCACTTTGGCGCACTTAACTGTGGGGACTGGCTCAGGGGCCATGAGACCTGCATTTGAGGTCAGGTCTGATAGTGATGTGTATGCTGGGACATGTAGGTGAACACCTTCCATTCTCTTCAGGCCTTTTCCTGCTGGAACTGCCTTTGCATAGATCTGTGGTGGCTCCAGGGCCCTGATAACTGCTGGAGCCCACTGTGAGACATAAACTTTGAAGAATTCAAAATTTTAGAGAAACTGAGGCCTTAATTAAAAATAAGCCTTGCTTAATCTAATTAAAAAAAAAATAAATAGATGGGCCTTGCTAAAATTAAAGGTAGTTAGAGAGGCTTTGCTAAAATTAGAGGTTAATCATTGGCTAATAACTGTCTGTCAACTTTATGCTTGTTCAGCTGGGCTTCTAAGGAGAAACAAAGAGTCTGGTAAAGAACTTCAAGAACATAAGACAATTGCAAATCAGAAACCCATTGAAGACATGAAACTAGGAGCCCAGACAAGGGTCCATTTGTCACTTTGCACTGAAAAGACAGAAAGGTCAGAATGAGGAAGAGCCATATCCCTTCCCTCCCTTTTGTGACCCCTGCTCATAGTAAGACCACCGACCCATTTCAAAGAACAAACCACACATGCTTGTTTTTTTTTAAATTAGCATAAGAAGCAGAGAGTGGGTGGCAACTGGGTTATGAGTATGGTTTGTATTTAATATTTTTGTAAATAAAAAGCCTGTATTCACCTGTATTTGGGGCCGTGCGTATTAAGGGGAGATCCAGCACTGGCCCAGCACTGGCCCAGAGCTGCTAATAAACATACACTTTTTAACCCTAAAATGGTTAAAGAGCCTTTGTCCATCTCAGTTGGACATTGATACTAGATCGTATCCATATTTTGGTAAATCAGTTGTGTCTGTTAGACAAAGCAGCATGTTAACCCCAGTGCAAGGTGCTGCCTTCTCTGCAAATCCCCTCAATCAGAGTCCATTGCAACACAGCAGACTGCAAAGCCCTGGTGTCATGATTCCCATGCCACAGGCACTTCAGTTTGCTCAAGGGACTTTGGATAGTCACGTGCTGGCACCTCCAGAGCCCCCACCCTGGTTTGATGCTCATGATGCTGAGAGGAGTGTCAGGAGCAATCCTGCTGGAGAAGGGGGATGGCCAGGAAAGGTGATGAATCACTGTCCAGGTGCTCAGGTTGTGAGACTACTTGTGTCATGGATATCTTCCTGTGCCACATGCCAGGGATGATTCCCTTTAGCTCTGACTTGGCTTTGAAGGAGGAGTGTGGAAGCTATTTGGGGCTCAAGCCCTCCCACCCACGTGGCCCTTGCTGTGCTCCCCTTGCCATCAGATTCCCTGTCCAGGTCAGACTTCATCCAGGTGTCTTCAGCACCCTTGTCCTACTTCTGGCTTCTCACTCCATTCTCTCCACTTCTTTTTTCCTTGGAGACTCAGCCTTGCCAGCTGCCAGGTAAATCACAGCAGCCTCTGGAGACCCTCAGGGGGCTTTTCTCCACCAAGGTCCTGCTCCAGTTGCTCTCTGTGTTGCAGCTGAGCTGTTCACAGCCTGATTTTCTTTAACTCATTTCTTTTCATTAATTTCCCAGACCCATCCTACCTGTTTGAGATCTTTGCTTGACTTAGATGTGTTTAACTGAACAGGTTCACACCTGCTCAGGATACGGGAAGAAAGAACCAAGGCCAAGGGCAACAGCAGTCACAGCTGTGCCACAGACTGAAATTCACCAGCCTGTCACCTTGTTCAGGGAATGACTGTAAAACTGTGTTTCTTTGGGGAACATATTGGTCGTCTGTGGGAAATCCAGTCTACCACAAAGTAGACAGAGGAGTCCTTCAACTTTGTTCAAATAAAGGGGAAGAGTCCACTGGGCCATACCCATGTGGGATCTCTCTCGAGGTATCACAGGACGTAGCCTCCTTTTCTCCTAAGCTACCGGCTCCTGTTCACTGGGGTTGTTCTGCCTGGTATAACTAATCCAGCCTGTCACCATTTTTATTACTTTGCAGAAGAAAATACCTACACACAGAATGCCATGGGCTGTAGAAGCAGCCAGGGGGATGCTGTGCAGCCAGACGAACCTGTTCTGGTGGATAGCTGGATTTAGGGAGCGGGAGCATAATTGCCAGGAGCAGCATGATTTGCTTTGGTTCTTCTAGCATCCTATGGGTTTGAGTCTCCACAGCTCTGAGACAGGATTCCTTCAAGGCAAGGCAGCAAGTTCTGCAGGAAAAGAGTTGATTTATATGTTGGATCTGACAGAGCCTTTTCTGATGGGTAAGTTATGATGGTGGTTATGTAGGCATCACGTGCTTTGAAAGACCCACACTCATTTGCATACAGGGCAGGCAGGGCATGCAACCACAACAGGGAGAGATTTCATGTAAAGGCGAGCAGAGGGAGAAGTTTCAAACCCCCAAGGCTCTTCTGAGCAGGAGCTTTGTCAAGTAACATAAAATAAGAAACAGAATGTGAAATAGAAGTTTTGACAACTTCCAGGGATTCCTCCTGACCTGATGGTCACATCTGGATGGGGTCTAGCTTCCCTGACTCCAATCACATGCAGGGAGATGGCTGTGTCTGAGCTGTTGTGTGTTTTCTCATGTTCTCCTACCCAGCTTGGCTCTGACTGCAGGCAGGATGGCTATTGTGAGTAAGGGACAATCACAGCCTGTGGGTGAGGATTTTACTATGCTCATGAGCACAAAGTTTAAACAAAGTTGTTCTTTGGCATTTTAGTTCGATTTATAGTGTCCTCCTGCTCTTTGCTTCTCAGTTCATGGCTCTTGGTTCCTGCAGAACCCTTCATCATTCCTTCATCTTTCATGATTTCTTTTATTTGTCCTTGAATTTGTCCTGTACTACTTCAGTGATTCCATGCGGTTTTAACTCTTATCCTTCTCATTGGTACTTCATTTAAAAAATGGGGAATTGGATTTGTGAGCAGGTGGCTTGAGTCTGCACCATGTCTGGGGTACAGCTGGGACTATCCAACTCCTTCTTCGTTGAGGGAACCCTGAGACCTTGCGATGTTTCCAAGTGTGAATGTAAGACGGGGCACTGAGACCTCCTGGCACAGGTTGCACCAGGACCCAAGGGTCCCATCAGACACACCTCATGCCAGACACAGGACCATGGCCACTGTACAGCAGAGGTTTGGCCACAGGGTCCAATTTTCAAAAAGGGCAAGAAGAAGACTTACAGGCCTGTTCAGTGTCACTTCAGTGCATGGTAAAGCTATGGAGAAGCTTATTCTGGGAGTTACTGAAAAACACCTGAAAGACAACATAGTCACTGGTCACAGTCAGCATGGCTTCATGAAATTGCTTATCAAACCTAATTTCCTTTATGGCAAGGTAGCCACCTGGTTGATCAAGGAAAGCCAGTTGATGTAATCTTTTTGGATTTCAGTAAAGCTTTTGATACTGTCTCTCATAGTATCCTTCCAGATGAACTGTCCAGCATTCAGCTGGGTAAACACATCACGTGATCGTTGAGCAACTGGCTCACAGGTTGGGTGCAAAGGGTGACAGTGACTGGGATGACATCAGGCTGGCACCAGTCAATAGTGGGGATCCACAGGACTCCATCCTTGGCCCTGTGCTCTTCAACATCTTTGTTAATGACTTGGACACAGGACTGGAAGGGAAGCCGAGCAACTTTGCAGATCACAAAGTTCACAAAACTGTGAGGAGCTGTTGACTCCCTCAGAGGGAGGGAGGCTCTGCGGGGAGACCTGGACAATTTAGAGAACTTGGCAATTACCAACCATATGAAGTTCTACAAAGGAAAATGCCAGATTCTGCACTTGGGATGGGGCAGCCCGAGATACAAAAACAGACTGGAATATGAGATGCTAGAGAGCAGTGCCACAGGAGGGGACCTGGGGGTCCTGGTTGACAGGAATGTCAGTCAGCAGTGCCCTGGAGCCAGGAGGGACATCTGTGTTCTGGGGGCATCAGGACCCAGCATCGCCAGCTGGTCAAGGGAGGGGATTGTCTCTGCTCTGGCCTGGGGTGGCCTCACCTCAAGCCCTGAGGGCATTTTTGGGCACCGCAATTATGAAAGATATTGGAGAGTGTCCAAAGGAAGGCAATAAAGATGGTGAAGGGCCTTCAGGGGAAGCTGTATGAGAAGTGGTTGAGACTTGATGATGAACATCTGGAGAAGAGGAGACTCATCACAGTCTGCAACCTCCTCCTGAGGGGAAGAGGAGGGAGAGACACTGATAGCTTCTCGGTGGTGACCAGGGACAGGACCTGAGGAAATGACCTGAAGTTGTGTCAAGGGAGGTTCAGCTCGGATACTAAAAAAAGGTTTTTCCCCCAGATGGTGGTTGTGCACTGGAAGAGGTTCCCCAGGGAACTGGTCACGGCAACAAGCCTGACAGAGCTCAAGGATTGTCTAGACAACACTCTCAGGCACACGGTGTGACCTTGTTGGTCTGGCAGGGCCAAGAGTTGGACTCAATGATCCATGAGAGTCCCTTCCAACTCACACTATTCTGTGATTCCCTGGGGAAAGAGCTGCGGTGGCTGCAGTTCTTGCGGGGCCGGGATTGGGGCCAGCCCAGACTCACTGCGACCCTCCGGGCGAGGAAAGCGCCACAGCCCCGGGAGCGCGTGACCCGCGAGCGTCGGGGCGGGGTTCGGGGGGCGGGACGGCACCTCTGGCCCCGCCCCGGCCCGGTGCCGCCCCGCCCGGGCCCTCCACGTCCCAGACGGGGCCCCCGGCGTCATGGACCCGCCGGAGGAGGTGCGGGCGCGGCTGGAGCGGTGCGGACAGGGCCATCTGCTGCGGTTCTGGACCGAACTGGACACGGCGCAGCGCAGAGCGCTGCTGGCGGCGCTGCCACCGGGGCTGGGCGAGCACTGCCGGCTAGCGGCGGCGGCCGGGGCCCGCCAGCGCGGCCCGCCCGAGCGCCTGGACGGCCGGATGGAGCCGCTCCCCGCCGAGTTGCTGGGCAGCGCCCGGCGCAGCGGCCCCGCCGCGCTGCAGCGTTGGGAGGCGGAAGGTGAGGGGGCGCGAGGCCGCCTGTCCCTTCCGTTCTGGGGCTGCCGGGGTCCGGCGCGGGGGTTCAGGGGCAGCCGAGTTCCGCCGCGTCCCAGCCGATGCGGGACAGGAGCTATGCCCCGCGGGGCCCCGGGGCACTGCTGCCTCTTGCGGTGTCACCGCGTGCTGCCGAGGCCGGTGGCCGGCGGGTGGGAGCCGCAGGGACGGCGGGTAGAGCAAGGAGGGAGAGAGCGGGGTCACGGCTCCACCCCGGCCCTTAGCGCTGGCTGCCGGTGTCCTCGGCCCACGGAACTTTGGGTTTGGAACTTTGGGAGACACCGACTTTTCACTCTGGGTTATGAAATGCGGCAGCCGAGGCCCGGCGGCCGTGCCTGGCAGGATCAGATCTCTACAATTCTGTGACAGGCAATGATAGCCAGGTGGGGCTCAGTCTCTCCTCTCACTTAAGCGACGGGATAAAAGGAAAGAGCTTCAAGTTGTGTCAGAGGAGATTCACGTTGAATATTGAGGAAAATTTTTTCACTGAAAAGGTGGTCAGGCATTGGCATAGGCTGCCCATGGCAGTTGTTTGAGTCACCATTCCTGGAAGTGTTTAAAGAACAAGTGGACGTGACACTTAAAATACTGCTTAGAGGGTGTGAAGGTATTCTGTCAAAATGATTTGCAGTATGTGTCATGAAAAATCTGTAATACTAAAGGATTTAAAGGATCACCAAGAGCACTGGAGAGGGACTTTGGACAAGTTCCTTGGAGTGACAGAACAAGGGGGAATGGCTTCACAGTGACAGAGGGTAGGGTTAGATTAGATACTAGGATGTAATCGTTCCCTGCGAGAGTGGTGAGGCCATGGCGCACACCCAGAAAAGCTGTGGCTGCCCCATCCCTGGAAGTGTTCAGGGCCAGGTTGGATGGGTTTTGAAGCAACCTGGGATAGTGGAGGGTATTTTTGCCCATGGCAGGTGGTGGAAAGAGATGGTCTTTAAGGTCCCTTGCAACCCAAACCATTCTATGACTGAGTCCTTGGGGACGGTGGGAGGAAGGGGGGCGGGTTTCATTGCTGCTGAGCTGGGTAGCTGCCTTCATGGGAGGATGAGCTCCCAGCCTACCAACAGGTGCACAGGCTGGTCTCAGGTGCTGATCCCCATCCATGCTGTGTCATGTGCAGCAGGAGGCTGATGGGATTTGGGAGCAGAGTGGACGAAAGAAGCCCAGGAAAGTCCATAATCGATGGTTTTTGGAGCCTGGTAGGTGCGGGTGTGTGAAAGGTAGGGGTAATGGGGGACCTGGTAGCGGGATGTGCTCTTCCACAGCATGTAAATCTTACATGGATGTCCTGTGCTTTTTTATAAATGCACACTCTTACTTATTTATAAGGGTTCATCTTGGATCTTCCTTTATAAAATATAACAGCACTGTTAAAAAATAATCTTAATTAAAAAAAGAAAGCCAGGAAAACCCACCTGTGGTTATAGAGATACTTGTCTAAATTTTGACAAGTGGCTGCACAGCTTTGGCCCAATGTTGCTAGTAAAGAGATGAGAATGTGTGAGCAGGGGAGTCAAATTTTCAAAGCTTCTGTATGTTTCAGGCTTCTATATGTTTCTATATAGAAGCATGAGGGTCACAGGGCAGAGGAGCTTTTCTGCTGTGTCAGACTCTACTCATGGGGCTGAGTGGTGATAGAGGGAACATAAGTTGGTACAGTAAATCACAGAATCCCAGAATGGTTGAGGTTAGAAGGGACCTTAAAGACCATCTCATTCCACCCCCTGCCATGGGCAGGGACACCTTCCACTGTTCCAGGTTGCTCCAAGCCCTGTCCAACCTCTCCTTGGACACTTCCAGGGAAGTCCTGTCAGACACACCTCATGCCAGCCACAGGACCATGGCCACTGTAGAGCAGAGGTCTAGACGAGAAGCCACAGCCTCTCTGGGTTACCTGTGGCAGGGCCTCCCCACCCTCACGGGAAACACTTCCTTCCCAATATCCCACCTATCCCTGCCCTCTGGCAGTGGGAAGCCATTCTCTGTGTCCTGCCCCTTCATCCCTTGTCCTAAGTCCCTCTCCCGCTCTCCTGGAGCCCTATTAGGCAGTGCAAGGGGCTCAGAGGTCTCCCTGGATCCTTGTCTTCTCCAGGTGAATGCCCTGAGTTCTCCCAGACTGGCTCCAGAGCAGAGGGGCTCCAGTCCTTGGAGCAGCTCCACGGCCTCCTCTGGACTCCTTCCAGCAACTCTGTGTCCTCATGCTGACAACCGCAGAGCTGAAGGTGGCACTGCAGGGCAGAGAATTCCCCCTTCTCACCTGCTGCCCCTTGTGGTATCAGCCAGGGCACAGGGGCTTTCTGGGTGCCAGTGCACTTGGTTAGGGCATGTTGAGCTTCTCATCCACCCACACCCCCAAGTGCATCTTGGCAGGACTATTTGAGGGCATCATAGTGAGGAGGAAGGGATCCTTTGAGCCCTAGAGGCAGATGGGCCTGGGTCAGGGCCCCACAGTTAAACTAACAGCTTTATCAAACTGGTCACTTGTCCCCCAGCCAGCTAGGTAAGTGAGGAGCTGATGTGCCACTTGCCACTGGCAGGAAAGAAAGGGAAAGGGAAAGGGAAAGGGAAAGGGAAAGGGAAAGGGAAAGGGAAAGGGAAAGGGAAAGGGAAAGGGAAAGGGAAAGGGAGAGGGAAAGGGAAAGGGAAAGGGAAAGGGAAAGGGAAAGGGAAAGGGAGAGGGAGAGGGAGAGGGAGAGGGAGACCAGGCTACCTGAGTGGGCTGGCCTTGCTGATTGCCAGCACTGCCTGCAGCAGCCCAGGTCTAATGTGTTTAGGATCCTGCCACTGTGCCCTAATCATCTGGCTCTAAAGTCCAATGGCTTCAGGCCACTTCAGCCCTGCAGGCAGCCTGAATTTCTACCAGAAGGAGTATACACAGATGTTCTGTTTCCTTTGGTTTGTTTTTATGAGCCAGTTTAAGGCTGAAGAGCGATTTTATTTCCTGACAGAGGGCAACAGGAGCAGAGACTTTGTTCCACTGAACCCAGGCATTGCTGTGTGTGTCCCTGCAGATGTGGCAGCATCCGTGCATGGCATTTACCAGTGGAACCAGTGTCATGGACAGGCTTTGCAGATCATGGGTCTCTGAGGGGATGCAGCTCTTGAAAGGCCTTTATTTGCAGTGTGTTGAGCAGGCTGGGAGCAGGTGAGCCATCCCAACCTGCTGCTCAGTCTCCCTGAGTCTGCATGGCTTGTACAGCCTGTGGCTGTGGGATCATCATCATCCTGAGCTGAGATGCTCAGTACTCTGTCTGTAGGTGTCTGAGCTCCCCACACCTGCCATCTGCATTGCTTAATTGTTTTGCATCCTCCAAAGACTGAACAACTAAAATGATGTCTCCTCCTTCCCTCTTCCCCTTTTTCTGTGGTAAAAAATGATGGATAAAAGAACCACACAACTGAAAACTTGTCTTGGGGACACCTGAGATCTTTTTAATAGTTAAAAAAATAATACTGTTGTTATTGTGTCTCAGACAACAAAACTGCCCGATCAGATTTCCTTTCAGATCTTAAACACTGGCATTTAACAATCACATTTTCCAGGCAGCCCTAGGAATGATGGTATATATCAAACACAGACAGAAACACTTTTGCATTCTGTCAGTGTTTTATTGAAGAAATCTAAGTCATGGTCATGGGTTGAGGTGTACCTCATTTCATCAGAGAGTTTGAGGAGCCATTTTGGTTATCTGACTGCTCTGCAGTATTGAAAATTCTGGAGTCTTCTCTTGCTGGCTGCTGTTGTAATGGAACTGATGTGCCTGTTCAATAAGAGAATTCAGTCTGTTCTTGCAAGACTAGTCTGTTCCTCCTACAAAACCTATTTTTGTTTTTTTATTTTTTATGCAGAGTAGGATTGACTGCACTGGTAGTAGCATTGGTGGGTATCTCAGCAGCCAACACATTTTCTCTTTAGTTGAGCTGTTTGTATTTCATATGCTGCAGAAAATAAGGTGGATTTTTTTTAAGGGGATAGATCTTTTCATTGCAGCCATATGAGTCAGTTATTATGATCTTCAGTTGTGAATATTGGTAATTTTACAGTTGGGAAGTCAGAGCAGAGCTACTTACTGAAATTTATGGGGTTATTTGTTTTCATTGTGACCTAAGATCAGAACTTGGAAAAACTGTCTGGGTTGTAGGGTTGTACCATAAATACTGAGAATGCCATAAATGGTTGGATGCACTCCCCTGTCCGAGTTGTTCATGTGCACTATGGGGAGCCCTCCTGGGATCTGGCCCTGTCAGTCTGCTGGATTGTAAAAAAAGCAACATCATTTATGTTATCAGTGACGTTGCTTTGGGCTTGATTTTATCCTGCTGAAGTTGAGGTTTCAGTCCCTGCAGGGAAAGGCCCCTCCAGGAGATGTGTATGAGATGCCAACTCCCCCTTGGGTAGATCCCATCCCCTCATCACTGCGTGGAAAACTTCGGAGAGCTGCTATCTCCTGTGGGCATCTACATTTCAGTGGGGTGATGCCAGCTATGGCACCTGTGAGCTGTGGCTAAGAATTGTAGTTCCTTGATGTTGTGGGATAGAGTGGGGACCTCCTTGACTTTCCCAGTACAGTGTTCAGGGTGTCATGTGAATGATGACCTTGGTCACAATCTGCTGCTCTGCAGAAGCATCGAATTTGGGATCTATAAGATGTGGTCTGTTGCATCAGAACCTGAATGTATGAGGCTGGCAGTGCAGGGGGGAGATGCAGCAGTGCAAGCGTTGCACTTGTTCCACTGGTGGGTGAGTCTCAATTGCACCCCAAAGCAGAACCCCCCATGCTGCAGCAGCTGAGACCAGCAAATGCTGAGCTTAGACTTCAAGCAGCTTTGGTTGAAATTGCTGTGAAATACTTTAGCTCAAGTTTCAGTTATAGATTATTTTAAGTAAAGATAATTATTAAAAAATGTTTTAATTGTCCATTTCACAAAATCACAGAATGGTTTGGGTCGGAAGGGATGTTAAAGACAAGATTATCTTTTTCTAGCTCTCCTGCCATGGGTGTGGATGCCACCCACTATGTGAGGTTGCTCAGGGCCCTGTCCAGCCTAACCTTGAGCATTTCCAGGGATGGGGCAGAACAATCTGGAAGTGTCCCACAGGGCAACTTTTTAAGGTTTCTTTTTTTTTCCCCTCCATAAATTCTTTCTTTGCTGGATCCCAGTAGGGAAACAGGCACCACCCAAGCCAGGGCATGAGATAGTTTGGAGCCATGCTCTGGTGTCTCTCCACTCAGCTCTTTCCCTTCTTCTGCAGTGGTGCCCTGCGCTGGCAAACAGTTGAGCACACAGGAAAACCATGTGATGGGACTGGGACAAGTACTCATGGTGTAAGTAATACCTGAGACAACCTGCTCTGTCCTTTGAGTCTCATAGGCAGCTCAGTGGAGGCACAGAGGACCTGTTTATTGCTTGTGGTTTGTTGTGAAATTCTGGATGTCTTATTTGCATCACCATGCAGCTCACCTCGTCTCCATGTCTTTTACATTACCAATTTAAACCAATTGAAGCTTCCCCTGCTATCCAAGGACCTCCTGAAGCGTTGAAATCCCAAGATCTCCACACACTGGTTTCTTCTTACAGAACTCTCCTAATCCTACTTGGAGGATTGAAGATCGCCAGAAGTGGCTTTCAGCTCTCACTCCTGTGGCCCTGTGGCCCCGTGGCCCCAGAGGCTTCTCTACAGCAGAACCGTGGCGGTGGAACTAGCTCCCTGTGTGCCTGGACACTAGCAGCCTTTTTGGAAGGGGTGTGTTTAGGGAAAAGGCCTTGTGTTACTGCTGTGGTTAAGACTGAAACTTGTAAGCGTGGGAAGGGGAATTGTGTTACTGCAATGTCATGGACAACTTAAGTCTTTGCTGAAAAAATTGCTGGAAGCTGCATTTTTGAACAGAACTAAAATCAGGCCAGGTTGTTAAAACAGCAATTGATATTTTTGCTCTATTGTTCATTTAAACAGCCAATTATTTAAAGATTAGCATAAGCCAAATCCTGGCGGTTTTTTTAAATTTAATTTCTTTGGTCTCCATACCTTTCAGTCCAAATTAAGAGTGTTTTAGCCTGTGGGGTGTTTGCTGAAGGCTGAGGTGCTCCACAGGCTGTCCTTGGCTGCAGGAGCATTGGCAGTTCAGTGCTATGCAGTGGCAGAAGGCCACTGATAGCTACTGCAACAGAGCTGTGGCTTCTGACATGGGCAAGCCCGATGTTCCTTGCATTCCCAGAGAAACTCAAAGTGTTCCCTAATGAAAAGTCTTTCTCACAGTTGTCAGTCATTATTGTGATGCTGACTTTGGAGAAGGCAGGGACCAAAGTCTGAGACTGAGCTGAGTGTTTATTATGTGCTCTGGTTCTTCCCCAGGTTCTCCAAACTTCCCTGGTTTGTCAGGAGCACTGATACTGGTTTCAGTTAGATCGTGGAAGTTGTAGCTCCTGCAGGCTTGGCTGTATTACTAGCAGCTGTGTTCAGCTTCCACTGAAGCTGGAGCACAGGTACAGATAATTATTGAAGCCGGATTCCAGAAACCCTCATGCTTTACTCAAGACGATGGAACTTGGCTTCTTTGGGGTGTAGAAATGATAAGGGACCTCTGGAGGTCTCTAGTCCAACCCCCGTTTGAAACAGAACTACTCCTAACAGCCTGAAGCCAGGTCACCTGAAGCCTTACTGAAGTAAGCCTTGAAAACCTTAGGGGACATTCCTTCTTCTCTGGATGTCTTTTCTAGTGATGCACTACCTCCCTTGTAAAGATTTTATATCCTAATTTGAATCTGCTAAGTTGCAGCTCATGGCTATTGTCTAGGTTTGCACCAGTTGTTGCTTTAGGTGAGGAAACTTCTGCATTCAGGAGGTGAAATGAATTTTCTCCTGTGGGTGCAGTGGCATATTTCTCTCCGAGCTACCAACATTGAACTGGCAGCTCCTGGCTGTTGTCCAAGCTCTGCAGAAAGGCTCAGGAGAAGAAGATGGGGTGTTGATTGCTTTGGAGGTTCTTATGTTCCCTTGGGCTTCTTTTCCTGTACAGGTTTACATCAGATCTCACAGAACAAGGTGGCAGTGCTGCTCCTGGCTGGAGGACAAGGAACCCGCCTGGGAGTCAGCTACCCCAAGGGCATGTACAACGTGGGGTTGCCCAGCGGCAAGAACTTGTATCAGATCCAAGCAGAAAGAATCCGCAAAGTGGAGCAGCTTGCTGGCAAGAGACACCACTGCAAGTGTGCCATTCCCTGGTAGGTGACTTAAGGCCAGACCTGCTGTGCCGGGCTCTGTGCATTCCAGTCTTGCCCATGTTGCCTTCAAGAAGCACTGATCTGGGCACCGTACAAGGACAGGTTGAGGGGAGCCTTTTGTTGGCAGGATTTTCTATGGCAGTGGCTGAAGGAGAGTGCAGAGGGGGGATGGGAGACGGCAGGTCCATGTCTGCAGACCTGAGGGATTGAGTACTACCTTTGAATCACTGACCACAACCCTAACTGCTCTACCTTGCTGGCTTTCTAAGCAGCTACTGGCAACACTGGAAATGGCACTTTCCAGTTTCATGCATTTCTGTTTTCTCAGGTTCCTGCATGGAGGACAACCTAGAGCTTGCCTTCCAAGCCTTTCTTCTTGCCCTTGTCCTTAATCTCTGCAAAAAAACCTCTTCCTTTGTGTTCAAGCCACCTCCTGCTGTCACTGTTTACAGCTGCCAGTTCTGCCAGCTGCTCCTGGCTTTCAAAAGAGATGAGCTCTGGGCAAAGTGCAAAATGTGAATTCCCTATGGGATGTGGTGGGTGAGAGGAAGGCACTGCAGATGTGTCTGGAAATGGTTTCTGCTAAATGTTCTTTGTTAGACTATGAAGACTGTGTAGAAATACCCTTAAGAAATCTGTGTCTGGTCTGAGTCAGGGTTTTGGCAGTGAAAGAGCAGGTGTCAGAGGGCTTCGGGTTGCCACATTGTTTTACAAATTGGAGGTGGAAGTTGATTCATACATTGTTTCCTCATGGAAGGTGAGTCCGTATTGTGCTTCTTCCTGAAGCCTTGTATACAGGACCTGAATTGCAAATGTCCTGGTGCTGCTGGAAGTCAGGAAGTATTATTTGCAAGATGCCACATCTGTTTCCAGTTCCCCTCCTGGGGCTGAGGAGGCAGTTGAATCAGTTTGCTGCTCCAGTACACCTGGGCCTAGGCGATGCTATGCTACGGAGATGTAAACTGGGGATTGGGAATTGAGAGCCAGGCTCTCCTGTGTTGTTTCCTCATGCTGACAGAGGACCCTGTATTCCTATACTGATAGTTGTTGAAGTGTTTGACAGGTAGATGATGAAGATGGCTTTTAGACAGTAGTGAAGCAGGATAGTGGAGGAAGAGACAGAAGCAATAAGGAGCTGAAAGGAAAAGAGGAAATAGAAAAACTTGCGACAAAAACAAGCCGTGCAGCCAACGGAAATACAGCTGTTTGCCTTGGCACTGAAGAGGTGCTGGCAGAGTGAACCGATCAGAGTCTCTATACACATTTAACATAAGTTTGAATCTAGAGTGAGTGAGGTTGTTTTCTGTCCTTTGTCTTGTTTTCCAGCTCATCCAGATGTTGTTCACATTTAGGGCAAAGCTCTTCTGTCATGGCTGGAGCTAGACCAGGGTAGGATCATACCCTGATGCGGTCATAGGACCCCATGCAGCCTTACTGCAGGATGAGTTCCAGAGGAGAGCTCTCATGTGCAGTGGCGCACCACAGGATGCTGCCATGTCTCTCATTTCACACTACTGGGATTCCTCTCTTTTGTGCTCAGTTTGTAGTTGTGCCTTTTGCTTGTGTTGTTCTCTCTCATTGCCCAGCCCCCCCCATTCCTGCACAGGTACATCATGACCAGTGAGTTTACACTGGGGCCAACAGAAGAGTTTTTTGTGCAACACAACTACTTCAACTTGGATAGATGCAACGTTGTCATGTTTGAGCAGAGAATGCTGCCTGCTGTCACTTTTGATGGGAAGGCCATCTTGGAGGAGAAGGGGAAAATTGCCATGGCTCCAGGTACCTGCTGTTTGCACTTCCATACTGCAGTACTGCCGTGTATGTTGATAGTTGCTATGGGCCATCAGCTAGCCCAGGCGCACAAGCAGGCTTTGGGGATCAGGGTTAATGCTTCCAGTTAATGTGGAAAGGTTCTGTTAATGTTTCAGGCTGGTAATCAGGAGCATACCTCTGTTTAGTCCTTGCTGGAGATTTGACTACAGCACATGTGTTTTATCCAAGTCCAGGAGTGTTGGCAGGATCAGGAGTACTGTGACTGTAGTGTAGGGAAAAGGTTCATTAGCAGAGGTCTCTCTGTGATGTGTGGAGTGCTGCTTTCTTTGATGAAGGTCAGGAGCTCAAGGCTGATAGCTGGAAATGGGTAGGAAAGCAAGATTATGACAGTAATGTCTTACCTTGTCATGTTCTTTTAACCTAGACATGGTAAGAGACTTGGCGATGTCAGCCCAGTTGAGACTGTGTTGCAGCTGCAGAGTGGTTCTCCTGAGCATCCCAGGAGGAACTGTAAATGGGTGATCTGTGATAAATGTGCAGGTGTCTTTTGTACAGCTGCAGTTCAAGCCTTTAAAAAGGCATTGGGAAGTTGTGGCGGGGGGGGAAGATGAACAGAGAACAAGATTTATTTTAATCTTTCTCCAAGAAAGAGAATAAATATGCTTTTGCCGTGTACTGGAGGAGAAGTGTAAAAGACTTTTCCCACCCTCTGCATAGATTTGGCCTTTAGTATTCTCCCTCTGAGGATCTTGCTAGCCTTCATAAAGTCTCATAATGCTGCTCAGTCCCCGTGGTCCCACTGTTCAAGTGAGAGAACTGGGATGAAAAGAACATGCTCTGTGCATGTTCAGCATGTTCTGCTGAGCTGTGTAGCAGAACTGGACATAAAACCTGGTATCACTGGCTCTTGGCTAGAAAGCATTCCCTACTCTTCTGTTCAAGAATGTTTATTCAGTACTTTCTGCTTTTGCTCTGTTGTTACAAAAGAAACCACCCCAAAGTCGCTAATGAGCCAAGACTATCTCTTTTCTCTTGCTTTATAGATGGCAATGGTGGCTTATACCGTGCTTTGATGGATAATAAGATCTTGGATGATATGAAGCAGCGTGGAATCCAGTATGTCCATGTATATTGTGTGGACAATATCCTCGTGAAAATGGCAGATCCAGTCTTCATAGGTTTCTGTATTTCCAAAGGGGCAGACTGCGGTGCAAAGGTGAAGCAGTGCTAACACTGGGCTGGTTTCCCTCAGGGAGTTTGGGTCTGATGATGCTTGGAAGCTGTGGGGAGCTTGCACGGCCTGCGGTGTTCAACCCTTTGCCCATCAACAGCTCACTCAGCAGATTTAGAGTTATTTGCTGCCTGCACTGCATTTCAAATCCCTACTCGTGGGTGTCCTCTGTTCTTCCCAGAGTACTGTGGAAAATAAACTTCAATTAGAGCAGGGACTAAAGCTGCACAGGAAACTACACTCTGGAATTGCTTCATCTCTACACCCAGCCCTTTCTACAAAGGCACTTGGTCTGTCTAGAAGCCATAGACTTGGACTGGGTTGTGTTTTATAAGTGCACCTTTAAGTCTAATGGAGGCATTTCTTACGCTCTGCTGTAGAAGATGGGGAAAGCTTTAACAGCCTGGATTTTGTTAACTTAAGCAGCAGCTGTCTGAAGAGAAATTTATGTTACTTGAGTCATCAGCACTGTTCAGGCAAATGGGGAGTTGAAGGCTAATAGCTGCAAACTATTTAATGCCAGATCCCAGTCCTTGATAAGAAAAGGGCCCCCCAGTATGCCGATTGCTTTTAACTGGTTTGTCTTCTGAGAAACTGTCACATTAAGTGGTTGAGTACTGGGGTTTATGTTGAATTGTCAGGCAAAATGTGTTCTGTGCCCCTTACATAGCCCTGAGGTGCTGGAAGATCAGCAGGCAACAGTTCCATGGGATTGTTTGTACTTGGGAGTTGGAATAGTCCTGGGATTTTCTTCCTCTTTGTCATAAACCTGTGTTCTGTGGCTGCAGGTAGTGGAGAAGGCCTACCCCACGGAGCCTGTTGGGGTGGTGTGCTGTGTGGATGGGGTGTACCAGGTGGTGGAGTACAGCGAGATCAGCCTGGAGACTGCACAGCAGCAGCGCCCTGAGGGGGGACTGATGTTCAGTGCTGGCAACATCTGTAACCACTTCTTCACTGTTGAGTTCCTGGAATTAGTGGCCCAGTAAGTCCCAGCAGACCTTGTAGGTAGCTGTGCAGCCCAGAAATGCCCCCAAGACTGGGTATTTCTGTTTCCCACTCTGGAATTTCTGTTCTGGTTATCCCCTGTGTTGCCTTTTACCTCCTCTCTCTTCCAAACAGTTTCAAACACCCAAGTCCCCCTTCTGACAGCTCCATCATGCTCTCCAGGCCCTACCCAAGGAAGGGGTTCCCAGGTTCACTGTAACTAAGTCAGATAAATATCTATCTATCTATCTATCTATCTATCTATCTATCTATCTATCTATCTATCTATCTATCTATCTATATCTATATCTATCTATCTATATATCTATCTATATATATATATCTATCTATATCTATAGATAAATATATATCTATAAATATATATATTGAGATATACCGGTGCATGATCTTCCTGGGCCTTCAAGGCTGAGCAGCTGTGCAGGCTGCAGTGTGGCCAGTGATGCAGCCTTTTACCATGGATTTCCAGTGGGAATGTCAGCCATGCCAACTCTTGGAACAACAGAGTTTGTAGGAGAGGGTGAAGTTGCAGGTGGACTCTGCACCTCGGTGTTGGGGAATGGGGATGTGATGCTGGGTATTCAGTGAGTACAACCTTCCTAAAGAGCTTGAGCCACCCTTGGGTGAGGGATCTGCTCTCCTCTGTTTTCATCCCCATCAGGTAACAATTTGGGTTGCCTCTTTTTGTTTGTAACCTCTGCCTGCAATTTCAGTTTGATGCAAAGTTCTCCCTCTCCTCTGACTGTCATGTCCCAAGTGGTGCAAAGAGAGCCCATGTCCAGGCTGCGCTGCTCAGGGAAGTGTTTCCTGGATGTGACTTGGGAGGGAGCAAGACCCACAAACAGCTGGAAGTTGATCCAGAGCAGTAATGAGCTATCTGCTTCCCTCAAGTGTAGTGCTTTTTTTTCTAAGTGGGCTTGAACTAAATAAAATGGTTTCTTCTCCTTTTGCAGGAAATGGGAATCACAGCTGAAGCATCATGTAGCCATAAAGAAGGTACCCTACATTGACAAGGAGGGAAATCTGGTAAAACCACTAAAACCAAACGGGATAAAGCTGGAGAAGTTTGTGTTTGATGTGTTCCAGTTCTCTAAGTTAGTGACAGACATCATTTTACTTTTCCCCTCTGCTTCTCAGTGTTTGTTTGAATGACTGTAGGTTGAAACAAGCCATCCCAGAGAGCACATGGTTTGCGGGTGGCTTGTTAGGAAGGCAGTTGGATCTACGCCCAGCTCCAATCTGACAGTAACACCGCAGGCTCTAAGGGGAGCTCACAAGGCGCTCGGTGCTTGTGCCAATCCTGCTCCCAGTCTGGTCATCCTGCTGAGGATGTGTTGGCTGGCCTGGCCTCTGCCAGCCTGGGAAAAATCGAGTGCAAAGCCAATGCAGCCCATATTGGAGTATTCAGACTTAGAAAAATTGGGTCTTTCAGCATTGTGGCTTCCATGGCAACTGAAGCTCTGGTTACATTTTTGGGTGCTGTTAAGCCAGGGCTCAGTTTGCGCCCTTTGTGCTCAGAAAACTGTTTATTTGAGCACCGTGAGGCCAAGTGGAACCATCAGCGTTCACTTTCCAAGCTCTGCAACGTAGCTGGGAGTGCTGTGACATACATAGTCAGGGGTACTTGTATCTAGGGAACGTAGGATTTTAGGAATTAAGCATAAGTGTTGTTATAAAATCTTATTTTTCCAAGGTTTCAAATTCAGCAGTGAAGATTCTGTTTTAGGCTTAAATAAATGCCAAAGAGAGACCTCAGGCAAACTGAATTATCTTTGTTTGGGGGATAGTATTTCTCCTTTTATATTATTTCTTTTAGAATAGATAGCTCAAGGACCAGTCTCTTTTTCCTGACATGCGTTAGATAAAGTAGTATCAAACTAAAGACAAAATCAGGGTGATGGGAACACTGCTGAGTTCTGAGCTGTGACAGGACTCATTTGCAAGCAGTGATTCCTTGTGCTTTTTTAGCTCAAGCTCAAAACCACTTTGGCAGCTGTGCTTCACGCACAAAGCGCAGAAATGCACAGATGTTGCTGTGGGGCTTTTTAATTTGCACCCTTGGCGGTGGGCTTCCCTTGGCTTGACTGCCTTGGGCTGTATACAGTGCTTCTCCCAAAAATATATATGAGCCTTTCCCCATGAATGTTGTTGTTGCATTAGTGAGGTTGATGACTAGCTCTGGTTTTCATGATCATTGTTTTCTTCACTTTGCTGGTAGGAATTTTGTGGCATTTGAAGTTCTGAGAGAAGAGGAGTTCTCTCCACTAAAAAATGCAGACACAGCAGACAAAGATACTCCTACCACTGCTCGGCAAGCCCTCCTGGCCCAGCATTACCGCTGGGCTCTCAAGGCTGGGGCCAGATTTGTGGATGAAAATGGTTGCAGGATACCAGAAAAACTCAGGTATAAATCTGTGAACTCCTCTGCAGCTTCTCTGCTGGAAGTGCTTAGCCATGCCAGCTGGCCAATGGCACACGCTGGGCTCTCCAAAACCAGGAATTAGTGTAGTCACAGTGTGGCTCAGTATGATTTTTGTACAGCTGGTCCTCTCTGGATGTGCAGGTTGATGTCTTTTACAGTTCCTGCTCCTCTTATGACTATGGGTGCTCCAAGTAGTTATCACATGGGGCTCTGGGCATTCTCTCTGTCAGATCTCTGTTCTTGGGGTAATGAATTGGCCCTTGGTTGTTAGAGCGATTACCAGTTCAGATACCTTCCTGTATCATATGTAATGAAAAGCTGCTGTTACTCTATGGGGCCATTACTTCATCAACTCATAGTTCAATAAACCCACGAGTTGTTCATTTTACTTTAAAGGCATCTCTAGAAAAAGGGTGTTTTGGTTTTGCTGAATAATATTTGGGACCTGCTAATTCCTTTTTATTTTCCCACTTTGTTTTCACATAATGTCTGGTGCATGTGACTGTAACAAATGTCTTATCCTTCTGGCTATCCTATTCTGGACAATCTTTTGAAGAAGATGCACTGTTTTTTAATCATGGCAGGAAGTTAATCCTGTGCTCTCTTCATCAGTCTCTCAGGAACTGAAGATCCTCCGGCTGTGTGTGAGATTTCTCCATTAGTCTCTTACTTTGGAGAGGTGAGAATAACTATCTAAGGAGGCATTTTTAAGCGTGTGCAGGTATGCATCTGATTTCCTTCCAAATACAGGTGTTTTCTTTAGCCTGGGCTTGCTGAGAAATGGTAAGATCAAGGAAACAGGGACTTGGGCTTTGTGTTACTATAATGTGGTTCCATTATGTTTTACTCTTCAGCAGTTTGTTAACTCCTAGTTTTAGCCATCTGTAAAATGAGATTTGCAACAAGGCTGCAGCTTCATTAAGACTCATGAGCACTTTGAGATCTTAATGAGAAGTGCAGAATATCCAAATTAGAAAATCCATGGGTTCTGTGCTCCTTTGTGCCCATATCCCAGACTAAGTGAATCCTGACTGAGAAATACACCATGTGTGTTGGCTTTAGAGAAGCCATTGCTCAAGTTTGTCCCTCTGAAAAGAATTGATCCTGAGAAACCTGCTTCCATTTAGTAATGAGAATAGATGTTTTCGTGTGTTGGATGGACAGGGTGAAAAATTAGTAGATATCAGGAGAATTTGTGAGCACTGTTTGCTATGTTTCCACATGTGTTAACTTGCAAGCCAGCTATCTGCACTAGATGTGTTCCTCAATATGTGCAGGTGGTGAACTCATCGCGATCAAAAGGTTGTCAGAACAAAATGAAAACAAGGCAATGCAACTTTTCTTTGTCGGGATTAATCTAATGTTAGTTAAGGACACACCTTCCCATGCTGCCCCCCCAAGAAGCTTGTTTCTGAAATGAGGTTTTACGGTTCCTTAGCACCTCTGCTTCTTGAACCCTGGAAACGCTTTCTGTCACTGGGAAAGCTGTTACTGCTGGCTGTACCTGACCTTTGCCAGTCATTCCTTGCGGACTTGAGATAGTGTATTTACAGCCTAACAATACTGTTCTCGCACCTTCTCAGGGTCTGGAGGTGTACATGAAGAACAGAGAGTTCTCTTCTCCCTTTGTACTCGATGAAAACAAAGTGGAAATGCTGGAAAATTCTTGAAATGGGAAGCCTTACCCTCTCAAATCAGATCCATGTTTGTCAGATTGAATATAAGAACTGACAGAACTAAAATGTCAGCTATGAAGTGCATTATAAAAAAAAAAAATTGCATTGCAGTGTCCGATTGATGCTAAATCCTCGCAGCAGTTGCAATTACACGCATGTGTGAGCTCTCTAGTTCCATTTGGTAACTTTGAAGGCGGTGCCTTTTACCTCAGTCTGTTTTGTCTACTCAGATGTGAGTGTGAATTTATGCTTTCTGGGTGCTAAACGGATCCTACATTTCTTATTTACTGTTGCATATGAATATGGAAAAGCCAGTCAAGGCCTGATAAATCAGCTTTGCCTTCAAGAAGATTAAATTTCTTCAGTGCCTTGTTAGGTATCTTGTTTGTGTGGGTGTGGTTGGGTTTTTTTTGTTTGTTTTGTTTTGTTTCTAAATCATGTGCACAGCTGCAGTCAGATCGAGGTCCCATCCTGAAAAGTATGGAAGGAGTTTGGATACTGAGGTTTTCTCTCCAGCGGTCAGTTTTTTTTCCCTAATCGCATGCTTTTTAAAAGATCCAATTCAGAAATTGCATCCTCTAAGCAGATCATAAGGAGTCTGCTGTATGTAGGGATGTTGCTGTGCCTAAGCATTGCTTGAGGCTTGGAGTCCAAAGTAGAGCAGACAATGGGCTCGCTGGTGCCATGCCTAGACTGACTGCTCCTTCCAGTTGTAGTGACTTGGGCTTTGTTAAAAAAAAAAAAAAAAAAAAGAAGATAATATTTTCACAACCCTCTGCCCTTTCTGACTATAACAGTTTTCCTTTCCATTTCCTGTTTTATATATACCATATCCCTCAGACTAGGCTCTCTTGAGGTGCCTGAAAGTAGTAAGAAAAACATTCCCAGTGGTAGAATTTAATGCCTAATCAAAACAAAACAAAAAAAAGACACTTAGACTCAGCATCAATAGGGCACACAGTAAAAAGCCAGCTTCTACTTCTAGAGTTTTTGTCCAGGTGATTTTCCAGCACTCTTTCACTTAGGAAATAATTCCATAGATGCCTTTCTTTTAGATGTGTTACTAACTATAATGTAAAGATAAGTGTCAGCTAATGAAGGACACTAGTTGTCGGAACATATGTAGCATGTGAACTCAGCCCTGGCCAAGGGGTCCCAGGGTAGTCCTGACCCTTGACCCACCAGTGATTCTTCCTCTCTTCAGTTTTTGGACACTGCCCCAGAAAGCTCATTCCCATCTGATGCAGAACCTGTGCTGAGCATACCCGAGTTGTTTCAGCCTTGATGAGAACACGTCAGCTGCATACTCTGGTGGCTGGCCTTTGCATCAGAAATGTTCCATACTCTTTACCCTAAATGCAGTGTTAGGGAAGGTAGTGAGAAAGATGTTTCATCTGAAGCGTTACTTCATGCATCAGCTTCTACTGAGGAACTGCTTATGCTATTTCATTAAGCATAATTAAGTTCCATGGCTTTCTGCAATTTCTGATGTAAAGCTCTATTCAGAATAATAGAGAAGGGAATGGGGAAGTACATAAATGACTTTGAGAGTAAATACAGTTTGTAAGTATGCTCAAGTTTTCCAAAGAAAGCATCTAAATGTCAGTATCAGAGTTTTTGGTTGTAAAGTGTTTCTGCATGAACTTGAGTAATGATGCTTTCACACATGCAGACGGGCTAATAACCGGTTCTGATTACCTCAGTTGGCACGTGCAGCCAGTAACTCATATTTTTAGTATAAATGAAGCATTTGGCCTTGTCACCCAATTCTGTAATCTTTTTGCAGTTTCTATGACACATGCCATTCCTGTCAGTCAGGTTTTGTATCTGAGAACAAACTGTGTTGCGTATTTGTGAGTATTGCTCAGTAATTCAAGCACACACTTCTTTTACACTGTGCTGTGCTATAAAGAAAGATTTGTTTTGCTTTTTCTGAAGATCTTTTTCTCTTGAAGCTTCAGTTTCCATGCACACAGAACAGAGCTGCTGACATGGTTTTCAGGATTGTTTTCAACGAGAAGTTAAATTAGAATGCTGAATGCCTTGTCTCTTGGGTTTTTATTTTCTATTACTCTTCACATTTTAAACTGTGAACATAGAAACAATTTTGAGAGAACTTTAACAAAAAAAATCTGTCCTGTATGTAACAAAGTCTTTGTATGCATTATAAAATGAAAAAAAGTACCTGAAGCAAAGGGAAGGCCTGTAGTACTCCAGAAACTTCTGGACATCTAAACATTTTTAACAATAAAGATGTTACTGTAATTTCTATGTGTTTGTCTGTGTTTCTTGTATGTGAGAAAAATACTCTTGTTGTCTCTGTCCCTATGAATGTTGTCACCACAGCTACAGGATTGTGTCACTGGTAGTGCATCTGGAGGCTGCAATGCTCACTCTTCAGGTTACAGGGGCATATGGAACTGAGCAGAGGTGATTCCTGAAGGGGGTTGACATTGTGGGATCTATCTTTTCATCAGAAAAATATTGTTTTATCATCACAGTGGTGTACATTTTTTCCAAGCTTTTCAGCTTAGTTTATTGAGGGAAGGGTGTTTAATTGCAAGTGGCAGTTGTCTTTATTTCAAGTCGATTTGAGTAACGTTTCTGAGTCAGTCTCACAGCTGGTGTGTCGGTAATGAACACTCACTGCAGTGCAGCTTTTACTTTGCTTTCCAATGAGAGGCACTTCTTAAATAGGGCTCTATTTATAGCACAATCAGTAGGGAAAGGCAGTAACACCTCACAAATGACAGATTCCCCTCATCTGGGTGTTTAGGGCTGAACCCAGCAAATGTCAGAAGCATATCTCCATTCTTACCTCTTTTCCCCCCCCTTTCATATCTTCCCTTTCTTGCCTCTTTCCCTCTTTCTCTCTTGACACCCATGTGAAGGCTACTGGAGATTTAAATATGTTTTTAAGTTACATGAGTCAGTAGTTTCCTGTGATAGGAAAATTAATACTAAAAATGAACACATGCTTTGGGCATCTTAAATTGTTCTTCTGCTTGTTTATGTGCTGTTCGTATCTACCAGGATTTTTGATTGATTAGTTTTCTTAATCATGAAATACTCAGAAAACACCAAATTTTCAGTTTTATTTTGAAATCTACTGTGAGGTGGATTCCAAATATAAAGGCTCAAATGATGCATGCTAACCTGCCACTTGGGCACAGCTGGAGGTGAATTTGGTGCCAGCACTTAGAGCAGCAGTCTTAAAGCAGCTGCTTCACTGCTCCCTTCTTCCTATTGAACTATGAACCTGAGCTAAAAGTTATTACAAACCCGGTCTTGCTATATCTCAATGTACATCACTAAACAATGCTCTTCCCTACTCCAAATGAGTATGTCCCTCCTTCTCTGCAGGGAAAATGCAGGGAACTCTTTCATTGCAGAGGGAGTGTCAGGGCTGGGGGGCTGTGGAGGAGCACCCGAAGGAAGGACTTGTGTGGGAGGCCTGCTTCCTGCTGCATACCAAAAATTCAGTGCCAGGTCTTATGGAAGGGTTTATTTACACAACTGGTTAAGTTGCTTTTCACCCACTCACACACATCCTCTCACAGATTCCAGTTGTCTACTCTCAGGCGCGTGATCCCGCATTGCCTGCTGGAAAACTCTCAGTTTTTCGGCGGCAGGTGGTAATGCCATCAGACAGCACTTCCCTGCCTTGTAGAGACAGCAGGACTTCGGGGTTTTCCCTGGCCGTTCCCACTCTCCAGGCGGGCGCGAGGAGCCGCAGCGTCCGTTCCCCTTCCACGGGTCGGGGCACAGTGCGTTGTGCCGGGGCTGCGCCTCACCACAGCAGCCTACTCTGAGGCGAGTCCGTGGGGACTTGCAGGCCATTTACGTGCGTTGATTTTCCTTATGACCTCCCGCATGCACGTCTTCATTTCCCACTCTTCCACGCCAATGACTTTGTGACTGGTCTCTATGTCGTACTTTCACGACACCGACCAACAGCGAGGATTCACAGCTTCTCCTTTGCCTCACTGCCCACCCCGGCAGCTGCTGTCCTCGCTGGGCACGGCGCGGTTCGCGAGGTGCGCCGGGACAGCGAGAGACAAGGGCAAAAACAACGCAGCCCCGAGTCCCCCGGCCTGAAGCCGGAACTGGTAAAGTAGGTGGGGGGCTCGGGCCGGGGCCACTCCCAGGGCTGCGGCCTCGGGGCGGTTCGGCGAGTGGGCAGCGGGGGCTGAAACCCCCACCCGCCCGCGCGCGGAAAGGGCCCTTCCTGCATGGGGCTTCCTCAGGGCCGGAGCCTCCGCGGCGCCGTCGGGCGCTCTAGGTTCCGCCTCGCCCCGCTACCACCGAGCAGGGACGCGCCGGCGCCAGAGCGGCACCGGAAGCGGTTGCCGGAAGCTGCCGCTCCGTCCCGCGGGGCGATGGCGGCAGGGGGACCCTGAGGCGGCGCCATGTACTCGGGTGCCGCCGCCGCGGGACCGCCGCGCCGGGACTTCATCTCCGTCACTCTCGGCCCGGAGGAGGCGGTCGGGGTCGGTGGCTACAACAACGGCAAGGCCTGGCGGCGGCGCTCCTGCTGGCGGGTGAGGGCCACGCGGGGAGCTGTGCGGTACCGGGGGTAATCCCCGGGCTGGGTGCGGGGGGTACCTGGCGATGGGGGAGGGCAGTTTAGCGGCCAGAAGCGTCCCTGGGCTTAGGTGCAGCTGGAGTGTCATGGGGGATCTGGCGTGGTCCCCCAGTTCCGAGTCGGGCTGAGGCCACGGCCGTAGGCCTCGGGCGCTGGGTCGGCTCCGCGCAGGACTCCGCTCTCGGAGTGCCCGCGGGGCTGCTCTCCGCGGGGTAGGGGTGTGTAAGGCGCGGTGTGAGGCTGAGGCATCTCCACGTCATGTCTTTATTTTCACGAACAGAGCTGGGACGGGGGCATACGGTAAAGTCCTGTCCTCTGCTAACGGACGTTTGAGGGTCAACGCTGCGCTCTCTGGACAGGAATGAGGGGAGTGAGATTTGGTTTCTGTGCCTTTGTTCCCTGTGTTAAGGCTTAAGGGAAGTGTCCTGTCTTCTGCCCTAGAAGAGTAAACGGAACAGTTCTACTTTCAGTGTGAAAGCTGAGTGTGAGGAGAGGGGTTCTCTGGTAGAGGTCTGGGAAGTGACCTTTTGTCTGCTTGTGCATAGAATGGGCAGGCAGCTTCATGTGGGATGGGAGTCTTGGGCTGGAGAGTCTTGTGAGGAAAGAGTGAGTCAAAGGGACAAGATAGCTCTTGTTACAGATAGGAGATGATGTATAGTCACCTACAGGGGCTTCACAGGTCATCAGATGAAGTGTATGAAGAACCTGTTTAGGCACACGGTCCCACAGTTTTGTTGTTATTACCAGCTAGAGAGGTATGAGCCCGAGTCATCATCGTTCATTTTATCCTTTTTCTCTGTGAGCAAAAAAACCCAGTAAGTGGTGAATGCCCTCACACGTTCTGTTCTTGTGCCTTACTCCTACCCTCTGCGAGACACCACAGTTAAAGCTTCTTTTCCATCCTCCCTTGATGAACCACAGGGCTGCTGGATTTCAAGCATCTTTCTGCAATGGGAAGAGGGTTATACAGTTTTCCCAGGAGGTAGAACTGAAGATGACATAGTGGGACCAGCATCTTGCAGTGTGCACAGAAAAGGGTGTACAGTATTACTGTACAGTCAACAGTGCAGGCGGAAGTCAGGAAACTGTACCGTGGGACTCAGAGTGTCACATTGATACTGTTCTCCACCGAGACATTTCCGGCCTCTGCCTGTTGCTAAGAGGATGAGGACTGTGGGAAGTACTGTGTGGTTTGTGGGAAAGTTTGCTCCCAAGTGTAGCATTAGTGATGAAGTTCCCTCTCTGTATACCCAAATCAGTAGTGAATTTCAGGAGACTGTTGGAAAAGTAACAGTGATAATTTAGCACTTAATGTTTAACTCCAGCTTCTCTCTCTGTAAATGGAAGTTATTGTACCTTGGCCTCTTTCAGGTTAATGTAATTTGCTGTCAATTTTTCAGTGATTGTTGTGTATAATCTAGTCATTGTTGTATATAATCTAATGTTAACAATACATTTTTGCCCAGGACTAAGCTTGAAAATTGTGGGTTTGTCTTGCTCATTGTTTTGGTGTTTTACTTCATTTTCACTTTGCTGCAGGTTGGTGGCTTATTATTTTGTGGTGCAGAACTTGTTCTATGTGACAGTTCCCACGCTTGTCAGGGCCTGGATACCTGACTTCTCTTTCACAGATTGACAGAATATTCTGGTTTGGAAGGGACCCACTCTCTAAGCAATTGGCCTATAAAAGGATCAAACACACAACCTTTCCAGTGATCGGTGCTCAGCTTATTTTGAACCTTTCTTTACTGCAGTAACAGTTTTAGTTTTCCTACCATTTTCTTCTGTTTCTAATTTTGCATGTGCACTCTGCAGTCCCTCCCCAGCCAGGAGGAAAGAGGCTTTTGGCTGATTTCCCAGTTGATAGCTGGGCAGGTGCTCAGGTCAGTCAGTGGAGATTGTGCTCAAAGTCAGCTGTAGTTGAAGCTTTCTGGGAGTCTTGGCATTTGGCAGGTTCTGAGGTTCTTGCAGCAAGTGGCTCTTATGTTTTTGTGAGCTTCTTATGCTAGCTGGCTGGATTTCTTTTTTCTCTTCATCGAAGAAATTAAGCCATGGATATATGCAGTTGGAAACAGGATAAAATTAAACCTACTCAATTTTGTGGGTTTTAATCTGAATGAATCAATAAGAGTTTATTTTTAACCAAGTAGGTTCTTAATGTCATGCTAAATATTCTTTCTTTCACTTTTCTCTCCTAAAGAAATGGAAGCAGCTGTCCCGACTCCAGCGGAGTGTCATTCTCTTCCTGTTTGCATTCTTGGCAGTGTGTGGAATAATTTCGTACACAAGCGTGGGGGAAGCATGGAAAAGTATGTGTTCTGTACAGCTCAGAATTGCCAGAATGAGGTGTTGGAGTTAGGAGATTGTTGTGGGTCTTATAATCAGTTTTAATTTCCAATGGTAATGACTGGGTGTATTCATTAAAGAGCAATTCTGAGATGTTTTTATGTGATGTTTGAATTACGTGATTCTTAATCAAAAATATTTTTGTATGCCTTTGCTTTCTTTATCTTGACTAGAGCAACATTTTGTTTTAGCTGATGTCTGGGTTTCAGCCAGGATAGTTAACTTGTTGAAGTAGCTGGGAGAGGGTGTAGCTAAGGCCTGGATGTTATTCTGTACTGCATCAGTCGTTGCTGGGCATGGGAGAGGGGAGAAAGGAACTCTCTGTGCCAGGGAAAAGGGATTCCTTCTGGTAAAGAGAACATGGCAGGGGCAGCTGTCTGTATTCTTGCCTTCGTGTGAATAGTTTCTTTTTCCTATACCTTTTGTTATTAATACTGCTGGCCTTACTGTTTGTTTTCTTATTTCATTACTGTTTCCCCAAAATTGTTCTTATCTCAACCTGTGATCTTTGCCTTCTGTGCCTGCAATTTTCAACTCATCCACCCCAGAGAGAAGGGGAACGGGAAGGGGAAAATAGTCAAGGGAAAGAGAATGGCAGTGTGGTTTCTATGGTTTCAGGGAACACTGAACTGGGGAGTACCATTCCTAAACTATGACCGTTGGTTAAGATTTGAAGGTTTCGAGTGTGTTTTTTTATTATGTTTGTATGTAGATACAGGTAGCTTAAACCTAATCACTAGAATAAGGTAATCCTCTCTTGGTTTTGACTGCCTGTCAGTTTAGAAATTCCAGGCATTTGTGTAATACTAATGCATATTTACCTCTGATATTATGAATTGTATTGAAAAACTGAAATAGTAGCAATTTTAAAATTCCCTTTGTGCCTTTTAGCAGCCTCCTTTTATATTAGGGAGAGGATTAATACCAAAATACACTTTGTATCTAGCAATTAGTGTGTGTTTATCCATGTTTTGTGGATGCAAACAGTTTTTGGAGGTGCATCTACTACTTGAATACAGCAAACTGTTATAAATTTCTAACTGCAGCCTTAACTGTTGATTCCATATGCTAAGTATATGTGTATGAGTATTCCTTTGTGTGTCTAGCTATAACAAACAAATTGTTGGATGATCAGAGGACAGAACAAGAAATTCCTAGATTAAAGCTGGCAAATCCAGCTGTTCTACCAGCGCCCCAGAAAGCAGATGCCAACCATGGAGACTACCCTGAGCTTTCACTGCAGGTAATGCGAGAAAAAATTTGTTTTCTAATGCCACAAAGAGTTTGTGAAGGCAAATTGTGCTTGGTTCCAGCAGTTGTTGTGGAGGAAGGAGTTAAAACTTGGAATAAGCATGCTCTTGGTGGAATGCTGTCCTCTCAGGAAGGGTTTTGGTGTAGTATTTCTTGCCTTTGTATTTTTTATTTACATGTTCTGTATGCTGTTTTTCACTCATTGCTCTGCCGAGGAGTGCCAGGACTTTAGGTCACAGTGACCTCTTACTTGAGGCTTCGCTCGTGCTGTATGCATCAGTCTCCACTCTTGTGAGGAGCCTGGAGTCATGGTTTATCTGGGAGCTTGAGAAATAGCATCAGAAAGAGCAGATGATAGGAGGTTTTGAAGGGTTACATTTGTGGGGAATGCAGTGGGAAAGGAACATCAACTGTGTGAATTAGTAGAGCAAAGGAAATACTGGTTACTGTGTTGTTTGTCATGGATTTATCTCATGAATTCAGGGATTTTCAGTTAACGAATACAAAATTTTGTGTGAAATATTTTCTTCATCATGCAAAAATGTACGTGTATAGTAATTCTTAGTATTTACACTAGCACTGTGGAAACTTTTTTTGTGTTCTTTTTGCCAATTCTCGTAAATTTACTGTGCCTAATAAAAGGGAATCAAATATCTTTACAATCCTTTGTCACTGCCTCGTGTTAAACGAATACTGGTAGCAGTAGAGGTAGTTTAGAAGTAATTTATCAGTGTAAACTTAAGAACTGGATGATTTTACCAAAGGTTTAAAGCAAACAAAAACACAAGGTTTTTAGCATACCTTCCATTCAGGTCAGAATTTGCACGCTGCAAAACAAACAAAATAAGATTTATCTGAATTTATGCTTACTACTGGAATGATGTTGATTTACAGTTTGAAATTTTACCATCTCCACAACTTACCAAGCACATTTTTTTTTTTTCCCTTTATATTCTCGGAAGCCACCAAAACTGCCTCACGTTCGTCATGGTCCTTCCAATCTTCACCTCAAGGCACCACGGAGAGACACGAGGCTGAAGACCCAGTATGATACCATGAGGGCTGTAGAGGGGCTGGTCGAAGTGGATAAAGTAGAGGAAACAGAGAAGTCCATTATCAGGTAGAAACATTTCAGGCAAGGTACAGTGCTTCCCCCTTGCCCCCCCCAAGATCCATTGAGCGTTGGAGTGAAAATTGTAAGAGCTTTTCATTGTATGCGTCTGAGGTTATTTTCTTTGTTTGCATGGGTTTGTTCTCCGGCCTGGCCTGACAGCTGCTGATATTACTAGGCTGATAGATTTAATTTTGATAAATGTGCAGTTTCTCTTATTTTACTGTTCGTATCAAAAGCTGCAGAGGGTTTGAAGCTGTGCAAGGCCGGCTGTATTTCTAATGCACTTAGGTACTCTTAATGTTCAGGAGTCTTCGCGTCCAGAGGTTTCTGCTGTTTGTTGTAATAAATGCTAATGTAACAGTATCAATATAATAGTGCTGCTGCAAGTGTTTTTGTCCTGGGGCAGGTTTAGAAAGTGATAGCAGTGTCAGTGCTGCTTGTGGGTTGGTGCCATTAAACACAGCAGGCCCAGGCCGACCAGACAGAACCAACGGATGTGTACGTAGTTGTGCGTGTGTAACACCATGTGCTTACTTCTTTCTTACGAGATAATTCATCCCTTGTACAGGGATGTACAGTATCTAGTAGTATCTTTGACAGAAGATCTGTGCTTATATGGTTATGGAAGTGTTTAGATTTAGGAGTAAGTGAAGGAAAGTAACGCACGTATAGAAAAGTTTACTAAAAGTTCAGCAGAGGTTCTTCAGACTTGGAACACGAGGCTTGAGGTTTTTATGTGTTTAGCACTTTAGCACTGGCTCAGATGAGCTGGTCATAGCATCACAACTGTGCCTGGCTCAGCATTTTGGCTGTCAATATGGTCTGAAAGTGTTTTATTGTTTTGCTTTTGCATGTGCTATAACTTCCAGGGTTAAACAGGTGGTAACAAGAGAACTTGCAAAATCAATGAAAACATAGTGAAGACTAGTTACAAATTTAAAGAATGAAAGTAAGAAATGAAATACGGCATTTATCTAAGAAGGTGTGCTGACTGTAAACAAGACAGACTTTAAAGGTCCCGTAAGCCTGCTTCCCTTAGGAAGCATATAATGGGCTCAAAGGCAACATACCTATATATTAAATGGTATGGTCGAGATTGTTTGATCTTGATATGAACTTGGCTTGACTTGAAGTCCATTCTGAAATCTCCTTCAGGAGATTCTTCATAAAAACCTGTAAAAACTGTTTTACCCATCTGTGGTGGCAGAGAAGGCTTGTGTTCCCCTGATAGCAGAGTTAGTAGTTTGAGCATCTCATCCTTTGTGCTTAATGATGAGTTTTGGTGATCATCATTTATGTGGTACTATTTAGCATTAGTAGCTACTGTGGTAATTTCAAAGCTGGTAGATAACAAGTTGCCTGTAATACAGCGTTTTCAGGTGTTTGATTTATTTTAAGAAGTTTTTTATTAAATTCCATTGACAAGATATTTAATGAATTTCTAAGAGCTTGTAACACACATTTCTTAATCAAGTAAAATTTCTCTGCAAAGAAAATTTCTTTGAACGGAAAACTTGCCTAGTGGGCAACATAGCTGTTTTGATCATTGATACAAAATCTAACTTCTGTTTCATCAAAGTATTGTGTGATAAAGGAAATGCAGAGATAAGTCCTATTCACTTGCATGATTTTCTGTGACCAAAATAAATCTTAATTACAGTCCCTTGTATTTGCAGCTGGAGAGGAGCAGTGATAGAACCTGACCAAAGCACTGAACCTCCATCCAGTAAAATAACAGAACCAGAAAAACATTTGTCTGTGGAAGCTGAAGACGAGAAAGAAGCAGGTAAATAGCTAATGATACCTTTTTTTGTTTGCTTTTATGGTTTAAGTTGTGCAGTTTCTCCCCATGCACATTATTTTATTTATTTTTTTTTGATTAAAGGAAACAAAAAATGTAGGAGAGATTGCTTGCCTGGAACATCCTAGTTTTCTAGTGTTCTTGTTTCACTATGCCAGCCTTCGTGCTTGTTAGCCTTCAGAATTTGAGAATAAATTTTAGAGACAAATCTTCTAAATACAGCCTCTGGGCAGGACAGGATAACCTTGAGAAGGAGGCCATGAAAGAGAGAGCTTACTTTTCAGCTGTGCCTTTCCTTTTGTTCTGCAAATGCAGGGAAAGTGACTTCCTCCCTGAACTGAATGGAACTCTTTTTAAGGCTCACCAGAAAGGTGCAGAAGTTGTTTTTGAAGTTGCTGCACTTGTGGAACAAAGAACCTGTTGTTCCTTTTTCTGGGTTCAGAAAAGAAACCCGGAAGTTCTGGTGTGATAAACGTGACATACTTCAGTGTGATGTATTTGCACTTCTGCAAGCTTAATATTTATGGGGTTAGTTACGCTGCTCGGTGTTTCCCACTCTAGAAGTGTTTTTTCGTAATTTTTCAAAATTTCATCTAACGGCTTGATAGTTTTCGTGTTCAGTGTGTAACATGAGCTCCGCTTCATGGCACATTGCAAGCAAAAAATCAGTACACCTATGGAAAAGAAACGGTTTTACCAAGATGGAAAATGTAAATTTTCTTTTTATTTTGGTATTAAATAGAAAGTTCAATAGAATAATTTTGTAGAACTGATTTTAAATTTAACAGAAAGCAGTTAGTAAGGGAGGGAGGATGAAGAAAAAATGTTATGTGTCGAATTAGCTAAGAATTTTATTGTTAAGCATATGTATTCGGTACCTGAATTGCCATGGATCTTAATCTGGTATTTCAGATCTTAATCAGGTATTTCTGACTTTCATCTCCTTGAGCTTTAGTGATACTCATCTACATCTGTGCTTGTGATTATTTTAATGTTTTATTTGTAGAAGTGACAGTTTTGTTGCCAGGGAGAAATCTCTTTCTGCTTGGCTGAGTTGCTGACTGCAAACACTAACTGGTTATTCTGCAGTGGAAAGGCCGTCCTGAAAAGAGTGTGAGGGTGTTTAACATTGCGCTGATCAGTTAGTTTGGAAGAAAATTTCTTTTCGGTGGAATGCAGTGAAGTCGTGTGTAGTAGAGCTTCATCGATGCCCTGCAGAAGTCCTGAGCAAGGTGCTCTTTCTCCTTTGCAGTGCCCATCAATGAGCGCCAGCTGGCTGTGATTGAAGCCTTCCGCCATGCCTGGAAAGGGTACAAGGATTTTGCCTGGGGCCACGATGAGCTGAAGCCTTTGTCCAAGTCCTACAGTGAGTGGTTTGGACTTGGGCTTACCTTGATTGACGCTTTGGATACCTTGTGGATTTTAGGCTTAAAAGAAGGTAATTTTTTTTCCTCTTCCTTTTTTTCCCTCTAAAATAATTTCGTAATTTTTCTTCAGGCAGTGCACATTCAGAGTTCTTTGAGGGGAATATTTATTACATGTGGCCTATAAATTTAGCTTTCCTGTGAGGGTAAATACATGCATACGTATATATGTATACATAATGTATATATCTGGTAGAATTTGAGGGATGTTTTAATAAACTTCCTGGTCTTTGTTTCTGTACTAAAGCCGCTATGCCATTATACAGCCACTGGAGGCTTTCTGCCCATCACTCTTGGGTAGTTTCCCAGTATGTTCCTTGCTTGTTTTATCATACCTAATATCAATACTTCTTATATGGCTTTAAGAAAACTATAAGAAATCCGTGGGTGGAGAAAGGGAATGCTCAGTACCTCTTTCCTGAATTGTTTTGCTGTCTGTATTTTTGAGAGTTATTCTGGAAATGAGCATGTTATAAAACTTGGGAACAGATTTTAAAAACTAAGCCAAAAAATTCTTGCAGTTCTCTTGCAAAAATCTTAAATGCTTAATCAGTGTTTAAGACCATTTTTTTGTTGTTGGCTGTTTGGGTTGGTTGGGATTTTGTTTTTTGGTGATGCAGAGGGTTTTTTTTTAATGGTATTTAAAATTTTCTGGAACTGTATCTATTTAACTGTGGTAGATAGCCACCTTTGTAAACTTTTATTAATCTTGCAGCGTTTTTTGTCAAGATGGGAAGAACAGAGCTGCCAGTGAGGGTACAATAAATACTCCAAGTATTTCATGGTTCTGTCTCTTTTACCTTTGAAGTTTGTGTAAAATAATACGTCATGTGTGTGCAGCCCTAGGCCTGAGCAGGCTATCTTGAAGTTTCATCAAGTTGTCAGTGTGCTGCTCTTTTTTTCGTAAAAAATTAACTGTGAACTGAGTAGAGTTTTTAAAAATAAATTACTAGTATTTGAGATGTGTTGAAAATGGATTTTTGGTGAGGGATTCCATTCCATTCCATTCCATTCCATTCCATTCCATCCCATCCCATCCCATCCCATCCCATCCCATCCCATCCCATTCCATTCTATTCCATCTACAGTTCTGCTGACTGCCTTAGAGAGCTCCTGGAATTTCTTCTGTATAATAAATGCTATGTAAATGCAAGTTCTATTTGAGGCTGCCAGTCTTTCTTATCAGAAAGCAACAGTTTCTGTGGCAGAGAGCTCTGCCTTTTTTGTTGTACTGCTGACAACACTGACTGGAGATTGTTAGTAATTCCTCCCAATGTGCCTAACATCCTGTATTTGCCCAGCTTCCAAGACCAGAGGGTGCAAAGGCATCAGAGTTCGTCTCCTAAGGAATACCTTCCATTTCTGGCAAGCTGGTTGTTCTGCTGCTTCTCACAAGCAGGAGTTTCCAGAAGCTCTGAGATCTCTGAAACAGCTCAGCCTCCAATTGTGAGGGCTAAGCTGACTCATGTGCACCACGGAGAGAGACCCTGTGCCAAAGCAGTCATTGAGTGATACTGTGATACCAGCTGCTAAGCTGGTTGATGAACCTAATATGGCTTTTCTTTTAACCTTTCTTTTGAATTAGTAGTGTGATAAACAGCCATTTCTGTTTCTAGGGGAAAAAAATTGCAACGTCTTGCAGGAAGCAGGCTCCCGAGGACATTGCTAGGCTGTAACTGTTAACTGAAAATGTTACCTGTAATCTAGGTAGATAATAGCTTTGGTTGAAAAAGATTTAATTAAAACCATAAGGCTTTGTGGAGGTGTAACTAATTATCTGACAAGTCAAATGGATGGATTTGAAAGATTTAAATTTCTGGACTATTTTACTAAAAAACTCCTCTTATTTCTTCTTTTCTTAAACTGTTAAGGACTTGCTGTTTTGTTGGGTATATCTCTCTGTATGCGTCTGTGGTGTGTGCTGAATGAGAATTAAGTCAATGGTAATGAAACTTCTGTCAGGATCTGCTCTTTTTGGATTTTCGATCTAAAATATCTCTGGACAAATACAAGAAACTGTCATGGGTCTATGGAGTACTCATGTCTTTAGTTGTTGGAACACACTAGAAGTTCATAACTGAACTACCTTTTATGCTTTGCAGAGTTTGAAGAAGCAAGGAAATGGGTAGCAAATGATTTAATATTTGATAAAAATGTGGATGTGAACCTATTCGAGAGCACTATCCGTATCCTGGGTGGCTTGCTGAGCACCTACCACCTCTCTGGAGATAGCCTTTTTCTGGAAAAAGCTGTGAGTGATTTGACTTACAAGTGAAACTGGGTTTTGTATTGCATATTGGAAATCTGAGGGAAGATTCCTCAGAAAGTTAAACATTGCTGGTTTTTAACAGTTTCGTATTTAGAGTGGTGGGAAAGGCATTTGCCATTAAGCTTTGAAGCCTGCTCAAAGCCTTGCTGTGTTTGTCACCTCTTCGTGTTTGATTGCTCTTCTGCTGATGAATGGCTGACCAGCAGAAAGTTAATAACATGAAAGAGTAAATAAATTATTGGCAAAGGGTAATAGTTGTCTTTTGTTGCCCTTTCTGTGTGTCTTAACGGCATCAGCCACCACATCAGATCAGCTAGATCAGCCAGTGACTGCATGATAGGCATTGCAGCCTCAGATGAGGCGTGCAGTGCTAAGGACAAGGTGGAAACTCTGCTCATTACTATGAACGACTGTCACTTTAACAATGACTTTCTGAATTTCTTTAATTGCTTGCATCATCTAAAACTAAGCCGCTGTTCTCTCTTTTTCTGTCTGCTTTATGAAGAAAATCTAATAGGATGTGCATGTGTATATATGTATTTTTGGTTTGTTTGTTGTTTTGTCTTGCGCTCCTGGGTTTTCTTTAGAAAGACATTGGAAACAGGCTTATGCCAGCATTCAAGACCCCCTCCAAGATACCATATTCTGATGTCAACATTGGTCGGGGCACTGCACATCCCCCTCGCTGGACATCTGACAGCACTGTGGCAGAGGTGACCAGCATTCAGTTGGAATTTAGGGAGCTCTCTCGTCTGACTGGAGATGAGAAATTCCAGGTATGGAAGAATCAGGTGATGTCTCTCTCTTTTTCCTTTTCTCTGCAGCTCTACCACTGACTCTTCATCAGTACTTATGGTCTCAGGAGTCTGTAAGTTACGATAAAGAAGTTGTGAAACTCTAGAAAAGGGAAGAAAAAGAAACAAAATATTCCATTATTTTATTGAATACCAAAAGTAGTAGTGGAAATGAGTAATTATTTTTCGTCCTCAGAACTAGCTTTTAACTAAAAAAACCCGTAATTTCTGAGCATGGTTTCTTGGTACCGTTTTCTGTATGCAGAGAACAAAACCGAAATGTTACCGTCCAATGAACTAAAATGTCACTCGCTAGATGAGAGTCCAAGAGCAGGTCACTGTAGAGGGAAACGTTAGTTGAAATAAAAAGAATTTCAGAGAAAATAATATTTTTCACTTTTCTTTTTGTTTGCTGATGTTACTATTTTGAACTGTATCCACAGCTCAGTGTTGAAGAATGCAGTAATTTAAAGAACCTTACCTATTCCTAAATAGATCAATGTAGTTGTTACTTTTGCTGGACTTCTACTTTGCGAGTCTGAGTAAATCTGAGTGTCGTAGTACGGGCTTTCGAGTGTGCTTGCTTTCAAGGAAATGAAACAGTTACAATTGCTTCAGAATACTTGAACATAGAACATCATATTTTGGGAGTCCAAAAGTCTGATATCTTGAATTTAACATATTGCTCTAGCTGAACTTGATTCCCCTGAATCTAATTGGGGGTAGAAAAGTTACAGATTTGTTACTGCACTATAGTGACTAGACACAGTTCTGTACCTCATTTATACCTATAGTTTATGTTTGTCGTTCTCTTTCTTGTAGAAAGCCGTAGATGAGGTGATGAAGCATGTTCACACACTCTCAGGGAAAAACGATGGCCTCGTGCCTATGTTCATAAACACCAACAGCGGGCAGTTCACCCACCTGGGGGTTTACACTCTGGGAGCCAGAGCTGACAGCTACTACGAGTATCTGCTCAAGCAGTGGATTCAGGGTGGAAAGAAAGAAAATGAGTAAGTTCTTTACACTTCTCCTATTGGTGCGATAGTTAGTTGAGCTGTAAAACTCTCCATTGTAGTTAGCTGCTTAAAAATAATGCATGTCCCCAAGAGTCAGCTGAACTTATTACTGTTTTTAAAAGCAATCTAAGTGGAAAGAGACAGACCTGTGGTAACTTGGTGAACGAACACGAGGAGAGTTAGCCTTAGTCTTAAAACCTCCTCTCCACAAAAACCTTTTATTCCTCAGGTCATCAAATGTGAGGAGTGTCATAGACGGGAGATGAGAATTAAGTGTTTTCGATAGATATTGAGCATAATCAGACACTTTTGAAATACTGTGGGCATTTCCTTTCAACAGCGATGTCTGTTTGCTCTGGGTTTGTTAGTGAAACGTGAAAGGAGACAGAATTTTGATGTTCGTGTTGTCTTTTCTTTAATTCCAGAATCCCAGACTGGTTTGGGTTGGAAGGGATCTTGAAGCCCATCCAGTTCCACCCCTGCCACGGGCAGGGACACATTCCACTATCCCAGATTGCTCCAAGCCCCATTCAACTTGGCCTGGGACAATTCCAGGGATGGGGCAGTCACAGCCTCTCTGGGCAACCTGTGCCAGGGCCTTCCCAACCTCACAGGGAAGGATTTCTTCCAAATATCCAATATCGATCCACTTGCTTTCAGTTTAAAGACCCTTGCTCGATCACTGTGTGCTCTTGTAGAAGGTCCCTCTTCAAGTCTCATATGTTTCTTTTATCTGTTCTGCATTAGTGGAAGAGTGTTTGCAAGGAGGAGTTAAAGATGTTGGAAAAGAAGCTTTGCTTCAAGACAAGTCTGCATATAAGCTGATTATGTTAGATCTTGTTAATTTCAAGGAGTTTAATGCAGACCAAACAAAAATGTGTCAGTTGGAGGCATTTCTGTGTGTCAGAGCAGATGCCTTTCTGCAAACAAAGCTTTTATCACTGCTCTTTCCAAGGCTTACCTTACTGTAAATGGAGAACCAGTGTCCTCGGGACCACAGCGGCATTCTGTGAACCTCACAGTCAACAGGTTGTTTTCCATATTGAAAATACATGAAAACAAGGGAAAATTAAATTGAATACTGTGAAACAATGTTTCACAATTAAAAAGGTCAATTGGAAAAGACTGTTCAAATCTTTGAATCTCCATCTTTGGATGGGGGTACTAAAAAATTTCTTGGATAACCACTCAGACAACCTGATGTAATTGATCTGCCTCAGAAAAGAGGGTTGAAGCAGAGACCTCCAAGAGGTTCATCCCAGCCTAGGTTTGCTGTGATTTCAATAGCTCTGCTTCCAAGGATTTTTGAAATAAAATCTGGTTATTGCCTAGAAACAGTTGCAGGTGTTTTCTTTAATATTTGAGTAAGTACAAAAGTATTACTATTTACTTTTCAACTAAACCTGGTACTGCTACAGTGTAGTGACAACCAATTAATGTTGCATTGATGGTTACTGAGCAGGTTTTTTAAGTTTCACATTGCATTAAATATTACACTTTAGTAACAGTAACAGTTGCCTAAAAGATTGTGCTGAACATCAGCTATGATCAAATACGTTCTGACTGTGTGCATGTGAGCCAACTGGGAATGATTTTTTTCATAGGCTGTTGGAAGATTATATGAGAGCCATAGAAGGAGTGAAAAAGCATCTTCTTCAGAGATCAGAACCCAAGAAGCTTACTTTTGTAGGAGAGCTTGCTCATGGCCATTTCAGTGCCAAGATGGTAAGAAATACAACTGCAAAAGAAAACAGAAAAACCATTACAAACTTTAAATAAAACCCAACACAGAGGCAAATGCAAAGCTTTTCCCCCTCAAAAAACAGCAGCAATGAAGAAAAACAAACAACAAGCAAACAAAACCAAACCGACAAGCAAACAAAAAACCCCAAACACCCCCCCGCCCCAAAACCCCCCCTGAAACCCAAGGCAATCTATATATCCACATCTGTCCAGTGTGATGGCAGTAATGAGTAACTGCCTTGAAGATACTAAACACATGTGTAAACTGGGGGCTTTCTCTATGAGTTACTCTAGTAAACCCATTTTCTTCCTTCAAGACTGAACATTTTGGTGCTGGAACTAAATTCTCTCTCTCTTTTTTCCTTTTTTTCTGTTTTGGTCATAAAATTCCAGTGTCTGAAATTGTTGAGATAATACCTATTTTATGTATTAGTCATTTTCCATAATTCAAAAATTTATGTAGACACTTGAACACCTGTGTTTTCAGAGTTGCCTTTGAAAGAAGCATGTCATCTAATATTGTATTATTGGGTTAAAAAAGAAATTAACAATTTTGGAGGTTTCTGCCCATTCGTGACGTCTTTGTTTTCCTACCTGGAAGATTCTTCAGTAAAACAGTATGCTGTTTGCTGTAGGAAAAATTTTTTATCTTAACCCTCTGCTTCTAATATGTGCATTTTAAGATCTTTCAGTTAAAAATCTCATGCAGTCCAAGTATTGTAGTGTGTGCGTCTTGTGACACACAAGACGGTGATGTATTATTAATGTACATATAGCCTTTCCTCATGTAGTATTTTTAAGATACTCAGTTCTAGTTTTCAGCAGTTGTGCTTTTTGGATCTGAATTTCCCAAAAGCTCTCCAAAAAAATCTTCCGTGAATAAGACCAGAGTCTGGGTTTTGGGTAGGGGGAGCTGCCCCATCCCAAGAGAGGACAGAGTTGAATTGAGACAGAGGTTTGGCTTAGGTGTCTGTACATTTCAGAACACTTCCTTGTGTTTCAGGGAGACGGGATTTTGCTTTTAATCCATTATTATTGGGTGAAAGGCTGGACGGGTCTCTTATGCTGACCAGCTGGAAAAGTGGGAGATGTTTGTCTCCTATGACTACGCTGGATTTTACAGCCCTCAACTTTCCCTAAGGACTGGACAAAGCTTTTAAAGGTCCATACAGGGGCATCAGAGTGGTTTTACTATGTTTTTGGGTGATGAGACCTAAGCTTGGATTCTGAAAGTTGAGAATCATTTGAGATCCCATATGTGACATTAATCTGAAGTGCTTACTTACTTATATCAGTGGTAGATTAGCCCTAGAATGAGGACAGCCAAGCCTTTAGGTTCTGTTTACACCCTGCATGAGCTGATATGAAATGTATGCTTCTGGTAAACCAAAAGACACTCTCCTTTCCCTTAATGTGACCTGAGATTTTTTTTTTTGTTCTGGAACTTTTCATAAAAACACATTCTTGTACGTTTTTGAAATTAACAATTTCTGTAATAATGGTGCCTGCCTCATGTTACATTACATCAGATTTTAAAAAGTTATCCTCATGTTGGTACCAGAAATGTGTTTTGAAGAAGTGAAAGAAAAAAAAATTAAGAAGACAAAGGTACACTCACAGACCCCCTACCTCCCCTTGCCGTTTGATGTGTAACTCTTCAGTAAGAGTTGTCTTGTCTTGCAGGATCACTTGGTTTGCTTCTTGCCGGGTACTTTAGCACTGGGAGCTCACAATGGACTGCCTGCTGATCATATGAAATTGGCTGAAACTCTTATAGAAACCTGCTACCAGATGTATGCTCAAGTAGAGACAGGCCTGAGCCCAGAGATTGTACACTTCAACCTCCATGCACAGAAGGGCCACAGGGATGTGGAAATCAAGGTAAACAGACAACTGGCCTGAACTCCAGTTCCACGATTTCTCCGTAGCTCTATTCTGCTGTTGAACTCCCGGCCAGTTACTAGGGATGGGGTTTGTCGTGAAGCAGTTAATTCTTTTGCTGCCTTGTCTTCTAGCTGTACCCTAGGCTTTGGTTTTAGTTACACCAGCAGTATATTTAGAAGCTGACTTATGCTTAGAAAATTCTTAGGAGCAGATGGAGATGTGAATAATTCTTTTTCTCCCTGCTGTATCCTGGAGGAAATTCCCTATCTGAAATACTCTGGCCATTTTTTCTCTTGCAGCCTGCAGACAGGCACAACTTACTGCGACCAGAAACTGTGGAAAGCCTTTTTTATATGTATAGATTCACCGGTGATAAGAAATACCAAGATTGGGGCTGGGAAATCTTGCAAAGTTTCAACAGATACACCCGGGTAAGGCCAGTTCATAATGACCTTGTTCTGTCAAGACTGTATTTGCTCACTTGCTTTCTAACACCAACTTGGAAAACATACTGTGTTTCAAGATTCATCAGATAACCGTGGGGGAATTTGTAAGTATACGCAGAAAAATTGTTTTCTTATGGATGGAGATACCCTGCTTAGTCCACATAGTGAAAGAACTTGTATTATATTGATGAAAGACCTAAATGCAGAAGCTGTAGGCAAGACTACCAAAGTGTTAGAATCTGAAGTTTTTTAGACTTTGGAAGCTGAGAAGGACATGGCTGGATTGAAAGAACTCTTCAATTACAGTTGCCAAAGAAAAAAAAATACCACAAAATGGCATTAATGGTTTAATAGAAGGGTTAGAGTTAGGGTTTTCTATTTCTTTTCTATTCACTCTGACTACAGTGCGCGTGGAGATGCCACTGATAATGCCTTGCAAGTGTGTCACCAAGCATCAGTGGTCTGTTCTTAAGAAAATGGATACAAGGCTTGGGCCTACAGCTCTAATGGAGAAATTGCTGGTTCCTTTCAGTTTATTTGTCCAGAAACTTCAAAGGGATGTTCTTTGTGATACCTCTTTACCCTAAGCACAAATGGATATTTTGCTTCATTTATCGTTGTAGTTTCTTTTAAAATGTAATGAGATTTTTTTTTTCATTACTGAAGCTTTCTATGTAAATGAAAACCAAGGATGGAATGAAAAGTATGAAAACATGATGGTCTGTTTTTTACCACTTACCTTCTCCAAGTGCATCTGGGTGTTAGGAAGTAAAAATTTATTTCAGGTTATGTAAAGATATAATTTTTTTTTTTTTTTTTCCCCACAGGTTCCTACAGGTGGTTATACTTCCATTAACAACGTTCAGAATCCCAGTAATCCAGAGCCACGGGATAAAATGGAGAGCTTCTTCCTTGGGGAAACACTCAAATACATGTTTCTGCTGTTTTCAGATGACATAGACTTAATCAACCTTGACAAATACATCTTTAACACGGAGGCTCATCCACTCCCTATCTGGGTGCCGGCATAGACTCTGCATCAGTGGATCTTCTTCCAATGGTGGCATTTTTATCTAAAAGTCACTTTACTTTTCAGGGTTTGAGGAGAGATGCTATAATGCACCTTTTTGACTTCAAACAGCAAAGAAAAAAGCTTGGGAAAAGCATCTCTGGTTTGAAAAAATCATGTCAGTCTTAAATCTAATCCCTGTTTCTGGGATGGGCAAAGCTGTGCCATATTAAGCTGGTTTCTGGTACTGATGATGAGGTTCAGAAGGCAATTGTAGTGTGGACCATGACATTCTCGGGGCTCTGGTGATCCAGAGCTCACTTATGTCAGTGTTACTAAATGCTCATTAAATACTGGGAATGTAGCGAGTTGGCTTAGGGCACAGTGTTGTTCCCGGAGAGCAGAAGTAAGCCTACGGTTTTCTGGTTTATTCTGGATTCGCTGAAACACTGGATTACAGAGCATTCCTTTGTCAGACTGTCACAGTGGTTCAGGTGGAAAGTGGAATGAACAGCTGTAGTGCTCTCCCCGGGAGAAGCTGTCAGTATAGCTGCTGGTACGCTGATCTCATTCCAAACTCCTGAGCTATGCTGGATCACCTTAGGAGAAGGAAGAGGCAGCAGAGCATCTGTTGTATAGTGTCTTAGTTTTGTAGAGCACTTTGAACAGTCTGTTCAAGCTGTGGCTGAAACGAACGGTGAAAGAGAATTTGCTGCTGGTTTGGCTCAAAGTGGTATATAATTTTGTAGAGGTATTGCAGTTTTTTAACTTCCCTGCAGGAATGCAGGAGATAATGTGAAATGCAAGTAAAACTACTCATGCATTTTATATCTTATTTGCATCAGTTAGACTCAGGTATTCTGACTAAAAGCTGCTTTCTGAGGTTGGGCACTGGGAAAACTTGTGAGCATATTAGGTATCAGCCTCCTTCCGTCCCTTCCCATTCAGATATCACATTTATGGGTGTTTGTTGGCTCAAAACAAGCTTACAACTGTACAGTAAAGTTCCCGTTATTTGTAATTTCTTGGACCGTGGAGAAATTTTCAGTTATTTTTTTCCTTAGAAGTACATTGTGTATTTCCAGCAGTAGTGTTAAAAGTAGACAGTCTAAAGGTACTACAGCAGTTCTAGGCCCCAGTAGAAATGGAGAAATTAATTTCGGTTACTCGAAGACAAAGTAGACCCAGGTTTTTTAAGAATCTTACAGGAGCCCTGGGATCTTTCATTTTTATATGTGCACATTTACAGATTTTAAGCCATGAATTTGGAAATTAGCTTTCTAGAGTGCTTTTCCTTTTGGATTTGGACTTGGACAATCCCATATTCACGGATAACATCTCAGAAATGTAATTGTTTATATTTCCAGAGGTTAGTCTCACTGAAAGTCCTCTTCTCCCATGGCAGTGGGTGTCATGAGGGTCAGGAACTGCAGTCCCCACTAAATCCAGGGGTCCTTGGCCATTAATGGAGCTGACTGAATTTGACTCTAATGGTTCATTTTCCAGTGGCTGAGGGAGGTATTTTATAGTAATTGTAACCTTTGATTTGCAAAGTAAGATGCATCTTTATTTGTTTTATGCTGATCCATTCTGTTTGCTGGAGTTACAAGTTACTCTTGGGACCACTATTTTAAGTCTTTTTTATAATATTTATCATTCCACGTACTAGCGGAAATGGAGAAGTTCTACAAATTATTTAAATGCTCATTTTTCTGTCATCAGAGGGATTCCGTCTCGGTATTGGCGGGACATGACCAGTCAGTGCGGAATGTTCACATGCCAGCAGTAACTCTGACAATGAGCTTCTCACAAGTGTGGTGGAATGCTATGGCCTTTGGCTGCACAACTGATTTGCTGCCAAGGCTTCTGTTTTCTTTGGCACAACAAATGAGGATAGTGCAGGGGAAATGTGGAAGGAAACACCTTCAGTTTTTTTGTTCGTGAAGCAGGTTTGTGCTGCTGAGGATCTGAGCTTTGGCTAAAAGCTTAAAATTGGAGACTAAAGAAAAAAATGAAAAATTTAAATTCAGTGACACTACCCAAGTTCTGCTGACCTGTGTTATTTTGGCCTTGTGCCTTTGAGCAAAGCAAATTTTGAACCTTTAGTTATGACTGTGCTATGGACTGTAAAATTTCCAGGCTTCGGTGTTTCACCCAGATAGCTGCCTGACTGAGGCAAGAGAGATTTCTTAGAAAATGGAATACATATAAGTGCTTACCAAAAATCTCATGGTTTTGAAGTTGTACACAAGTCTTAATGTAATTGATTCTACGAATGGGACTGTGGGAGTCTATGTGATACTTTTTTTGCCTTATGATTGGCTTTGAGAGTAATAATTAATTTCTTAACGAGTTGAAGGAGAGAAGAATAAACTGTCACTTTCCCAAACATGTCTTGTGTTTTAGCTGAGCCTGTTGGTCCAACTGATTCTATATAGTTCCTCTTGGGGACATGCAGACTCCTCAAAGTGTGGCTTTACATTTTCTCCTCAGCCTTTAAACCCAAGGTTCGGATTGTTAGCTCTCACTCCTTTCGATAACCAACGCTTATTTCGGATCCTGCTGTCACGTGTGAAATAGCACAAACTGAATCATCTCAACAAAGCTCATCTGTTCTTTTGCAGAGGTCATTTTTATTGCTCATTTATTTTTACTTCCTTAACAAACCATTGTGGCAGATGGGTCTCTGAGCTTCAAAGCCAGTTTCTGTTCCATGATGCGCTCCCCCGGTGCAACAGAAGCTCAAAGCTTCCCTTTGTGGTTCTTTGTTTCAAAGCTTGAACTGCTGGGTCTGTAACCCACTTTGGTGTTTCTGCATGCTGGGACATTCCTGGCTCAAGTGGAGTGTTGCGAGAAGGCCACCGCTGAGCCGGGGTTCTGTCCTTTGCAATAGAAAGCCTTGGGTTTTCACTGAGAAACAGCCAGGCATGGGTAGAGACACAGAAAATTGCAGGGCTGTGAACTTGGGAGTCTCACACTTGGGGCTTTGAGCCACGTTTCAGGAAATACCGACCTGTATGCTCAAAGAAAATTCAGCAGCTAGACGGCGCGCAGTTACCATCTAATTCCTGAACTTTTGAAAGCTGAATTCTCTCTACAGGTCTTAGAAACTGGCAGTTTTGCAAGGTCCCTGGTGTTGGCTGACAGGTCTCTCGTGTTCTGCAAGACTTTCATGTAACAGGATTTTCAGCATTCCATGCTGTGAAAAACGAGGTTCACGTATTTTTTATAGAATTTAAAAGTTTAATAGACAATTAAGAGATAAAAATTAAGTAAAATATACAGCTATGGCCAGGTGTCTCTGCATTCAGCCAAGGGAGCGCACCTTACTTACAAAGGATTGTCCCTTAAAATCGTGTTCTCATACACGATTCAAGCATTCTTTTTAAGTTTTGGATTTTTCTTTGTTTAGTTTTTGACCTGCCCCCTTCCCAATAAATCAGTCTTCCTGGCTCCACCGAGTTTCATATTCCCTGATAACAGAAACGCAATAAATTCCTCCCTCAGAGCTCTGGCCACTGCTGTCCTGATCTGGACAAAATAATCTAAGAATGGAGGGGGGTCTCTAACTATCTTCTTCAGTCTTTGGGTTATACAAACAAAAGTAGTTTTTGTTTTAATACTATGCCATAGGTCAACATATATGTATATTATACTACTATTTCTAAGTTTCATCAATAACTGAAATGGAACTATATTAATATAACAAAGTTTTCTAACCTTATACATATAACATTCATTTTAATATTTGCAAAAAGACAACAATATAATATGTATTTATAACACATGCCAAGCTCAGGTACAGCTCTATATACTCCAAAGAATACACCTTATTTCCTGTTCCGTGCCAGCGTGATGTTGGCTGCGATGACAGATGAAGATGGGAAAGGTTTTTGCAATATTGAAATAATATTGCATATTATAATAAAAATTTCATGTTTTCAATGAATTTCTGATTTGCAATTGTCTTACGTTTTTGAAGTTCCTTACCAGATTCTTTGTTTCTCCTTATAAGCCCAGCTGAACAAGCCCCAGGTGTGACCGGTGAGGACGAGGAGAGAGCAGCTCCTGGCAAAGGCATTTTTCAGAGGGTTACCCGGGCAGACCCGCGCAGGGAGCCGCCGGAGGGGCCAGCGGGGGCATCCCGGGAGTTCCCTCCGAGAACGAGGATCACGGCACTCAGCAGGGACCGGGGGAGCAGCCGGTTCCACCCCGGCGGGGAGCGTCACTTTAAGAGAAAGCCGAGGGAAAAGCCTGTCCTGCTGAGCGGCGGCACCCGAGCGGGCGGGGCAGCACGCGGGGGCCCAGTGGGCCGGGGGGAGCTTTCAACATTCCCCTTCTACCTCGCCACTCCCTCTCCAGAACTCCAGAACAGGGATGGATTATCAGGAAAAAAAGGGGTTTAAACAGAGGGAAAAAGCTTCCTTTTCCAGAATCGCCTGTGTTCGAATAGAAGAGAAATCCACTTCCCCTGCAATTTTAATAGCTAAGGACCATCCCGAGGGTGCTCAGCACCACCTCGAGGGTGCAGGATGAGTCCCGAAGGTGCTCAGCACCATCCCGAGGGTGCAGGATGAGTCCTGAGGGTGCTCAGCACCATCCCGAGGTACCTCTTCTACCTCACCACTCCCTCTTCAGAGCCCCAAAAAAGGGATGGGTTATCAGGAAAAAAGGGGTTTAAGCTGAGGGAAAAAGCTTCCTTTTCCACAATTGCCTGTGTTCAAATTGAAGAGGAATCCACTTCCCCTGCAATTTTAATAGTCTCAATTTAGGCGGGACCAGGGCAATAGAGAGGGCCGGAGAAGGGGACGGGAGTCTGGCGAGCGGGGCCCAGGGCGTCCGCGGACCCTGCGAGCACCCCTGGCTCCGCCCAACTGAGCACCTCGCGCTCCCATGGGCCGCAGCCTCAAAGCTTCCGCCAATCCCGGTGGATCGGTTCTAGGTGAGGGTTCTAGGTCAGGGTTCTAGGTCAGGGTTCTAGGTTATGGTTCTAGGTAATGGTTCTAGGTTATGGTTCTAGGTCAGGGTTCTAGGTTATGGTTCTAGGTCAGGGTTCTAGGTCAGGGTTCTAGGTCATGGTTCTAGGTCAGGGTTCTAGGTTATGGTTCTAGGTTATGGTTCTAGGTCAGGGTTCTAGGTGGCCAATCACAGCCGCCCTTTGAATCCAGGCGCGGTCCCGCCAAGCTCAGCCCGCTCAGTCGTGGCCCGTTCCCGCTCCCCCGTTTTGCTGGGGTGCCGCTCCGGCCGCTGTCGCTTTGGGAGCCGGCGGAGCCGAGCTGCCGCAGCCCCGAGAGGTGCTGCTGGGTCCCGGGAAGGGTGGGCGGGGGCTCCCCGTTCAGGTCCCGGCCGTAACTTCGCCCAAAGAAACGGGGAGAAGGGGGGGAGCGGGCGGGATCGCGGGAGCGGGGCCTGAGGGGACAGCGGGGGGTCGCGGAAGCGAGCGCGGCGGGAATGGGCGGGCTGGGATTGGCGGGCCCGGCGCTGCCTCGGGCTGTGATTGGCTGGGCTGGCCGGCCGTGGGCTATAAATAGCGTGAGCTGGAGGGGCGCGGCCGTTAGTTCGGCGGCGAGCGGCGGAGAGGCGGCGGCGGAGAGGCGGCGGCGGGCGGCGGCGGCGGCGGCGGGCGGCGGCGGGCGGCGGCGGCGGGGAGCGGCGGCGTGAGCGATCCAGGGAGCGCCGGTGCGCCAGGACGGGAGCCCTGCGCTCACTGAACTGGGGAGCGCCGGTGAGGTCGGGCGCCATGCCCGCGTCTGCTGGGGCCAGCATCTGGGGGCCGGCGGTGTCCTGGGGCGGTGGGGCCGGTCGTGGCCAATTCTTTCTGCCACGTCCTGGGCTTTTCGGGCGGCCGGAGGCGGGTGCGGGGTCTGGAGTGGCACAGGGAGACGAGCTGCTGCTTCTGCGGGACAGAGAGGAGCTGTTTTGTAGTTTCTGGATTGAAGATAATGTTTAAAATATCGAGAATAAAGCTGGGTTCTTTTCATTTTTATTATTTTAGTTTGATTTTATTTAAAATAATAACGATTTTCTTTATTACGTTGCTTTGTTTTGCTCGTTTTATTAAAATAATAAAATTATTATTAATTATAATTACTTTTAACAAGATATATTGTTATCCTTGTATGTATTAGTTTAACTAAGTATTAATAAATGATGATTAAATATTACCTACTATTATTAAATACTATTTGCTAATCATTATTTAATTAAATATTTATTATTTTGTCATTTACTAATTATTTAATACTATTAAATATTAATTAAATATTAATTAATAATTATTAAATTAAATATTTATTATTTATTAGTTAGCCAATATTTATTTATTATTATTTATTGATTATTAATTAAATCTTAAATATAAATTATTAATTAATAAAATATTGATTATTAGTTCATTATTATTTATGATTTAATTATTAATTAAATATTATTTATTAATTAATTATTAAAATTAATTACTTTAGGGGCTTTTTTGCTGGATAGCTGATGTTAATTCAGTAGAGATTGTGGGGCTGGGGCTGAAACACCCATTGTGGGACCAGTGGAGACATAAAGCCCCAGGGTGTGGAATAAAGACCTTGGCACTGGAATCATGCCTAAACCAATGTGGGGCAATGGAAATACTGAGGCTGGAGCTGGATAAATGCCATCGGGGAAGGGGATGGAGCTGCAGCTCAGGGCCTGCAGGAGGTGCCTGGGGGATTAGCAGCCCCTGTCTGCTGGTACCAAGGAGAGTCTAAGAGTCTGGGGGCTGGGAGGGCCCAAGGGCACCTTTTGGGATGGGGGAGCAGGGGCCCAATGGCTATTCCCAGCCCCTGGTTCTGCCTGGGGGGGGTGAGGGGGGGGCCTTTGGGCAAGTGCTGGGCTGAGACCCAGGGGGAAGGGGAAGGTACCTGTTGGGCTTGAGGCCTCAAGTGGCCCCAAAGTTGGGCTCCCATTAGGGTGGGTAGGACAGTATCTAGAGACATTGAAGTGATAATAATAACTGATTTGTGGCCTTATCAACAGCCCCGGGCTGCAGTGAGAAGCAGGAGCAGCTTTCAGCCACCAGTAGTGGGAAGCTGAGGAGCTGGAACTGAGGAAGCAGAGCTGGAGCAGACAGAAACATGGTAGGGTTTAGAATAAAACTGTTGTGGGGCTGGGATAAGGAATATGGAGCTGGGATGCAAACTGCGTGGCTGGAGCTGAAGACAGAGTAAGGGCTGGGATAGGGCCTTGCAAAGCTGTTCCTGCAGTAAGGATGGTCAGGTTGGGGCTGGAATGTGGGTTCAAGAGCTAAACTCAAACCACAGAGAGCTAGAGCTAAAACAGAGATCCTGCCTGGAGAGCCAGAAAGCGGCATGATGTGGCACTGCTGGGAAGATGAGGCAGAAGCGCAGCACAAGTGCTGGCAGTCAAATAAAGCTTGTGGGACTGAAGCTGAAATCACTGGGGCTGGTATGGGGACTGCTGCAAACACTGTTCTGAGGGGATAGTGACTGTACATGTGGGAAGCAAGCATAGAATGGTACACAACGGGGCAGGCTGTAAATACAGTAAAGATTGCTTTGGGGTTGGGATGGGGTGGGAGTGGCATTTCTCAGCCTGGAGGTGAAACCTCAGAGCTGGAACCAAGAAAAAAGACCCTTTATCTCAAACTGGAGCAGCTTCACCTAGCAGAGAGGGGGGAAAAGAAGCGGATGTGGAGTTGGAAGAAGAGAGCTTGCAGTGAAATAAAGCTTGTGGGCCAAGAGCTGAAATCACTGGGGCTGGGAAGGGCTCTCCAGGGCTAGAGCTGAAATCACTGTGGGGCTGGGATAGGGACTGCTAATGGGATTGCCACTGTAGGATCTGTGTGCTGGAATCACTGTCAGCCTGTGATATGGATGTTGGGGCTGCGTCCTGTGACTGGAAATAGAACAAGATGGGTAGGGCCAAAATAATGGGACCGTAACGTGGGAGCTGAAATGGATGGCAGAGCTGGGATTTTGCCTGCGTCTGTGATAGCCACTGTAGGGCTGCTGCTGAATTCACTGTGGGGCTGGGACATTGACTGTGGCGTGGGCTTCTAGGCCCTAGGGTGGGAGCTGAAATGTTGCCGAGCTGGAGACAGGAGGAAGATCCCGCGCCTTGAACCTGGAGAAGTTTCTGCCAGCAGCATTGAAGAAACACGCATCTGGAGCTGGAAGAAGAGAGCTTGCAGTGAAATAAAGCTTGTGGGCCAAGAGCTGAAATCACTGGGGCTGGGAAGGGCTCTCCAGGGCTAGAGCTGAAATCACTGTGGGGCTGGGATAGGGACCGCTAATGGGATTGCCACTGTAGGATCTGTGTGCTGGAATCACTGTCGGCCTGTGATATGGATGTTGGGGCTGCGTCCTGTGACTGGAAATAGAACAAGATGGGTAGGGCCAAAATAATGGGACCGTAACGTGGGAGCTGAAATGGTTGGCAGAGCTGGGATTTTGCCTGCGTCTGTGATAGCCACTGTAGGGCTGCTGCTGAATTCACTGTGGGGCTGGGACATTGACTGTGGCGTGGGCTTCTAGGCCCTAGGGTGGGAGCTGAAATGTTGCCGAGCTGGAGACAGGAGGAAGATCCCGCGCCTTGAACCTGGAGAAGTTTCAGCCAGCAGCATTGAAGAAACACGCATCTGGAGCTGGAAGAAGAGAGCTTGCAGTGAAATAAAGCTTGTGGGCCAAGAGCTGAAATCACTGGGGCTGGGAAGGGCTCTCCAGGGCTAGAGCTGAAATCACTGTGGGGCTGGGATAGGGACCGCTAATGGGATTGCCACTGTCGGATGTGTGTGCTGGAATCACTGTCGGCCTGTGATATGGATGTTGGGGCTGCGTCCTGTGACTGGAAATAGAACAAGATGGGTAGGGCCAAAATAATGGGACCGTAACGTGGGAGCTGAAATGGTTGGCAGAGCTGGGATTTTGCCTGCGTCTGTGATAGCCACTGTAGGGCTGCTGCTGAATTCACTGTGGGGCTGGGACATTGGCTGTGGGGTGGGCTTCTAGGCCCTAGGGTGGGAGCTGAAATGTTGCCGAGCTGGAGACAGGAGGAAGATCCCGCGCCTTGAACCTGGAGAAGTTTCTGCCAGCAGCATTGAAGAAACACGCATCTGGAGCTGGAAGAAGAGAGCTTGCAGTGAAATAAAGCTTGTGGGCCAAGAGCTGAAATCACTGGGGCTGGGAAGGGCTCTCCAGGGCTAGAGCTGAAATCACTGTGGGGCTGGGATAGGGACCGCTAATGGGATTGCCACTGTAGGATCTGTGTGCTGGAATCACTGTCGGCCTGTGATATGGATGTTGGGGCTGGGTCCTGTGACTGGAAATAGAACAAGGTGGGTAGGGCCAAAATAATGGGACCGTAACGTGGGAGCTGAAATGGCTGGCAGAGCTGGGATTTTGCCTGCGTCTGTGATAGCCACTGTAGGGCTGCTGCTGAATTCACTGTGGGGCTGGGACATTGGCTGTGGGGTGGGCTTCTAGGCCCTAGGGTGGGAGCTGAAATGTTGCCGAGCTGGAGACAGGAGGAAGATCCCGCGCCTTGAACCTGGAGAAGTTTCTGCCAGCAGCATTGAAGAAACACGCATCTGGAGCTGGAAGAAGAGAGCTTGCAGTGAAATAAAGCTTGTGGGCCAAGAGCTGAAATCACTGGGGCTGGGAAGGGCTCTCCAGGGCTAGAGCTGAAATCACTGTGGGGCTGGGATAGGGACCGCTAATGGGATTGCCACTGTCGGATGTGTGTGCTGGAATCACTGTCGGCCTGTGATATGGATGTTGGGGCTGCGTCCTGTGACTGGAAATAGAACAAGATGGGTAGGGCCAAAATAATGGGACCGTAACGTGGGAGCTGAAATGGTTGGCAGAGCTGGGATTTTGCCTGCGTCTGTGATAGCCACTGTAGGGCTGCTGCTGAATTCACTGTGGGGCTGGGACATTGACTGTGGCGTGGGCTTCTAGGCCCTAGGGTGGGAGCTGAAATGTTGCCGAGCTGGAGACAGGAGGAAGATCCCGCGCCTTGAACCTGGAGAAGTTTCAGCCAGGAGCATTGAAGAAACACGCATCTGGAGCTGGAAGAAGAGAGCTTGCAGTGAAATAAAGCTTGTGGGCCAAGAGCTGAAATCACTGGGGCTGGGAAGGGCTCTCCAGGGCTAGAGCTGAAATCACTGTGGGGCTGGGATAGGGACCGCTAATGGGATTGCCACTGTCGGATGTGTGTGCTGGAATCACTGTCGGCCTGTGATATGGATGTTGGGGCTGGGTCCTGTGACTGGAAATAGAACAAGGTGGGTAGGGCCAAAATAATGGGACCGTAACGTGGGAGCTGAAATGGCTGGCAGAGCTGGGATTTTGCCTGCGTCTGTGATAGCCACTGTAGGGCTGCTGCTGAATTCACTGTGGGGCTGGGACATTGGCTGTGGGGTGGGCTTCTAGGCCCTAGGGTGGGAGCTGAAATGTTGCCGAGCTGGAGACAGGAGGAAGATCCCGCGCCTTGAACCTGGAGAAGTTTCTGCCAGCAGCATTGAAGAAACACGCATCTGGAGCTGGAAGAAGAGAGCTTGCAGTGAAATAAAGCTTGTGGGCCAAGAGCTGAAATCACTGGGGCTGGGAAGGGCTCTCCAGGGCTAGAGCTGAAATCACTGTGGGGCTGGGATAGGGACCGCTAATGGGATTGCCACTGTAGGATCTGTGTGCTGGAATCACTGTCAGCCTGTGATATGGATGTTGGGGCTGCGTCCTGTGACTGGAAATAGAACAAGATGGGTAGGGCCAAAATAATGGGACCGTAACGTGGGAGCTGAAATGGTTGGCAGAGCTGGGATTTTGCCTGCGTCTGTGATAGCCACTGTAGGGCTGCTGCTGAATTCACTGTGGGGCTGGGACATTGACTGTGGCGTGGGCTTCTAGGCCCTAGGGTGGGAGCTGAAATGTTGCCGAGCTGGAGACAGGAGGAAGATCCCGCGCCTTGAACCTGGAGAAGTTTCTGCCAGCAGCATTGAAGAAACACGCATCTGGAGCTGGAAGAAGAGAGCTTGCAGTGAAATAAAGCTTGTGGGCCAAGAGCTGAAATCACTGGGGCTGGGAAGGGCTCTCCAGGGCTAGAGCTGAAATCACTGTGGGGCTGGGATAGGGACCGCTAATGGGATTGCCACTGTCGGATGTGTGTGCTGGAATCACTGTCGGCCTGTGATATGGATGTTGGGGCTGCGTCCTGTGACTGGAAATAGAACAAGATGGGTAGGGCCAAAATAATGGGACCGTAACGTGGGAGCTGAAATGGTTGGCAGAGCTGGGATTTTGCCTGCGTCTGTGATAGCCACTGTAGGGCTGCTGCTGAATTCACTGTGGGGCTGGGACATTGACTGTGGCGTGGGCTTCTAGGCCCTAGGGTGGGAGCTGAAATGTTGCCGAGCTGGAGACAGGAGGAAGATCCCGCGCCTTGAACCTGGAGAAGTTTCAGCCAGGAGCATTGAAGAAACACGCATCTGGAGCTGGAAGAAGAGAGCTTGCAGTGAAATAAAGCTTGTGGGCCAAGAGCTGAAATCACTGGGGCTGGGAAGGGCTCTCCAGGGCTAGAGCTGAAATCACTGTGGGGCTGGGATAGGGACCGCTAATGGGATTGCCACTGTCGGATGTGTGTGCTGGAATCACTGTCGGCCTGTGATATGGATGTTGGGGCTGCGTCCTGTGACTGGAAATAGAACAAGATGGGTAGGGCCAAAATAATGGGACCGTAACGTGGGAGCTGAAATGGTTGGCAGAGCTGGGATTTTGCCTGCGTCTGTGATAGCCACTGTAGGGCTGCTGCTGAATTCACTGTGGGGCTGGGACATTGACTGTGGCGTGGGCTTCTAGGCCCTAGGGTGGGAGCTGAAATGTTGCCGAGCTGGAGACAGGAGGAAGATCCCGCGCCTTGAACCTGGAGAAGTTTCAGCCAGGAGCATTGAAGAAACACGCATCTGGAGCTGGAAGAAGAGAGCTTGCAGTGAAATAAAGCTTGTGGGCCAAGAGCTGAAATCACTGGGGCTGGGAAGGGCTCTCCAGGGCTAGAGCTGAAATCACTGTGGGGCTGGGATAGGGACCGCTAATGGGATTGCCACTGTCGGATGTGTGTGCTGGAATCACTGTCGGCCTGTGATATGGATGTTGGGGCTGCGTCCTGTGACTGGAAATAGAACAAGATGGGTAGGGCCAAAATAATGGGACCGTAACGTGGGAGCTGAAATGGTTGGCAGAGCTGGGATTTTGCCTGCGTCTGTGATAGCCACTGTAGGGCTGCTGCTGAATTCACTGTGGGGCTGGGACATTGGCTGTGGGGTGGGCTTCTAGGCCCTAGGGTGGGAGCTGAAATGTTGCCGAGCTGGAGACAGGAGGAAGATCCCGCGCCTTGAACCTGGAGAAGTTTCTGCCAGCAGCATTGAAGAAACACGCATCTGGAGCTGGAAGAAGAGAGCTTGCAGTGAAATAAAGCTTGTGGGCCAAGAGCTGAAATCACTGGGGCTGGGAAGGGCTCTCCAGCGCTAGAGCTGAAATCACTGTGGGGCTGGGATAGGGACCGCTAATGGGATTGCCACTGTAGGATCTGTGTGCTGGAATCACTGTCGGCCTGTGATATGGATGTTGGGGCTGCGTCCTGTGACTGGAAATAGAACAAGATGGGTAGGGCCAAAATAATGGGACCGTAACGTGGGAGCTGAAATGGTTGGCAGAGCTGGGATTTTGCCTGCGTCTGTGATAGCCACTGTAGGGCTGCTGCTGAATTCACTGTGGGGCTGGGACATTGGCTGTGGGGTGGGCTTCTAGGCCCTAGGGTGGGAGCTGAAATGTTGCCGAGCTGGAGACAGGAGGAAGATCCCGCGCCTTGAACCTGGAGAAGTTTCTGCCAGCAGCATTGAAGAAACACGCATCTGGAGCTGGAAGAAGAGAGCTTGCAGTGAAATAAAGCTTGTGGGCCAAGAGCTGAAATCACTGGGGCTGGGAAGGGCTCTCCAGGGCTAGAGCTGAAATCACTGTGGGGCTGGGATAGGGACCGCTAATGGGATTGCCACTGTCGGATGTGTGTGCTGGAATCACTGTCGGCCTGTGATATGGATGTTGGGGCTGCGTCCTGTGACTGGAAATAGAACAAGATGGGTAGGGCCAAAATAATGGGACCGTAACGTGGGAGCTGAAATGGTTGGCAGAGCTGGGATTTTGCCTGCGTCTGTGATAGCCACTGTAGGGCTGCTGCTGAATTCACTGTGGGGCTGGGACATTGACTGTGGCGTGGGCTTCTAGGCCCTAGGGTGGGAGCTGAAATGTTGCCGAGCTGGAGACAGGAGGAAGATCCCGCGCCTTGAACCTGGAGAAGTTTCAGCCAGGAGCATTGAAGAAACACGTATCTGGAGCTGGAAGAAGAGAGCTTGCAGTGAAATAAAGCTTGTGGGCCAAGAGCTGAAATCACTGGGGCTGGGAAGGGCTCTCCAGGGCTAGAGCTGAAATCACTGTGGGGCTGGGATAGGGACCGCTAATGGGATTGCCACTGTCGGATGTGTGTGCTGGAATCACTGTCGGCCTGTGATATGGATGTTGGGGCTGCGTCCTGTGACTGGAAATAGAACAAGATGGGTAGGGCCAAAATAATGGGACCGTAACGTGGGAGCTGAAATGGTTGGCAGAGCTGGGATTTTGCCTGCGTCTGTGATAGCCACTGTAGGGCTGCTGCTGAATTCACTGTGGGGCTGGGACATTGGCTGTGGGGTGGGCTTCTAGGCCCTAGGGTGGGAGCTGAAATGTTGCCGAGCTGGAGACAGGAGGAAGATCCCGCGCCTTGAACCTGGAGAAGTTTCAGCCAGGAGCATTGAAGAAACACGCATCTGGAGCTGGAAGAAGAGAGCTTGCAGTGAAATAAAGCTTGTGGGCCAAGAGCTGAAATCACTGGGGCTGGGAAGGGCTCTCCAGGGCTAGAGCTGAAATCACTGTGGGGCTGGGATAGGGACCGCTAATGGGATTGCCACTGTAGGATCTGTGTGCTGGAATCACTGTCGGCCTGTGATATGGATGTTGGGGCTGGGTCCTGTGACTGGAAATAGAACAAGATGGGTAGGGCCAAAATAATGGGACCGTAACGTGGGAGCTGAAATGGTTGGCAGAGCTGGGATTTTGCCTGCGTCTGTGATAGCCACTGTAGGGCTGCTGCTGAATTCACTGTGGGGCTGGGACATTGACTGTGGCGTGGGCTTCTAGGCCCTAGGGTGGGAGCTGAAATGTTGCCGAGCTGGAGACAGGAGGAAGATCCCGCGCCTTGAACCTGGAGAAGTTTCAGCCAGGAGCATTGAAGAAACACGCATCTGGAGCTGGAAGAAGAGAGCTTGCAGTGAAATAAAGCTTGTGGGCCAAGAGCTGAAATCACTGGGGCTGGGAAGGGCTCTCCAGGGCTAGAGCTGAAATCACTGTGGGGCTGGGATAGGGACCGCTAATGGGATTGCAACTGTCGGATGTGTGTGCTGGAATCACTGTCGGCCTGTGATATGGATGTTGGGGCTGCGTCCTGTGACTGGAAATAGAACAAGATGGGTAGGGCCAAAATAATGGGACCGTAACGTGGGAGCTGAAATGGTTGGCAGAGCTGGGATTTTGCCTGCGTCTGTGATAGCCACTGTAGGGCTGCTGCTGAATTCACTGTGGGGCTGGGACATTGGCTGTGGGGTGGGCTTCTAGGCCCTAGGGTGGGAGCTGAAATGTTGCCGAGCTGGAGACAGGAGGAAGATCCCGCGCCTTGAACCTGGAGAAGTTTCTGCCAGCAGCATTGAAGAAACACGCATCTGGAGCTGGAAGAAGAGAGCTTGCAGTGAAATAAAGCTTGTGGGCCAAGAGCTGAAATCACTGGGGCTGGGAAGGGCTCTCCAGGGCTAGAGCTGAAATCACTGTGGGGCTGGGATAGGGACTGCTAATGGGATTGCCACTGTCGGATGTGTGTGCTGGAATCACTGTCGGCCTGTGATATGGATGTTGGGGCTGGGTCCTGTGACTGGAAATAGAACAAGATGGGTAGGGCCAAAATAATGGGACCGTAACGTGGGAGCTGAAATGGTTGGCAGAGCTGGGATTTTGCCTGCGTCTGTGATAGCCACTGTAGGGCTGCTGCTGAATTCACTGTGGGGCTGGGACATTGGCTGTGGGGTGGGCTTCTAGGCCCTAGGGTGGGAGCTGAAATGTTGCCGAGCTGGAGACAGGAGGAAGATCCCGCGCCTTGAACCTGGAGAAGTTTCAGCCAGGAGCATTGAAGAAACACGCATCTGGAGCTGGAAGAAGAGAGCTTGCAGTGAAATAAAGCTTGTGGGCCAAGAGCTGAAATCACTGGGGCTGGGAAGGGCTCTCCAGGGCTAGAGCTGAAATCACTGTGGGGCTGGGATAGGGACTGCTAATGGGATTGCCACTGTAGGATCTGTGTGCTGGAATCACTGTCGGCCTGTGATATGGATGTTGGGGCTGCGTCCTGTGACTGGAAATAGAACAAGATGGGTAGGGCCAAAATAATGGGACCGTAACGTGGGAGCTGAAATGGCTGGCAGAGCTGGGATTTTGCCTGCGTCTGTGATAGCCACTGTAGGGCTGCTGCTGAATTCACTGTGGGGCTGGGACATTGGCTGTGGGGTGGGCTTCTAGGCCCTAGGGTGGGAGCTGAAATGTTGCCGAGCTGGAGACAGGAGGAAGATCCCGCGCCTTGAACCTGGAGAAGTTTCAGCCAGGAGCATTGAAGAAACACGCATCTGGAGCTGGAAGAAGAGAGCTTGCAGTGAAATAAAGCTTGTGGGCCAAGAGCTGAAATCACTGGGGCTGGGAAGGGCTCTCCAGGGCTAGAGCTGAAATCACTGTGGGGCTGGGATAGGGACTGCTAATGGGATTGCCACTGTAGGATCTGTGTGCTGGAATCACTGTCGGCCTGTGATATGGATGTTGGGGCTGCGTCCTGTGACTGGAAATAGAACAAGATGGGTAGGGCCAAAATAATGGGACCGTAACGTGGGAGCTGAAATGGCTGGCAGAGCTGGGATTTTGCCTGCGTCTGTGATAGCCACTGTAGGGCTGCTGCTGAATTCACTGTGGGGCTGGGACATTGGCTGTGGGGTGGGCTTCTAGGCACTAGGGTGGGAGCTGAAATGTTGCCGAGCTGGAGACAGGAGGAAGATCCCGCGCCTTGAACCTGGAGAAGTTTCAGCCAGGAGCATTGAAGAAACACGTATCTGGAGCTGGAAGAAGAGAGCTTGCAGTGAAATAAAGCTTGTGGGCCAAGAGCTGAAATCACTGGGGCTGGGAAGGGCTCTCCAGGGCTAGAGCTGAAATCACTGTGGGGCTGGGATAGGGACTGCTAATGGGATTGCCACTGTCGGATGTGTGTGCTGGAATCACTGTCGGCCTGTGATATGGATGTTGGGGCTGGGTCCTGTGACTGGAAATAGAACAAGATGGGTAGGGCCAAAATAATGGGACCGTAACGTGGGAGCTGAAATGGCTGGCAGAGCTGGGATTTTGCCTGTGTCTGTGATAGCCACTGTGGAGTGGGAATTGCAGCCTGTCTACTGAGAAGCAGAGATCAGCACCTCTCATTTGCTTGGAAATGGCTTTGCCTAATATCCCAGTGCCCTCGGACTGAGCTCAGTGCCCTGTGAGGAGGCACATGCTGCAGGAGGTAGCTGCTTGGACCCTGTGGCTGTGGGATCTTCTGCCCCAAGCACTGTCATACTCATTCGTGGAAGGGGCACAGCTGATAGGCCTTTCTCAGAGCTGGTCCATGGCAAACATTTCTCCAGGGATGCAGCAGTCACAGCTGTGCCTCACCCACGTAGGACAAAACAATGGAAATCTGATCAACTAACTAAATTAATTAACTAATTAATATTAATTAACTGAGTACACATGCACCAGCCCAGTCTCCTTCTCTTCCCACTCGCAAGCAACTCTCCCCCACATGCAGTACTCAGGGGTGGGAGCTATACAACTGGGGATGATAAATGCAGTTAGTCCAAGCTGCCACCATCACTTCATGTGACAGCTATGTTCAGACACTGTTCTCAGCCCTACAGTCTCCCTGCACACCCACCATCCACCATGCCCTCCCCAGGAATCACATAATTCCTCACCCTGACAGCCCAGTCCAAGTGCCAGCAGCTGCAGCTATTGTTGTTACATGCTGCCATTTATGAGTGTTTTTATTTCAGATTATTACGATTTTTAATTTTATTTAGATTATTTTATTCAGATTATTATATTAATTATTCAGATTATTATTATTATTATTCAGATTCTTGACGTTAAAAGCCCATAATTAAGATAATTAGAACAAAGACATTTGCCTTGTAATCAGCATATATTTCAATAAGATGTTTTAATTTACAGGTGAAAGTTCTGAGCTTATTATTTAAATAATGTTATCTATATTGACAACATGCTATATAGATCTGATTGTTTAGGGTGTTTATGATACTCCTTTATTTTTAAATCCTTTTTCAATTTGATGAACACACATCAAACCTCCACGACATGAGAGAGAGTAGCTCCTCAGGGAAGCCAGGCAGACCTGTGTTAGTGGTTGCTGGGATTGCCATGGGGAGGCACTATACAGAGCCACAGCTTGGTCGAGGCACTGCAGTGATCCTGGAATCATGCAGTACAGAACTGGAAGGTATCCACAAGAATCACTGAGTTCAACTCCTGGCCCTGCACAGGACAATTCCCAAAATCCCACCATCTGCTTGAGAGCATTTTCCAAATGCTTCTTTGACTTCTGTCAGGCTTCAGGCTGTGACCACTTCCCTGGGGAGCCAGTTCCAGAGTCCATGATACTCTACAGCATGAGTTTGGGTGGCCTCAGACCTCTCCAAAACACTCAAAAGAGAGATTCTGGCTCTGGGAAATTATTTCTCACTCTACTGGGTCAGAGGCTGTTGAAAATAGCTGCTGTCAGCATCCAGGAGTTCCTGTGTGTCAGCAGTGGGGTGAGAGATTGTAAGGGGTTGGCTGTTCACCTTGCCAAAGGAGCTGGAGTATCTCTGATGTTCTCTGATTTGCTCTCCATCCCTGGTTCCTGGGGCAGCCTCACAAGCAGCTATCCTTCCTCTGTTCCAACAGGGGCAGGGTACTCCTGGCTGCTTGTGCCTCCATTCCATCTGTGCCTCCGTCCTGCCCACGCCTTCATCCCGCCCATGCCCTCATCCTCCCCATGTCTCCATATCGCCAAACATGGTCTTACAGAACAGGCAGCAGCAACAGCAGACCTTGCTCCTCCTCTACACCTAGAGATTGCCTTTTCCACCCAGCAATATCTTTTGGAAGGTTTTTCACAGTGACATTGTCCCCGTGAATGTTGGTGTCAGCCCAGTAGCAGGTGCGCAGTTCCACTTACCAGGACAGTGCCTGCAGCCAGACTTCTGCCAAGGAGAGGGATGGGGAGGGTGGTGTCATCGATGTCCCTGTGCTGGCTGCTGGGTAACAAGTATCTGCTCTGTTCACCTGACAGTGCTCCAGAATACAATGCACCTTCCCTCAGCTGCAGCTGGCAGCCCTTCATTTCTCAGGCTTAAAAATAGTCACAGGCATTATAAACAGCCCTGCATGGAACACAACAGAAAACTTGTTTTTCATCCTCTCCACGTTCCTTGTGGGAACAAATGCTCTTATCTCCCTTCTGTGCTCGGTTGACTGCTCTGTGCAGGACAGAGACGTGGAATATACAGCACATCCAGCACCATGCCTTGTATAGAGGAAATTATCTGTTTGTTTATTTCTGCTTCTATGATGTTCCAAGTTCTTCAGCGGAACCAGGATGAAGCAGCAGCCACTGGAGAATCATTTGGAGACTGGTGCCCACCAGCCTCTGAGCTTTCAAAAAAAATCTGCTCACAGAGGACAGACTTTGGCTCTTTCTCAAGAGCGCCTTCCAAATCCAAGGGCTGTCTGGCATACTCACATTAATGAACACTCGCACATTAACAGTTATGAAGTTTTTACCTTCTGCTAAAAAGGTATGAATTATGCGTCAGGGAAATACAAGAGTTAGCGGTGTGTAAAGAGCTTGGAGCGGCCCACGGATCCGGTGTGCGGAGGCGCCACAAGCCCTGGGGTTTTCCTATCTCTGCCAGCCCCATTCTGGCTGTCGGCAAGTCAGCGCACGGGCTCCCATCCCAGTTTGGTGCATTATTGGAGATGCAAAAACACTCGCTCGCGGTGAGAGACTTCTCCAGGGTCAAGCTGTTCAAGTATAAGCAATTTATTACAAGGGTACAAGGAGGGGAGACCCGTGTCCGCCACCAGCCTCGGCGTCCACATGGTCAGGGGGAGAGGAGAGAGAGCAGGTAGAGCAGGGGAGGTGAGGTTGGAAGGGGGAGGGAGGGAGTAAGAGAGCAACAGAGGGAAAGAGCAGGGAAGGCGAGAGGGGTAGGAGCAGGGAGAGGGGGCTGAGAGTTAAGAGGGGGGAGAGGGGAGAGGGGTAAAGGGAGGAGGGAAGAGAGAAGAGTAAAGAGGCAAGAGGTAAGAGTAAAGTGAGCGAAGTTCTTGTTACAATCCAATATATCTTTTTCTATCGTGAATATTCTAATTACCAGAAACCAATCACCATGAGACACACCCACTAAAGAATTTACATACAACCTATGGGCTTCCCTGTATTAACATACAGTGTTGCATTTTATACTCTACAGAGCTTTACAAGTTCTTTCCTTGGTTCTTTACGTTTGGACTCTTCTTATCAGCAGAAGGACATTGTTTTATCAACAGGGATTCTCCTCTAGCTGGCTAGGCTATTGTTCTTTGGTTAACCAGTACTCAGTATCCTATAACTCAAAGCAGGCTTTCATTTCTACTTTGATTCTAGCCTTCATATTTTCACAATCTAGTGCCAAACAATCACATTCATAAGGTTTCCCTGTTTCACCTTCCCCAACATCTCCCCTGTCTCGATGAACTATTTAAGATAATAGAAACTGTCTTGTTAGTTTTTGCACACACTGAAGTATAATGGGTACTGCTGCTAAGACTACAATTAACACTTACTAAAACAATTAAGCTTATTTTACAGAGTTCTCTTAGCCAAGGTGCAAAGCTTAAACCTTTAAACAAATTGTCCAGCTTCTCTAACTTTTGACGGTCAGATTGATTCACTTTAGAATTATCAATGAGTTTGGTTGGCTAAATTTTTCAAATTTTGCAGCTGTGTATGAATGGGAACAGTATGATCAGACAAACAGATGGTATCAAAGCTTGCAGTCTTTGGCTAAGGCAACCCAGGTATTTATCTTGGACTGATTTACAGGTAAAGTTTTACTACAAAAATTAAAGCAAAAGGGTAAAAACAACACGCATTCATGCAAATAACGGGATTTTGGTTTTTTGGGGTTTGTTGTTTTTTTTTTTTTTTTTCTTGAACCGTCTCTGGTAGATCACTTTCTCTCAAAGTCTTTCTAAGTTCCTTTGCTTGAACTGTCACTGTTTGTGCTACAGTATCTGCATGTGAATAATCTTTCTTTATCTCCCTCCATTTCTCGCTCCCGTTCTCCCCCGTGTTTCGTGGCTGCTGCTGGTGGTGCAGGGGGTTTCAAGAGTCGCGCGCGCTGTTTTGTCAGGGGCTGTGACGGTGGCCGCGTAGGTGAACCCGGAAGTGGCAGCACATCGGTGCGAGGTGGCCGTGGCTGTCGCTGTTTCACATTGTCGGGGAGAGTTGTTGGCGCAGCAGATACAGACGGGATCTGTGCCGGTGTTAGCAGTGGGGCAGACAGGCGGGGGCCGTGTTCCGCCGTCGGACGGCTTCGGTGGTGGACACGGGGGCGTGAAGGCGCATGGCGGGGACTCGACAGTGGCTGGGCTGGGCGGTGGCAGAGGCAACCCGGGTGTCAGCAGTTGTAGAGCCGGGGTCCCGTGCCTGTTCTCTTTCTCCCCCACCGCAGTTTGAGAGGCTGGCACAGGGGGGTGACACGGGGGGCCCGGGGGCGGCGGCGGCAGGAGCATCGGCGATAGAAGCGGTGACTGCGCATGCGTGCATGACGTCAGCGCCGCAGGGCTGCATGGGGGAGTGGTGGGCGGCAGCGCGAATTTCGGATCGGCGCGCGCCGCACCGCACAGAACGGTGTCGCTGGACGGCGGCGGGGCCGGGGCCCGCGGCCCCACGGACGCCGGAGCCCGCGGGGCACCAAGGCAGCGCGGGCAGCACGGAGGGGGTGTAGGGGAGCTGAGCTGCAGGAACCGCGATGCCGAGGGCGGGCGGGGTGGCGCAGCCGGGAACCACGGTGTCGGCGGGGGAAGGCGGGACCGCGGGTATCGCGCCGCCGGGGATCGGCGGAGCCGCAGCGGTGGCAGGGCCCATAGCCGCGGGGACGGTGGAACGGGGCGGGACCGCAACATCGGGGGAAGCTGGGACGGCAGGAGGGGAGCAAAAGCGGGGGGGCGGTGGGACGGGGAAGGCGGGGGGAGGGGTGGGAATGGAGCGTGCCGGAACTGGGGTAGGGGGAACGGGGGCCGCGTGGTCGGGGGGAGGAGTAGGAGAGACGGAGGTCACGGGGTACGGGGGGCTGGTCGCGCCTTGTGTATTCGCAGCACACATTTCTACCAGTGCTCTGCCGGCTGGGAGGAGTTTAGCGGCTGCCATATCTCGGCGGGAAATGTTATTGAAAAGCTTATTACCAACTGTGTCCCAGAAATCTCTGGTAAAAAAATCTGAGTGTTTTGCGTTTGGGAAATTAACTAGAGTCCAAGTTAGGAGGGTTTTTAGTTCTCGTTTAGGCAAATTACTTTGGCTGGCTTTCAGTAAGAATTTTAGTTGCTTATACAGCTTTTTGTCTGGGGTTGAACAGTTCTGACCCATGATAGACTGGTTTGTGACTCACCTCTTATTTAAATGATGTTGGCTCGTCTCTCAGAGCTCGGGCGATGGGTGCTAGCCAGGCACCTCCCGTCCGTTCTCGGGTGTCACTTAGTAATACTCGCACATAATCACGCTGCCGAGTCGTCTAAAAGCTACGTTTGGACACTGCAGCGGAAAAACTTTTAGAGAGATCAGGGTGCAGATGCTGTGGCAGCGTTTTCCCCTCGCTCGACCACGTAGAGGCTTTCCCCGCCCAGCCCAGGTGGGACATCGCCTTGCAACGCCCCCCTGAGCTCCACGGGGGCTCCACAAAAACCAGGGGTTCAGACGCTGCTTGGCAAGCTTCACCTCGAATAAACCACGCAGGGGGGCGTGTCCCGTGTAGCACAGAAGAGATGTGGCTTCGCCACACCTCTCAGTGCCACAGGGCCCTGCGGAAACCAGGGGTGCAGACGCTGCTCGGCGACGTCCACCCCGAAAAACCCACGCAGGGGGGGTGTCCCGTGTAGCACAGAAGAGATGTGGCTTCGCCACACTTCTCAGTGCCACAGGGCCCTGCGGAAACCTATGGGCTTCCCTGTATTAACATACAGTGTTGCATTTTATACTCTACAGAGCTTTACAAGTTCTTTCCTTGCTTCTTTACTTTTGGACTCTTCTTATCAGCAGAAGGACATTGTTTTATCAACAGGGATTCTCCTCTAGCTGGCTAGGCTATTGTTCTTTGGTTAACCAGTACTCAGTATCCTATAACTCAAAGCAGGCTTTCATTTCTACTTTGATTCTAGCCTTCATATTTTCACAATCTAGTGCCAAACAATCACATAAGGTTTCCCTGTTTCACCTTCCCCAACAGTGCCTGCCCAAAGGCTGGCCTGGGAAGTCTGTGAGCATGTCTGGCTCTGCTCTCCCTGGGAAAGACACAGCTGCTGCTGCTGCTGGCCCTGCCCTTGATACGCCACCAGCTTCACCACATTGGACTTTCCCCACAGAGTGAAAATAATGAAAACCAGAGCCACGTCATTTTGTTGTAATAAGGCATTTTCTGCAATCCTTCACAGCCTGCCCTTCACTGCCACAGGGACTAGCTCTCGGTGGTGCCTTTAAGCCTGGCAGTAGGTTTGGTTTTTGGGAACCGCTACGTATGTTTGCTTCCCGGGGTGGGGAGGGCTCATTGGAGGTTTTCTCCCAAATTTGCCCTAAACCATGACAGGGGACCTGACTACATGGGGCTGGGTGTTCATCCCACTCGTGTGCTGCAGCTATGGCAACATTGCCTTCCCAACCTCGTTCCCTAAATTAGCTGCTATTTAGGCTTTGTTTATAGCTCTGCTTAAGAAACAGAGTGTTGCATGTAAAGGTTCTTATTTATTATTTGGCAGATGGGGATCTGTTAAATTCCAGTTGGAAATGAGTTGTGGGAAGATCAGGCTCTTTGCAGAAACTTCCTTCTAAAACAATGGAACAGGACCAGGGACACGGAACTCACGCACCTATGGCACTGCCCTGGGAATGAGGGACAGCAATTAACAAAATTAACTTCACAGAATCATAAAATGGTTTGGATTGGAAGGGCCCTTAAAGCTCATTACCTCAGCCCTGCCGTGGGCAGGGACTCCTTTCCCAGGCCAGGTTGCTCAGCACCATACAGGATTCTGTGCCACAGCTCCCAGGTCCTGTTGTGCCACTCATGCCCATGATGGTCTCCTGCTTTATGTATGCAGCAAATCTTGTAAGATTTCCTGTCTTTTTTCTCTTCCTTCTCTCCATGCACAGTCCATGAACAGCCACCTCTCTGCCTGCTGCTCCGTATGGAATTTTTACAGGTGCAATGTACATTTTGACAAGGATTGTGAAGGCCCGAGGGCAACAGAGATATTAATTGCACACTGAATATTCCACTCATTACTAGGACAAAGCTTCCCATTAAATAATTCACAAGTGGAAGACATGCTGAGGAAACTACCTCTCCAGAATAGTGTCCAGGCTCCCATGAGCTGAAGGAGAGTTGCAAACAAGCAACAGGCAAACGGTTTGACATAGTTTTATTTTCTCCCAGTACCACTATGATCTATAAGCCATAACAGGCAGATCTTTCCAAAGAAGCTATAAGAACTCGTTAATATTCATGCTTTTAAATAACGAGGCAGCAACGGCTCAGCAGCGATTATACCCAGTAAATTTTGATGCACTCAGTTCACATCCCTAGAGGCTCCAGCTCTATCAGCTGGGATGCTAGGTGAAGGACAAGATGCTCTGCTCCTCTCGTCTTGCTCTGGCTTGTCTCCCACCAATCCAGCCGCTGCTGTTTTCCATCAGTCTGCATCTCTCAGCTAGTGGCTGTGCTCTAGGTAAAACCCCACTGCTGTGTTTACCCATGTAAGCCAATCCTCGAAATCTGGCACCAGGCAGCATTCAACATGAACCTGCAGTTAATTACACCTTCTTGCTAAAATAATTGAGTAGCCTACATTCTGATTGCAGTAATTGCATCCTAATGAACTTACGTGTCAGCTTGTTGCACACAACTTTGGTGCTCCATAATATATATAAATATATAAAAATATATATAAATACCAAGTTAAGTTCATAGTTCAATCTCGAGGCACCTGAGGCACAAGGAGTCCAGAACCAACCTCCTGAATGGAGAAGGCTGGACTTGATGTTCTTGGAGGTCTTTTCCAAATTTAATGATTCTATGATTCTATTCTATAGTCACTCCAGGAGCTCAGCTGGGGGACGGCTCTGTTCCAGACCTTGTCAGGTCCCGAGGGTGCTCAGCACCATCCCGGGGGTGCAGGATGAATGCCGAGGGTGCTCAGCACCATCCCGAAGGCGCTCAGCACCATCCCGAGGGTGCAGGATGAGTCCCGAGGGTGCAGGATGAGTCCCGAGGGTGCTCAGCACCATCCCGAGAGTGCTGAGCACCATCCCGAGGGTGCAGGATTAGTCCCGAGGTTGCTCAGCACCATCCCGAGGTACCTCTTCTACCTCACCACTCCCTCTTCAGAGCCCCAAAAAAGGGATGGGTTATCAGGAAAAAAGGGGTTTAAGCTGAGGGAAAAAGCTTCCTTTTCCACAATTGCCTGTGTTCAAATTGAAGAGGAATCCACTTTCCCTGCAATTTTAATAGTCTCAATGGGAGGTAACTGTGCTTTTTCTGTGCTGTTAGAGGTATCAACTGACAGAGACTGTCCATTTTCCATTTTTTCCCACTTTAAGTGGAACGGGAAAGCATGGATGATGCTTCCTTATGGATCTGAATTAAGGGGAAAATGCCCCCTTTTCCATCACCAGAGAGATTTAAAGTGAGGAAAACCACTCTTTTCCCCAATATCTGAGGGGTTTAAATTAAAGGGGAGAAGCCATTTATTTACCACTGTATTTGTTTAAATGGAGTTAGCTGTCCCGTTTGCTCATTTTAAGCGTTGCCTTTTCCAGCATTTCAAGGGTTTAAAGCTGCATTTCAGGGCACTTCTACCCACACCCTGGCACCAAATATCTCCAATGGGAGCGAGGCCAGCAGGTATGTAATGGTAATGCCACCTGGGAGTCCATTCTTTTTCTTATTTTCATTTAGAATGTAGACAGCCCTGATTAAAGGTCCCTATGAGACACCATTCAAATCAATACTATTCTTCTCCACCCTAATTAATCACAGGTGGAGTGCTACTTAGTAATCACTGAAAAATAATTATGGAAGTCCATAAATTATCCAACTTAGCTGGCAACACTGCTGAAACACAAAGTTTTTCTTCTTACCTTTTTTTTGTTCCTTTGCTCCATTGTCCTGAGTAATTGTAGCAGAAAAGAAAACATTGTTTTTTTCCCAAAGAGTTTTCTTCTACGCAGAGCTCCTTACCTCAAATTTAACTCAGAGGAGCCAAACAGCTACGCTCCCTCTGAGGGCCTTTATACCCGGTGGGATTTGCCGCCTCCCCTTTCCCAGGCATCGTGGGAAAAAGAGGCGGGCCCAATTAGGGGTATATTAACCCCAGGCTGTGCTAAGGGGCATTATTCCTTCCAGGGGAATCAGCAGGGGTAAAGAGGGTTTAGGGTTCCTCTCTCATTTCAGTGAAGAGGCTCTTTCAATTTGCTTCAGCCTGCTAAGAGCAGGCATCTTTTTGGGCATTTGAAGCAGCAGAAGTTTTGAAAACACCTCAAAGAAAACAATATTGAATACAGGGAGTATTTAAGTTCATGGTTTTGTGTTGGGGGTTCAGGGGCAATAAGATGCTTTTATAATGACTCTTCCTCTTGGCTTTTTTTTTTTTTTAGGAGAATTTCCAGAAGTTCTAGGTCACATCAAGTGCGATACTTCAGATTCTCTCAGCAGATTCATCGTAACACAAAAGGGAATCGCCCCCGCAGCAGCTTTCCTTAGCAGCGGATCGTCCCCTCGCACAGATTCACTTCAGAGAGATAAGACGAGGGCTGTGGTCACAGAGGGGATAAAAACAGGGCGGTGGGGTAGGATTCACACCGGTTAGGGGTTTTGAGTCAGCTATGCGGGGGGGAAGGTTTGGGAAATGGCCTCTGGGGCCACAGTGCGGGAAAGGCTCACTTTAGCGAACAATGCTGAGGCGGGCAGGGCAGAGCAGTCCCAGGGTGTGTTGTCACTTGTCTCTTGTGCTTTCTGTATCTTCTGTACATCTCGTGTAACATATCTCTTGTCTTAGCCCTCCCAGGAGCTTATAAGAAACCCCAGGTCCTTCCGTTCATCTCCCATCTTTGCATTCCTCGGCCCGGCACCGGCGAAGCTTCTATGTGGGAGTTCGGACAGGCGTCAGAATCGCATCTGTCTTTAGAAGCATGTGATCGGATGTTTTCTTAGGTCTCGTTCTCAGCTGTGTCAACAGCTATATGCAGCAGTGTTTCTTTACAGTGGATAAGGACTTGTGCCGATTCAAAGGCAGGCAGAGGCTTCCAGCCACAGGATTCTCAGGCATCCGTCTCTGCGGTTCTTGGAAAATAGTTGTTCCGTTAGCATCTTTTCCCTCCAGGGTCATCGGATCCCGGCAGGCTCACCTCGGGTCCCTCCTCGGTCATCTCGTTCAGCATTCTCTCGGTCCTCGTGAGGACTTTCTTGTCTCAGAGAGTTTTCTCTCCCTGTCACGTCCCCTTGTCTCACGGGTGTCTGGTGGTATTTGGTCCGGAGCTGCTCTGCCCTGGCGCCCAGCCTGGTTGTAGGTGTTTAAGGACAAGTCCCAGGCACTTGTAATTGGAGATTTGTTATACGGGCTGTAGTTGGAGTCTAGGTGGTATTCTTATGTTGGCAGCAGGTGTCTGGAGCTGTGAAGTTACCCTGCAGCACTTTGACTTTTTTCCTAACTTTCTTTCAGATTCAGACAGATTGACCTCCTGGCAGAACACCTGTCCTAGATGAGGGGGTCCCCCTGAGAAGGTCGGTCACGGTTTTACTTTGCAGCAGGGCTGGAACCGGTCACTGTGTTACAGCTCTGCTCTTTGTATTTATTTCTAGGAAGTAAAGCCGGATAGCAGCGGGGAAGGTGAAGCAGGTGGAAGGTGAGCCTCGGTTGGTGGAGAGAAGCAGTTGTTCTTGCTGGGGTCTCAGTTTCTGGTGCAACTCCAAGCATCCCTGCTTGTTGGTGTGTTTTAGGCTGCCTCCTGATGCTGTGCTGAGGCCCCCTCACTGACCTGCCAAGAGACCCGGTTTGCTTCTCTGGTGAGCCCCAGCAAATATTACCGGAGTCCGTGACGAAGCCTCGACCTCGTCCACGTGTCGGTGCGGTCCTGGTACCCTTTAGGCGTGGCCGAGGAGTCACGGCAAGTCGGGGGCGTCGGAAGGAGCGGCGAGGGCGCGCTCAACTTTCAGTGACGCTACATTGCCTGCTCTCCGTTTATCCTAGGCGTACCCTGCGATGACGGCATCCGCCTCGGAGCGTGGCCGAAACGTGCGGCCGGAGGACCTGGGAGTTCCTAAGAGCTGGTGAGTAGGAGTCTCTTAGGTGAATATGCCACTAAGATTGTGCACTTACATTTGGTTTTCTTTATCATAGGTGATGATACTTGTCTGAGACAACAGCCCGGTGAGAGAAGAACTTCCCAGACAGCGAGGTGGCTTTGTTTGGCTCCCGACCGGCCTCTCGCCGTGATTCACATCTTCAGCCCTCTGAGAGATAAGTGGAGCCCACAGAGGGGATCAAAGCAGGGCGGCGGTCGGGACTGAGATTGGTTTGGGTTTTTGAGTGAGTTTTGGGGATGGGGAGGTTCTGGAAATGACCCCATAGGCCTCAGTGAGGGAAAGCCTCACTTTGGTTCGCAATGCTGAGGCAGGCAGGGCAGAGCAGTCCCAGGGTGTGTTGTCACTTGTCTCTCGTGCCTTCTGTGTCTTCTGTGCATCTCATGTAATGTGTCTCTTGCCTTAGTCCTCCCAGGGGCTTATGAGAAACCCCGGGGTCCTTCCGTTCATCTCCCATCTTTGCGTTCCTCGGCCCGGCGCCGGCGAAGCTTCGATTCGGGAGGTCAGACACGTGTCAGAATCGCATCTGTATTCAGAAGCACGTGATCTTTTTAGGTCTCGTTCTCAGCTGTGTCGACAGCTATGTGCAGCAATGTTTCTTTACAGTGGATAAGGACTTGTGCCGATTCAAAGGCAGGCAGAGGCTTCCCACCACAGGATTCTCGGGCATCCGTCTTTGCGGTTCTTGGAAAAAGTTGTTCTGTTAGCATCTTTTTCCTCCAGGGTCACCCGAGCCCGGCAGGCTCGCCTGGGGTCCCTCCTCGGTCATCTCGTTCAGCATTCTCTCGGTCCTCGTGAGGACTTTCTCTCCCTGTCATGTCCCCGCGTGTCACGGGTGTCTGGGGGTATTTGGTCCGGAGCTGCTCTGCCCTGGCGCCCAGCCCGGTTGTAGGTGTTTAAGGACAAGTCCCGGGCACTTGTAATTGGAGATTTGTAATACGGGCTGTAGTTGGAGTCTAGGTGGTATTCTTATGTTGGCAGCAGGTGTCTGGAGCTGTGAAGTTACCCTGCAGCACTTTGACTTTTTTCCTAACTTTCTTTCAGATTCAGACAGATTGACCTCCTGGCAGAGTACTGCATCCCAGATGATGAGCGTCCCCCTGAGAAGGTCGGTCACGGTTTTACTTTGCAGCGGGGCTGGAACCGGTCACTGTGTTACAGCTCTGCTCTTTGTATTTATTTCTAGGAAGTAAAGCCAGATAGCAGCGGGGAAGGCGAAGCAGGTGGAAGGTGAGCCTCGGTTGGTGGAGAGAAGCAGTTGTTCTTGCTGGGGTCTCAGTTTCTGGTGCAACTCCAAGCATCCCTGCTTGTTAGTGTGTTTTAGGCTGCCTCCTGATGCTGTGCTGAGGCCCCCTCACTGACCTGCCAAGAGACCCGGTTTGCTTCTCTGGTGAGCCCCAGCAAATATTACCGGAGTCCGTGACGAAGCCTCGACCTCGTCCACGTGTCGGTGCGGTCCTGGTACCCTTTAGGCGTGGCTGAGGAGTCACGGCAAGTCGGGGGCTTTGGAAGGAGCGGCGAGGGCGTGCTCAACTTTCAGTGACGCTACATCGCCTGCTCTCCGTTTATCCTAGGCGTACCCTGCGACGACAGCATCCGCCTCGGAGCGTGGCCGAAACGTGCGGCCGGAGGACCTGGGAGTTCCTAAGAGCTGGTGAGTAAGAGTTGGGTTTTGGTGAATATGCCACTAAGATTGTGCACTTATATTTGGTTTTCTTTATCATAGGTGATGATACTTGTCTGAGACAACAGCCCGGTGAGAGAAGAACTTCCCAGACAGCGAGGTGGCTTTGTTTGGCTCCAGACCGGCCTCTCGCCGTGACTCACATCTTCAGCCCTCTGAGAGATAAGTGGAGCCCACAGAGGGGATCAAAGCAGGGCGGTGGGTCAGGACTGAGATTGGTTTGGGTTTTTGAGTGAGCTTTGGGGATGGGGAGGTTCTGGAAATGACCCCATAGGCCCCAGTGAGGGAAAGCCTCACTTTGGTTCGCAATGCTGAGGCAGGCAGGGCAGAGCAGTCCCAGGGTGTGTTGTCACTTGTCTCTCGTGCCTTCTGTGGCTTATGTGCATCTTGTGTAACATCTCTATTGCCTTAGTCCTCCCAGGGGCTTATGAGAAACCCCGGGGTCCTTCCGTTCATCTCCCATCTTTGCGTTCCTCGGCCCGGCGCCGGCGAAGCTTCGATGCGGGAGGTCGGACACATGTCAGAATCGCATCTGTCTTTAGAAGCATGTGATCGGATGTTTTCTTAGGTCTCGTTCTCAGCTGTGTCAACAGCTATATGCAGCAGTGTTTCTTTACAGTGGATAAGGACTTGTGCCGATTCAAAGGCAGGCAGAGGCTTCCAGCCACAGGATTCTCGGGCATCCGTCTTTGCGGTTCTTGGAAAATAGTTGTTCCGTTAGCATCTTTTTCCTCCGGGGTCACCGGAGCCCGGCAGGCTCGCCTCGGGTCCCTCCTCGGTCATCTCGTTCAGCATTCTCTCGGTCCTCATGAGGACTTTCTTGTCTCAGAGAGTTTTCTCTCCTTGTCATGTCCCCTTGTCTCACGTGTCATGGGTGTCTGGTGGTATTTGGTCCGGAGCTGCTCTGCCCTGGCGCCCAGTCCGGTTGTAGGTGTTTAAGGACAAGTCCCGGGCACTTGTAATTGGAGATTTGTAATACGGGCTGTAGTTGGAGTCTAGCTGGTATTCTTATGTTGGCAGCAGGTTTCTGGAGCTGTGAAGTTACCCTGCAGCACTTTGACTTTTTTCCTAACTTTCTTTCAGATTCAGACAGATTGACCTCCTGGCAGAACACCTGTCCCAGATGAGGGGGTCCCCCTGAGAAGGTCGGTCACAGTTTTACTTTGTGGCGGGGCTGGAACCGGTCACTGTGTTACAGCTCTGCTCTTTGTATTTATTTCTAGGAAGTAAAGCCGGATAGCAGCGGGGAAGGCGAAGCAGGTGGAAGGTGAGCCTCGGTTGGTGGAGAGAAGCAGTTGTTCTTGCTGGGGTCGCAGTTTCTGCTATAACTTTAATCCCTTGGTTTTTTTTTATTTTAGGTGGTCTACTTGCAAGATATCCCAGCCCAGGATGCTGGAGGACAGGTGGGTGCAAGCTCTGTGTGTGTTTTGGTGTTTAAGTCCCTGGTTTGCTGCTAATCTTTAGTTCTTGAAGATAGAATGAAAGAACCACATCACAAATCCCACCTTGTGGATCCTGACACACATTGGTGTCATGGACAGGATTCTGAGAGACAGAAGGGGTTGCAGGTTTATCGTGCAGTCAGTATCAGGGGAAAGACGTTTCGCCTCAGCCGCCCCTAGCCTGCCACGTCGGTGAGCAGTGTCTAGAAAGCAAGGGAGGTGACTCGAATTTGTTAAAAACAGCACATGCCTCAGGGCAAAGCACCCCACACTCGTTTGAGGGCTCTGTCTTCAGAACTTTACAGGCGATCTTTGAGTATGATAAGTGGGACTGAGAGGTTTTTCTGTTTAAAGTCCCTGGTTTGCTGCTAATCTTTAGTTCTCTAAGATAGAAGGAAAGAACCACATCACAAATCCCACCTTGTGGATCCTGACACGAATCGGTGTCACGGACAGGATTCTGAGAGACAGAAGGGGTTGCAGGTTTATCGTGCAGTCATTATCAAAGGAAAGACGTTTCGCCTCAGCCGCCCCTAGCCTGCCACGCTGGTGAGCAGTGTCTAGAAAGCAAGGGAGGTGACTCGAATTTGTTAAAAACAGCACATGCCTCAGGGCAAAGCACCCCACACTCGTTTGAGGGCTCTGTCTTCAGAACTTTACAGGGGATCTTTGAGTACGTTAGGTGGGACTGAGTGGTTTTTCTTCTGTTTCAGTCCCTGGTTGGCTGACAAGCTTTTGTAGTCCAAGATGGAATAAAGGAACCACATTGGGAATTCCACCTTGTGCATTGTGACAGTAACTCAGTGCTTTTTTCTTTTCTGTCTTTGCAGGATTCGGCGTTGCCCCGAGCACGGCAAGGAGCAGAGATGAGGAGGTGAGTTGGCATTTTGAAGCTAAGTTAGAGGACAGGGCTGTAGTGGGATGGGCTCCTCTGAAGCCAAGGGAGAGGGTTTCTTTGCAAGCTCGCCAGAGCTTTTGCCGGGCAGGGCAGTTCCAATCCATCTTCTCGTTGTCTCGTGTTTCACGTCATCGGCCATCTCAGCCTCTCGACGTCATCGTGGATTTTTTCGCCTGAGGAACCGGCCTTCGCATCCACAGCTATCGCCGCGTTCACCCGGCAGACATCGCCTGCGACTGCCTTGTACCATGCCTGCCTCTGTAAAACTAACTGCATTGTGCCTGCCTCTGTAAAACTAACTGCATTGTGCCTGCCTCTGTAAAACTAACTGCATTGTGCCTGCCTCTGTAAAACTAACTGCATTGTGCCTGCCTCTGTAAAACTAACTGCACTGTGCCTGCCTCTGTAACTTAACTGCATTGTGCCTGCCTCTGTAACTTAACTGCATTGTGCCTGCCTCTGTAAAACTAACTGCATTGTGCCTGCCTCTGTAAAACTAACTGCACTGTGCCTGCCTCTGTAACTTAACTTAACTGCACTGTGCCTGCCTCTGTAACTTAACTGCACTGTGCCTGCCTCTGTAAAACTAACTGCACTGTGCCTGCCTCTGTAACTTAACTGCATTGTGCCTGCCTCTGTAAAACTAACTGCACTGTGCCTGCCTCTGTAACTTAACTTAACTTTAACTGCATTGTGCCTGCCTCTGTAAAACTAACTGCATTGTGCCTGCCTCTGTAACTTAACTGCATTGTGCCTGCCTCTGTAAAACTAACTGCACTGTGCCTGCCTCTGTAACTTAACTTAACTGCACTGTGCCTGCCTCTGTAACTTAACTGCATTGTGCCTGCCTCTGTAAAACTAACTGCACTGTGCCTGCCTCTGTAACTTAACTGCACTGTGCCTGCCTCTGTAACTTAACTGCACTGTGCCTGCCTCTGTAAAACTAACTGCATTGTGCCTGCCTCTGTAACTTAACTTAACTTTAACTGCACTGTGCCTGCCTCTGTAACTTAACTTTAACTGCACTGTGCCTGCCTCTGTAACTTAACTTAACTTTAACTGCACTGTGCCTGCCTCTGTAACTTAACTTAACTGCACTGTGCCTGCCTCTGTAACTTAACTGCATTGGTTTGGAGCTGCCCTGCCCTGGCACAGAGTTAGAGTTAGGTGGAACAATTATAAAAGGTTACAGTTCCTCTTTTCTATGAGGTTTTTGTGTAGAAAATATGTGGGCCTAGAGGGTGGCTGAGTCATAGCTCCCATAGAATTCCTCACTGACCACCTTGTGTTGTCTTGCAGGTCTCTGATGCCTATTTTCTGAGGATCTACCGTTTGATGTTGAGAAGCAGCAGTGAGAAGATATCTCAGGGCATTTTGTTCAGCAGAGTGTTTCAAATAAGGGTTGCGGTCACTGTGCGAGTTAGTCTCCTGCTGCGTGTCAGAGTGTGTCTGTCTGTGAGAGTCGGTGGGTCTGGGTCTGCTTGTGTGCATGTGTGTTGAGTGGTTCTAACCTCGTATGTATGGCTTTTGCTTTCTAGGACTTGCAATTCACTTTTAAATTTAGAATAAAAAATCCCCAGCTGGGGGGGTTTTTTTTTTTTCCCTCCCAGCTGGGGTTTTTTTTCCTCGGTCCCGGCCGGTCTGCGAGGCGACAGTCATCGCCAAAGTTTGGGCACGGACCGGCCCCGGACCGAGGTTTTCGTCAGGCAGGCTGAATTTGAGGCCCCCCGGGAACCGAGTTCCCGTGGGGTAGGAGGGGGGTGTGTGTTTGTGTCGAGTGGTTCTAACCTGGTATGTATGGCTTTTGCTTTCCAGGACTTGCAATTCACTTTTAAATTTAGAATAAAAAATCCCCAGCTGGGGGGGTTTTTTTTTTTCCCTCCCAGCTGGGGTTTTTTTTCCTCGGTCCCGGCCGGTCTGCGAGGCGACAGTCATCGCCAAAGTTTGGGCACGGACCGGCCCCGGACCGAGGTTTTTGTCAGGCAGGCTGATTTTCAGGCCCCCTGGGAACCGAGTTCCCGTGGGGTGGGGGGGTGTGTGTTTGTGTCGAGTGGTTCTAACCTGGTATGTATGGCTTTTGCTTTCCAGGACTTGCAATTCACTTTTAAATTTAGAATAAAAAATCCCCAGCTGGGGGGGTTTTTTTTTTTTCCCTCCCAGCTGGGGTTTTTTTTCCTCGGTCCCGGCCGGTCTGCGAGGCGACAGTCATCGCCAAAGTTTGGGCACGGACCGGCCCCGGACCGAGGTTTTCGTAGGCAGGCTGATTTTGAGGCCCCCCGGGAACCGAGTTCCCGTGGGGTGGGGGGGGTGTGTGTTTGTGTCGAGTGGTTCTAACCTGGTATGTATGGCTTTTGCTTTCCAGGACTTGCAATTCACTTTTAAATTTAGAATAAAAAATCCCCAGCTGGGGGGGTTTTTTTTTTTTCCCTCCCAGCTGGGGTTTTTTTTCCTCGGTCCCGGCCGGTCTGCGAGGCGACAGTCATCGCCAAAGTTTGGGCACGGACCGGCCCCGGACCGAGGTTTTCGGCAGGCAGGCTGAATTTGAGGCCCCCCGGGAACCGAGTTCCCGTGGGGTAGGAGGGGGGTGTGTGTTTGTGTCGAGTGGTTCTAACCTGGTATGTATGGCTTTTGCTTTCCAGGACTTGCAATTCACTTTTAAATTTAGAATAAAAAATCCCCAGCTGGGGGGGTTTTTTTTTTTTTCCCTCCCAGCTGGGGTTTTTTTTCCTAGGTCCCGGCCGGTCTGCGAGGCGACAGTCATCGCCAAAGTTTGGGCACGGACCGGCCCCGGACCGAGGTTTTCGTCAGGCAGGCTGATTTTCAGGGTCCCGGGAACCACGTTCCCGAGGACCAACGACAGCAGGATTATAATGGGGCGGTGGAGAGGAGTGTGAAGGTGAGTATGTGTGCGAGCTGAAGCCGGCTTCTGTGGCGAATGAGTATTGTGTTTTCTGTGTGCTCCTTGTGGTTTGGCATAGCAGTAATAATGAAACAGCATGTATTGACCTTTCCAGAACTGTAGAAATAGTTATATTCTGTTAATATGTATTTGGCTTGTATTGTTCTGTATTTGCATTTGCTGCTGTGTTTCACTGTATTACTCTGTATGTGAATTAGGAATTTTTCAGTGTGTACATGGATTGTATTGTAATGCATTTGTCTCCAGTTTCTCTGTGTTTTGCTGTAGTGTAAATAAATTCATTAAATAAAGGTGAATAAACCTTCATCCCCCTCCCCCCTCTCCCCCCCGGCTCTTGTGTTTTTGGTGTGGTGTAGTCATTATTTTCATTCTATTTCTTGCTTTTCAATCTCTTTCTAACTTTCTCTAAGTCTCTGTCACTGTTGCTCACTCTATTTTTCTGTTTCTTTTCTCTCCAACTCTGTTTCCTTTCCCTCTAGCTCCGAGTTAGACAGAAAGCAACTGGACTTGCTTCCTTTCCACTGTAACTCCGAGTTACGGTGAACAGGAATTGTCTAAGTTTCCTTTCTCTCTGCCTCTGAGTTAGAAAGAAAAGAAATAGAGTTAGTTTCTCTCCACTCTCCCTCGGTTTCTTTTCTCTCCAACTCGGTTTCCTTTCCCTCTAGCTCCGAGTTAGACAGAAAGCAACTGGACTCGATTCCTTTCCACTGTAACTCCGAGTTACAGTGAACAGGGATTGTCTCAGTTTCCTTTCTCTCTGCCTCTGAGTTAGATGGAAAGGAAGTAGAGTTGGTTTCTCTCCACTGTCCCTCTCTTTCTTTTCACTTTGACTCTGTTTCCCTTTTCTCTGTACCTCTGACTTGGAATTAGTTTCTTTTTGCTCCCCCTCTGTTTCCCTTTTCTCTGTGACTTGGACTTTGACTTTGACTTGGACTTAGTTTCTTTTTGCTCCCCCTCTGTTTCCCTTTCCTCTGTGACTTGGACTTTGACTTGGACTTAGTTTCTTTTTGCTCCCCCTCTGTTTCCCTTTTCTCTGTGACTTGGACTTGGACTTAGTTTCTTTTTGCTCCCCCTCTGTTTCCCTTTTCTCTGTGACTTTGACTTGGACTTAGTTTCTTTTTGCTCCCCCTCTGTTTCCCTTTCCTCTGTGACTTGGACTTTGACTTGGACTTAGTTTCTTTTTGCTCCCCCTCTGTTTCCCTTTTCTCTGTGACTTGGACTTGGACTTAGTTTCTTTTTGCTCCCCCTCTGTTTCCCTTTTCTCTGTGACTTTGACTTGGACTTAGTTTCTTTTTGCTCCCCCTCTGTTTCCCTTTCCTCTGTGACTTGGACTTTGACTTGGACTTAGTTTCTTTTTGCTCCCCCTCTGTTTCCCTTTCCTCTGTGACTTGGACTTTGACTTGGACTTAGTTTCTTTTTGCTCCCCCTCTGTTTCCCTTTTCTCTGTGACTTGGACTTGGACTTAGTTTCTTTTTGCTCCCCCTCTGTTTCCCTTTTCTCTGTGACTCTGACTTGGACTTTGACTTGGACTTAGTTTCTTTTTGCTCCCCCTCTGTTTCCCTTTTCTCTGTGACTCTGACTTGGACTTAGTTTCTTTTGCTCCCCCTCTGTTTCCCTTTTCTCTGTGACTCTGACTTGGACTTTGACTTGGACTTAGTTTCTTTTTGCTCCCCCTCTGTTTCCCTTTTCTCTGTGACTCTGACTTGGACTTTGACTTGGACTTAGTTTCTTTTTGCTCCCCCTCTGTTTCCCTTTCCTCTGTGACTCTGACTTTGTTTCTCTTCACTCTCTCTCTTTTCTTTCCCTCAAACTTTAACTCATTTCTCTCCTCTCTAACTTCTTGCTTTGCTTTCTAGCTTCAAAGTTAAACTTAGAAAAAGCAGCAGTAGAAGCTTTTGTGCTCCCGGGGAGTAAAAAAACAATTTAAATAAAAATTATAAAATACATACTACTTACTCCCCGGGAGCACAAAACCTTCTACTGCTGCACCAGACTTATTATTTTTATTCTTTTTCTTTATAGTATATATACTATATAGGGGGGCCCCACCCCCTCCCACCTACACCATAACTAGTCCACACCCCTATTCCACTCTCACTCACTCCTCACACACCAATGACCCTCCCCTAGCACTCACCCAAGCCCTTTAACCACCCCTCCTCCACATCCACTAGCCCCCCACCCTAACCCCAGCAACCACCGTCACTACACACCCCCCATCCCCTAGCCACCATCCAGCCCCAAGCACCCACCCCCCTATGCAGCCCCCCCATCCCCTAGCCCCCACCCCTACTGCACACCCCCCCATCCCCAAGCACCCACCCCCCCCTATGCACCCCCCCATCCCCAAGCACCCACCCCCCCTATGCACCCCCCCATCCCCAAGCACCCACCCCCCCTATGCACACCCCTCCATCCCATACCCCCACCCCTCAAGCACACCCCAGCCCCAAACACAGCCCCCCAGCCCAGCACCCCCACTCCCAACACACCAGCAACAACGGGAGCCCCCCCAATCAACACAAAACCCACCAAAACAGCACCCCTCAATGCCAGCACAGCCCCCGAGCTGCCCATCACACCACACCACCCCCCGGCGGCGCTCCACCCCTCGGGACCGCCCCAGAACCGTCGATCACACGGCCCCACCCCCGGCACCGCCCCCCTGAACCGCCCCCACGCCGTCCGTCACGCAGCCCCGCCCCGCGGCCCCGCCCACGGCACCACCCCCGCGCCGTCCGTCACGCGGCCCCGCCCCTCAAGACCACCCCGCGCGTGTCCGTCACCGAGCCCCGCCCCCCGGCACCGCCCCCGAGCCGTCCGTCACGGCGCCCCGCCCCCTGGCACCGCCTCCCACCCGTCCGTCACGGCGCCCCGCCCCGATGACATCAGACGGCCGCCATTTTATGAAAAATATCAACATTATGATTTTTAATAAAATACATACAAAAACACGATAAAACGACACCGTAACACAAGCACCGCACGCCGCACACACCCCGCCGACCGCGCCAGGGCAAAAAATCAGTCCCGAAGCCGCAGAAAAAGTCGCGATCACCGTCGCCCCCCCCAAGCCCCGCCCGACCGCGAGAGCGCCCCGCGCCGACCCGGAACGACCCTCCGGCGCGCGCCAGCGCGCCGGCGGGTCATTCCGGGTCGGCCCGGGGCGCTCCCGCGGCGGCGCAGCACAGGTAAAACTCCCGGCACGGGCGCCGCCATCTTGACCGGAAGCGCGTCACCGGCACCACGGCAACCGCCCAGAACTGCCCTCCTGGCCGCCCCGCCCACCGGTACCACCCCCGAGCCGTCCGTCACGCCGCCCCGCCCCCCGGCACCGCCCCCCCGCCTGCCCGTCAAGGCACTCCGCCCCGATGACATCAGACGGCCGCCATTTTGTAAAAAAATATAAACAATCATATTTTTAATAAAATAAACCCAGAAAACCGACAAAAAGACACCTTAACACAAGCACCACACCCCGGACGCACGCCGCCGACCCCGCCACGCCAAAAAACCCGTCCCGAAGCCCCGAAAACAATCCCGATCACCGTCGCCCCCCCAAGCCCCGCGCCGCCGCGGGAGCGCCCGGCGCCGACCCGGAACGACCCTCCGGCGCGCGCCAGCGCGCCGGAGGGTCGTTCCGGGTCGGCGCCGGGCGCTCCCGCGGCCGCGCGGCTCCGGTAAACCCCCCGACACGGGCGCCGCCATCTTGACCGGAAGCGCGTCACCGGCGCGACGGCACCCGCCCGGAAGCCCCCAGGGCGCATGCGCGGCGCCATTTTGTCCCGGAAAAAAATCAAATCGAGAATCCCAAATCCCGGCGCCGAGAAGCGCGAGAAAAACGGCACCGAATGCCGCGCGGCAGCGCGGCATTCGGTGCCGTTTTTCTCGCGCTTCTCGGCGCCCCGTTTCAAAGCCACACACAAGCACGACACTACAATTATGCATAACCACATGGGCGCGGCCATTTTGAACCGGAAATATAGAGCGCGGCCATGTTTATCCCGGAAATACATGGGAGCCGCCATGTTTTTGCCGGAAACACATGGGCGCCCCCATGTTTTTGCCGGAAATACAGGGCGCGGCCATTTTAAACCGGAAATACATGGGCGCCGCCATGTTTTTGCCGGAAATACAGGGCGCGGCCATTTTAAACCGGAAATACATGGGCGCCGCCATGTTTTTGCCGGAAATACAGGGCGCGGCCATTTTAAACCGGAAATACATGGGGGCGGCCATGTTTTTGCCGGAAATGCATAGGCGCCGCCATCTTTTACCCGGAAATACAGGGCGCAGCCATTTTGAACCGGAAATTGATGGGGGCGGCCATCTTTTTGCCGAAAATACACGGCGCGGCCATGTTTTTGCCGGAAATACACGGCGCGGCCATGTTTTTGCCGGAAATACTTAGCAGCCGCCATATTTAATCTGAAATTCAAAGCTACAGCTCCAGACTGGAGTTCCAGGTTGCAGTTCCAGGCTCAAGTTTCAGGTTATGGTTATAGTTCAGGGTTCCAGGTTACGGTTCTAGATCACGGTTCTAGGTTAGGGTTCTAGGTAACGGTTCTAGATCAGGTTCTAGATCACGTTCTAGATCAGGTTCTAGATCAGGTTCTAGATCAAGTTCTAGATCAGGTTCTAGATCAGGTTCTAGATCACGTTCTAGATCACGTTCTAGATCAGGTTCTAGATCACATTCTAGATTTCGGTTTCACTTTCACTTTCACTTTCACTTTCAGTTTCGGTTTCGGTTTCACTTTCAGTTTCACTTTCACTTTCGGTTTCACTTTCGGTTTCGGTTTCACTTTCGGTTTCGGTTTCACTTTCACTTTCCGTTTCAGTTTCACTTTCGGTTTCGGTTTCACTTTCAGTTTCACTTTCGGTTGCAGTTTCACTTTCGGTTTCACTTTCACTTTCCGTTTCACTTTCACTTTCGGTTTCACTTTCGGTTTCACTTTCACTTTCGGTTTCACTTTCGGTTTCACTTTCAGTTTCACTTTCGGTTTCACTTTCGGTTTCGGTTTCACTTTCAGTTTCGGTTTCACTTTCGATTTCACTTTCACTTTCGGTTTCGCTTTCACTTTCAGTTTCACTTTCGGTTTCGGTTTCACTTTCACTTTCGGTTTCGCTTTCACTTTCAGTTTCGGTTTCAGTTTCGGTTTCACTTTCAGTTTCGGTTTCACTTTCACTTTCGGTTTCGGTTTCGGTTTCACTTTCGGTTTCGGTTTCAGTTTCACTTTCGGTTTCGGTTTCACTTTCACTTTCGGTTTCGGTTTCACTTTCGGTTTCGGTTTCACTTTCAGTTTCACTTTCAGTTTCAGTTAGGGTTAGGGTTAGGGTTAGGGTTAGGGTTAGGGTTAGGGTTAGGGTTAGGGTTAGGGTTAGGGTTAGGGTTAGGGTTAGGGTTAGGGTTAGGGTTAGGGTTAGGGTTAGGGTTAGGGTTAGGGTTTAGGGTTAGGGTTAGGGTTAGGGTTAGGGTTAGGGTTAGGGTTAGGGTTAGGGTTAGGGTTAGGGTTAGGGTTAGGGATAGGGTTAGGGTTAGGGTTAGGGTTAGGGTTAGGGTTAGGGTTAGGGTTAGGGTTAGGGTTAGGTTAGGGTTAGGGTTAGGGTTAGGGTTAGGGTTAGGGTTAGGGGTTAGGGTTAGGGGTTAGGGTTAGGGTTAGGGTTAGGGTTAGGGGTTAGGTTAGGGTTAGGGTTAGGGTTAGGGTTAGGGTTAGGGTTAGGGTTAGGGTTAGGGTTAGGGTTAGGGTTAGGGTTAGGGTTAGGGTTAGGGTTAGGGTTAGGGTTAGGGTTAGGGTTAGGGTTAGGGTTAGGGTTAGGGTTAGGGTTAGGGTTAGGGTTAGGGTTAGGGTTAGGGTTAGGGTTAGGGTTAGGGTTAGGGTTAGGGGTTTGGGTTAGGGTAGGGTTAGGGTTAGGGTTAGGGTTAGGGTTAGGGTTAGGGTTAGGGTTAGGGTTAGGGTTAGGGTTAGGGTTAGGGTTAGGGTTAGGGTTAGGGTTAGGGTTAGGGTTAGGGTTAGGGTTAGGGTTAGGGTTAGGGTTAGGGTTAGGGTTAGGGTTAGGGTTAGGGTTAGGGTTAGGGTTAGGGTTAGGGTAGGTAGGTTAGGGTTAGGGTTAGGGTTAGGTTAGGGTTAGTTAGGGTTAGGAAGGGTTGTTTTTAGGGTAGGGTTAGGGTTAGGGTTAGGGTTAGGGTTAGGGTTAGGGTTAGGGTTAGGGTTAGGGTTAGGGTTGGTTAGGGTTAGGGTTAGGGTTAGGGTTAGGTTAGGGT